>NC_090928.1:295860033-296464734 GCF_040938575.1 Ambystoma mexicanum | reverse complement strand
CGTTTGTGTCTTTACTGTGGAGCAGCTGGACATTATTTGGGTACGTGTCCTTTGCGTCCGCAGAAGAAGAAGTCGGGAAACTAGGAGACCTGTCGTATACAGGAAGGGCAACGACAGGTCCCATTCCTTCCTCAGACCCTTCTGTTATTTGTTCTATACGTCTGCCCATGCAACCAGCGGTACTACAGACCCTGAAGGTCCGAATTAAACTACCAGACAAGAACCTGGAAGTATCCGGTCTACTGGACTGTGGGGCTTCCGGCAATTACATCGACGAAACGTTCGTCACCAGACATAAGATACCACTCGTTTCCAGACACACGCCTCTGTCGGTGGAGCTTATTGATGGTACTCCCTTGTCTTCTGGACCCGTTAGTCAGTTCACAGTTGGACTGGCCCTTCTGATTGCTGATCATTACGAGGAACTAGCCTTTGATGTTATCAAGTCACCGAACTACAAGATGGTTTTGGGATTACCTTGGTTGCAACACCACAATCCTTTGATAGACTGGAGAACCCAGACCTTGACCTTTTCATCCGAACGGTGTGCTCAAGAATGCAAGCTACCCGTTCCCACCAGGACCGTCTCGACTTCTCTAATAACGGACAGCAATGGGGTTCATCTATGTTCCACGTCTCTGGTCCCACAGGAATACTCCGAATTCAAACATGTGTTTTCTGAACCTGGCAACATACCCCTTCCTCCACACCGTTCTTTTGATTGCTCCATTGACCTGCTACCGGACCACGTTATTCCCCATGGGAAACTATATGCTTTGACACGTGACGAGAAGCTAGTTCTTCAGGAGTATTTGTCGGAGAGTCTAGAAAAGGGGTACATTGTGCCATCGAAATCGCCTGCAGGATTCCCCCTGTTTTTTGTAAAGAAAAAAGAAGGTACATTGAGACCCTGTGTCGACTACCGGCAGTTGAATGACATAACAGCCAAGGACCGGTATCCTTTACCCTTAATTCGCAGCATCCTTGAAACCCTGCATACTGCGCGAATCTTCTCCAAATTGGACCTCCGCGGAGCTTATCATTTGGTGCGCATCAGGAGTGGGGACGAGTGGAAGACAGCTTTCAAGACATCTTTTGGGCATTTTGAATACAGGGTTATGCCTTTCGGCCTATGTAATGCTCCCGCTGTTTTTCAACGATTCATGGACTACATCTTTGGTGACCTGTTAGGGTTATCCGTTTGGGTTTATCTGGACGACATATTGATATTCTCTAAATCCTTAGACGAGCATGTGGAACATGTTCGTGAGGTCCTTCATCGGCTGTCCGTCAATAACCTGTTCGCCAAAGCGGAGAAATGTAGCTTTCACCAACCCAGCATTGAATTCTTGGGATTTGTTATCAATCAAGAAGGCATTGGGATGGATCCCAAGAAGGTGCGAGCCATACAAGAATGGAGACATCCACACGATATCAAGGCTCTCCAACGCTTCCTGGGATTCGCAAACTTTTACAGGCGCTTTATCCCACAGTTCTCACAGATCTCGGCGCCCCTCACCAGGCTAACCAGCAGCAAGATCACGTTCGAATGGGATCTCGTGGCTTCCCGGGCTTTCGACGTATTGAAGTCGGCCTTTATGGCTGCCCCGATCCTGCGCCATCCCCAGGAAGAGTTGCCTTACATAGTGGAGGCCGATGCTTCCAGCTTTGCTGTAGGGGCAGTCCTTCTTCAGAAAGATCCTATCACGTTGGTAGAACATCCAGTAGCCTATTATTCTCGCAAGTTGAGTCCCAGCGAACGAAACTACGCGGTGATTGAAAGGGAACTGTTAGCCATCAAGACCGCATTCGAGGAATGGAGACATTTTCTCCTCGGAGCACGCTTTTCTGTGGAGGTGCGGACAGACCATCGCAATCTGCAATATCTTCGCTCTCTGCAATGTCGGACTCCTCGTCAAGCCCGGTGGGCCTTCTTCTTCTCTCCGTTTGAGTTCCATGTTACTTATATCCCGGGAACCTCCAATACGAAAGCGGATGCGCTTTCCAGGTCCCTGGAAAACGTAGATGGGACGCCCTGTCCAGAACAGCCACTGATTTCTCCTCGCCATTTTCTGCTGGCCTTGTCCTCTCACCTTAAGTCCATCGCGGAAGCCACTCGGTCGGATCCAGAAAGAACGTCCCTTCTTAGTCGGCAACTAGTATCAGAACGAGACGGACTGTTGTTTTTTCAAAGAAGACTCTACATACCCAGAGGAGCCATTAGAAGGGGCATTCTACACGGATTCCATGATTCACCCATAGGAGGACATCGCGGGGTCAGAGCCACTCGAGAGTTGATATCCCGACAGTTCTGGTGGCCTGGTTGGGCGACCGAGGTCCAGAAGTACATTGACAGCTGTCCAATATGTGCCCAGTGCAAGGTTCCCAGAAGACGACCATTGGGTTTGTTAATGCCCACCGAAGTGGCTCCCTATCCATGGCATACCATCGCCACCGATTTCATTGTGGATTTGCCTCCATCTGAAGGGTACACCTGTATAATGGTGGTTGTGGACAGCTTCACCAAACTGGCCCATTTCATCCCATTCCGGAAAATCCCTACAGCTACTCAAATGGCTTCAGCGTTTCTGCACGACATCTACCGGTTGCACGGCCTACCGGAGAAAATCATATCGGATAGAGGTACCCAGTTCCTTTCATCATTTTGGAGACAGGTGTGTGGTCATCTGGGAATACATAGAGCTCTAAGCTCAGGCTATCACCCACAGACAAATGGGCTAACCGAAAGGACCAATCAGACTTTGGAGGGGTACCTCCGCTGTTTTGCCAATGCCACACAGTCTAATTGGAAAGGTGGGCTAGATCTGGCCGAAGTATCCTACAACAACACTGTTCATGCCTCCATTGGAGTCAGCCCATTCTTCTGTTCCACTGGTCTACATCCTCGGTTAATGCCTTTTCAACCAGTTCCGTCTAGTACTGTTCCCTCTGCTGATGGTCTGGTCTTACACATCCGGGAACAGCAAGAACTTGCACACAAGATCTTAAGTGAAGCCAAGGATCGGATGAAGAGACAGGCAGACAGGAAGAGGAGTGCAGAACCTAATTTCCAGGAGGGCGACAAGGTGTGGTTGTCCTCAAAGAACCTGCCTCTCCGCAATCTGCCCGTCAAACTGGCCCCTCGATATTTGGGACCCTTTGTTATCACCAAACGGTTGTCCTCTGTAGCCTTCCGTCTTCACCTACCCTCTTCCTGGCGTGTACATCCCGTTTTTCACGTGTCCCTGTTAAAACCCTATGTGGTCGATGATTATGGCCGCACCTCTCCTCGTCCGGCCTCTGTTTTGGTACAGGGGGGCCCTGAGTTTGAGGTACACGAGATCTGTGATGCCCGGTACCGTAGAGGGGTGCTCCACTATTTGGTTGACTGGAAGGGGTACCCGGCCTGTGATCGTACCTGGGAACCGCGCCAGCACGTGCATGCTCCCCGGCTGATACGTGAGTTCTACGTACGGTTTCCCTGGAAGCCTGGGGCCCCGGGTCTTCCTGGGAGGGGGCATAGTGTCATGTCACGCGGGAGACTGGGGTCTGCCGCTCCCATTTCCTCCTGGCGAGTCTACCCGCGCGTTCGCGTCTGGGGACTCGCCGGGAGGGGAGCAACGGATTACAGGGCCGGCGGCCTTCGGCGCATGCGCGGAGGTCCTCTCTCTCGGTTCCGCGCATGCGCCGTGGGGGCTTGCCTTCCAAGCCTCGTTCTGGGTTCGCCGGCGCCCGGAAACGGAACGGTTTGCGTTCCAGGCCTCTCGGGCGCCGGCGGCCCATAAAAGAGGCCGCTAGTCAAAGCTGCCCGCGTCTCAACGCGGTTTGCTTCGCTTTCCTCGTTGTTCCTGCCCAGCCTTACCTGTGGCCTGTCCTGGGCCTACCTGCCTCCAGCCTTACCTGTGGCCTGTCCTGGGCCTACCTGCCTCCAGCCTTCCCTGTGGCCTGTCCTGGGCCTACCTGCCTCCAGCCTTACCTGTGGCCTGTCCTGGGCCTACCTGCCTCCAGCCTTACCTGTGGCCTGTCCTGGGCCTACCTGCCTCCAGCCTTACCTGTGGCCTGTCCTGGGCCTACCTGCTTGCCTCCAGCCTTACCTGTGGCCTGTCCTGGGCCTGCCTGCCCCCAGCCTTACCTGTGGCCTGTCCTGGGCCTGCCTGCCTCCAGCCTTACCTGTGGCCTGTCCTGGGCCTGCCTGCCTCCAGTCCTTACCTGTGGCCTGCCCTGGGCCAGCCTGACTCCAGTTCTTATCCGGGTCCTGTCCTGGGCCTGCCTGCCTTCAATCCTCACCTGGGTTCGGCCCTGGGCCAGCCAGCCTCCAGCTACTACCTAGGTTTTGCCCTGGGTCAGTCTTCCCTCAGCCCATTCCGGAGTTCTGTCCTGAGTCATCATTGTGTAGAGGGGACTTATCCCACACTAGCCTGCATTCCCCCTGTTCCATCTTGGGCACGTTCCTACAGTTCTCTAATTGGCCAGACTACTAGTTCCAACTGTCCTCACTCTTTCCTGTCTTGCCTGACTCCGAATCTCATCCTGTGTACCATTGGAACTATCTGCACCAGCCAAGCTCCTTTGCCTACTACGAATACCTTTCTGCTACACTGGTCTATCTATCAACTGTCGCTGCACTGAGGTTCTTGGAAGATTCATGGTCTGGACAACAAGCTCTACCTGGACTATGGTTCCCTCCATCTGAGCCTACATCCTCTTGTCACGCTTACCTGGGAGAGTGCCTTTGTGACATTGGGGGTTGGTCCATCCTTCACCCAGTTCCTCATTTGGGTGGTGGAGAGGCTGATTCCTCGTGCCGCTATCTCATCAGTTCCTGGACTCCAGACTGGCGACCTCTGCGAGACCAACCACCAAGACTACAGGTACGCGGTCCTCTCGGGCCAATCAGCTTGACAGACACATGCACAAGGTCTCAAACAAGGGCAGCACTGGCCAAGACCACTGCAATGCCCCCGCCAAAGCCCAAGGCTAAAGGAGTCAGAAAATCCAAAAGAGGGAACGAGAATATTCCCCTTAACCTCACCCACTGAGGTGGAGGTAGTTCGTCAAGCACCAGAACCTGACGAGGTAGCGGTGTTGCCTGAAGTATTTGATCCAAATGACCATCCTGAACTAAAAGACTTATTGGTGGAAGGTGGTCCTGACAGAGAAGAATTCAGTAAAGGCCAACGTGAGTGCCCATCTCTGGAAGGCCTAAGGAGACAGGGCTGCTCCCAACTTGAGTGTGAACCTCCTGGGAAGCATAGGATTTATTGGGAAGGTGGGCTCCTGTAGTGAGCCTACATAGTCTACAGAAGGAGACCATAGGAGGTTGGTGGTTCCCCTTGCTGTAATACCCTTCTTCCTGCAGCTGGCGCATGAAGTGCCCATTGCTGGTCACCTTGGAATCAAGAGAACCAAGCAATAATTATCCATGCACTTCTACTGGCCCAAGATGGGGGTGCAAGTAGAAAGTCACTGCAGGAGTTGTGCCATCTGCCAGTTATCTGGTAAGAGTGGCTCAACAATCCAAGCTCCATTGGTACCACTCCCTGTGGTGGGTGTACCATTTGAGAGGGTAGGGATCCACATAGTTGGTCTCCTTGACTTGGCTTTTAGTGGCATGGCTACCTCCATACTCGTAATGAGGCCCCGTGACTGCCAAGTCAGTTGCAAAAGCTTTACTTGGCATATTTACTAGGGTTGGCTTCCCTAAAGAAGTTGTGTCTGATAGGGGCAGCAACTACATGTCAAAGTATATGTAGGCCATGTGGAAGGAATGTGGTGTCACCTATAAGTTTTCATCCGCATACCACCCACAGACAAATGGTCTTGTTGAAAGGTTTAAAAGAACCTTGAAGAGCATGATTGGGGTTCTGGAAGAACCCAAAAGAAGAAAATGGGATCTTCTGTTACCATGCTTACTGTCTGCCTACAGAGAGGTACCACAAGAGGGTGCTGGCTTCAGGCCCTTTGAACTTCTGTTTGGTCACCCTGTAAGGGGACCCTTGGCCATAGCCAAGGAGGGATGGGAGATGCCCACTCCCCCTATTACTACCAACATAGTGGACTATGTGCTAGGGCTCAGAAAAAGGATGGTACTCCTGATAGGTCTGGCTAGTGAGAAGCTGAAGGCAGGGCAAGCACCGGTGAAACATTGGTATGACCAGAAAGCATCCCTCATCACTTTCACACCTGGTCAGAAAGTCCTGATCATGAATCTTATAAGGCCTAGAGTTTTTCAGGACAAATGGTCAGGCCCTTACACAGTGATGGAGTCACTGGGTGAGGTCAACTATTTAGTGGACCTTGGAAGGGCTGGACAGGCTCCAAAAGTCTTCCATGTGAATAGACTGAAGGCTTTCATCCCAAGAGTTGAAATCACTGCACTGCTGCTGGCTTCAGATGTTGAGGAAGAGTAGACAGAACCTCTCCCTGACCTGTTCCAAAGCGGTCCTTCAGACAGCTCCATTGGGGGTGTCCACGTGGCCCCTCACCTGACTTCTGATCAACAAGCAAAGGTTAAAAGTGTGCTTAGGCAGTGTTCCCCCTTGTTTCAACAGTCCCCTGGTTTGACACCTTGGTGCAAAAATTACATTGACACAGGAGACAGTGTACCTACCAAAAGTAGGGGATGCAGAATGTCAGACACAGTAAGGTCTTAAATTAAGACAGAGGTCAACAAAATGTTGGATCTTGGGGTGATTGAACCCTCTAGTAGTCCTTGGTCCAGCCCAGTGGTATTGGTTCCAAAAGCAGGTACTTCTGAGTTGAGGTTCTGTGTGGATTACAGGGCTCTGAATGCTGTCACCAAGACAGATGCACACCCCTTGCCTAGAACGGATGAGCTGGTGGATACTTTGGGTGCCTCCAAATACCTCAGCACATTTGACCTCACTGCAGGCTATTGGCAAATAGCTCTTGCAGAACATGCCAAGGAGAAGACAGCTTTCTCGACACCAGAGGGTCTTTACCAGTTCAGGGTAATGCCTTTTGGGTTGAAGAATGCACCTGCCACTTTCCAGAGGCTTGTGAATCATGGGTTGGATGAATTCTGTCTTGCATGTCTGGATGATATAGCAGTTTTCAGTGCCACTTGGGAAGACCATGTGAAACACCTTAGGATTATGGTACAGGCTCTTCGGAAGGCCCCCTTGACCATAAAGGCCAGTAAGTGCCATATTGGACAAGGATCAGTGGTCTACCTTGGATATGAAGTAGGTGGAGGGAGGATACAGCCTCTACCCAGTACAGTACAAGCAGTACAAGACTGGCCTACCCCCACTACTCAGACCCAAGTGAGAGCCTTTTTAGGACTCACTGGGTACTACAGAAATTACATGGCAGACTATGGCCCCATAGCTGCCCTTCTGACTGCTCTCACAACTCCAAAGAAACCCAAGAAGGTAACTTGGTCTGAAGAGTGTGAGAAGGCCTTCAATGGCTTAAAAGACTCCTTGTGGCAGGCCCCTGTACTCAGGGCCCCTGATTACCAAAGACCTTTTATTGTGCAGACAGATGCCTCTGACACTGGGATAGGAGCTGTACTGTCACAAGTAGATATGAAGGGTAAGGAACACCCTATTTGCTTCATTAGTCGCCTGCTTAAGGACAGAGAGCTCAGATGGTCCACAGTGGAGAAAGAATGTTTCTCTGTTGTGTGGGCCCTATGGAAGCTGAGGCCCTACCTCTATGGGACCCACTCCACTGTGCAAGCTGACCATAACCCCTTAAAGTGGCCAATGAACATGAAGGGAGAGAATCCAAAGTTGCTTATGTGGTCTATAAGTCTGCAAGATTTTGACTTCACTATTGAGCATAGGACAGGTGTCCAACATAGCAATGCTGATGGGTTGTCCAGAATGTTTAACCGACAATTGTATGTCATTTTCCCTCCATGTGTACACCCCCAAACTTTTTGCTGCTGTTTAGACACCATAGACTGACTTTACCAGAGAAGCACAGCCTTTAGTTGCACTCCTCTGGGCTTTCGCTCACTTTTTATGGGGAAACTGACATGCCCTTAAGACAGTCAGTACTGGGAGACTTTGGCCCTCATTCCGAGTAGGGTGGTAAGGGATACTGGGCACCGGTGAGGAGACCGGTGCCGGTAATCCCTTACCGCCCTACTATGAGGTCCCTTAGCGGGTACCTCCTTTAACACCTGGTCTGACCAGGCGTTATGGACGGGACCCGTTAAGGGACTTCAGAGCTAATAACGATACCCCAATTTGCGGTACCATTATTAGCACCTTCCCCATTCCCATTGAGCCCTATGGGGCCTCAAGTGGGAATGGGGAATGGCTTTTTCAATGGGGAATTACCGGTCCCGCCAAGGTCGGACTACACCGGTAAATCCCCATTGAACCATACTGGTGCTGGACCCGTTATTGGAGGCAGTCATGGCGCAAATAGCGCCATGACTACCTCCAATCTCGGAATGAGGGCCTTTGTTTCCCTTAGTCCTTTTCCCATGTTGCAACTTTTCTGCAACATGTGACAAGTACACAATGTACCTTCCAGTACAGTGTACTTGGGTCTGTAGTCATTTTCCAAAGGCCCTAGATACTCCCGATGGACTTTTTGTGAGATGTGCAGATGTGCCATGGACAGGGCTGGTGGCAGCTATCTTTTCGCATTATTTTTAACCCTTTTCTGCCATGTTAACCACATTAACCGCATTTGGCACAAATAGGTGGCCTGGCTCCAAAATGGCCATGCCACAAGGTACTTTGTCCTGTCCTTTGGCCATCTTGCCCCTTCACCTTCCCCAGGTCGAGTCGACCCGGGGCAGTCCTTATTTGGACATGCAGTTTCCCGCGAAACACCAAGCTTTCGCGGGCTCCTGCATGCCTTGTGTGTGTGCCTCCAGGATGTGGGATGGGTTGTCTGTCCCCAATACACATCCTGGGTGCCAGAGAGTCTGGAGTGCGGTGAATGACTGGGACCACCGTTGTCCATGATTGGTCCATGTATGGAGTGTGTGTTTGTGAGCAGATCTCCCATTGGGAATATGCCAGACTTCCGGGCAGACGTTTCCTGTACACGCAATGTAACCACACTGGAAGATGCCTGACTTCCGGGTCGACGCCTCCATACGCATAACGTAGCTACACTGCACACGTGACACGTTACACATATGGCACGTGATCGCAGGCGGGTTTTTGATACTCCCTCCTGCACACCGACTTGTGTACTCGGTGCAGAGCAGTCACAGTTCGGTGTCGTTACTGCAAGCACGCTAAGCGCTTTCCGAATCATTCCGCATATAAAGTAAAGTGGAGTCCAGCCCGTTATGTTGCTCAACAACAGATGGACATCACTTGTCCCGATTGTGCTTTCGAGTACGAATCAGACATAGTACTCTATAGCAAAATAGTCAAACGAAAATAGAGCTTGTACTGTCTGCTTTTTCTAGGAGCACGACACCTCACTCAAATCACAGAAAAACCAGTTGCCTGTCACCTAAGGACACATCGAGCCAGATGGAAAGACCTATTTTCAGGTTAGTGACTATATGTATGACCCGGGAATGAACAAAATACACCTGAGCATCATTCCTTGAGAGATTGATTCGGGCCATTATGACACGTTACAAAATATACAAGCAAAGCGCCCACGGGGTTGGGGGTTCCTTTTTGAAACTCCTGTTTGAAACATCCGCTATATGTACAACAATTGAGTAACATCTAAGTAAAGAGGTAAACCACACCACGCTCAGTGTAGTGTTTTTAAGAACAGGATTAGCACTAGAAGCCTGCTAATCCTGCAAGCCATCTACTGGCAGTGAACAACCAATGGTGACGTGTGTATTTCATATGCTTTTGTCTTGACACAGGCCACCTGTCTGTTACAGCCCTGCGGCACCGAGGAGGTGGTAAAGTATTGATTATCCACTTTTCCCGACTAGAAATGATACACGGAGGTATAGAATTTAGCTCTTTTACCCCTGTGTTGTCAATACATAGAAAAAGACTGTCCTGAAGAAAGCATCATCAACAAACATGAGTCGCTGAAACTGGTAGACAGCAATTGCTACATATGATAGATACCTTCTATACATGAGCAGTTTTTTATCATCCTCCACCTGCCATACTAATAGGAACACAGCCAAGTGAAGAGTGTTGTACTGTTTGTCTTTTCATGTTGGTCTAACACAATTTCAGAGTGATTGCAACCTGACTTTGTGGTAGTCCTTTTAAAATTACAGTGGATGGGGTGTGCAAACAATCCTTGGGCAAATAAACTTATACAATCCAGTGGATGTATGTTCGCCTCATCACGAAAACACTGTTTTTAGATCGGGTACTTGTCTCTTCCCATGCTAACACATAGGGGGAGAGAGTGGTTGACGGGCACATTGATGCAAGGCTGAATGGTGCATAACATCAAGAAGTATTCAGTGTCTCTTCTTATCCTATCCCCTGTTTTTGTAGACGGCCCAGCAGCGCTACACAGGGACAGAAGAGTCCACAAGGAAGGGACATTTAGAACTCAACTCTATCCTTTCCTGTCTTCCTACACATCCTTGCCCCTGTGGGCGTTAAAACCCACAGTAGTTTCTTTCTCTGTGAGAAATAACTGTGCCCTCAACCACGGTGGTTTAATTCCAAAGAACAGGCTGACTACCTGGCTTTGGAAAACAGACTATTCTTTGGTTACTCTCACTTCAACTCGAATACAGTTGGCAATTGTCCAAACCTTTGTGTTACACACCGTTAATGACGGGCCCATTGTTAGCATCCTGGACTGCTAGCGGGTCCCGCTCTGCACGTCTGGTCTGGCCAGACATGAAGAGCGGGTCCCGCTGCAGACCTTGTAATGTGGCGGTCCGGAATGAACGGTGCCTTGCCCCCTGCCGCGTAATGAGGCCCTTAGTCTTGACCGCCTGCCATAGCTACCTTGATTGGTCTGGCTTGTCCAGAGGTTACCCTGTTCCAAGAAACTAGGCTGGCCTTCTGAACCTCTGCCCACCAGGTCAGAGTTCAGAAATCCATCTTAACAATCTCCTTTCCACTCTCCTCCGTAGTGGCGATGGCCCGTCTCCCTCCTCCTCCTCTCTCAGCGTGTGGAGGCTCCGCTCTTCCGTTTTTATTCTCCAAATTTTGTCATAATGGGTCCCTTGAGGTTCTGCTCCTTTTTATCCCCTCACAGATGTTGTAGCTGGGTGGTGGGACCGCTAAAATCTGCTTTGGGGGTCCGGAGCGCCATCGGCACGTCTAGTCAGTGCCGGCAGCCAAGTCCAGAAACGGTGTACTTAATGTTTTTGAAGATCACATGTTTTAGAGGTAGGCATACATGGCTCAACTGACAGTGGGCAGCCAATCACAATCCTAGTTCCTATACAATGTGTACTTAGATATTCCCCTTAAGCCTATTCCGATCCCTAGTAGGCTTTTCATTATTTGCCACGTAGTATGATGTCACTTCTGATGTATTTTTTGCGTTTAATCTTGTTTTTATGAAAAGATTGTTGAGAGAAATAGAGGGTACGTCTATTGATGTTCATTGTAACTCCCCATTTTAGATAATTGTTAATAAAACAGTACTTTGCCACCTTCCTGAGTTGGTTTGGTTATTTGGACTCGGGAGTCATTCTGTGAACTCATCCATTGCATGCACGTTCCTAAAGGAGCATAAGCTCAGATGACCTGCACGTTCAGCGAATGCCAATTTTTGCGGTTCCGGTACATGTGGGAAGTGGGCAACGGCATAGAATTCTTGTGCCACTCTTTGCCTTGCCTGCACGTTGCATGGGATGTTGATGTGGCTGTGCACATGTGCAATGATGCAGTTTAGAACCTGCATGAGGCACAATTGTGTGGGCTGTGAGATACCAACAACTATGTCTGTGGTCTGTTTGAATGCGCTGGTTCCCAGGAGTGTAGCGCTGTTAGGACTTTCACCAAGGGTGGTATTGGCTGTGAGCACATGAATTGTGAGACCAGGTGTTATGCACGATAGGTCAGTCACACACCCACACAACACCCTGCATGACACTCCGATACAAAATACTGTCCCGCTCCCCGGTTCACCGCCCAACCCTCCTCATGTCCCATCACCTAGGGTGCAGGGGAGTCGCCATCACCGATGGTTGCGGATCACACGAAGAGGACGGTGTGGTCTGTTTCCTCGTCTCCAATGGCAACTGCCATGGAGATTGCGATCGGGCTGGAACAGCCGATCGCGATCGCTTCCTGGTTGCACATCAACTTCCCGATCACGTGCACGGAGCCCCACTCACGTGATCGGGAGGCGGCTCGCATAAAAGCCGGGAGCTTTGAAACACTCGCCG
The DNA here is from genome assembly GCF_040938575.1 of Ambystoma mexicanum. NCBI lineage: Eukaryota > Metazoa > Chordata > Amphibia > Caudata > Ambystomatidae > Ambystoma > Ambystoma mexicanum. Next base: position 296,452,451 of record NC_090928.1, on the reverse strand, counting down.
CTTCACAGCTGTTCTCTAACACTGTTCGGCGTTCTTGACTCTCGTTTTTTGACCTCATCGGATTTCGACCTCAGGCTTACTCTCACGGATTTGATTAACTCTTGCTCCTTGGATACGGTTGCCGATACTCTGCACGGATACTGGTACTTTGGACCCTTCTGCGCTTAACGGACTGCTTTGGATTTTCCCTATCTGTTCTCTTGCTACAACCTGGATTTCGACCCTTGGAAGGTTTAAGACCTTCCTTCTGTTCAGTCTTGGAAATCATTACGGGTTACTGGTGGTCAGCTCGTACCCACCTCCAGGTACTTGCCTGTTTGAATCATCGGCGCTCCCTTGCACCAATTCCTCAGGCTCCCTTCCATTGAACATAGGTAAGAAAGTATCCTTTCTTCACTCTTTACTAAAGCACTGTCTTTGCCTGTATTAACCCTGACTTCCTTCCAACAGCCTCTGGAGTCCTCGGCGCCACCTGATTCTACAACCAACAAACCACCTGTGGCCTCAAAGCTCGCACAGGGAGTGTTTATCTTTCTCTCCCTGTGGGTGATTTGTGGACAGAGGCTCAATACTCTTCACTACGCGGCAAGTCTCGACAGACTGTGAAGCCTCGCGTTGTGTTGAGTATGGAGCCTGTAGCCGAGGACCCCGTGGCTGCATTGATACAGGCACTCACAGTTTTGAGGGCAGACATGACAGCCGCCAACGCGGCTATACATCAGAGGTTAGATTTAATCCAAAGTGTACAACACCCATTACCCGCTGATGTAGAGTTTGGGGAAGCCGCTGCCCAACCCCCAGTCGTCCAACCTATTACACCCCCTGTAGCGCCACAAATTCCTGTACTCATGCCTACGCCTTTTCCCTTGGCCGCTCCAGAAAGATTCCACGGAGACCCCAGAAAGTTCCGCACTTTTGTGAATCAATGCAAGCTACATTTTCTTTGTAGACCTCAGGCCTTTCCCGACTCCACCACAAAGGCAGCTTTCACCTTGTCCCATCTGGCCAGCACTGCGGCAGCATGGGCCAATCCCCTACTGGAAAACAATAGCCCTGTCCTATATGATTTCGAGTTATTGGTCACAGAAATGTCTCATGTATTTGACACACGTCACAAAGCCCAATCCCGGGATCTTGAATTGTTGGATCTAACTCAAGGAAAGGGGTCACTCATAGAGTACATTGCCCGATTTAACCAATTGGCTGCTGAAACATCTTGGCCTGAACCCAAAAGGGCAGTTGTGTTTTACCGGGGGCTTAACAGTACCATGAAGGATGCTATGTCCGTCGTTCCTTCTTTGCCCACATCTCATACTGACTTAGTGGATCTCGCCCTACAGATCGATGCAAGGCGTTCCGAACGCAGGTTCGAAACAGGGTTCCCTACTCCTAGTTTATCCTCCCCCTCCTCTGATACCGGTGGTGAACCTATGCAAATAGGCGGTATTCGTAGCCCGATCACACAACTAGAAAGGGACCGCAGAAGAACCGACCATGCCTGCTTCTACTGTGGCCTGAGTGGGCATTTCATAAAGTCCTGTCCCAGACACCCCAAGTTAAAAAATCCGGTTTTTCGGAATGCTCGACCCTAGATCCGGGGGCCGGATCGAGCAATCCTTCAACTCCCTCGGACAGGTTCCCCACATTTGGCAGGATCAGGCCGGTGATGGTAAAGGCTACGTTAAAACCCACACCCGACATCGTTCATGTTGTTTCGATCTATATCGATTCTGGTGCCACTGGCAATTATGTCGATATAAACCTGGCCGGGTCATTGAATCTGCCCCTGATTACCAAACAACGTCCGGAACCAGTACAGGCGGTGGATGGCACAGCACTGATTTCTGGCCCAATTCGACAACAAACTGCCCCGATCTCCCTAACTATACAGAAAATACATCAGGAAGTCATATCCTTTGATTTGATTACGATGCCCCAATTCGGGATTATACTAGGGCTCCCATGGTTACATCAACACAACCCTTTAATCGACTGGAAGTCTGGGCAGGTTCACTTTGAATCGGAAATCTGCCAAAATTTTTGCCTCACCGCACCTGACGACACCGAATCTCCTTCACGTGCCTTGGGGGCCGTCGCACAACTTACCCTACACGAGGAAGCGTCCACGTCCTTGGAGTCTCACGTGGTGGGGGTGGTGGCGACAAATATCCCTATGGAATATAAGGACTTTCATGAGGTCTTTGACAAGGGTTCTTCGGAGGTACTACCACCACACCGTTCTTACGATTGCCCTATTGATTTCATCCCTGATTCCAGCATTCCCTCAGGACGTATTTACTCCCTGTCCCCCTCAGAGGAACAGGCATTGAAAGAATACATTCAAGTGGCTCTAAAGGTTGGCCATATACGTCCTTCCACCTCTCCGGTAGCTAGCACTATTTTTTTTGTCCCCAAGATGGAGGCCGACTTACGACCTTGTGTGATCTACCGACGCTTGAATGCTATCACCATAAAGAACCGGTATCCTATTCCCCTGATTACACCATTGTTGGACAGATTGAGTCACGCCAACATCTTCACGAAACTCGATCTCCGCGGAGCCTATAATTTAATCAGAATTCGCCCTGGAGACGAGTGGAAAACGGCTTTTTGCACTCATTACGGACTGTTTGAGTACGTAGTCATGCCCTTCGGGCTTTGTAACGCCCCTGCCACGTTTCAGCGTTTCATGAATGAGATTTTTCATGATTTGTTGGACATCTGTGTAGCGGTATATCTCGATGACATCCTAATATTTTCACAGGACCTGAAAGAACATGTACTACATGTCCGCGAGGTATTATCTCGGCTTTGCCGTTTTTCACTCTATGCAAAACCAGAAAAATGTCAGTTCCATACTGGAAGTGTGGAATTCTTGGGATTCCACATTACCCCTGGGGGTTTAGCAATGAATCAATCCAAGGTTCGTGCAGTTTTGGACTGGCCAAAACCCTGTAACGTTAAGGCATTACAATCATTCCTTGGGTTTTCGAATTTTTACAGGCGCTTTATCCAGGATTTCTCGTCTCTTGTATCACCTCTTACTGCCTTGACCAGCCCCAAGTTGCCTTTTATCTGGTTGGAACAACACCAAAAGGCTTTTGATGCGCTAAAAGCTGCATTTACTACCGCTCCTGTACTGAAGCATCCCGACCCGAAACTCCCCTTCATTGTAGAGGCGGATGCATCCTCCTTTGCTCTTGGAGCGGTATTATCCCAACATTGTCCTTGTTCCGGTCGGCTACACCCGGTGGCGTTTCACTCTCGAAAGTTTTCCCCTACAGAAACGCACTATACGGTCACGGAGAAGGAATTGTTGGCCATCAAGGATTCCTTTCAGGTCTGGCGGCATCACCTGTTGGGAGCAAGACATGCGGTCACGGTGTACACGGACCATCGTAACATTCAAGATTTAGCCTCACTCAAGTGTGTCAATAGTCGGCAGGTGCGGTGGCATTTATTCTTTGCAGCCTTTGACTTCCAGATAAAACACCGGTCGGGTCTGTCCCACGGGAAGGCGGACGCTTTATCACGTTCTCCTGGTGGGGTATCCTTGCCTGTTTTCCCTGAAAAACTATTAGATCAGCATGTCATTTGCCTCTGTACTCCTCCTTTACCGCTTCTAGAGTCCATTCGCGCATGGGTTTCGTTACATCCCGAACAGACCTCTGAGTGGGATCCGGTGTTACATGATGGGCTGCCGTTCATACAAAACAAATTATGGTTACCGACATCCGACACTCGTAATCTTGCACTAGAATGGTCCCACGACAGTGCCATTAATGGTCATCCTGGACAGAAGCGCACGCTGGACCTCCTCAGGCGATGGTGTTGGTGGCCCTCCATGAAGCGCGATGTTGAAGGGTATGTCAACACGTGCGCCGTGTGTGCCCAATGTAAGCATCGCCGGGGACGTCCGGTGGGGCTCTTACTTCCCTTGCCTATACCTCCTAGGCCCTGGCACACAGTGTCGATGGATTTTGTGACAGACCTACCTCGAACCAAGGGCTTCGACACCATTTGGGTAGTGGTCGATTCTTTCTCTAAAATGGCCCGTTTTGTTCCCTGTTCTGGAATCCCATCAGCACCGGCTCTGGCCGACCTTTTCTTTAGATCAATCTTCTGTCTTTTCGGGTTACCCACTATCATAATCTCGGACAGGGGACCCCAGTTCACTTCTCGGTTCTGGCGGGCGCTCACAGGCCTCTTGGGCATTGATTCCCGTTTTTCCTCCGCATATCACCCGGAGACAGACGGCCAGACGGAGAGGGTGAACCAGGCCATGGAGCAATATTTACGTTGCCTCATTCTACAGCACCAACAGTCCTGGCTGAGTGTACTACATCTCGCTGAATTCTCGTATAATAATGCTCTGCATTCTTCTACTGGCTTTTCTCCCTTTTTTGTCTTATATGGCCAACACCCCCGCACCTTACCTGTTCCAGACCTTACACATTCCATTAACCCTGCTGCTGTTTCCTGTGCACGTGACCTATCGGCCGTTCATGCCCGGACTCTCGCTCACCTTCGTGAGTCCCAAGTCTCTGCTAAATCTGCGGCTGACCGGCGGAGGGCCGTTGCACCTTCCTATGTTGTGGGGGACAGGGTGTCGCTTTCCTCTCGTCACCTCCGGCTGCCCGGTTGTCGCAAATTGCTACCCCGTTTTGTGGGTCCGTACAGGATATCTGCTGTGATCAACCCTGTGGCTTATCGCCTTTCAGTTCCCGCCTCCTGGCGCCTTCACCCTGTATTCCATACATCTCTGCTAAAGCCTTGTCCTGCTCCTACTCGCCTTAGGTCTACGCCTGGCCCTGTGTCTGTGGGTGACTCTGTGGAATATGAGGTATCGGGTATACTGGGTTCTCGTATGGTTCGTGGTTGTCTCCAGTATCTGGTGGACTGGGCGGGTTATGGTCCGGAGGAGCGGTGTTGGGTCCCCGCGAGTGACGTCCATGCTCCGAGGCTTGTCTCCCGTTTTCATTTGGACCATCCCACCTGCCCACGCGGTCGTGGGCCATTGAGGGGGGGCTCTGTTATGCACGATAGGTCAGTCACACACCCACACAACACCCTGCATGACACTCCGATACAAAATACTGTCCCGCTCCCCGGTTCACCGCCCAACCCTCCTCATGTCCCATCACCTAGGGTGCAGGGGAGTCGCCATCACCGATGGTTGCGGATCACACGAAGAGGACGGTGTGGTCTGTTTCCTCGTCTCCAATGGCAACTGCCATGGAGATTGCGATCGGGCTGGAACAGCCGATCGCGATCGCTTCCTGGTTGCACATCAACTTCCCGATCACGTGCACGGAGCCCCACTCACGTGATCGGGAGGCGGCTCGCATAAAAGCCGGGAGCTTTGAAACACTCGCCGCTTCACAGCTGTTCTCTAACACTGTTCGGCGTTCTTGACTCTCGTTTTTTGACCTCATCGGATTTCGACCTCAGGCTTACTCTCACGGATTTGATTAACTCTTGCTCCTTGGATACGGTTGCCGATACTCTGCACGGATACTGGTACTTTGGACCCTTCTGCGCTTAACGGACTGCTTTGGATTTTCCCTATCTGTTCACTTGCTACAACCTGGATTTCGACCCTTGGAAGGTTTAAGACCTTCCTTCTGTTCAGTCTTGGAAATCATTACGGGTTACTGGTGGTCAGCTCGTACCCACCTCCAGGTACTTGCCTGTTTGAATCATCGGCGCTCCCTTGCACCAATTCCTCAGGCTCCCTTCCATTGAACATAGGTAAGAAAGTATCCTTTCTTCACTCTTTACTAAAGCACTGTCTTTGCCTGTATTAACCCTGACTTCCTTCCAACAGCCTCTGGAGTCCTCGGCGCCACCTGATTCTACAACCAACAAACCACCTGTGGCCTCAAAGCTCGCACAGGGAGTGTTTATCTTTCTCTCCCTGTGGGTGATTTGTGGACAGAGGCTCAATACTCTTCACTACGCGGCAAGTCTCGACACCAGGTCATTCTCCCGCTCCCTGACCAATTCAAGGATTACATGGGGGGGAAGTGGTATGTGCCATAAATATCCTCATCGGGCATGCCGAATAGCGTTATGCGTGTATGGTAGATTCTGGCCCTCCTTCTCCCTCGCCCCCTCCTTCCATGTAGCAGTAGGTATGCAAGCAGTGCAGGGACTGGCATGGTGCAGGGCTTTTGCTACGTTTGCACGGCTGTTTCTGTTTCCTGTGATTGCATGGCGCAGTCTCACATTGCACTTGGTCACGGGTGGCGTTGGGTTTTTTGAGCATTTTCGTTGGTGCATGTCCAGTGGTTATTTTGTGAATACAGCCTTTTTTTTTACTTAATGGGGTGCGTTTGTGCATTTACTGGGTGCCTCCCTCCCCACACCCATGTTATCCCTATTTTTTTCTATTTTAATGAGGGGTTTTGCATATTCCACCGCCTTCTTGTCCTTTGAGCTGGCCAGTCCAGCACGCCTCGCGCAGGGCACGCAGACGTGGTGCACGGTGCTGGATCCCAACACAGAGGCAGATCTGTAAATCGTTGGGTTTATTTTTGTGCCTTTTATTGGTGCAACTTAGTTTTGCGCTTCGCAATTTATTCTGTAAATCAGGCCCAAAAGGTGGGTAGAAGCTGTACATTTGGCTGTTATATTGCTCCGGCGTTAATAAATTGCCAGGGCAATATTACACATAGTGGCAGTAAGTTGTACAGTTGACATTTTCCCAGTCTGGGCCATTTGCGATTGATTGCATAGAAGATGCGTGCATACACATTGTTCCACGATTTCACAATGTAGGCACAGGCAGGTCTGATACTTTATGGGTGGGTTTGGAGTAGAACACCTATTAAAAAAAGTAAAATTCTCTTGCATCATCTGGAAAATACATACATAAATAGTTCTGGTGGCTTAACAGTAAATAACGTGTATATGATTTACATGAACAAACGTGTTTAGAACGCCTTTAATGGGCCAGGTTTGGCACCCCGGAACTGGAAAGACATTTGCAAGTTTCCATTTCCTCTATTAATGGACTTCCCAGTACACAATAACAAAATACCATAGAAACCAGCACATACACATACGAGTCTAAGGACCAGTCCGGCAGGTTTTCAAGCCATCTCCACACAGTCACTTGACCGTCCATCTCGTCTTTAGCTTTTTTGTATGTGTGTGCTTAAATTGATAATTTGAATATCCTGCTGCGTGCCCTGCACGCTTGGAAGCAAAGCCTGTTTGCAGGACAAACATGCAGAAGTGAGTGAATTCTCATGGGGGCAGTTTGTAAAATAAAAAAAAATAATTGGACGGTGCCCAAAGCTGGAAAGACCAGAGGCATAAACACATTACAAAAATCGGGCGGCTTAGAGGTCTGATCCTGGCAGGGCATCCGGCTAAACTCTCCCCACTGATTCTATGTCAAGACCGGAGGCTTGGCTTATGCTTTATTTCTTTACTCATAACTCGAGCAGCAATAACAATTACAAACTCATAAAAGAATAACACATCCCAAGAACTACATTTCCCAGTGAAATGTCTTTTTGTTTAGTTCATTCGTTTTATGATATGATATGATATGATATTTTATTTGTATCGTCCTCCTACACAAGTGTTTCAGAGCCGGACTTGGCAAGGGAGGGGAACAGGGGAGAACACAACACAACAACGATCTTACTAGGTCCAGTGACATTGAGAACACGCAAGTGCATGGGAAAGGGAAAAAGGGAAAAAGAGCATGGAAGGGGGAGAGTGGAAAGTGCGGAGCAGAGGAGAGCAGAATAAATAATAATAAATAATTATAAATAAAACATTGAGGCAATAAACAGTGTTAGTGCAGCCAGCAAGTGGCAAGTGCTGTGTTTAAGGCAGCAGACTGGGTAAGTCTGATAAGTGCGGAAAAAGAAGAAAAAAAGGGGGTGAGGAGGCTGTATGGGTACAGATATAGTCCCCAGTGCAAGGGGTGGCCGGGAGGCAGGGCAGGAGGGTGGCAGGGTGAACAGGTACCTGCACCCAGGGGACAGAGGGTGGCCAGGTGCACAGTGCCAAGAGAGAGCAGATCAGCAGGGGAGAGGGGGAGCGAAGGCAGAAGCAAAGAGGAAGGTCTTGAGGTGCTTCCGGAACTGGAGATGGTTCTCCTCAAGTTTTAGAGTGGCAGGGAGGCTGTTCCAGAGGGAGGCCCCAGCCGAAGATAGAGATCTACCCCCAGCACGTTTCTTTGAAAAACGATTGACACGGAGGGAGTTAGAGGTGGAAGAGCGAAGAGCTTGAGAGGGGAGGTATTTTCAGAGGGATAGCTGAAGGTATTTTGGACCCAGGCCCCAGAAAGCCTTGTGGACAATGCAGAGGGTTTTGAATTTAATCCTTGCATCCACTGGGAGCCAATGGAGTGATTTCAGAGCTGGAGAGATACGATCCCAAGGACAAGTTTAGCAGTCCTGTTCTGGATAAATTGCAGAGAGCGGAGAGTAGAGGCAGGTAGATTTAGAACGAGGCTGTTACAATAGTCCAACCTAGAGAGAACCAGAGCTTGGCAGACAGTGAGCTTCTGGGGGAAGGAGAGGAAAGGCAGAGTACCTCTGAGGAGGTGCAGTAGGAAGTTTGACTTTTTAGAGACCTCAGAGATATGGGCAGAGAAGGAAAGTGTGAAGTCAAAGATGACCCCGTGGTTCTTAGCCTCGCAGGTAGGGGTAGGAGGAGGGCCAAGGGCGGTCGGCCAGAGAGGGAGGAAAAAGGATGGAGATGGTGTGCCGATGAGGAGGATCTCAGTCTTGCTGACATCCAGACAAAGGTCATTTGCGGCACACCAATCTTGAATGGCAGTTAGGCAGTCAGAGAGGAGAGAGGGCGAGGAGGTGGCCAAGGGCAGCCGGAAAATGAGTTGAGTGTCATCAGCTTAGCACTGGAAATTTGAGCAGAAAATGGAAATGCAGTGGGCGAGAGTTGCCAGGTATTGGTTGAAGAGCCAGGGTGAGAGGTTAGACACCTGGGGAACCCCACAGGTGGCGAGGAAGATAGATGATAGGAAGGACCCAGGTTGGACCTGAGAGGGCCGATCAGGGAGGAAAGAGGTCAGCCAGTCCAGAGCCTGGTCAGTGATACCCAGGTTATCACGGAGACGGTCGAGCAGGATGGTGTGGTTGACTGTGTCGAAGGCAGAAGAGAGATCAAGAAGGATGAGGACAGGGGGAATGTTAGAGTCCAGGTTGGAGAGCAGATCTTCACAGATGTTCAGGAGAGCAGTTTACGTGCCTCTGGCTGCTCTGAAGCCAGACTGGTGGTCATGAAGACAGCCAACAGAATCTGAGTGAAGGTTAAGCTGAGAGATGGCCAGCTTTTCCAGGAGTTTGGCCAGAAAGGGGGTAATGGAAATTGGGTGGTAGTTAGCCGGACAGGAAGGATGAGCTGTGGGTTTCTTGAGAAGAGGATGCACAAGGGAGTGCTTCAGAGGGGAGGGGAAGGATCCTGAGGCAAAGGAGTGGTTACAAAAATCAGCAAGGGCCGGGGCGATGGTGTCAATGTGGTCCTTGATGGTTTTAGAGGAGCAGGGATGAACCTGTTTTGATGAGGCTTTCACAGATCAGAGCGACCTCGTCAGGGGAGAAAATAGGAAAGGGAAAGAAGGACGGTGGCAGAGTTGTTAAGGGGGGGTCTGCAAGCACAGACTGGGAGGGAATAGGAGGGGCTGGGGAGGAGAGGGTGGGCAGGAAGTCCTGGGTTTCTGAGATAAAGTGTGAGGCAAGGGGGATTGCAGAGAGTCTGGGAGGTAAGAGGAGGGGTGGAGACTGCCGCAGGGTTGGCACGCTCCTTGCAGATTTTAAAGAGTTTGTCTGAGTTGTTAGATGCCGCAGAGACACGGGCTTGAATATGGGCTCTCTTCTTAGTGCGGACAGAGAGTCGGTATTGCCTTTGTAGCAGGTGACAGGCCAGTTTGTCAGAGGATGAGCAAGAAGCCCTCCATGTGCCCTAAGCTGCCCTACACTTACGTTTAAGTGTAGCTAGGTCAGAGTCATACCAGGAATTACACTTGGCTTTTGACTTCAAGCGGATCCTCATGACAGGGGCAAGAGCATCAAGAGTATCAGAGATAGAAGAGTAGAGAAGGGATAGGGTTGCGTCGTGGTGTGAGTCAGCCAGAGGAGGAGGAGGGGGAGAAAAGGTGGCAGCGAAAGCCTCAGCTGACACACACTTCATAGGTTGGATGTCCGAGAAAGTAAGTGGCAGTGTTGGGGTGGGGTTGGCTTGGGGGGAAGAGAGTGAGAGATGGGAGGAGAGAAGGCAGTGGTCACTCCAGGAGAGAAGAGTGGTCAGAGGGATAGAGAGGGGGAGGCCAGGGGGGATCAATGCATCAAGTGTGTGTCCTGCAGAGTGCGTTGGGCCAGAGGGGAGGATAGCGAGGGAGAGAGAATTACAGAGATTGCGAAAGAGCAGAGATAAGGGATAGGGAGAATCGAGGTGGATGTTGAGGTCACCAAGGAGGAGGAGCTGAGTGGTTGAGGCCAGGAGGGAGGAGGAGAGGTCAGCCCACTCAGAGAGAAAAGAGGTGATTTGCCCGGGGGGGGGGCAGTAGAGAGTAGCAACAGTGAGAGAGTGGCTAGGAGAGATTGAGAGCCTGCAGACAAGGCATTCATAAGAGGAGTAAATTTGAATGGGAATGATACTGGCAGGAATCCACTCTGGAAAGATCAGGGCTACGCCCCCTCCAGGTCAAGTGGATCTGGGTGCGGAGAGGATCTTGTAGGCCTCAGGGAGTAGAGTGTCAAAGCTCCTGACAGAGCTAGGTAAGACTGAGGACTTCAAGGTCCAGTTCTTCAAGGAGGTGGCAGATGTTTGACAGCAGAGCAAGAGTTGATAGTGGCAAGATGAAGAAGGTTGCCGGCCTTAAAGACCTTCCGGGGAGGGGTACAAATCAGAGGTACGGCCTGCAGAGTTGTGGAGGTAGCCTGAAGAGTGGCAGAGGAGGAGAAAAAAGTGGAGGAGAAACAAGTGGATAAGATAGCCAAGGAGTGAGAGGAGGGGACAGCTGGAGATGAGAGGAAGTTAATGAGGTGAGGGACATGCCTATCGAAGAGGAGGATATTGGCCTGAGGACCTTGAACCATGACAGTGCCATTTAGGTAGACATTAAGGTTGACTCTGGAGGAGTCGAAAGAAGTCATGAGGACATCCCAGTGACTGCTACCATTAATAGGACAGGAGGAGATAGGATAAAGCACAGAGATCATATGGGGGGTCCATAGATCCGGTGAAGGAACAACAGTGAGGATCTGTCTGGAAGAGGCGCTGGTATATGGCCCATGAAAAAACCCACATGACCTCATTCACCAGTTACAACACACACTGGGCCTCATTACGAGCATGGCGGTAGCGGTTCCTGTATTGCAGGCACGGCTACCGCCATGCTGGCACCGCCTCCCGTGATTGGGCAATAACCAGCCCATTACGAGATGAATGGGCCGGTAATTGCCCGTTCGCCGGTGACGGTATTGGTTGAGCTGGCACCGTTGATAATGGTGCCGGCGCAATTACGAGTTATGCTCGCAGGTGCTGCACAGCTCGCCAGGTAAAACCTGGCGGGCTCTCAGGGACCCGCGAGCAAAACACGTAATGCGGCGGGATGGTATGAACGGTGCCAGTGCCTTACCAGCACCGTTCATACCGTCACTGCCACCCTTATAATGAGGCCTACTGTTCTTTATCCTTCTCTGCATCTCAGTGTCCTTCCTCCTTCTTTTCTGCTCGGGCAGCCAGATAAGTGCTTTAACATTACTATGGTTGTGTGTGTTACGAATTAGATTGGTAAGAAAGTTGAACGTGTTGAAGGTATGCGCGCACACGGAAAACAGGATGTAGTTGTGGCGGAGCACATCCATATTAGGTGTAGGTTATAATATATTGATTCAGGCCCGCGACAGGGCCTGAGTGCTCTGGCGGGCGCAGAAACCTCAATTCTACAGAGGGGGCACTGCTGCACGTAACATATACTGAGCGCAACGGGACCCTGAGAGGTTCCGGTGCTCAGTAGTCACGGTGCAGGGTAGCAAAGCAGTAAGCAGAGAATGCTCATGGAGACAGTTGTTTTAGAAACTGACATCAAAGTCAGGAAACCGACAAGGAGGCTAGTTGGATTAGATGCAATACCAGCTGACGAAGGATCAACAGAGCTATCCACGGCCATGCTACCTAGTGGGCAAACGTATTTACCAACGTGGACAGTGTCCAACAGAGCCAGAGCAGTACAATGTGTTCTGGGATCAGGTTTGAGGGATATGTAACATGGTAGGAGATGTCATTAAATTCTCCCAGGGGATGGAAGTCCTAAGGGGAGAAGCCTGGAGAGGTTCTGAGAGGCGTAAGGGGGAAGAAAGAAGGCCCTAAAGGTCTGTAGCAACCAAACCCCCTGCCCCGAGCACACCACGCAAGGAGAAAGGTGGTAAAAGGAGAGTGAGGTCTTGGGAGAGGAGAGGCACGGGATATACTGACGACGAGTCCTATTCAGAGGATGTGGAGGAGGAAGAATGGGATGACATGTCCGAAGGATGCTCGGAAGAGCGGGATACATCCTCCACAAGCCCTCTGGACAGGCGTAAGGCTGCCAAGAAAAGCAAAAGAAGAAAGGATGAGGAAATGGGGCGAGGTATTTGATCCAGACTCACTCATACATCCCAGATCGGCAGAGTGGGAGCCCCCGCCAAGATCGGAAACTATATAAAAAAGAGAATACGTAGCTCTCTGTCTAAGGAGGCCAGAGCAAGTTATGGGCTGAATGCCCCAGGCCCAAAGTGCCAGACAACATTGCGGAAATGCCAGAAATAGATGAATAAATTATGTCTTTCATGGGGTGCTATGGCAGGGACATCATAAAGGCAATCGATAGATCCTGGAAGTCCTGCCAGGATAAGCTCCTGGATGTTCTGGGTCCTTTGGCTGAGATTTGGCAGATGGCAGAGGAGGCCAAATATCTGGAGCAAAGAATGGACTTGGAGATTTTAGCAGGCGCAGAGAGCTATATGCCTGCTCAGCAACATTACCAACGCCCTATCAACGGAGCGAAGGACGTCCATCCTAGTAAAGATCTACCCTAAGATGAGCGAGCTAGCAACAGCTGAGTCGATATCCAGCAGTAAGGGAAAACTGTTTAGAGACGCATCCATCAAGGAAATATTGACATTTGCCAACACCTATACAGCAATAGATAAAGCACAGGCATCGCTCAAGAGGGTCTTTGGCCACAAGACTTTTGGCAGGGCTGGCAGAGGAAGAGGCCGCTCGGCCAGCCGATTCGCCTCCCACAGCCCAACGCCAGTAACAGAAACGACTGGAGAAACCAGGAGGAGCGACGGCCCAACCCCTTCTTCCAGTCGAGGGGAAGGGGCAGGGGTCGGGGCTGGAGAGGAGGCAAGTTGCAAACTCACACAAACACTTGGTGTTAACAGGGACCCCGGTGGTAGGGGGAGAACAGCACAGTTCTTAGAAAGATGGAGAGAGTTGTCTGGAGATACATGGGTCGAAGAGACAGTGCAGGGTTTTCACCTAGAAATCTGGTGCAAGCCAATTCAAGCAGAAGAGCTGAGGCCATAAGGTTCACGTGAGAGGACGAAGAGTTGCTGGACAAGGAGATAGTGGAACTAGAAAAGAAAGGAGCTATCGTTCGCGTAGCCGATCCTTGGAATGGTTTAGTGAGCTATATGTTCCTGGTCAAGGGCAAAAAGAAGCACAGACCAGTGATAAATTTGAGGAACCTGAACAATTCCTTAGTACACAGGCACTTCAAGATGGAGGGCATCCATCTGCCAAAGGATGTAAAACAGAGGGAAGACTGGTTAGTCAGGTTAGACCTCAAAGATGCATATATGACGATACCAGTAGCACACGAGGATCGGAAATACCTATGGTTCGGGTGGAGAGACCAGAAATGGCAGTTCACATGCCTCCCATTCGGTCTAGCATCAGCCCCTTGGGCCTTTATGAAGTTGATGCGGACAGTAGTGGCTCACCTCAGGGAGCAGGGCATCAGATTGATAGTTTATTTAGATGACTTTTGTCTGATGGGTCAAGACAGGAAAAGACTTCGGGAACAGGTGGTGAAGACAACCCAATTATTACAGGAACTAGGTTTTCCGATAAACTGGGAGAAATCTGTTTTAGTACCAGTGCAGACGATCGAGTTCCTAGGTTTTGTCGTGGGCACGAAGACAGCCACGCTCAACCTACCGATGAACAAGGTGAATGTGATCAAGAAAGAGATCAGCCCGGTAATTGCGAAGAGAGAACTATCTCAAAGGAAGTTAGCCAGACTTGTGGGAAGACTAGCTTCATCAATTCAGGCGATTCTTCCAAGGCCACTGCATTACAGGTCTCTGCAATGCCTAAGGATACAACACCTGAGGAGAGGATTATCTTACGAGCAAAAGGTGCCGATCTCTGCGGAGGCAAGAACGGAGCTATGGTGTTGGTTCGATCACATGGAGGCCTGGAATGGGAGAGCGATATTTGGCTCATCGCCGGACCGAGTTATAGAATCAGATGCCAGCCGCTGGGGCTGGGAGGCCCGGTGCAGAGAACTGACAATGGGAGGCCAGTGGTCAGGAGAGGAACTAGAGCTCCACATCAATTGCCTGGAGCTACTGGCGGGTTCCTTTGTGGTGAGATGCTGGACCGAGGACAGGGTGAATTGTTGCATACTACTGAAGATGGACAACATCTCAGCAGTACGATACAATAACAGGCTAGGAGAGACGAAGTCCAGGATTTCTGGCACATGTGAATGGAAAACAAGGTCAGCGTCACAGCACAATATCTCCCAGGCCTGCAGAATATAATAGCAGACTGGAACTCGAGACATCTGAGGGATGTCAGCGACTGGCAACTGGACAGGACAGTTTTCGAGTCCTTGATGGAGCTGAGAGGTCCATGCAGAACAGATCTGTTTGTATCCAGACGGAACACTCAGCTGGAGTGATTTTGCAGCTGGAGGCCCGATCCAGCAGCAGTAGCAACAGATGCATTTTTGCAAAGGCGGGGACTGGACAAAGAATACGCCTTTCCCCCATTCGCTATGATCCCGAGGACGATAGCCCAGGTCAGGATACAACAGGTGACAGTAATTTTGATAACGCCAGACTGGAGGAGTCAGGTGTGGTTCCCCAACCTTCTGGAACTGTCTTTCGAGAACCCACTGGTGTTACCACAGTTCAATGACTGATTCGGAATCGAGTGGGAGAATGTCACCCACTGAACCAGGAAGGAGAGTTGAGACTGATCGCATGGGCGATTTCCAGGACGCATGGCAGAAGCCAGGACTTTCGGGAGATGCTGCAAAATGTATCGAGGAAGCGTGGGCTCCAGGGACCAGAAAGGCCTATAGACTGGCTTGGGCAAGGTGGACTAGCTGGTGTGTGGAACGACATATACATCCCAATAGAGAAGATGTCACGCAGATCGTACATTTTTTAGCAGCACTGGCGGCGCAAGGCAAGGCATACAGAATGGTGAATATGTGTAGATCATCCATATCAGCCGGCCACCCAAAAATAGAGAATGTGGCCGTGGGAGAACACCAACACGTATGCCGATTCCTCAGAGGGGTGAGATTGTTGAAGCCACCATTAACCAAGTACACTCGGACATGGGACGTGAATTTAGTCCTGAATATGTTTATCAGCTGGCCAGACAATGACAGATTGACAAGGAAGGCAATATCGGCAAAGCTCACCAGACTGCTCTGCCTCATATTCTGCAAGAGAGTTTCAGATGTGAGAGCACTAGAGATAGACAAGAAATCCTTTAACCCTGCAGGGGTCACTTTTCAGGTTAGCAGGAGGACTAAGACGAGTATCAAAACAGTGGCTATTCGCATTTCCAGACCAGCCTAGGTTATGCCCAGTCAGGTGTCTAAAGAAATATGAGGAAATGACGAGTATGCTTAGGCCCGCAGGTGTGTCACAACTGTTCATATCACTGAGGAAATCATACAAGGAGGCTGCAGGTGAAAGATAAGCCAGATGGGTCAGATGTGCATGATGCAGGCAGGCATTCACATTGGCACATACGGGGTGCATTCTATTAGACGGGCTATGGCATCTAAGACCTTTAACGCAGGAGCCAGGTTGGAGAATATCCTCAAGGCAACAGACTGGTCTAAGGAGTCGACATTTAAGCAATTTTATTTCAGACCCATAGAGGAGATGTCTGCGTTGGTGATAGGTAAGCTTTAAACAGGCATATTCTGAGCCTCCGGTCTTTACATAGAATACTGGTTTTCCATACTAACGTTATAGAAAGTCAAGATTCTATTAACGACACAGGGGAAGGATTATTTCACCCAAGTAATCGTTACATGGAAATGTAATATCGTTGAGTAGTTCAGTTAGATTGGGACAGAATGATAATGCTGATGCTATAAAATATATGTTAGTGGTGCAGATTAAGGTGTTGTAACGATTACCCACCCGACTTCAGCTAGGCTCAGTCTGTTTTTCTGGATTACTTTTCAGGAACAGAAGTGAACAATGCAGGAACGTGAGGAAGAATAGAAGGTTGAGGATTAAGCAGCGTTTACCGGTTTGGACGCAAAGTTAAAGTTGGAGACAGACAAAAAAAGAGAAAGGACACAGAGACGCACAGGAGGATAAAGGACAGTGTGTGTTGTGACTGGTGGATGAGGTCACAAGGGTTTTTTCATGGACATAAAAAGAATGAACTACATAAAAAGACATTTTACTGGGAAATTTAGTTTTTTGGATGATCGATTCTTTTAGGAGTTTGTAATTTGTATTGCTGCTCGAGTTATGAATAAAGAAAGAAAGCATAATCCTTTGCCTTCATGTCTTTAATGGACTCTTGACTTTCTATAACGTTAGTATGGAAAATCAGTATTTTGCATCCCACGAAGACGCAGCACACAGAACAATGGCGGCAGGTAAACATTCCTGAGACGTGGTCTGTGCCAGAATCAGCCAGTGCACACCCGTAAACCCTCTCCGGGTAAAATCATGTTTTTTACACAGTGTGAAGACCCTTGGCCACAACTAAACCGCAGGATTACGTCTTAATACTTTTGAGAGGCACTCTACAAACAGAACGTTGCCATCTAAGTTCAGTAAAAGGGTCTATTTCCATTAGGAAACAAAATAATCATAATTTTGATAAATATATCCTTTTTTTATGTCCTCATGATTTCATGATAAATATATTAATAGAGGATGCTAAAAAACAGTGCAATTTTATAAGTTATTTTATCAGAACGTAACATTCTAATGTGATGTGCCAACATAACACTGTACACAACTACATTTCAAGATGGCATCTCTGTAGAAAAAAAAATGGCTGACAAATTCAGCACATAAAGAGTGCAAAAAGGGATGTGTTTTGGGTGGTGATCGATGGCAATGGGAGGAAATTCACATAGATTTAACTTAGAGATGGGTGTGACACATAGCCAAACAACACAAATCCATCCTCATATGCCACCAGCATTGAAAAGCATTAGAGACCTTTGTTCAAAGCCCCTATTTGGAGCTCTTATGTTAAAGCTGTTAATTTAATGACAATATTATGGGCTTTAAAGGTAGCGCTTTCGGCGCCACCTAATAGCCAAAACGAGGCAGAGATATTTTCAAATAGTAATTTGTTTTTTATATAGTGTTTTAATCATAAACAGCTTTACATAGGACATATTTCCATACATTACTATTATTACCCAAGTGAAATGTGTACTCATTTGTCAACATCAGAACGATGAAAAGCTCAGTTGGCCTTGCAGGGATTCGAATCTACAATCTGCAGATCAAACACAGATCACACCACCAAGCGAGCCATCTTACCTCTTGTTTTCACCGTCTGCAAAATTAAGCAGTGTGGGCTATGCATCTCATGCTTTATTCCAGGAGCACCCCCAACTTTTCGCCTTCACTGTAGTACATTCTTGCATGAGAACACCCAAATAGGGTATCATCTGTTGCGTCAGCCTGTAATGCACACTTCGCAAATACCATAAATGTTTTAAATGAAACTGCATTGACACGATGTGAAGAATCGACAGCTGAGCTTAGCGCTTTTAAAAAGGCTTCATTAAAATGTGCATCATGGAAACCAAACCACAAATATATATCTTTTTTTTATCCAAGAGGATGTGTAAATTGGACATATGTGCTAAGCTTTCACTGGCTGTACTTTAAAGATCCATTAGGAAAATGAAAGCACGCCGCCTTCATGTAATGCTGCAGTTTTGTTCGGAAGTGTGATCTTTTTTAGTCAAGGATATGGATTTGAAGTATTGCAACTTCTAAAGGCATTTGATAATCGCTTCATGTCTGTTCTGCCGTCCACACAAGTTTGTGGTTTGATAGAATTGTTTTCACTTAATGTGTTGATATTAAAGATAAAGGAGGACAAATTAAATATATTAATATAAAAATCACAAATAAAAAAGAGGGGTTAGCGAATAGGCGGATGTGAATCAAACAACCTTTAATTTATTTGTGGGCCTTTTGACTAAGTTAGACGTTATTAAAATACCACAGGCACCTGCAAACGAGCAAAAGGCAAACACCGAGGGTTTAAGTTAGCATTTTTCCGATAACGAACTGTTGGCTCAAGCAAGTGGTTATGGAAAAATGAATGTATGCTTAGTATTATAAATATTTTAAATGAGTAGTAGCCTCCTGCAGCTAACAATTCTATGCAATGATGAAGAGATTACAATTGTCCTTAATATTCTTTAAAATTAATGCATAACATTTTTTTAATGTGAAAAACGATAGCCAGATCACAAATACTTTTACTGTTTTTTTATTTAGCTTGTAAGAGCTCAGGCAAACTCATTGAGTTCGTGTGCCTAACTCCCTGCTTTTCTTTTGAGGAGATACAGTATTAAACAATTGACTGCAAAACCTTCCACCACCTCAGGATTGGGTGAACAACTTGCCTGGCTCTAGACAATCATTATAATATTAAGGCACTGAGGCCAGGATTTTTCCACCTCTTTGTGTTTTTTGTATACACCATCAATAGAGTTTTTCTTTTCACTTAATATAATCAGCAATACGCGCCCCATAATCCTTAAATCAATTTTCTATTGGTTTGATGGCCACCTCCCCTTCCATCCTCCATTTAGGCACTGCATCTGTCATCATACTGCCATTTCTTGACTGGCATAGATTTCAAGCATACATTGTCACTGGTGCAGCCCTGCATCACCGCTGTACGACCCGCTGACGAGTCTGCCTCAAAAAACCTGACCATCATCACAGAAATCTGAAATAAATGAGAATGATGTCAGAATGGGTTTCAAATAGTTTCCGAACCAGCGTCGCTATAATTCTTGCTTTCATAAAATCATGACTTTTTACACCGTGAACAGACAAAATCACAGATTTATGGCAGACATGGAGGATTTGTAGTTTGTCGTTTCAAAGTTCTGTAAGAAGCAAAGCTGAAACATCTTTCACCAGTTTCAATAGCACGTACTGAAGGCTTTCATTGGACCAGTGCACAGAGCTGAGAATATCCTCCAGCTGAGCTCTTGATCAAAAGTGCTTTGAGGCCATGGCTCTTCTGAGAGAATGAGTACCAAATACAGTTGCGTCTTCCACAGCCGGCGATGTAATCCCATTAACCCATCTATCCAAAGTAGGAGAGGATGCTGGAAGAATATGATGCCCAAATAAAATAAAGAGCTGAGAGGCAGAATCCTTAAAGTCCTAGGACGGTCCTCCTAGCATTTAACAAAACGCATACGCCACAGTTTAGGATGGTCAGGGAAGGCCAATTATTCCACAAACCTGGAAAGCCATTTCCTTCCTTGAGAGATCAGAAAACAAACGCTCTTACGAAAAAATGACTAGCCTTTTAGGTCTGAAGCTCTGACATCTGAAACGCTATTAAACAAGGTGACAATGTCATGTAACCAGTTTAACTGAGAGTGATTGTAAGAGTAAGTACTCATTATCCTGTAAACCAGAAACATAGCCCAAACCAAGTTTACATCCCAGAGTACCAAATACCTTGGTTTCTGGGGATCATTGATGCAAATGCTGCATAGGAGATGTTTAAAAAAAAAGGGTGTTCACTCGTTGTCTTGCCATCCGGTATCATGGGCAGATAGCAGAGCTATAAGCAATCACACATCTGTGTGATAAAGTCCTCTGCCTAACCTTGGGGATGGACAGTGGGCGTAGTCAAAGGAACTAGGGGATGCCCCAAGCTAGTGGAGTTATAGGGTGCATCCGCAGACCACACGGCAGGGGGTATCACAGGAGCAGAGGTTTCCTTTCCAGTCCTACGGATGCATATGGTCTCCTGTGGGCAGTCACTGGTACCTGGGCAACTTAACCATAACTACAGAAATGCAGGTTCTCTAGGGGTAATCACACAACCTTCTTTATCAATGTTATTAGGCAGTATCCTCAAGTGGGTAGTCTCAGGAATGTGCACCTTTGTACCAACTCTTCAGGGGCAGCAGCCCCAAAGGGACAGTCACCAAGGCTTTCGCACACACCTTGCCCCTGCTGATATGCTGCATCACCAAGTGAGTAGTCACCAGGGCATGTACAACTCCACTGCTTACGGCAACGGGCAGGACTACAAAGAGGGTAATCACAGAAGCCCTCAACTCCCATCACCACTACTGCCCTTATCAGTGACTATTGAGGGAAAAGGTGGTGACCAAAACCTTTAGGGAATCTCTTTCCCCTAAAGTGAATGTACACAGAGTCATTCAAGCTGCCTAAGCAGACCAAAAACCTCTGCATGGGAGGGAAGCCTCTCCCTTTAATGGTACAAAGTCAGAACACTTCTAAATCCCTAATAAGCGAGGGAATACATTTTTCCTTTGGCACAGATGCAGGAGAAATTATTGTACTTTGTGGCTCATATTCACAAAGCTCATCAGTGTTTGGCGATTATGCCATTGCACTCAAACTATGAGAAATCGATTTGCATTGAATGTGCAAGCATGGAAACCAACGCTCCTTGTTCTCTGTGTCACATGGATTACAAGCTTTCAATTTCCCTGCAACGAAGGAGAATTTTTCATAGTGAACAATTTCCCCTGCTCCCAAGATTTTTTGGACTTCAGATTCATACGATCAGAGAGCAGAACGACCCAGGCTCACACAGGTAATGACACCAGGATTTACAAGGGAGGGGAAGGAGATTCCAGACCTATCTATCGTCCTTTTGCAATCCAAGATGGCAGCAGGCCTTCATGTAACCACAGGCCGGGCCCCCTTAAAGGCCACATAAATACCACCGAAGGCCCAAATCACAAACCATCGCAATCTCCAGCACGCAGATGTCCTCAATCTGTGGGAGTCCACCCTAGCCAAGGAGAGTCCCTACTGTATAAGGGAGCCAGCCAGTCTGGCACAGTGGGGTGTTCAACTAGGAGTTGGAGGAATGAGTTTAGTGGAGAGTAGAGGGAGGGAGGAGTATTGAAAGTAGAGCTGCAGGTTGGATGGAGAGTTCAAGGGGTTGATGGATACGAGAAGTGCAACTAGAAGGGGAGAGTTGTTGAAGAGTGGAGGAGGTTTGAGTAAGAGATCATTACCATCAGGAAGGAGAGTGCTTAGAGAGGAAGACCAGCTGAAACAGGATGAAAAATGGGGAAAGGTTAGGGGAAATGGGGAAGCACATCCAGGAGAAGGCGTGTTACCCTCAGGAGGAGTAGAGCTTTGGGGAGGCTGGACGGCGGAGACTCTCAGAGAACAAACAGAACAGAAAGGGGGGGGGGTAAAATCCCTTAACATTAGTGGTTGAGTGAAGAGAGCTATGGGGCAGGTAGTTCTACAATGCTTGCGGAGGTGAGAGGAACACAAGCACCTACAGAAGGAAAGCTTAAAAGAAATACTAGCAGACCAAGTCATGTGCAGGGCTTAATGCAGCACAGTTGGAAGGAGGTGCAAGTTGATGCAATCTTATTCAGGGACATGGAGAGTATTACAGGTTGGCGGCCAGAACCCTATAGCAGGGAGTTGACCAGCAGATGAGGATCTCTCTGAGACATTCACATGTCGAGCCCGAGTTGAAGAGGTACCATCACCATCTTCGACTCTTCTTCATGCTTTGACCAAGTCTGAGACATGCTGGACAGGGGGGCTTAGACCAACATACTCAACCAACAAGGGTTCAGGAACCCTGTGAAACCTGCAACCCAAAGACACAAAAATCAGGGACATTAACCGAAAATTCAGATGAGATCAGATCGAGAACTAAGCCCTGGAACTTTGTAAGAGATTGGCCCTCATTACAGGTTTGCTGGTGCGGAAACAACGGTGCTGGTAAGCTTACCGGCACCGTTGTTTATGGACCAGCAAACTACGAGTCTGTGGGTGGGTGCCATTCCGCCCGTCAGGATCAGACCTGGCGGGTGGAACGGCACCTGTCCACCGACTTTTCCAGAAGCACCAGCACTGTTATTAACGGTGCCGGTGCTTCTGTGGTCCCCACCTCCATAGAGTCCTATTAGACTCTATGGGAATGGGGATCAACATTTTTCTGGCATCTGACTTGCCGGACCACCGGGGCTGCAATGCCCCAGCGTTTCCGGCAAGTCAGGCAGTGGTAAATCATTATGGGTCCGGCGACTACCTGCTGGTTTTACCGGCACGGTTTTTGCCAGACCCGTAATGAGGGACAATGTGTTGCAATTTTACATTTTCTGTAAACACAATGCCGGGAGAGGCACGGTTATATGTTTTTGGTTGTTTCCTCATCAACCCTTCATTCTTTACTGTTTGCATGAACAGAGAACATCAAGATGAAGGGAGTGTGGCTCGAACAACCCTCACAAGAGGACTCTCAAATGGGCCCCCATATCATCAAGCTAATTTGGATTATTTAGTGATTTATTTATAGACATCTGTCTCCTTTTCAGTTAATTTCCTATATTGGCCTTACCTGTATCACATTATATTAGTTTTGTACCAAACATTTCCTAATCTACTGTTGAGGGGGTCTTAACCCCCCTCAACCCCACAGCCTACCCCCAAGATAATGGATGCCACCCACTGAAGCAGCCCCACAGACCATAACTGGATGACATCACCAAAGTAATCATGAAAAGGCAACATGGCGGAACACACCCACAGAGACATTAGCCAGGTGCAAAACAACACACATGAAATGCTTTCTGACACCAATAAAGCAAAATGGAAACTACAGCTGCATTGAAAAGAATTGGGAAAGCTCAACACACAGGACTGAGGCCGGATACACTGACATTTCTCAGATAAACAAAGCAGGCCTGGCAGCATGTCCAGCCATACCAAGGACGCTTTGGGAAAGAGCTTGAGTCAGTTGAGAAGATACAGCACCTGCAAGGACAAAAAGGCGGAAATCCCTCATAAATGCCAGCAGAGAAAATATTTTTTACGGTCCCTGAGCATGTGACCTGGAGCTGGGGAACCAGGCCCATTCAGAACAGATAAAGCCGTTCCCATCAAATTGAAGACAGAAGATAGAAAACATGCAACACAACATGAATATAGAGAATGAGTGTACTTGTTCAAGGACTGGGGAGTCAGAGGGGTGAAACAATATTGGGAAGCAGGCGGCGCTCTCAGCTCACCTTCCCCACCCATCCTTTCTGCTCACATGCTGGTAAATTTCCTAAACTGCCAGAGCTGCATTGAAAAGAATTTGGAAAACTCAAAAATCAGGGCTGAGACCTGATACACTGACTTTTCTGAGAGATGCAAAGCAGGCCTGGCAGTATGGCCAACCCCACCAAGGATGCTGGGGAAGAGAGCTTGAGTCAGCTGAAAAGATACAGTCCGAAATCCCACATAAATGCCAGCAGAGAAAATCATTTTTACGGTCCCTGAACATGTGACCTGGAGCTGGGGAACCAGGCCCACTCAGAACAGATAAGGTTGTTCCCATCGAATTGAAAACAAAAGAGGGAAAGAATGCAACACAACATGAAGATGGAGAATGGAGTGTCCTTGTTCAAGGACTGGGAAGTCACATGGGTGAAGCAATAGTGGGAAGCAGGCGGTGCTCTGAGCTCACCTTCCACAGCCATCATTTTTGCTCACATGCTGGTAAATTTCCTAAACTGACAAGGCTTTCACTGACCTGGGGGCGGTGCTAGGCAGAGCTACCAGATCTAGCCAGACCAATCAATTTGCCTGTCCCCGATAGACTGTAAGTATACCTATACTGTTCACCCAATCCAATCCAAGTGTGAGGAATGTATCTTTTGGTTGTGAGGTCACCACAGCTTAAAAATACACTGCCTGCCTGTAAGGAGAGTGCATTTGGAGCTGTAGAATCTGCGTGCGTATGCCTGCTTGGATTAATAAAAGCAGCAATTTGTCACATTTCTGGACTCCTCCATTTTTTGGGCATGAGGGGATTTCCCTCGAGCCAAACTCTGTTTTTCTAACTACACTTCACTTCTGTTTCCCACTCTGCACACTTAGTGAGATCTGTATGAAAGGGTCATAGGCCAATCACTCAAAGCATTTGCTATGTGTATGACAGAGGCTCCAACCTCCTTGATACATACCAGCATACCCAGGCTTTCCAAGAGGAAATGTATTTTTTATTGGACATTTGTATGGCGATTATACACAGGTTTTTCTAGGTGCCACAAGACAAAAAAAGGCAGGGGACATGGGAAATCAAAGAATACAATAGCAAAGAAAGCGGTTATATTGATCTTGTTACAATCCTACCGTGCAAGTGCATGAGTGAGGTAGAAGTCCACAACCAGTTTAATAATTCCTTGGGAGGATCTTGCAGCATCAAGATCCTCCATTCCATAAGCCAGATAATCCCTTCCCATCTTGAAGGGGGTGGCAAGACTGTTGGATTGGTCAACAGTTCCGGAATCTTGGGAAGGCACTATGGTAAATCCATGGCATGTAGGTATCAGGCCTGTACCAGCCTTCGAAGTGCTACCAGCACTTACAACCCCCCTTTTGAGGCATTCAAGAAGTACCCTTGTTATTAAAGAATGGCGAGGGAAAGTGTACCAACAGCCTGAGTATCAAGGATGAAATAAGGCTTCTGTTGCTAGGAGATCTGGGTTGGGGCTCCAGCAGAAAAGCCTTGGGAGCAGTGTATTTACTCAAGATACAAAATAGCATTTATCTTGGACACCAATGGGACCATAGAGCACAAACATGGTAGGTCTAAAGATATCAATTGCTACAATCATTTAGTTCCCTTCAGCACTTATGTGATACCGTGTTGAGATTCCCTGGAAGAAACACTTCACTTCCTGGAATTTATTTTAAGAGAAAATATTTCCAGAAATGTTGGCCATTACTGCTAGGCATTTGGAGTATGCACACCGGAGACGATTGATGCAGGATACTGCTGAAGCATTGGGCCTCATTACAACTGTGGTGACCACGGAATGAACGGTGCCTATCTTCACTTAGTAGTGTCCTTGTCATGATCTCTGCTTCCAAAAGGCCAGGACTTACCCAACTCCCTTGGAAGCAGACCCATAACCCAGGTTCCGAGTGCCAATCAGTCCCAATTGGGACCTTTTGGACCCTGTCCTGGCGCCAGTGGTGCCAGGCTCATAAATATACCCAGTCCCAGCGCTGCAAGCGCCGGGCTCATAATGCTTGGGTGGACTTACCTGCAGCAGACCATGCTGCTTACTGACCTGCCAGTATGAGCCTCTGATCCTCTTCTGTTTGGGACTACTTTTCCTGTTGGGTGGGGCAGGAGCCACTCCCTAGGCTCAGAACACTGGAACTCTTCTGGAAGGCAGGAACTCTTTTCTTACCTAGGCGAGGCTGTGGAAGAAGACACCTAAGCACTACAGGAGGCTATTTAAACCACACCCGATGGATGAATCTTGCTTTGCGTTATTCTGCATCCTCTGCAGCAGAACGCTCATCGTGTCTTCTGCATCTGATCCTGGGCCTAAAGGAAAAAGGCTTACCATCCTGAATCCAGTCTTCAGCAACATCTATAAAGACAAGAAAGAACAGGTTAGCACTACGGTCTTCAGTGACAGCGCATCTCTTACCTGGTCCATCGGCTGTCATCAACGCCTCGCGCAGCATTCCTGCATCTGAAAGACAAAGGCTTACCTACTCTTCACGCGCTCCGGAGGTCTTCGGCGCTGCATCCCGCATCTGTAAGACAAAAGAAGGTGCGTTTAAAGACATTGGGTAACGTTAAATACTCACGTGCCATTACTCCATCCACGCCGAACTCAGTGGGCATTCCGGCATCCTTCAGCAGCTCCGAACTGGTACCTGCAAAATAAAAGGACAGTTAGTGCGCATCGTGAAGCAAGCAACAAGCGCTTACTTACGCGCTTCCAGGCGCTTCTATTCCGCATACGGGTCCATCCTCAACTCACTTCAGCCAGTCAACCGCCATCGCCGGAACCCTGCAAAATAAGAGACAGCATTACAAAAGTCTTTTAAAGACATTTGAAATACTCGGAACTCACCGTTCGTGAAGTAAACGACGGACAGTAGTCCTCTGAAGTCAAGAGGCCTGCGCTACCTATCCAGTGAAGAAACTGGTTACAGCACCCTGCCCCGAGGCAGATGGAGAGCTCGGCGTTCACTTACCTAAGGTGAGAGCGTTAACCTTTGGGGTTGTACAGGAGAGGAGAAAAGGAAAGAAATAGGGACACCCCAATAACCCCAGTTCATTAATCCCATATTTTCTATCTGCAGACATCTTACTCTTCGAGTCAGGCATACAGTGCACAGAGGTCCAGCCCAAAGAGCCAACCGGGTGCTACACATCACGTTTGAAGATACGGTAGTCGCCCAGTCAAGACCGGCGCCTCTGCGAGAATCAGGTGAGCATTACAGTCCTGTAATATAGGGGTCCTGGAAAGATCACTTATATTGAAAAGGTTATGAGACATAAGATTGCTATTTGACTGTATGTTTTTTCTAGTATGCTCTAACTTGTTATATTATTTTATGTTATGTTATTTTGCATTTATATAGCGCCTTATATACCACTGGTATGGTCTGAAGGCGCTGGTAGGTTGAACGCCCTTGGGAACCGAAGTTCAAATCAACAGAGAGAGTAGAGAGAGTCAAAGGTGTGTGTGAGCACCGGCTATTTGTGCAGCTGGTGCAGTATTCGTGAATTTGCTGCTTCTTAGTGGTAGGTGTGGTGGTTGAGAGATCAGGAGTATGTGTTCGTTCTGGCAGGATTTATCCAGACCGAATGTGACTGCGTTAGACCTGAGGAGAACGCCTGGCTGGGGGGGGTGTAACCAGCAGTGTTTTCTTAGAGTGATGGGGAGTGAGCGGCGGATGTTGGTATGAGAACAGTTATACCGAATGGTGTCATAGGCCCTCATTACGAGTCAGGCGGTGGACCATGGTGCTATTGGCACCATGGTCCATGCCGGATTCCGCCATGGTGGATGGCGGAATTACCGCCCCATTCCAAGGTGAGTGGGGCGGTAATTCCCCATTCACCATTTGCCCTTCTCCATTCCCCTTTTTGCCCTATAGGGCATAATGGGGATGGGGAAGGCGCTAATTACGGCACCGTAAATTACGGTGCCGTAATTAGCACCAAGGTCGCTTAGCGCCTTGGACTTTAACGCCTGCAAAAAGCGGTATGACTAGGAGGCCGGCTGAGCTTGATCTTAGGGTGCGTGGGGGGTGATAGGGTTTTAGCTTGTCTTGAAGATATTGAGGACTGGTTTTATGCAGTGCTCGATGGGAGATGCATAAGGTTTTGAAAGTCACCCTTCGGGCCACTGGAAGCCAGTGCAGAGTCTTAAGGGCTGGGGAGATGTGGTCTCTCGGGCCAAGCGCAAGTAGCAGTTTGGCTGTGGCATTTTGTGCCCTTTGAAGTTTATTCAGTTGGTAAGCGTGGGCTCCGAGGTAGAGGGGGTTTGCGTAGTCCAGTCTTGATGTAACGATTGATTGGACCACAGAGAGTCTGTTGGGAAAGGAGGGATATCGAAAGATGCGCCTAAGGGTTTTAAGGTGGTAGTGGCAGGACTTTGAGACATTGTTAACTTGGCGCGAGAGTGTTAGGTCAGAGTCAAGGGTGCATACAAGATTTTTCACTGAGTTGGAGGGGGTCGGTGAGTTGCCCATGGCGGATGGCCAGGGTAGTGGGTGCGGAAGAAGTTTGGAGTTGCCACATACCATGATTTCCGTTTTGGAGGGGTTTAACAAGAGGTGGCTTTGGGTCATCCAGAGTTCTATGTCAAGGAGGCAGGAGGCCAGGTCGGGTCGGGGGGTGGGTTTTGAGTTCAGGAGTTTTAGAATTAGTTGAGTGTCATCGGTGTAGTTGTAACACATGATGTTGTGTGAACGAATTATTGGTAGGAGGGTGATCAAGTAGAGATTGAACAGGAGGGCGGATAGGCATGCTCCTTGTGGGACTCCCGTGTCGAATGGTCGGGCTTGGGAGGTATAGGTCGAGAGTATCATTATTTGGTACCTATCTTTGAGGAATGAAGCTATCCATTTAAGAGCGGTTCCACGAATTCCTAGGAAGTGGAGGCGGTCTAGGAGGATTGAGTGATTGATTTTGTCAAAGGCGGCGGATAGGTCAAGAAGGATTAGTGCGGCGCATCCCGCAGAGTCTGCCGTCATTTTAAGGTCATCCCAGATTGAAGTTAGGGTCGTTTCAGTTCCGTGACCGGCTCTGAAACCTGCTTGTGCGGGGTCTAGGAGATTGTTGGCTTCGACAAAGGCATTTAGTTGGGAGGAGGCGGTTCGGTCAATGAGTTTGGCAAGGAACCTGGTGTTTGAGATGGGCAGTAGTTTTTGGGGTCGAGAGGGTCGAGGGAAGGTATTTTTAATTAGAGGTTTGACGTGAACCGTTTTGAATGCGTCGGGAAAGATACCAGAGGAAAGGGGGGCATTTATGATGGATCTTGTGTGTTCTCCTGCACAGGTGGAAGCGAAAAATTCTTTGAGGGTTGTGGCTGGGCAAGGGTCCAGTGGAGAGCCAGATGGTTTGCGGGCAGATAGAAGTTTGAGAAATTGCTCAGGTGATATTGGACTAAAGGATTCGAACGTTGGTTGTGTATTGGTCGCAGCTGGTGGGCTGGCCGGTATGGGGGGAGTATTGCCTGGTGGATGTAAGAGAGCCAGTTTGGTGGCTAGAGCATTTGTTCTTTCGAGAGCCGTGGTGTAAAAGTGGAGGGAGAGTGATTCGCACAGTGATTGTGAGGGGGTCGGAACGGTCATGGTGCAAGCCGGTTTGGTGAATTCGGAGATGATTTTGTGGAGTTCTTTGCTTGGGTTTTTGCAGTTTAGGATTTGGGAGTTGTAATGGGCTTTTTTTGCTTTCCGGATTTCAGCCTTGTACTGATAAAGTGCCAAGGTGGCCCTGCTCTCCTGGGTTTTGTCTTTCTGCCATTTACGTTCTAGGTATTGATATATTTGTTTAGTGGTTTTCAACTCAGGAGTGAACCATCTGGGGAAGAGACCGGGGCGGTTTGATGGTTTGCAAAGGGGTGTGAGCCGCATCAGGGATGCGTGAGCCATGAGTCAAAGGTGTCAGGGGTTAGTTGTTTATTGAGTTGGCAGGTAGGTGGTGGAGACTGGAGGAGTGCGTCAGCTAGGTCCGGGACTATTGTTAGTTTTTTCCAGCATTTGCGTAGATTCGGGGGTTCAGATTCGAGTACGGGAAGGGGGTCAGGTGAGCGAATGGCGAAAGAGAGAATTAAGTGATCGGACCAGATGATAGGGGTGGGGGGGGGTTTAGATGAATCCGGGTGTTGGAGCTAAAGATGGCATTAAGAGTGTGTCCTTTATAGTGAGTTGAGCCATTTATGTGGGGTTTGAGGTTAATTGCGCCTAAACCATCAACCAGAGTGTGTCATAGGATTGGTGGGGATGTGGAGCCATATGTTGAAGTCTCCAAGAAGGGTGAGGTTGGGATGGTTTAGTTGAAGGGTGGCAACAGAGTCGCAGAGGTTGTTTGCAAATTGTCTATTGTAGCCAGGGGGCCTGTAGATTATTAGGAAGCTGTGTGAGAGTGACGGGGAGAGGGATAGTTTAATGAGGAGTGATTCGCAGGAAGGAATGGAAGGTTGGTTGTCGATGATTGAGGCGTGGAAGAGAGACTTGAAGACGAATGCTACTCCTCCTCCTCTAAAGGGACGGTTCAGTGGGATGAGGGAGTAGTCAGGGGGGAAGGCTTCATTGGCGATTGGGGCAAAGTCGTCAGAGAACCAAGTTTCAGTGATGAAAACCAGGTCTGGTTTATCAGAGGCGAGGAAGTCAAAGATGCAGGGTCTGATTTTTGCTACAGATCGGGCATTAAATAGGATGCAGTTCACATCGGCAGGCGAGGTTGGTTTCGGAGCTGGAGCAGAAGGGGGTGGTGGCAGAGAGAGTGGAGGCTGGAGAGGGAAAGGGGTAGGGTGGATGGTGATCGATGGGAATAGTGGGCGAGCAGAAAGATAGGCGGGTTTCGGGCGGGATTGGGTGGCTGCGTGTGTTAGGATGGTCGAGTTAGGCTCGGGGGATTTGAAAGTGGGGTGTGGGCAGTTAGGAGTTTCAGTTGCAGTTGAAGAGAAATCGAGAGAGAGCGGTTTCAGGAAGGGTGAAGCCACGGGGGAAGGAGGTGATTGGAGGAAAGAGGTGGTGGATCGAGACAGGGGAGGCGAAGAGTGCTGAGAGATTGAGGGGGACCAGGTACGTTTCCTCTTTAATTTCTTTGTTGCGATTGTGAGAGAGGGTAGGGGGTGACAGGGGGAGAGGGATGCGGCTTCGGTTCTTGCTAGGGCTAGGCGTGCAGGGTGCGGTTGGGGGGGAGGTGGCAGGGGTTTGTGGGCAAGGTGGGGGGTGGATGATTGCAGGGCGGGGTGTGCCCGGTATGATAGTGAGGGGAGCGGGCATGGTTAACATAGGCTGGTCGGTGGTGGGGCTCGGTGGAGGAGTGGTTTTAGGGGGGTTAGCTCGCCATCACCCCCCTCTGGCTTGGTGTTTGGAGAGGGGAATGGTAGGGAATGCGAAGGAGAGTGTGATGATTTGGGAAGGGGGGGATGGGGTGGAAGGCAGATCAGGGAGTGGGGGCGGTCTGTGGTCGTTTCTGACAAACTCTGGTGGAGTGGGTGCACTCATGTTTAGTACGAGCTGTTAGGTGTAGTTTCAAGTGCAACTTACAGTTTATTGGACTTTATAAGTTCGGCTATATCACTGGCTGAGAGTAGTCATGATTTCATGGTTCCACGAGGCCGGGTGGTATTATTCACTTATTCTAGGTTTTAGTGTACTATTTGTACTAGCTTACAGATATTAGGCTGTTTTGAAGTGTAGCTAGACCTTAGGATATGCTAATTAGGCGGCCTATTTAGTTGTAGCTACAGCACAGTTACGCTGTTGGGAAGGCTTACTTCTAGTAAGCTGGAATACAGGTAAGCTATTATGGAGAAATTGAATGTAGCAACACCCCAGGTATGGTTTTAGTTGGACTTGTAGGTGGAATTTAGGAGGGCTTTTCTAATTGTAGTTCTAAATTCAGTGGGGGCACGCTATTAGGCACACTTCCAAGTTCAATTTGCACAGAGATGATATTAGACTATTAGGTGCACTTCTATATTCAACTGTACACAGAGATGGTATTAGGTCTACCTCTAGATTCAATTTTGTATAGAGGGGATATTAGACTATTAAGCGCAGTTCTAGATTCTACATTACACAGATATATTTTCAGGTATACTTCTAATTTAGACTTTGCGCAGAAGGGATATTTAGGCGCACTTCTAACTTCAATGCTGTCATGAACACTTCTAAATTGAACTAAGCGCAGAGAGACTATTCTGGACGCTGGTCAGTTCAACTAGGGCACGCCAATAGGCACATTTCTTTTAATTTGACTTTATAGAGGGAGGGTATTAGGCATGGTTCTAAAATCAGCTTTGCACAGAGATTATGAGATTAGTCGGTTCAACCAGGCACGGTATTAGATTATAGGATATTGGGCATACTTCTGCATTCAACTTTCACAAGGAGGCTATTGGGCTATTTAGGTAAATTCAACTATCAATGAGCGGCTATTGGGCACACTTCAAATTCAACTTTCACAGAGAGTCTATTGGGCACACTACTAAATTCAACTTTCACAGAGAGTCTATTGGGCACACTTTTAAATTCAACTTTCACATGGTGGCTATTGGGCACACTTCAAAATTCGGTTTTTCACATCGAGGCTATTGGGCGCACTTCTAAATTCAGATTCTAAATGCACGTCTAGATTCAACTTTTCACAGAGGGGATACTGGGCACACTTTTGGATTCAACTTTTCATAGAAAGGCTATTGTGCATACTTCTAAATTCAACTATCAATGTGCGGCTATTGGGCACACTTCAAATTCAACTTTCACAGAGATGCTATTGGGCACACTTGTAAATACAACTTCCCAGGAGCGGCTATTGGACACACTTCTAAATACAACTTTCCATGAGTGGCTATTGGGCACGCTTCTAAATTCAACTTTCACAAGGAGGCTATTGGGTACATTTCTAAATACAACTTTCACAGGGGGCTATTGGGGACACTTCTAAATTCACAGAGAGTTTATTGGGCATACTTCTAAATTCAACTTTCACAGTGAGGCTATTGGGCACACTTCTAAATTCAACTTCTAAATGCACTTCTAAATTCAACTTTCTCTTTCAAAGAGAGACTATTGGGCGCACTTCTAAATTCAACTTCTAAATGCACTTCTAATTCAACTTCCACAGAGAGGCTACTGGGCGCACTTCTAAATTCAACTTCTAAATGCACTTCTAAATTCAACTTGCACAGCGAGGCTATTGGGCACACTTCTAAATTCAACTTTCACAGAGGGGCTATTGGGGACACTTCTAAATTCAACTTTGACAGAGGGGCTATTGGGAACACTTCTAAATTCAACTTTCCCAGAGGGGCTATTGGGCACACTTCTAGATTGAACTTCTGAATGCACTTCTAAATTCAACTTCTAAATTCAGCTTCTAAATGCACTTCTAAATTCAACTTTCACAGAGGGGCTATTGGGGTCACTTCTAAATTCAACTTCTAAATGCACTTCTAAATTCAACAATCACAGCAAGGCTATTGGGTACATTTCTGAATACAACTTTCACAGAGAGGCTATTGGGTACACTTCTAAATTCAACTTTCACAGAGAGGCAATTGGGCACACTTCTAAATTCAACTTTCGCAGAGAGGCTATTTGGCACACTTCTAAATTTAACTTCTAAATGCACTTCTAAATTCAACAATCACAGCGAGGCTATTGGGTACATTTCTGAATATAACTTTCACAGAGAGGCTATTGGGCACACTTCTAAATTCACAGAGAGGTTATTGGGCACATTTCTGAATACAACTTTCACAGAGAGGCTATTGGGCACACTTTTAAATTCACAGATAGGTTTTTGGGCACACTTCTAAATTCAACTTTCACAGCGAGGCTATTGGGTACATTTTCTGAATACAACTTTCACAGAGAGGTTATTAGGCACACTTCTAAATTCAACTTTCACAGCGAGGCTATTGAGCACATTTTCTGAATACAACTTTCACAGAGAGGTTATTGGGCACACTTCAAATTCAACTTTCACAGAGAGTCTATTGGGCACACTACTAAATTCAACTTTCACAGAGAGTCTATTGGGCACACTTTTAAATTCAACTTTCACATGGTGGCTATTGGGCACACTTCAAAATTCGGTTTTTCACATCGAGGCTATTGGGCGCACTTCTAAATTCAGCTTCTAAATGCACGTCTAGATTCAACTTTTCACAGAGGGGATACTGGGCACACTTCTGGATTCAACTTTTCATAGAAAGGCTATTGTGCATACTTCTAAATTCAACTATCAATGTGCGGCTATTGGGCACACTTCAAATTCAACTTTCACAGAGATGCTATTGGGCACACTTGTAAATACAACTTCCCATGAGCGGCTATTGGACACACTTCTAAATACAACTTTCCATGAGTGGCTATTGGGCACGCTTCTAAATTCAACTTTCACAAGGAGGCTATTGGGTACATTTCTAAATACAACTTTCACAGGGGGCTATTGGGGACACTTCTAAATTCACAGAGAGTTTATTGGGCATACTTCTAAATTCAACTTTCACAGTGAGGCTATTGGGCACACTTCTAAATTCAACTTCTAAATGCACTTCTAAATTCAACTTTCTCTTTCAAAGAGAGACTATTGGGCACACTTCTAAATTCAACTTCTAAATGCACTTCTAATTCAACTTCCACAGAGAGGCTACTGGGCGCACTTCTAAATTCAACTTCTAAATGCACTTCTAAATTCAACTTGCACAGCGAGGCTATTGGGCACACTTCTAAATTCAACTTTCACAGAGGGGCTATTGGGGACACTTCTTCTAAATTCAACTTTGACAGAGGGGCTATTGGGAACACTTCTAAATTCAACTTTCCCAGAGGGGCTATTGGGCACACTTCTAGATTGAACTTCTGAATGCACTTCTAAATTCAACTTCTAAATTCAGCTTCTAAATGCACTTCTAAATTCAACTTTCACAGAGGGGCTATTGGTGACACTTCTAAATTCAACTTCTAAATGCACTTCTAAATTCAACAATCACAGCAAGGCTATTGGGTACATTTCTGAATACAACTTTCACAGAGAGGCTATTGGGTACACTTCTAAATTCAACTTTCACAGAGAGGCAATTGGGCACACTTCTAAATTCAACTTTCGCAGAGAGGCTATTTGGCACACTTCTAAATTTAACTTCTAAATGCACTTCTAAATTCAACAATCACAGCGAGGCTATTGGGTACATTTCTGAATATAATTTTCACAGAGAGGCTATTGGGCACACTTCTAAATTCACAGAGAGGTTATTGGGCACATTTCTGAATACAACTTTCACAGAGAGGCTATTGGGCACACTTCTAAATTCACAGATAGGTTTTTGGGCACACTTCTAAATTCAACTTTCACAGCGAGGCTATTGGGTACATTTTCTGAATAGAACTTTCACAGAGAGGTTATTAGGCACACTTCTAAATTCAACTTTCACAGCGAGGCTATTGAGCACATTTTCTGAATACAACTTTCACAGAGAGGTTATTGGGCACACTTCTAAATTCAACTTTCACAGTGAAGCTATTGGGGACATTTCTAAATTCAACTTCTAACTGCACTTCTAAATTCAACTTCTGAATGCACTTCTAAATTCAACTTCTGAATGCACTTCTAAATTCAACTTCTAACTTCAGCTTCTAAATGCACTTCTAAATTCAACTTTCACAGAGGGGCTATTGGGGACACTTCTAAATTCAACTTCTAAATGCACTTCTAAATTCAACTTTCACAGAGGGGCTATTGGGGACACTTCTAAATTCAACTTCTAAATGCACTTCTAAATTCCGCAATCACAGCGAGGCTATTGGGTACATTTCTAAATTCAACTTTCACAGAGAGGTTATTGGGCACACTTCTAAATTCAACTTTCACAGTGAGGCTATTGGGCACACTTCTAAATTCAACTTTCACAGTGAGGCTATTGGGCACACTTCTAAATGCACTTCTAAATTCAACTTTCACAGACGGGCTATTGGGGACACTTCTAAATTCAACTTCTAAATGCACTTCTAAATTCAACTTTCACAAAGGGCTATTGGGGACACTTCTAAATTCAACTTCTAAATGCACTTCTAAATTCCGCAATCACAGCGAGGCTATTGGGTACATTTCTAAATTCAACTTTCACAGAGAGGTTATTGGGCACACTTCTAAATTCAACTTTCACAGTGAGGCTATTGGGCACACTTCTAAATTCAACTTTCACAGTGAGGCTATTGGGCACACTTCTAAATGCACTTCTAAATTCAACTTTCACAGCAAAGCTATTGGGCACACTTCTAAATTCAACGTCTAAATGCACTTCTAAATTCAACTTTCCCAGAGGGGCTATTGGGTACATTTTCTGAATACAACTCTCACAGAGAGGTTATTGGGCACACTTCTAAATTCAACTTTCACAGTGAGGCTATTGGGCACACTTCTAAATTCAACTTCTAAATGCACTTCTAAATTCAACTTTCACAGCAAAGCTATTGGGCACACTTCTAAATTCAACTTTCACAGCAAGGCTATTGGGTACATTTTCTGAATACAACTTTCACAGAGAGGTTATTGGGCACACTTCTAAATTCAACTTTCACAGTGAGGCTATAGGGGACATTTCTAAATTCAACTTCTAAATGCACTTCTAAATTCAACTTCTGAATGCACTTCTAAATTCAACTTCTGAAAGCACTTCTAAATTCAACTTCTAACTTCAGCTTCTAAATGCACTTCTAAATTCAACCTTCACAGCGGGGCTTTTGGGGGCACTTCTAAATTCAACTTCTGAATGCACTTCTAAATTCAGCTTCTAAATGCACTTCTAAATTCAACTTTCACAGAGGGGCTATTGGGGACACTTCTAAATTCAACTTCTAAATGCACTTCTAAATTCAACAATCACAGCAAGGCTATTGGGTACATTTCTGAATACAACTTTCACAGAGAGGCTATTGGGCACACTTCTAAATTCACAAATAGGTTTTTGGGCACACTTCTAAATTCAACTTTCACAGCGAGGCTATTGGGTACATTTTCTGAATACAACTTTCACAGAGAGGTTATTGGGCACACTTCTAAATTCAACTTTCACAGTGAGGCTATTGGGGACATTTCTAAATTCAACTTCTAACTGCACTTCTAAATTCAACTTCTGAATGCACTTCTAAATTCAACTTCTGAATGCACTTCTAAAT
The DNA here is from genome assembly GCF_040938575.1 of Ambystoma mexicanum. NCBI lineage: Eukaryota > Metazoa > Chordata > Amphibia > Caudata > Ambystomatidae > Ambystoma > Ambystoma mexicanum. Next base: position 296,415,747 of record NC_090928.1, on the reverse strand, counting down.
TCAACTTCTAACTTCAGCTTCTAAATGCACTTCTAAATTCAACTTTCACAGAGGGGCTATTGGGGACACTTCTAAATTCAACTTCTAAATGCACTTCTAAATTCAGCAATCACAGCGAGGCTATTGGGTACATTTCTAAATTCAACTTTCACAGAGAGGTTATTGGGCACACTTCTAAATTCAACTTTCACAGTGAGGCTATTGGGCACACTTCTAAATTCAACTTTCACAGCGAAGCTATTGGGCACACTTCTAAATTCAACTTCTAAATGCACTTCTAAATTCAACTTTCACAGCGAGGCTATTGGGCACACTTCTAAATTCAACTTTCCCAGAGGGGCTATTGGGTACATTTTCTGAATACAACTTTCACAGAGAGGTTATTGGGCACACTTCTAAATTCAACTTTCACAGTGAGGCTATTGGGCACACTTCTAAATTCAACTTCTAAATGCACTTCTGAATTCAACTTTCACAGCGAAGCTATTGGGCACACTTCTAAATTCAACTTCTAAATGCACTTCTAAATTCAACTTTCACAGCGAGGCTATTGGGCACACTTCTAAATTCAACTTTCACAGCAAGGCTATTGGGTACATTTTCTGACTACAACTTTCACAGAGAGGTTATTGGGCACACTTCTAAATTCAACTTTCACAGTGAGGCTATTGGGGACATTTCTAAATCCAACTTCTAAATGCACTTCTAAATTCAACTTCTGAATGCACTTCTAAATTCAACTTCTAAATTCAGCTTCTAAATGCACTTCTAAATTCAACTTTCACAGGGGGCTATTGGGGGCACTTCTAAATTCAACTTCTAAATGCACTTCTAAATTCAGCAATCACAGCGAGGCTATTGGGTACATTTCTAAATTGAACTTTCACAGAGAGGTTATTGGGCACACTTCTAAATTCAACTTTCACAGTGAGGCTATTGGGCACACTTCTAAATTCAACTTCTAAATGCACTTCTAAATTCAACTTTCACAGCGAAGATATTGGGCACACTTCTAAATTCAACTTCTAAATGCACTTCTAAATTCAACTTTCACAGCGAGGCTATTGGGCACACTTCTAAATTCAACTTCTAAATGCACTTCTAAATTCAGCTTTCCCAGAGGGGCTCTTGGGTACATTTTCTGAATACGACTTTCACAGAGAGGTTATTGGGCACACTTCTAAATTCAACTTTCACAGCGAAGCTATTGGGCACACTTCTAAATTCAACTTCTAAATGCACTTCTAAATTCAACTTTCACAGCGAGGCTATTGGGCGCACTTCTAAATTCAACTTTCCCAGAGGGGCTATTGGATACATTTTCTGAATACAACTTTCACAGAGAGGTTATTGGGCACACTTCTAAATTCAACTTTCACAGTGAGGCTATTGGGCACACTTCTAAATTCAACTTCTAAATGCACTTCTAAATTCAACTTTCACAGCAAAGCTATTGGGCACACTTCTAAATTCAACTTCTAAATGCACTTCTAAATTCAACTTTCACAGCGAGGCTATTGGGCACGCTTCTAAATTCAACTTTCACAGCAAGGCTATTGGGTACATTTTCTGAATACAACTTTCACAGAGAGGTTATTGGGCACACTTCTAAATTCAACTTTCACAGTGAGGCTATTGGGGACATTTCTAAATTCAACTTCTAAATGCACTTCTAAATTCAACTTCTGAATGCACTTCTAAATTCAACTTCTGAAAGCACTTCTAAATTCAACTTCGAACTTCAGCTTCTAAATGCACTTCTAAATTCAACCTTCACAGCGGGGCTTTTGGGGGCACTTCTAAATTCAACTTCTGAATGCACTTCTAAATTCAACTTCTAAATTCAGCTTCTAAATGCACTTCTAAATTCAACTTTCACAGAGGGGCTATTGGGGACACTTCTAAATTCAACTTCTAAATGCACTTCTAAATTCAACAATCACAGCAAGGCTATTGGGTACATTTCTGAATACAACTTTCACAGAGAGGCTATTGGGCACACTTCTAAATTCACAAATAGATTTTTGGGCACACTTCTAAATTCAACTTTCACAGCGAGGCTATTGGGTACATTTTCTGAATACAACTTTCACAGAGAGGTTATTGGGCACACTTCTAAATTCAACTTTCACAGTGAGGCTATTGGGGACATTTCTAAATTCAACTTCTAACTGCACTTCTAAATTCAACTTCTGAATGCACTTCTAAATTCAACTTCTGAATGCACTTCTAAATTCAACTTCTAACTTCAGCTTCTAAATGCACTTCTAAATTCAACTTTCACAGAGGGGCTATTGGGGACACTTCTAAATTAAACTTCTAAATGCACTTCTAAATTCAGCAATCACAGCGAGGCTATTGGGTACATTTCTAAATTCAACTTTCACAGAGAGGTTATTGGGCACACTTCTAAATTCAACTTTCACAGTGAGGCTATTGGGCACACTTCTAAATTCAACTTTCACAGCGAAGCTATTGGGCACACTTCTAAATTCAACTTCTAAATTCACTTCTAAATTCAACTTTCACAGCGAGGCTATTGGGCACACTTCTAAATTCAACTTTCACAGCAAGGCTATTGGGTACATTTTCTGACTACAACTTTCACAGAGAGGTTATTGGGCACACTTCTAAATTCAACTTTCACAGTGAGGCTATTGGGGACATTTCTAAATCCAACTTCTAAATGCACTTCTAAATTCAACTTCTGAATGCACTTCTAAATTCAACTTCTAACTTCAGCTTCTAAATGCACTTCTAAATTCAACTTTCACAGAGGGGCTATTGGGGACACTTCTAAATTCAACTTCTAAATGCACTTCTAAATTCAGCAATCACAGCGAGGCTATTGGGTACATTTCTAAATTCAACTTTCACAGAGAGGTTATTGGGCACACTTCTAAATTCAACTTTCACAGTGAGGCTATTGGGCACACTTCTAAATTCAACTTTCACAGCGAAGCTATTGGGCACACTTCTAAATTCAACTTCTAAATGCACTTCTAAATTCAACTTTCACAGCGAGGCTATTGGGCACACTTCTAAATTCAACTTTCCCAGAGGGGCTATTGGGTACATTTTCTGAATACAACTTTCACAGAGAGGTTATTGGGCACACTTCTAAATTCAACTTTCACAGTGAGGCTATTGGGCACACTTCTAAATTCAACTTCTAAATGCACTTCTAAATTCAACTTTCACAGCGAAGCTATTGGGCACACTTCTAAATTCAACTTCTAAATGCACTTCTAAATTCAACTTTCACAGCGAGGCTATTGGGCACACTTCTAAATTCAACTTTCACAGCAAGGCTATTGGGTACATTTTCTGACTACAACTTTCACAGAGAGGTTATTGGGCACACTTCTAAATTCAACTTTCACAGTGAGGCTATTGGGGACATTTCTAAATCCAACTTCTAAATGCACTTCTAAATTCAACTTCTGAATGCACTTCTAAATTCAACTTCTAACTTCAGCTTCTAAATGCACTTCTAAATTCAACTTTCACAGCGGGGCTATTGGGGGCACTTCTAAATTCAACTTCTAAATGCACTTCTAAATTCAGCAATCACAGCGAGGCTATTGGGTACATTTCTAAATTCAACTTTCACAGAGAGGTTATTGGGCACACTTCTAAATTCAACTTTCACAGTGAGGCTATTGGGCACACTTCTAAATTCAACTTCTAAATGCACTTCTAAATTCAACTTTCACAGCGAAGCTATTGGGCACACTTCTAAATTCAACTTCTAAATGCACTTCTAAATTCAACTTTCACAGCGAGGCTATTGGGCACACTTCTAAATTCAACTTCTAAATGCACTTCTAAATTCAGCTTTCCCAGAGGGGCTCTTGGGTACATTTTCTGAATACGACTTTCACAGAGAGGTTATTGGGCACACTTCTAAATTCAACTTTCACAGCGAAGCTATTGGGCACAATTCTAAGTTCAACTTCTAAATGCACTTCTAAATTCAACTTTCACAGCGAGGCTATTGGGCGCACTTCTAAATTCAACTTTCCCAGAGGGGCTATTGGGTACATTTTCTGAATACAACTTTCACAGAGAGGTTATTGGGCACACTTCTAAATTCAACTTTCACAGTGAGGCTATTGGGCACACTTCTAAATTCAACTTCTAAATGCACTTCTAAATTCAACTTTCACAGCAAAGCTATTGGGCACACTTCTAAATTCAACTTCTAAATGCACTTCTAAATTCAACTTTCACAGCGAGGCTATTGGGCACGCTTCTAAATTCAACTTTCACAGCAAGGCTATTGGGTACATTTTCTGAATACAACTTTCACAGAGAGGTTATTGGGCACACTTCTAAATTCAACTTTCACAGTGAGGCTATTGGGGACATTTCTAAATTCAACTTCTAAATGCACTTCTAAATTCAACTTCTGAATGCACTTCTAAATTCAACTTCTGAAAGCACTTCTAAATTCAACTTCTAACTTCAGCTTCTAAATGCACTTCTAAATTCAACCTTCACAGCAGGGCTTTTGGGGGCACTTCTAAATTCAACTTCTGAATGCACTTCTAAATTCAACTTCTAAATTCAGCTTCTAAATGCACTTCTAAATTCAACTTTCACAGAGGGGCTATTGGGGACACTTCTAAATTCAACTTCTAAATGCACTTCTAAATTCAACAATCACAGCAAGGCTATTGGGTACATTTCTGAATACAACTTTCACAGAGAGGCTATTGGGCACACTTCTAAATTCACAAATAGGTTTTTGGGCACACTTCTAAATTGAACTTTCACAGCGAGGCTATTGGGTACATTTTCTGAATACAACTTTCACAGAGAGGTTATTGAGCACACTTCTAAATTCAACTTTCACAGCGAGGCTATTGAGCACATTTTCTGAATACAACTTTCACAGAGAGGTTATTGGGCACACTTCTAAATTCAACTTTCACAGTGAGGCTATTGGGGACATTTCTAAATTCAACTTCTAACTGCACTTCTAAATTCAACTTCTGAATGCACTTCTAAATTCAACTTCTGAATGCACTTCTAAATTCAACTTCTAACTTCAGCTTCTAAATGCACTTCTAAATTCAACTTTCACAGAGGGGCTATTGGGGACACTTCTAAATTCAACTTCTAAATGCACTTCTAAATTCAGCAATCACAGCGAGGCTATTGGGTACATTTCTAAATTCAACTTTCACAGAGAGGTTATTGGGCACACTTCTAAATTCAACTTTCACAGTGAGGCTATTGGGCACACTTCTAAATTCAACTTTCACAGCGAAGCTATTGGGCACACTTCTAAATTCAACTTCTAAATGCACTTCTAAATTCAACTTTCACAGCGAGGCTATTGGGCACACTTCTAAATTCAACTTTCCCAGAGGGGCTATTGGGTACATTTTCTGAATACAACTTTCACAGAGAGGTTATTGGGCACACTTCTAAATTCAACTTTCACAGTGAGACTATTGGGCACACTTCTAAATTCAACTTCTAAATGCACTTCTAAATTCAACTTTCACAGCGAAGCTATTGGGCACACTTCTAAATTCAACTTCTAAATGCACTTCTAAATTCAACTTTCACAGCGAGGCTATTGGGCACACTTCTAAATTCAACTTTCACAGCAAGGCTATTGGGTACATTTTCTGACTCCAACTTTCACAGAGAGGTTATTGGGCACACTTCTAAATTCAACTTTCACAGTGAGGCTATTGGGCACACTTCTAAATTCAACTTCTAAATGCACTTCTAAATTCAACTTTCACAGCGAAGCTATTGGGCACACTTCTAAATTCAACTTCTAAATGCACTTCTAAATTCAACTTTCACAGCGAGGCTATTGGGCACACTTCTAAATTCAACTTTCACAGCAAGGCTATTGGGTAAATTTTCTGACTACAACTTTCACAGAGAGGTTATTGGGCACACTTCTAAATTCAACTTTCACAGTGAGGCTATTGGGGACATTTCTAAATCCAACTTCTAAATGCACTTCTAAATTCAACTTCTGAATGCACTTCTAAATTCAACTTCTAACTTCAGCTTCTAAATGCACTTCTAAATTCAACTTTCACAGCGGGGCTATTGGGGGCACTTCTAAATTCAACTTCTAAATGCACTTCTAAATTCAGCAATCACAGCGAGGCTATTGGGTACATTTCTAAATTCAACTTTCACAGAGAGGTTATTGGGCACACTTCTAAATTCAACTTTCACAGTGAGGCTATTGGGCACACTTCTAAATTCAACTTCTAAATGCACTTCTAAATTCAACTTTCACAGCGAAGCTATTGGGCACACTTCTAAATTCAACTTCTAAATGCACTTCTAAATTCAACTTTCACAGCGAGGCTATTGGGCACACTTCTAAATTCAACTTCTAAATGCACTTCTAAATTCAGCTTTCCCAGAGGGGCTCTTGGGTACATTTTCTGAATACGACTTTCACAGAGAGGTTATTGGGCACACTTCTAAATTCAACTTTCACAGCGAAGCTATTGGGCACAATTCTAAGTTCAACTTCTAAATGCACTTCTAAATTCAACTTTCACAGCGAGGCTATTGGGCGCACTTCTAAATTCAACTTTCCCAGAGGGGCTATTGGGTACATTTTCTGAATACAACTTTCACAGAGAGGTTATTGGGCACACTTCTAAATTCAACTTTCACAGTGAGGCTATTGGGCACACTTCTAAATTCAACTTCTAAATGCACTTCTAAATTCAACTTTCACAGCAAAGCTATTGGGCACACTTCTAAATTCAACTTCTAAATGCACTTCTAAATTCAACTTTCACAGCGAGGCTATTGGGCACGCTTCTAAATTCAACTTTCACAGCAAGGCTATTGGGTACATTTTCTGAATACAACTTTCACAGAGAGGTTATTGGGCACACTTCTAAATTCAACTTTCACAGTGAGGCTATTGGGGACATTTCTAAATTCAACTTCTAAATGCACTTCTAAATTCAACTTCTGAATGCACTTCTAAATTCAACTTCTGAAAGCACTTCTAAATTCAACTTCTAACTTCAGCTTCTAAATGCACTTCTAAATTCAACCTTCACAGCAGGGCTTTTGGGGGCACTTCTAAATTCAACTTCTGAATGCACTTCTAAATTCAACTTCTAAATTCAGCTTCTAAATGCACTTCTAAATTCAACTTTCACAGAGGGGCTATTGGGGACACTTCTAAATTCAACTTCTAAATGCACTTCTAAATTCAACAATCACAGCAAGGCTATTGGGTACATTTCTGAATACAACTTTCACAGAGAGGCTATTGGGCACACTTCTAAATTCACAAATAGGTTTTTGGGCACACTTCTAAATTGAACTTTCACAGCGAGGCTATTGGGTACATTTTCTGAATACAACTTTCACAGAGAGGTTATTGAGCACACTTCTAAATTCAACTTTCACAGCGAGGCTATTGAGCACATTTTCTGAATACAACTTTCACAGAGAGGTTATTGGGCACACTTCTAAATTCAACTTTCACAGTGAGGCTATTGGGGACATTTCTAAATTCAACTTCTAACTGCACTTCTAAATTCAACTTCTGAATGCACTTCTAAATTCAACTTCTGAATGCACTTCTAAATTCAACTTCTAACTTCAGCTTCTAAATGCACTTCTAAATTCAACTTTCACAGAGGGGCTATTGGGGACACTTCTAAATTCAACTTCTAAATGCACTTCTAAATTCAGCAATCACAGCGAGGCTATTGGGTACATTTCTAAATTCAACTTTCACAGAGAGGTTATTGGGCACACTTCTAAATTCAACTTTCACAGTGAGGCTATTGGGCACACTTCTAAATTCAACTTTCACAGCGAAGCTATTGGGCACACTTCTAAATTCAACTTCTAAATGCACTTCTAAATTCAACTTTCACAGCGAGGCTATTGGGCACACTTCTAAATTCAACTTTCCCAGAGGGGCTATTGGGTACATTTTCTGAATACAACTTTCACAGAGAGGTTATTGGGCACACTTCTAAATTCAACTTTCACAGTGAGACTATTGGGCACACTTCTAAATTCAACTTCTAAATGCACTTCTAAATTCAACTTTCACAGCGAAGCTATTGGGCACACTTCTAAATTCAACTTCTAAATGCACTTCTAAATTCAACTTTCACAGCGAGGCTATTGGGCACACTTCTAAATTCAACTTTCACAGCAAGGCTATTGGGTACATTTTCTGACTCCAACTTTCACAGAGAGGTTATTGGGCACACTTCTAAATTCAACTTTCACAGTGAGGCTATTGGGGACATTTCTAAATCCAACTTCTAAATGCACTTCTAAATTCAACTTCTGAATGCACTTCTAAATTCAACTTCTAACTTCAGCTTCTAAATGCACTTCTAAATTCAACTTTCACAGCGGGGCTATTGGGGGCACTTCTAAATTCAACTTCTAAATGCACTTCTAAATTCAGCAATCACAGCGAGGCTATTGGGTACATTTCTAAATTCAACTTTCACAGAGAGGTTATTGGGCACACTTCTAAATTCAACTTTCACAGTGAGGCTATTGGGCACACTTCTAAATTCAACTTCTAAATGCACTTCTAAATTCAACTTTCACAGCGAAGCTATTGGGCACACTTCTAAATTCAACTTCTAAATGCACTTCTAAATTCAACTTTCACAGCGAGGCTATTGGGCACACTTCTAAATTCAACTTCTAAATGCACTTCTAAATTCAGCTTTCCCAGAGGGGCTCTTGGATACATTTTCTGAATACGACTTTCACAGAGAGGTTATTGGGCACACTTCTAAATTCAACTTTCACAGTGAGGCTATTGGGCACACTTCTAAATTCAACTTCTAAATGCACTTCTAAATTCAACTTTCACAGCAAAGCTATTGGGCACACTTCTAAATTCAACTTCTAAATGCACTTCTAAATTCAACTTTCACAACGAGGCTATTGGGCACACTTCTAAATTCAACTTTCACAGCAAGGCTATTGGGTACATTTTCTGAATACAACTTTCACAGAGAGGTTATTGGGCACACTTCTAAATTCAACTTTCACAGAGGGGCTATTGGGGACACTTCTAAATTCAACTTCTAAATGCACTTCTAAATTCAGCAATCACAGCGGGGCTATTGGGTACATTTCTAAATTCAACTTTCCCAGAGAGGTTATTGGGCACACTTCTAAATTCAACTTTCACAGTGAGGCTATTGGGCACACTTCTAAATTCAACTTTCACAGTGAGGCTATTGGGCACACTTCTAAATTCAACTTCTAAATGCACTTCTAAATTCAACTTTCACAGCAAAGCTATTGGGCACACTTCTAAATTCAACTTCTAAATGCACTTCTAAATTCAACTTTCACAGCGAGGCTATTGGGCACACTTCTAAATTCAACTTTCCCAAAGGGGCTAATGGGTACATTTTCTGAATACAACTTTCACAGAGAGGTTATTGGGCACACTTCTAAATTCAACTTTCACAGTGAGGCTATTGGGCACACTTCTAAATTCAACTTCTAAATGCACTTCTAAATTCAACTTTCACAGCGAAGCTATTGGGCACACTTCTAAATTCAACTTCTAAATGCACTTCTAAATTCAACTTTCACAGTGAGGCTATTGGGCACACTTCTAAATTCAACTTTCACAGCAAGGCTATTGGGTACATTTTCTGAATACAACTTTCACAGAGAGGTTATTGGGCACACTGCTAAATTCAACTTTCACAGTGAGGCTATTGGGGACATTTCTAAATTCAACTTCTAAATGCACTTCTAAATTCAACTTCTGAATGCACTTCTAAATTCAACTTCTAACTTCAGCTTCTAAATGCACTTCTAAATTCAACTTTCACAGCGGGGCTATTTGGGGCACTTCTAAATTCAACTTCTAAATGCAGTTCTACATTCAGCAATCACAGCGAGGCTATTGGGTACATTTCTACATTCAACTTTCACAGAGAGGTTATTGGGCACACTTCTAAATTCAACTTTCACAGTGAGGCTATTGGGCACACTTCTAAATTCATCTTTCACAGTGAGGCTATTGGGCACACCTCTAAATTCAACTTCTAAATGCAACTTTCACAGTGAAGCTATTGGGCACACTTCTAAATTCAACTTCTAAATGCACTTCTAAATTCAACTTTCACAGCGAGGCTATTGGGCACACTTCTAAATTCAACTTTCCGAGAGGGGCTATTGGGTACATTTTCTGAATACGACTTTCACAGAGAGGTTATTGGGCACACTTCTAAATTCAACTTTCACAGTGAGGCTATTGGGCACACTTCTAAATTCAACTTCTAAATGCACTTCTACATTCAACTTTCACAGCGAAGCTATTGGGCACACTTCTAAATTCAACTTTCACAGCAAGGGTATTGGGTACATTTTCTGAATACAACTTTCACAGAGAGGTTATTGGGCACACTTCTAAATTCAACTTTCACAGTGAGGCTATTGGGGACATTTCTAAATTCAACTTCTAAATGTACTTCTAAATTCAACTTCTGAATGCACTTCTAAATTCAACTTCTGAATGCACTTCTAAATTCAACTTCTAACTTCAGCTTCTAAATGCACTTCTAAATTCAACTTTCACAGCGGGGCTATTTGGGGCACTTCTAAATTCAACTTCTAAATGCACTTCTAAATTCAGCAATCACAGCGAGGCTATTGGGTACATTTCTACATTCAACTTTCACAGAGAGGTTATTGGGCACACTTCTAAATTCAACTTTCACAGTGAGGCTATTGGGCACACTTCTAAATTCAACTTTCACAGTGAGGCTATTGGGCACTCTTCTAAATTCAACTTCTAAATGCACTTCTAAATTCAACTTTCACAGCGAAGCTATTGGGCACACTTCTAAATTCAACTTCTAAATGCACTTCTAAATTCAACTTTCACGGCGAGGCTATTGGGCACCCTTCTAAATTCAACTTTCCCAGAGAGGCTATTGGGTACATTTTCTGAATACGACTTTCACAGAGAGATTATTGGGCACACTTCTAAATTCAACTTTCACAGTGACGCTATTGGGCACACTTCTAAATTTAACTTCTAAATGCACTTCTAAATTCAACTTTCACAGCGAAGCTATTGGGCACACTTCTAAATTCAACTTCTAAATGCACTTCTAAATTCAACTTTCACAGCGAGGCTATTGGGCACACTTCTAAATTCAACTTTCACAGCAAGGCTATTGGGTACATTTTCTGAATACAACTTTCACAGAGAGGTTATTGGGCACACTTCTAAATTCAACTTTCACAGTGAGGCTATTGGGCACACTTCTAAATTCAACTTCTAAATGCACTTCTAAATTCAACTTTCACAGCGAAGCTATTGGGCACACTTCTAAATTCAACTTCTAAATGCACTTCTAAATTCAACTTTCACAACGAGGCTATTGGGCACACTTCTAAATTCAACTTCTAAATGCACTTCTAAATTCAGCTTTCCCAGAGGGGCTCTTGGGTACATTTTCTGAATACGACTTTCACAGAGAGGTTATTGGGCACACTTCTAAATTCAACTTTCACAGTGAGGCTATTGGGCACACTTCTAAATTCAACTTCTAAATGCACTTCTAAATTCAACTTCTAACTTCAGCTTCTAAATGCACTTCTAAATTCAACTTTCACAGCGGGGCTATTGGGGGCACTTCTAAATTCAACTTCTAAATGCACTTCTAAATTCAGCAATCACAGCGAGGCTATTGGGTACATTTCTAAATTCAACTTTCACAGAGAGGTTATTGGGCACACTTCTAAATTCAACTTTCACAGTGAGGCTATTGGGCACACTTCTAAATTCAACTTCTAAATGCACTTCTAAATTCAACTTTCACAGCGAAGCTATTGGGCACACTTCTAAATTCAACTTCTAAATGCACTTCTAAATTCAACTTTCACAGCAAGGCTATTGGGCACACTTCTAAATTCAACTTCTAAATGCACTTCTAAATTCAGCTTTCCCAGAGGGGCTCTTGGGTACATTTTCTGAATACGACTTTCACAGAGAGGTTATTGGGCACACTTCTAAATTCAACTTTCACAGTGAGGCTATTGGGCACACTTCTAAATTCAACTTCTAAATGCACTTCTAAATTCAACTTTCACAGCGAAGCTATTGGGCACACTTCTAAATTCAACTTCTAAATGCACTTCTAAATTCAACTTTCACAACGAGGCTATTGGGCACACTTCTAAATTCAACTTTCACAGCAAGGCTATTGGGTACATTTTCTGAATACAACTTTCACAGAGAGGTTATTGGGCACACTTCTAAATTCAACTTTCACAGAGGGGCTATTGGGGACACTTCTAAATTCAACTTCTAAATGCACTTCTAAATTCAGCAATCACAGCGGGGCTATTGGGTACATTTCTAAATTCAACTTTCCCAGAGAGGTTATTGGGCACACTTCTAAATTCAACTTTCACAGTGAGGCTATTGGGCACACTTCTAAATTCAACTTTCACAGTGAGGCTATTGGGCACACTTCTAAATTCAACTTCTAAATGCACTTCTAAATTTAACTTTCACAGCGAAGCTATTGGGCACACTTCTAAATTCAACTTCTAAATGCACTTCTAAATTCAACTTTCACAGCGAGGCTATTGGGCACACTTCTAAATTCAACTTTCCCAAAGGGGCTAATGGGTACATTTTCTGAATACAACTTTCACAGAGAGGTTATTGGGCACACTTCTAAATTCAACTTTCACATTGAGGCTATTGGGCACACTTCTAAATTCAACTTCTAAATGCACTTCTAAATTCAACTTTCACAGCGAAGCTATTGGGCACACTTCTAAATTCAACTTCTAAATGCACTTCTAAATTCAACTTTCACAGCGAGGCTATTGGGCACACTTCTAAATTCAACTTTCACAGCAAGGCTATTGGGTACATTTTCTGAATACAACTTTCACAGAGAGGTTATTGGGCACACTTCTAAATTCAACTTTCACAGTGAGGCTATTGGGGACATTTCTAAATTCAACTTCTAAATGCACTTCTAAATTCAACTTCTGAATGCACTTCTAAATTCAACTTCTAACTTCAGCTTCTAAATGCACTTCTAAATTCAACTTTCACAGCGGGGCTATTTGGGGCACTTCTAAATTCAACTTCTAAATGCAGTTCTACATTCAGCAATCACAGCGAGGCTATTGGGTACATTTCTACATTCAACTTTCACAGAGAGGTTATTGGGCACACTTCTAAATTCAACTTTCACAGTGAGGCTATTGGGCACACTTCTAAATTCAACTTTCACAGTGAGGCTATTGGGCACACTTCTAAATTCAACTTCTAAATGCAACTTTCACAGCGAAGCTATTGGGCACACTTCTAAATTCAACTTCTAAATGCACTTCTAAATTCAACTTTCACAGCGAGGCTATTGGGCACACTTCTAAATTCAACTTTCCCAGAGGGGCTATTGGGAACATTTTCTGAATACGACTTTCACAGAGAGGTTATTGGGCACACTTCTAAATTCAACTTTCACAGTGAGGCTATTGGGCACACTTCTAAATTCAACTTCTAAATGCACTTCTAAATTCAACTTTCACAGCGAAGCTATTGGGCACACTTCTAAATTCAACTTTCACAGCAAGGGTATTGGGTACATTTTCTGAATACAACTTTCACAGAGAGGTTATTGGGCACACTTCTAAATTCAACTTTCACAGTGAGGCTATTGGGGACATTTCTAAATTCAACTTCTAAATGTACTTCTAAATTCAACTTCTGAATGCACTTCTAAATTCAACTTCTGAATGCACTTCTAAATTCAACTTCTAACTTCAGCTTCTAAATGCACTTCTAAATTCAACTTTCACAGCGGGGCTATTTGGGGCACTTCTAAATTCAACTTCTAAATGCACTTCTAAATTCAGCAATCACAGCGAGGCTATTGGGTACATTTCTACATTCAACTTTCACAGAGAGGTTATTGGGCACACTTCTAAATTCAACTTTCACAGTGAGGCTATTGGGCACACTTCTAAATTCAACTTTCACAGTGAGGCTATTGGGCACACTTCTAAATTCAACTTCTAAATGCACTTCTAAATTCAACTTTCACAGCGAAGCTATTGGGCACACTTCTAAATTCAACTTCTAAATGCACTTCTAAATTCAACTTTCACGGCGAGGCTATTGGGCACCCTTCTAAATTCAACTTTCCCAGAGAGGCTATTGGGTACATTTTCTGAATACGACTTTCACAGAGAGATTATTGGGCACACTTCTAAATTCAACTTTCACAGTGACGCTATTGGGCACACTTCTAAATTTAACTTCTAAATGCACTTCTAAATTCAACTTTCACAGCGAAGCTATTGGGCACACTTCTAAATTCAACTTCTAAATGCACTTCTAAATTCAACTTTCACAGCGAGGCTATTGGGCACACTTCTAAATTCAACTTTCACAGCAAGGCTATTGGGTACATTTTCTGAATACAACTTTCACAGAGAGGTTATTGGGCACACTTCTAAATTCACTTTTCACAGTGAGGCTATTGGGGACATTTCTAAATTCAACTTCTAAATGCACTTCTAAATTCAACTTCTGAATGCACTTCTAAATTCAACTTCTAACTTCAGCTTCTAAATGCACTTCTAAATTCAACTTTCACAGAGGGGCTATTGGGGGCACTTCTAAATTCAACTTCTAAATGCACTTCTAAATTCAGCAATCACAGCGAGGCTATTGGGTACACTTCTAAATTCAACTTTCACAGTGAGGCTATTGAGCACACTTCTAAATTCAACTTTCACAATGAGGCTATTGGGCACACTTCTAAATTCAACTTCTAAATGCACTTCTAATTTCAACTTTCCCAGCGAAGCTATTGGGCACACTTCTAAATTCAACTTCTAAATGCACTTCTAAATTCAACTTTCACAGCGAGGCTATTGGACACCTTCTAAATTCAACTTTCCCAGAAGGGCTATTGGGGACATTTCTAAATTCAACTTCTAAATGCACTTCTAAATTCAACTTCTGAATGCACTTCTAAATTCAACTTCTGAATGCACTTCTAAATTCAACTTCTAACTTCAGCTTCTAAATGCACTTCTAAATTCAACTTTCACAGTGAGGCTATTGGGCACACTTCTAAATTCAACTTTCACAGTGAGGCTATTGGGCACACTTCTAAATTCAACTTTCACAGCGAAGCTATTGGGCACACTTCTAAATTCAACTTCTAAATGCACTTCTAAATTCAACTTTCACAGCGAGGCTATTGGGCACACTTCTAAATTCAACTTTCCCAGAGGGGCTATTGGGTACATTTTCTGAATACAACTTTCACAGAGATGTTATTGGGCACACTTCTAAATTCAACTTTCACAGTGAGGCTATTGGGCACACTTCTAAATTCAACTTCTAAATGCACTTCTAAATTCAACTTTCACAGCGAAGCTATTGGGCACACTTCTAAATTCAACTTCTAAATGCACTTCTAAATTCAACTTTCACAGCGAGGCTATTGGGCACACTTCTAAATTCAACTTTCACTGCAAGGCTATTGGGTACATTTTCTGAATACAACTTTCACAGAGAGGTTATTGGGCACACTTCTAAATTCAACTTTCACAGTGAGGCTATTGGGGACATTTCTAAATTCAACTTCTAAATGCACTTCTAAATTCAACTTTCACAGCGAGGCTATTGGGCACACTTCTAAATTCAACTTTCCCATAGGGGCTATTGGGTAAATATTCTGAATACAACTTTCACAGAGAGGTTATTGGGCACACTTTTAAATTCAACTTTCACAGTGAGGCTATTGGGCACACTTCTAAATTCAACTTCTAAATGCACTTCTAAATTCAGCTTTCACAGCGAAGCTATTGGGCACACTTCTAAATTCAACTTCTAAATGCACTTCTAAATTCAACTTTCACAGCGAGGCTATTGGGCACACTTCTAAATTCAACTTTCACAGCAAGGCTATTGGGTACATTTTCTGAATACAACTTTCACAGAGAGGTTATTGGGCACACTTCTAAATTCAACTTTCACAGTGAGGCTATTGGGGATATTTCTAAATTCAACTTCTAAATGCACTTCTAAATTCAACTTCTGAATGCACTTCTAAATTCAACTTCTGAATGCACTTCTAAATTCAACTTTCACAGAGGGGCTATTGGGGGCACTTCTAAATTCAACTTCTAAATGCACTTCTAAATTCAGCAATCACAGTGAGGCTATTGGGTACATTTCTAAATTCAGCTTTCACAGAGAGGTTATTGGGCACACTTCTAAATTCAACTTTCACAGTGAGGCTATTGGGGACATTTCTAAATTCAACTTCTAAATGCACTTCTAAATTCAACTTCTGAATGCACTTCTAAATTCAACTTCTAAATGCACTTCTAAATTCAACTTCTAACTTCAGCTTCTAAATGCACTTCTAAATTCAACTTTCACAGAGGGGCTATTGGGGGCACGTCTGAATTCAACTTCTAAATGCACTTCTAAATTCAGCAATCACAGCGAGGCTATTGGGTACATTTCTAAATTCAACTTTCACAGAGAGGTTATTGGGCACACTTCTATATTCAACTTTCACAGTGAGGCTATTGGGCACACTTCTAAATTCAACTTTCACAATGAGGCTGTTGGGCACACTTCTAAATTCAACTTCTAAATGCACTTCTAAATTCAACTTTCCCAGCGGAGCTATTGGGCACACTTCTAAATGCACTTCTAAATTCAACTTTCACAGCGAGGCTAATGGACACACGTCTAAATTCAACTTTCCCAGAGGGGCTATTGGGCGCACTTCTAAATTCAACTTTCACAGTGAGGCTATTGGACACACTTCTAAATTCAATTTTCACAGTGAGGCTATTGGGGTGCACTTCTAAATACAACTTCTAAATGCACTTCTAAATTCAACTTTCACAGTGAGGCTATTCGGCACACTTCTAAATTCAACTTTCCCAGAGGGCTATTGGGCGCACCTCTAGATTCAACTTCTAAATGCACTTCCTAATCCAACTTCTGAATGCACTTCTAAATTCAACTTCTAACTTCAGCTTCTAAATGCACTTTTAAATTCAACTTTCAAAGACGGGCTATTGGGGACACTTCTAAACTCAACTTTCCCATAGGGGCTATAGGGCACACTTCTAAATTCAACTTCTGAATGCACTTCTAAATTCAACTTCTAACTTCAGCTTCTAAATGCACTTCTAAATTCAACTTTCACAGCGAGGCTATTGGACACACTTCTAAATTCAACTTTCCCAGAGGGGCTATTGGGCGCACTTCTAAATTCAACTTCCACAGTGAGGCTATTGGACACACTTCTAAATTCAATTTTCACAGTGAGGCTATTGGGGCGCACTTCTAAATACAACTTCGAAATGCACTTCTAAATTCACCTTTCACAGTGAGGCTATTCGGCACACTTCTAAATTCAACTTTCCCAGAGGGCTATTGGGCGCACTTCTAGATTCAACTTCTAAATGCACTTCTAAATCCAACTTCTGAATGCACTTCTAAATTCAACTTCTAACTTCAGCTTCTAAATGCACTTTTAAATTCAACTTTCAAAGAGGGGCTATTGGGGACACTTCTAAACTCAACTTTCCCAGAGGGGCTATTGGGGACACTTCTAAAATCAACTTCTAAATGCACTTCTAAATTCAACAATCACAGCAAGGCTATTGGGTACCTTTCTAAATTCAACTTTCACAATGAGGCTATTGGGCACACTTCTAAATTCAACTTCTAAATGCGCTTCTAAATTCAACTTTCCCAGCGAAGCTATTGGGCACACTTCTAAATTCAACTTCTAAATGCACTTCTAAATTCAACTTTCACAGCGAGGCTATTGGACACACTTCTAAATTCAACTTTCCCAGAGGGGCTATTGGGCGCACTTCTAAATTCAACTTTCACAGTGAGGCTATTGGACACACTTCTAAATTGAATTTTCACAGTGAGGCTATTGGGGTGCACTTCTAAATTCAACTTCTAAATGCACTTCTAAATTCAACTTTCACAGCGAGGCTATTGGACACACTTCTAAATTCAACTTTCCCCGAGGGGCTTTTGGGCGCACTTCTAGATTCAACTTCTAAATACACTTCTAAATCCAACTTCTGAATGCACTTCTAAATTCAACTTCTAAATGCACTTCTAAATTCAACTTTCACAGCGAGGCTATTGGGTACATTTCTAAACTCAACTTTCCCAGAGGGGCTATTGGGCACACTTCTAAATTCAACTTCTGAATGCACTTCTAAATTCAACTTCTAACTTCAGCTTCTAAATGCACTTCTAAATTAAACTTTCACAGAGGGGCTATTGGGGACACTTCTAAAATCAACTTCTAAATGCACTTCTAAATTCAACTTCTAACTTCAGCTTCTAAATGCACTTCTAAATTCAACTTTCCCAGAGGGGCTATTGGGTACATTTCTAAATTCAACTTCTGAATGCACTTCTAAATTCAACTTCTAACTTCAGCTTCTAAATGCACTTCTAAATTCAACTTTCACAGAGGGGCGATTGGGGAAACTTCTAAATTCAACTTCTAAATGCACTTCTAAATTCAACAATCACAGCGAGGCTATTGGGCACATTTCTAAATTCAACTTTCGCAGAGGGGCTATTAGGCATACTTCTAAATTCAACTTCTGAATGCACTTCTAATTCAACTTCTAAATGCACTTCTAAATTCAACTTCTAAATTCAACATTCACAGCGAGGCTATTGGGCAAACTTCTAAATTCAACTTTCCCAGAGGGGCTATTGGGCGCACTTCTAAATTCAACTTCTAAATGCACTTCTAGATTCAACTTCTAAATGCACTTCAAAAATCAACTTTCACATGTATAGGACAGAGTTTCCAAATGGAAATATACTACAGATATAACAGTTTTACAGTGGTGATGCTTCGTTAGATGAGTAGTAGGAAAGTAAGGCGTGAAGTAATTGCTTCTGGCCCCACCCTTTCCACACTTACTTATTGCTGTCTTCTTTCTTCTCCTGCGGATACCTGCTAATACAACCTGGAGCCGACACTGTCAGAGCTGTCCTTTGCCTTAGGCCCTTAGCCGATGGGCTGCCGGGCAGAGGGCTGCCCTGGGAGTGCTGGTAATGGAGGGGAGTCTTTCGTCTCAGCCAATCAGGTCGTGGGGCGGGCTCAAGGAGGCGGGATTAGTTCGCACCAGGAAGTGGGGAGCGAGAGGGTGCGGGCGGAACAAGGGCTACGGCTAAGGTTGATTTAACTACAATTGCCACGAAATGCAGAAAATAGGGTCGCTGAGCTGGGCACAATTTACCAGGCACGCTGGACACAAAGACGGCTTGGAAAGGGGAAAACGCTGCACTATATTAGAACACAAGGGACAGGGGGCCAATCGGGTCATGGGGCAGGCTCAGGGAGACGGGATTAGTTTGCACCAGGACACGGGGAGCGAGTGGGTACGGGCGGAACAAGGGCTACGGCTAAGGCTGATTTCACTACAATTGCCACGAAATGCAGGAAATAGGGTCGCTGAGCTGGGCACAACTTACCAGGCACGCTGGACACAAAGACTTGTAAAAAAAGTAATGTGTTATTTCAAATCTCCAACGCAAGGGCATAGGGTACGGTAGTAAAGTACAGAGTAGGCTACATTCCTATTTGACATCAAATCATAAATTAATCAAAACTTCAATTAGCAATAGACAAGTACACATTTAAGCTCCTACGGGATTACAATGTACTGTGGGAGCTCACTTTATCGTGTTCAGTCATGCAGAGGATTTCTGGGGATGTGTCCCTGTAGAAATGCAATGTGGGAGTCTAGTAGCATATCAGAAGATCTTTAGTATTCCTAAATTGCTCTAGTGAATTGAGAATTCTGACTTGAACTTGGCAGATATTAATGTTTCTTTAAACAGCTTGTAAATGGATTCAGTATTCAGGACTGTGGGAAGGTTGCTACACATTCTTGGCATCTCTTCCCACATTATTCTGGAAAAGTGTGGAAGGGAAATTAGTGATGTTACCAGATCTCTCCTCAATTCACTTTTAATGGCATGCATCTTCACCATTTCATCATTGGAAGGCAAAATGTATACTCTTGAGAGCAACACTGGAACTCCAGAAGTTCCATTGTCTGGGAGGGAGTGCCATTGGATTTGTTGTGCTAAAGCCCACAGGGCCAAGCAGTGGCAATGGTAAAAGATGTTGGTGGTACTTCAGCTGAATTACCACTGAATTACCACCACATTTGTAATAATGACCTATGTCTTTTTTTTTTTTGCCAAAAGAGGTTGCTCCAATAACTAAAGAAATCAGTAGAAATCTTTGCAACTGCACTTTTTTTCCAATAGTTTTGGACCACCTTAGATAAGGGAGAAATACCCTGCTTGGAGAAATGATATTGTTTCAGGCAAAGCCCCAATTTAGTACAAACTCCAGATGAAAAACCTGCACCATTGGTTGTGTGGGATGAATTCTTAGTTTTTCTGAGAAATACCTTTATTGCCCACCCTAAGTTTTAACTTGGATGATGGTTTTGCACTTATTGTTGAAGCATCCTCCTCTTCTATAACGTACTAATTATTTTCTAAAGAATTGTCCTTTTTGAGTAAAACGTGTAGATTGGGAGTTCTGGATTGCTGGTCCAGCACACCTGGCACCACTGGTTGAAGCACCAGATTGTGTTTGAAGTTGGTCGGTTGAACAGTGCCCCTGATTCGACAACTATATAATAAAAATGCATCTGATTATTCTCGGACTCTGTCCGGTGATAAAAGGTTGACACATAATGACTGAGATCTCTGATACAGATGTTCCCAAAGAGTAACTTCTCTCTTCGATTCCCTGATTTGGGGGTTATTTTGTGGAGGCTCTCTTTTCCCTTTTTCCTGTTTTGTGAAGCACTGACTTTCCCCCAACAATCGCATGGATCTCTGTGCCCAACCACTCAATACTTGAGGGTCAATTGCTATACCTTTCAGTCTTGCAGTTTCTGCCAATTCTGGAATTCTTACTAGGGAACCCTCTATAGGTATCCAAGAGTCTATCTTGACATGCATTCCAAGCGTTATCCAAAAACATCCCAATCTTGGGGTTTACTGTTGAGGTTGCAGTGCAGTCATCAGGGAGACAAGACTGTGTGCATTGTGATCTCATGCAACTTGTTGGATATACTTTCTGGAGGAGTTACACCTAATTCTGTGGTATTTTATTATGGTGGTAAATAGTGGTATTTTACTGTGGTATAGTATCTCTTGGGATAATTTGTTGGTATATTCCCTTTTACAGTGATAAGACTCTCCTCAGAATATAGCCTAACAACAGTTTTTACTACCTGGGTCACTCTCTGCTCATGGTACTGGACTTGGTACACTCAGTAGGTAACAGTATTTCCACCTGCCAGTATTTTATGTACAATGCTTCTGTATGCTCTAATAGCCAAAATGCAATATATATATATATATATATATATATCACATCATAAGCAAATACTTGTACAAAAACAAGTCAGCACTCCTAAGACTCAGTCATTAGAAATTAATCTACTTCAGATTTGACCACATGTGGTAAAATGAATTAGCACCTATTGTAAAATACGCCTATCCCCTGTTGAACCTCAGTCTATGTGCTAATAAAATTGCTGTCACATAAAAAATACACAGCCAGTTTGTTTTCAAACCTCTAGGTTTTTATATAATGTTAAATTTCAAAGCTGTTCAGATAAATATATTATTCAATATAAATCACTTGTACATGAGAATGCAAAATGCTTTTCATTAGAGTGTTCACACACACATTAACAGAACCAGCTGTGCACAATCTTACCATCCGACCTTAGACATGAGGAAATTGTCAAGAAATGCAATTTGAGAGAGAAAAAAGAACAACATTGTGAATAACTTCATGAATATTTGAAAACGCATACGCTTGAAATATTAATAAACATTGCACATGAAACGATCTGCTTCCCTATCTGATTGCTTGCCAGGCACACCACAACCCCATCACTTTTGACCTATATAACATAGAGGCTGCGATTTTCTTTGCTTGACTGGAACTGGAAAAATCCTCTTCAGTCTATCCGCACAAAGATAAGGACTGTCACGACCCCAGGAAGCCTGCCAGCACTGAACTCTGCCTGCCCGTCTCAGCTTAGCATTCAGAAAGATCTCAGAATGTCTCTTCCCGGAGGTTCCTGACTGTCTGCACAGTAACACCCCCTCCAATTCTTTTTATGACCTCTTGCTGCCACTCAAAAAGAGAATACCTCCCATCTAGATCCTACCCACATCACTTGACCTGCTCAGAGTTTTTTCCCATTGAAAATAACTATCCTATTGTACAACAAATGTTACATCTCTTCCTTTCACCTCCACAATGGCCTTTTTGAGCAGAGCGGAATTTCATGTTTTCACCACTCTTTATGAATCTGGCTTGCACATTTATTTTCTATTGAAACAGAGCCTCGTGCATTTTAATTCTGGATTCATGTTATTTGCATACAGACCAATTTGCACTCAATGTTAATGGACATGTGATTCAGTTTGTTTAATTGGGATTGTATTAAGTTAGTATGTCAATATATGTTAGTTATTAAGTTTGGTGCAAATTCAGTCAAATGAAATACCATTCTGAAGTGAAACAATGTTTAAAGCATGCTCTGCCTTTCTGTAAAGAGTGGTATTTCCATTATGTGCGCCAGCTGCATTTGCCACCTATGCCTTGCATATGTTTGTATTTCTGTGTTTCTATATAAAGCCCACACTAACACTACATGTGCATACTAAGCTAATAAACCCCTATAATTCATCCAACGCCCCCTGCTATTCAGAGCCCCCCAGCGACTCCTACAGACTTCTCGCAGTGGAATCCATTTGCATACTGATATTAGACTATAAAATGTGAGCGATATGCAAAAAAGAAAGCAATGGGGAGGAAGGATAGCTCAGGGGTAATGTGTTTGTCTTGGAAGCAAGACAATGGAGATCAACACAGGATTGAATGCTGATCCAGTGCTTGGAAACAACTCATTGGTATTAAAAGAACAATTATAATAACTCTGTAGAGCTATGAATAATGGATTAAGGCTCAAACATGAGAGCTCCCTGGGTGTCTGTAATGCAACTAGCGCCTTGTATTTCAGTACTAAAATGTACCTGGAAACATGGAATCAGGAACACGTATAGTGTCCAATATGTTGTACTATTTAGAAGAACCATCTGCAGGTGGTGTAAACACAACTGGATCAACCCTTGTTCTATTAGCCAACATAGGCCCTTTGCAGTCAGTGGACACAGGAAACTGTCCCCTTTCGATTGAACAACCACTGTCATCCGGATAAGTGGACTTGGAGATAAAGCAGCACACTCAACATCAGTATGAAGGTGTTTTCTCTTTTCCATGTTAGAGGTGGACAAGGAAGAGAATCCCTCATCACCTGCATGTAATGAGAGGCCCAGAGGAGCTTGACTCTGGGAAATAAAGGCTGCTAAGGGTAGCGGATACGGATCATCTGATCTCCTCTGAGAATCCTGGAAGGGATCTATTAAGTGATTGACATAATAGCAAATGTGCTAGAACCTTCCAGGAACGATAATATAACCCCTGTCTACGGAGATTGTGGTATCAGCTCCTCCACCTCTTCATCATATCCATCATGGGCATAACCATGGTCTTCCTCCATTATGAGAGTCTTGATCTGCAGCTAGAAAGTGTTGCGGCTGAAATTTGCTGCTGCCTCTTAGAATGGGAACTACTGATTTCACTTAATTTTGCCATGTTTCCTGGAATGACTTGCTCTGTTGCTTGTACTGAATTGTGGGCCAAGGGGAATCATGGGGACAAGGGTAATCAGCACGTGCAAGAGAAAGGGAAGGTAAACAGGAACCCCAATCCTACCTGATCAGTGTGCTATGGTGAGAATATCCCCTTGGCACAATGCATCAGTGCTCTTCAGCATTGGGGATGTGTGGCCTGGCAGGAAAGAGCGTTTGACAAAGTCACATGAGGCCATGTTCCCTATACATCTATTCTCCTGGTTGACCTGGTGTATTTCCTTTTAGGAGGGAGCCCCGGGATCACTGACAGCATGGCACTGTGGCATATTGGGAGCATGGGTCGGGTCCTCACCCTGCATGTTTACTTTCATAAGCAGTCTCAACCAAAGACCCGGAATTCAGCCAAAGTCTTGAATAGAGCTGTCTGACATCAAAATGGCTGACCCGTGACCTCCTCAACCCAGCGGCCATAACGTTATTTTAAAAAGAAATGCAGTATCAGGGGCTGCCGGTGAAAAGGCCCCACATTATTGAAAATAAATGAAGCATCAGGGGCCACTGGGGGAAAGCCTGACGAACCCTGTTTCACACAGACTATCAATCGGCTCACTTTTCGCAGTGGAATCCATTTGCATACTGATATTAGACTATAAAATGTGAGCGATATGCAAAAAAGAAAGCAATGGGGAGGAAGGATAGCTCAGGGGTAATGTGTTTGTCTTGGAAGGAAGACAATGGAGATCAACACAGGATTGAATGCTGATCCAGTGCTTGGAAACAACTCATTGGTATTAAAAGAACAATTATAATAACTCTGTAGAGCTATGAATAATGGATTAAGGCTCAAACATGAGAGCTCCCTGGGTGTCTGTAATGCAACTAGCGCCTTGTATTTCAGTACTAAAAGGTACCTGGAAACATGGAATCAGGAACACGTATAGTGTCCAATATGTTGTACTATTTAGAAAAACCATCTGCAGGTGGTGTAAACACAACTGGATCAACCCTTGTTCTATTAGCCAACATAGGCCCTTTGCAGTCAGTGGACACAGGAAACTGTCTCCTTTCGATTGAACAACCACTGTCATCCGGATAAGTGGACTTGGAGATAAAGCAGCACACTCAACATCAGTATGAAGGTGTTTTCTCTTTTCCATGTTAGAGGTGGACAAGGAAGAGAATCCCTCATCACCTGCATGTAATGAGAGGCCCAGAGGAGCTTGACTCTGGGAAATAAAGGCTGCTAAGGGTAGCGGATACGGATCATCTGATCTCCTCTGTTTCACACAGACTATCAATCGGCTCACTTTTCAGCTCTGGCCGAATACTTGGACCAAGTATTCGGTATGAGGATGAAAAGTAAATTCCCTATTTCATACACCCCAAGTTGAAGTAGAATAGCAAGGGAGAGAGGCCATTTCAGAGTAGGATGTGACAAGACCAGGAACCTTGTAGAAAATGTAAGAGGCGCCCTTGACAGTGAGAAGCACGGACAAGCAGAGGAATGCGCTAGAAGCGATAAAAGAAAACAAAATTGATAGGTTGGGTTGGAAAGAAAAGGCAGGTGAGACAGTTATAAAGATAAAGAAAAAATGAATGATTGAATACCTACATCATTAAAATAAAAAAACTGCGTTTCTGAGAGACTCATTTTTACAGTCATTGAAATGCTCCAGCAGCCGCGTTACCAGAACATTCCTCCCGCTTTGCACGTAAAGAGCCGTCCTCTGGGCTATGTACCTATTAATATCCACAGCAGCACTCGCGGCCCTTCACAACCTTTAAAACATGACAGGGGTTTCAAAGGCCTCTTTCAAAATGCAGCAATTCAACATTCTGTGAAAGCAACCCAGGCGCCCACACTAAGGACAGGTACAGATGAACGTAACCACTTGTCTGCTCGACAGATTGCTTTATTTTTTACTTCAGTCGTTCATTTTATTTGTAATGCATTTATGTCTTCAATATTTTATTTTATATGTATTCCTTTTAATTCATACTTTTCTTTATGGGCTTTAAGACGTGACTCTGGAACAAGGGTTAAAATGGGGACTTCCCTATTAGGCAATCATTAGAGGCATGTGTAACCACTCTTCCAGTTTAATTTCTTTACAAATTGCAATTCTACATTTTAATGCACCGATTGCATTTAATATGTAAAACCAAGGGCACATTACACGTTCATCACAGAAGTACAAATAATAAAAACAAATTCATATTTGTAAAGCATTATATAGCGCTACGAACCCTCAGGTATCTGAGCGAAAGCATTATATAGCGCTACGAACCCTCAGGTATCTGAGCGCTGCTTATTATTACCCAGGGTGGGTGGTGCTCCGAGCTCGGAAAGATGAAACGCTGAGGCTCTGCACTGGTGTCAAAGCGAGCGCTCTACTCGCTGTGCCACTTGACTTGTCATGTATTGGGAAGGCGTCTCTTGCAAAAATGAGACGGTAACTGCTAGAAGAGGTTCTGGTCATTTGTTTTGGTCAATAATGCTACATCTTCTAGGTGCTAAGGACGAGTATGCTTCCCCCTATTTGCATAGATCTTAGCATTTAAGGGGTTAAGGCTTCCTCTGATCACATGTTTCATAACATTAAAAGGTTGCAAAGGGGAGGGAGGGCTATAAACCATAAAGCAGGATGTAACAACTATTTAAAAACATTGAACAGTCAATTGCTAACGGGAGCAAAGCGAAAACAATAGGAACATTAAAAACGGTAGGGCTCAAAATCCAAATGGTCGCGCCATAAGACTCTGACTTGTAAATGAGCTTCCCATCTTACTCACAGCTACCATCTAATGCCTAGTTTGGTCAGGACAGCGCATGCTGCCATGGTTGGAATAATTAAATAAAGAAATAATGCTGCATTTGGCCAGAGTGCTACATTTTCTTTGGTGTCTCATACTGTGAAGCCATTATGCCCACCTAGCCACCACGTTCAACTGCCCCGGGTGGCCCTCCAGCTCTGGGTTTGCTTGGCAATTCT
This sequence comes from Ambystoma mexicanum, assembly GCF_040938575.1. Classification (NCBI taxonomy): domain Eukaryota; kingdom Metazoa; phylum Chordata; class Amphibia; order Caudata; family Ambystomatidae; genus Ambystoma; species Ambystoma mexicanum. The sequence continues at coordinate 296,388,972 of NC_090928.1, read as the reverse complement.
GGGAGGACCTTTTCCAACTCCGATACCCTAAACAGGGGTGGACTGGGAACTAAAAGAGGCCCTGGAAATAATATTCAAAGTGGCCCCATATGACACATTTTCAGCAAGCCCAATGATTTTCCTATGAGAACATTTGGAAATACCACACAAAAGAGGCCCAGGGTGCAGAGGCCCACCGGGAAATCTCCAGAATTCCCTATGGGCCAGTCCACCCCTGACCCTAAATATAATTCTTGTGCATAAATGAACATCTGCAATTCTTCAGCCGGCGGGGGCCACATGAACTCAGCTCTGCACATGAGTGAACCAATTCACCAAAAGCACTTTGCCCCAGTTTTGCTGCTTGTATAATAGAGGATGGGCAAACAGGTTTAACGCAATCTGTATTACCTAAAAAAGAAATCATAGGGCAAGTGCGAAGGAGACTTGAAGGAGACTGTTTGACATGAAAAGAAATATAACAAACACATTTCTTTTTATATAGCATTGCAAATATAATACAAAACAGTAGGATGCATTTTTGCCCTAGTGATTTTCTTTTGAGATAGTATGGATTATGACAAAATCTGTTTTCCACATTCTGTATTACCCAGCAGCAAAACTGGTTCTAAATGCATTTGCTCAGTTGTAATCAATAGTGAAAACGCTAGATAATCTGTCAATCTTGCTCTTTGGCAAAAAGTGAAGAAATGTCTTACTACTTTACTGAGAAAATGCACCGATCTACCAAGAGCAAACAATCACACAAACCCCTGTTGTAAAGAAGGAAGTAACGCATTTGTGCCCTTTTCTCCCCTCAACAACTTCTGCAGTGCCTTATTTTCAAAGAATGTGCTTCTCAGTGAAATGACACATTCAATTAAATTCTTTCAAATCCACTGGATCACCTATGATCTTCCTTACAGATTTGGATCCTTGATGTATCTACGATGGAATGTGGAAGAAGCCTCTATGAGTGAAGAACTTCCTCAGTGTAGGTGAAGTACCACCAGACTTCATGCCAATGTCTCATCTAGCATACGAGCATTACCGGTCAAGACCAGCCTTTCATGGAATAACATGTGCTAGGACAGTTCTTCTGAAGTCCAACTAAGGGCTTAGTAAAACCATACAACCGCGACAGTACAAAACTCTATCCTTAGTGTCAGGCAGTACCAACTGAGCATTTGGTAGTGTAGTCAGAGCAGCCAGGCTTATCTTAGGAGGGAGAGAGGGCTGTGGCTTGGGACAAAGACATTGTAGCACACATGTGGTCCAAAGAAACACTGAAACACTATGGTGGTCATTACGAGTTAGGAGGAGCCATGCCGCTATTAGCGGTATCGCTATGCCCTTACCGGGTACTGGGTCCGGGTTCCTTAAATGAGGAATTACCGGGCCATTCCAACCTTGGAGGGCCCGGTAATCCCTCATTGAAGGAACCCGGACCCCGTACATCCCCATTCGAGCCCCCATAGGGCTCAATGGGAATGGGGAGCATGCTAACAACGGGCCCGTTAACAACGAGCCCGTTGTTAGCATGCTGGGCTACTTGCGGGACCCGCTAAGGCCGCCTGGTCAAACCAGGCGGCCTTAGCGGGTCCCGCGAGCAGACCTCGCAATAGGGCGGTAAGGGGTTAACGGCTCCAGCACCTTTACCGGTGCCATTAACCCTTTACCGCCCTCCTCGTAATGAGGCCCAATGTATTGTAAAAGTAAATGGTTTATTTACATACAAGTAGGCCAAGACGAATCTTGGGTAAATAAGTACTATCACATTATATATAAACACAATTATCAAAACCAACTCAATACTTAAGGGATACAACCCAAAGTATTACCTTTTTAAGAATAGCAGTCAGCAGTACAAGGTTAGGTTAACCTATAATAATAATAATAATAATAATAATAATAATAATACTAATATTAATAATAATAATAATAACACATTCAGAATGCAATCAGCTATTCTTGGGGATTCAAACCAGGTTACATATATGTTTTGAATACAGTCAGTAATTCAAGGATAGTAGAGCCTATCAGTTATTGTCATGCCTGCGCCATGGGCGCATACATTGGCGATCAATATGGACAAATTGTTATTCATTTATCTACAGAAAACTCTTGGATCAACCGCTATTCACTATTTGGACTTTATTTCCCATTTGCAAGACTTTGGTGCTTTTTTATTTTTCCCAGAAAACTACACTTACCATAATGCACTTGGCTATAACCATCTATTCCTGGCTATTCCTATTTTTCTTCATCAGAACTACAATCCCCAGAAGCCCTAGGGATTTGCTCTGCTTCCACCAGCTCAGGAACAGAGAGGGAGGTGGCCGATTGTCTGCAGGTGTGCTGAGCCAGGTGCAAGCAATTAGCCTGCCTCTGTGCTGGGCTGGGCAGTATAAAGGCTGCTGCCTGCGAGAGCTCACTCTCTTGCATTGAGAGTCCTTCCGGCACCTTTTTGCTACAAACTTTGTATGCGGTTTCCTGCTTTCACCTGCTTTTTGTTCCAGTGCCCTGGCGGTCTCCAGCCTTGCAGCTGATCACGCTCTGCTGCCTTCTACCTTCCGCCCTGGGCCTTTTGGGCTCCCCGCCTCAGCCCTGCTCCTCTGGGCGTCCTGCCTTGCAGCCTGCTACACCCTGCTGCCTACAGCCCTAGCCTTTTGGGCTCCCCGCCTCAGCCCTGCTCCTCTGGGCGTCCTGCCTTGCAGCCTGCTACACCCTGCTGCCTACAGCCCTAGCCTTTTGGGCTCCCCGCCTCAGCCCTGCTCCTCTGGGCGTCCTGCCTTGCAGCCTGCTACACCCTGCTGCCTACAGCCCTAGCCTTTTGGGCTCCCTGCCTCAGCCCTGCTCTTCCAGGCTCCTGCCTTGCAGCTGATCACGCTCTGCTGTCTTCCAGCCTCTGCCCTTGCCCTGCTGGGCTCTTCACATTGCAGCCTTTCACGCTCTGCTGCCTTCCAGCCTCTGCCCTTGCCCTGCCGGGCTCTCTACATTGCACCCGATCACGCTCTGCTGCCTTCCAGCCTCCGCCCTTGCCTTGCCGGGTTCTCTACATTGCAGCTGATCACGCTCTGCTGCTTTCCAGCCTACAGCCCTTGTCCTCTGGGCTCCCTGCTCTGCAGCCTGCCTCACTCCGGCTGCCTACAGCCCTTGTCCTCTAGGCTTCCTACTTTGCAGCTTATCACGCTCCACTGCCTACTACCTACCTTTTTCCGCTGGGTTCTCGGCCTAGCAGCCCTCTACCGTCCTCTGCAACCTTCTACGGTCAGCTGCCCTGCCCCTCAGGGCTCACTCCTTGCTGCCCGGCCCTTCTGGGTTCCTTGCCGTGCAGCTTGCTTTACTCTGCTGCCCTAAGCCCTTTCCCTCTGGGCTCTCTACCTTACAGCCCTGCTCCTGTGGGCTTGCTCATTGCTTTCCTGCTCCTCTGAACTCTCAACCTTGTTCCTTACTGTCCTCTGCTATCCAATCCTGTTACACGACTTTCCCTTCATTTCCTTCTGCTAGTTTGCTATCAACCTCCTTTTCCTGGATTTGTCTGTAAGTATCTTCTCTTGTACTGTGTGTAGACCCTTTTGTACAGAGCTTGTCTGTTGGTTCCCATCAGTCAACCTCTGCCCCTTCCCTTGTCTCGTTTCTACATTACAGACACCCATAGCTGCTGTTCCAAGCCATGAGCAAACAGCGTGGGCCTCTGTTATAGCAAACTGTGCAGAAGGCCAGAGTATTTCCTAAGGTTCGTGGAATACTCTTTTCCTATATCTGCATACACCCCAAGAGGGAATTCATTCTGTACCTTTTTCCTTGCTACTCTTGCCTACTCTTCGTTCTCTTTCCTTTCTGCTGTGTGTGTACTTATCTGTCCACTTTATTTTGGCACAACCACCCAAACCCTTTCTGGGTGTCCTGTGCCACTCTTAATAGAGTGTCATCCCTGACAGAATGCAAGAGCAAAAAATGTCTTGTTCCATAGGCAGGAAAGGCACACACAGACCAAGGATGCTTTCCTTTCGGGTTAAGAAACCTTTGCAAAAATCTATACTTTCCCTAAAGACAGCAAACAAGAACCTTAGTCTAAAGAACAGTCTCGCCTTAGTAAACAAAGATTTACAAGCATGGTACTACACTCACTGGCTTGCAGACCCTTCTTCCATGTATAACTATTATGACATTTGCGACTATGATCCGCAGTCCTTATCGGTTGAAGAGCTACAGCAAGATAATGAATTCTTACAGATCTTGTTAGCCCAAACAGTGAAAGACACTCCTGCGTCTGATAATTTTTCTAACACTGTTACAGCCAAGGATATTGCACTCATTGTGGGGGTCTCTAAACCAGAGTACGCTGTTGCTAGAGTGATATGTTCAAGATCTGCTTGGCAAGCTCCCCAGTCTACTGGAAACCCTCATTTGACAGGACACGGCATTATGTATCCTGAGGTTAGTTCACCTAGTCCTGGGTACAAAAGACCAATACTGACCATCGGTGGTCTTAATACTTCCCCAGTATCTACCACCACAATAACCTTAAGGTCTGTCTTCCCATTGCTACAACCGAATTTTCTGCCACACCAGATTCTGAAGCTTTAGATCAGGCTAATGATACATACCTGCTACAAGAAAAACTCCTACGCCTTAAAAGAAAGACCGAAGATCTCTATGATGACTTTGTTTATTTACATAGTAAAAATTCTATGAAGGGACACAATATTCCAGACCTTTTGACACAATGTCCTACACCTGAAATACTGTCTTTAGAGATCGACATGGTGAGGCCTGGAATTGCCACGCAGAAAAGGACACAGATTTATACCAAGCAGATGGAAGACCTAAATTTAGCATATACATCCCTTCTAAAGTCTGACACAGCTCTTTCACTTTCCAAACACAGTAACTCAGGTTCTGGTACTCTAGACCATGATTCCAATCCAACAATACCCGATACCTGCCTGGAATCCAGCCTTTCCATCAGTCTATACCCCAGACCCACCAAGAAATTTGAGCACACCAGACTTTGAAGATCAGCCTTCAGAACGCCTAACCAATCATGACCCCACATCTGTCTTATTACCTGTTACTGCATCTGCTAGCCCAATCTCTGCTGCTCCTCCTGCTAATACTTCTACATCTGCTACTGTTGCAGCATCTCACATCACTCTTTTCGCAGCAGAAGCACCCCCTTCCTCTCTGCCTGCAAGGACAGAACCTGTTGCTAAGTCAGATAACAACTTTTCTTTTGGGACTACAGCTCCGGTTGTTCTTGCTGGCGCCTCTGCAGCACTAAGACTACCAGACTCTACTGTATCAGTCTCAGGTGCGTCACTGTCCGCTGGTTCTTCTATGGCACCCACTCTCCCAGTTGTTACAGCATCGGAACTATCCACAGCCATTCATGATCTCTCTGCTGCAGTGGCTTCTGAAACTCCTACATATCATGGAGAACCCGCCACTGTGACTCCTGACATTGCTGCGGCTAATCTTGACTCTGCCATTGCTGTGTCTGATGCCTTGGAAAACCTTCCTAAAGCAACCAACTCTGCCGTGCCCCTGGCTCCACCTTTCACCACCTTATTGTCGCCTTTCAAAGCAAGCTTTGCCATGGAACCTGCAACAGACAATCACAGTTCCTCTATTCATGAACACTCTGTTGGGTTTTGTGCTCCAAAGACTTTGTCTTTTCTGATTTCTACCGCAAAGGTTCAGCACATTGATACCGTCTCCACCTTTCAAGACTCCCACCTTACAACCTTAAACAGTTTTTGGTGCTTCATGATGTGCCTTTTCGGAATAAGACTCTTTCACGGTGTGACAGACCTTCTTCCTGTTGGTCCGTCTTCAGGGAGCCTGGAGAGGGGCATACTGTCATGCCTGCGCCATGGGCGCATACATTGGCGATCATATGGACAAATAGTTATTCATTTATCTACAGAAAACTCTTGGATCAACCGCTATTCACTATTTGGACTTTATTTCCCATTTGCAAGACTTTGGTGCTTTTTTATTTTTCCCAGAAAACTACACTTACCATAATGCACTTGGCTATAACCATCTATTCCTGGCTATTCCTATTTTTCTTCATCAGAACTACAATCCCCAGAAGCCCTAGGGATTTGCTCTGCTTCCACCAGCTCAGGAACAGAGAGGGAGGTGGCCGATTGTCTGCAGGTGTGCTGAGCCAGGTGCAAGCAATTAGCCTGCCTCTGTGCTGGGCTGGGCAGTATAAAGGCTGCTGCCTGCGAGAGCTCACTCTCTTGCATTGAGAGTCCTTCCGGCACCTTTTTGTTTTGAGCTACAAACTTTGTATGCGGTTTCCTGCTTTCACCTGCTTTTTGTTCCAGTGCCCTGGCGGTCTCCAGCCTTGCAGCTGATCACGCTCTGCTGCCTTCTACCTTCCGCCCTGGGCCTTTTGGGCTCCCCGCCTCAGCCCTGCTCCTCTGGGCGTCCTGCCTTGCAGCCTGCTACACCCTGCTGCCTACAGCCCTAGCCTTTTGGGCACCCCGCCTCAGCCCTCCTCCTCTGGGCGTCCTGCCTTGCAGCCTGCTACACCCTGCTGCCTACAGCCCTAGCCTTTTGGGCTCCCTGCCTCAGCCCTGCTCTTCCAGGCTCCTGCCTTGCAGCTGATCACGCTCTGCTGTCTTCCAGCCTCCGCCCTTGCCCTGCCGGGCTCTTCACATTGCAGCCTTTCACGCTCTGCTGCCTTCCAGCCTCTGCCCTTGCCCTGCCGGGCTCTCTACATTGCACCCGATCACGCTCTGCTGCCTTCCAGCCTCCGCCCTTGCCTTGCCGGGCTCTCTACATTGCAGCTGATCACGCTCTGCTGCTTTCCAGCCTACAGCCCTTGTCCTCTAGGCTTCCTACTTTGCAGCTTATCACGCTCCGCTGCCTACTACCTACCTTTTTCCGCTGGGTTCTCGGCCTAGCAGCCCTCTAGCGTCTTCTGCAACCTTCTATGGTCAGCTGCCCTGCCCCTCAGGGCTCACTCCTTGCTGCCCGGCCCTTCTGGGTTCCTTGCCGTGCAGCTTGCTTTACTGTGCTGCCCTAAGCCCTTTCCCTCTGGGCTCTCTACCTTACAGCCCTGCTCCTGTGGGCTTGCTCATTGCTTTCCTGCTCCTCTGAGCTCTCAACCTTGTTCCTTACTGTCCTCTGCTATCCAATCCTGTTACACGACTTTCCCTTCATTTCCTTCTGCTAGTTTGCTATCAACCTCCTTTTCCTGGATTTGTCTGTAAGTATCTTCTCTTGTACTGTGTGTAGACCCTTTTGTACAGAGCTTGTCTGTTGGTTCCCATCAGTCAACCTCTGCCCCTTCCCTTGTCTCGTTTCTACATTACAGACACCCATAGCTGCTGTTCCAAGCCATGAGCAAACAGCGTGGGCCTCTGTTATAGCAAACTGTGCAGAAGGCTAGAGTATTTCCTAAGGTTCGTGGAATACTCTTTTCCTATATCTGCATACACCCCAAGAGGGAATTCATTCTGTACCTTTTTCCTTGCTACTCTTGCCTACTCTTCGTTCTCTTTCCTTTCTGCTGTGTGTGTACTTATCTGTCCACTTTATTTTGGCACAACCACCCAAACCCTTTCTGGGTGTCCTGTGCCACTCTTAATAGAGTGTCATCCCTGACAGTTATTCAGTGACACTCAGTTAAGGAATCACTTAGTAAACCAACCCTGTTACCAGGATACTTTTCTGAATAGTTCAACACAAATTCATGGAACAGTATGAACCTATAACCACATTCAGGATAACCCTCAGTTATACTAGGTGTGTAAGACCTAACATAATAAACTATCACAGTTGCTTACAGATTGAGGTAAGAAATGACTCTTTAATTTATTTTAGGATGGAACAAGGCAGACCAAGGTTAGTAAAACCTAAACTACATTCTGATATACCAGGTGAGTAAGACCTAATGGTATAATAAACTATAACTGTTGCTTTTCAGATCAGTGGAACAAAGATAGAGGTAAGCAATAACGCTCTAATTTACTTTAGGATGGCACAAGGCAGGCCAAGGTTAGTAAAACCCTCACTCCATTCAGGATAACATTCAGTTATTCTAGGTGAGCAAAACCTATATACCTTTTAAAGGAGCTACCAGCAACTTAAAGGTATGTATACACCTAAAACTGTTCTAGAATCTGTTTAAGGCAGACCAGGGAAAACACAACTCAATGTTACCCTTTGAGAATTACCCAATGTTATTCAAGGTAGGTAAAACCCAATGCAGACCTATTCTAGACAGACTATACAGCAGGTCTGGGGAAGCATTCCCAGTTGGTAAACGTATACACTTATATTCTGAACTAAATTGGTGAAGCCAACAGCATTACTTTTGGGAAGTGGGGGAACCAATTCACAGGTGAGTAAAATAACCTTATCTATAATTTTAAGAAGGACAAAACACATTCAAAGTGTGTAAGAACGTTTGTAACTGCTCATATGTCAGAGGGGCAGTTACCATACCAACTCTATTGCAAGTAACTTTTAAACACTTGTTATACTTTTCAAGGCAGAATCATTTTCTTATCTAGTCCTTCCCTAGTCTATTGCATGAGTTCTCTCAGAGGAAGTGGAACCCAAGTGGTCTAGGTGCCAGCTGTAGGAAGGGTGAGATAGGTTTCAGTTGCAGAAAAAGTCAGAGTTCCTGTGGAAGTCTCTTCAAAACAAGTAAGTAGTTCACTTTAGAGTTATGGTCCAGGGCCTTCAGGGAAGACACCCTAGAGGGATTCCAGCATTGGGCCTGGGTGCACTGGATGAGAGGACTCCAAGTCCCATGAATCCCCCCAAAGCTACACAGGGATCACAAACGGCTTAAAGTGAGTGATACCTCAGCCAACACAGTACCTCAACATGGAAGAAGAGTTTGCAGCAGGTCGTCTTCAAGATCTGCAGCCAAAAAAACGTTGATGCCTTCCTTGTTGTGAAGACTGAAGACAGGACACTGGAAGAGAATTTGCAGCAGGGATTAATGGGGAAGCCTGCAGGCAAGGGTTTCTTTGTGGCTGAATGCGACCCTGTGGTTTTGGGTGCCCTGTTTAACAGCAAGATGAAAAACAGATTTCGCTGGTCGGACTCTCATCACTTTCTCGGTCCTGCACTCTGGTGAGGGAAATTCAGGGATTCAAATCATGTATTTGGAGAGCCAGGAGTAGGCCACCACAGTTTTGGATGGATTCAGACTTCGGAAGATCATGCACCAAACAATGCCTTGAGTTCCTGGGATATTGCAGGCCTGAAAGATTGCAGCACAACGTGGGATGGCTCCAAATGCAGGGTTTCATGCGTCTCGTGGGTCTCACCAGGCTGTGGATCGGGGTCATCATTTTCGGGACCCACAAGTCAATTGGAAGGAAGGGTTACAGCAGGCTCTGGTTACACAGCAGGCTCTCTGTTTGCCGCAAATAGCTACAGTCATCTTTTCTTTTCATCTCCCTCTTCAGTTTTAGCTCTAGTGGTTGACTTGTCAGCAGCTTCCAGGTTCAGAGTATTTAACAGGAACTACAGGCCGACCTCTGCATTCTGTGCCTGCATTTTACAGCAAGGGGTTGTCTGGCTGTCCAATCAGGACAGCCAGACCCCCACTGGGAGTTGGTTCCTTTGAGGCAAGGTGAAAGACACAGGGCTGCAGAGTTTTGGACTCCCCCTCTCTTCCTGCCTTTCCAGAAACTCTGGAGTCTGGCCAGGAATGCCGAAGACACAACTTCCACTGAGTTTGTTGCCACCTAGAATGGCAGGGGAAGACCTGAGAAACAGCAAGCACATACAAAATGGTGAGAACAGAAGGAGCCTACCATTTTAGAAAAATGGTGGCCCTTCTGTGCATTACCAAGACTGAATTAACAGCCTGCGAGTAATGAAGACTAAAAAGTCATAAAAGTAGTTACACTGCCACTAGCCATTCAAGGAAGGAAACTTACAATTGTAACAACAAGTAAGAAAGGGGGATTCTTTCCACTCCCACAGCACTCCCCATAAGGTGGGGTGTGCTGGTTCACTTATAAAAAATGTATAGGGGATAGAATCCCTCTTTACTACTTGGGAACAGTAGTTCACCAAAGTAAATGAAAGAGAAATTAACAGGGGATCCCAAAGGTGCAACCCAGCCTAAGCCCAAAAGTTAAAGGAAACTATAACTTCAACCATACACAATGGAGAGACATATAAAGGTTCCCCATAAAAAGAGTAAAAGACTAGGTGAGAGGGGAAAATGATTCCCCTTCACCTAGGGACAAGGTGAAATAATTACCAAGTCCAAGCAATCAGTTCTGGGGTTGACACAGGTCAGGAAGATTTATCATGAATATCAAAATCTTACCTAACAACATGACACCCTCGACATAGCATGTGCAGATTCCCGTCCCTGTTTAGATGGAATCAATGGCTGTGTCAAGTCTAGGGAACCTTAGTACTAGGGTGGATGGCAGTAGCATTGGGACAATGGTATTCCTAGATCTAACAGTTGTCACTCCAAACTAAAAAGAAAGTAACTGGTTGCACCGCCTTTTCTGTTCTTGCTGCAATGATCCCAAACTCACTTCCTGTTTGCAGTTAGAGCCACCAATCATCAGTTTCAATTTAAAAACAGATCAAAGCAAGGCCATTGCCCAAAATAGTTTGACCATGTGCTGTAGTGCACAGGGGTGCAACCAGACTAAAATGTAGGGGGAGGCTATCACTTCAAATGTTGGGTGAGGGGGTAACATCAGAGACTCTGGGTGGAGGGGCAAACTTACTTGTGTGGGGGCATCTAACTTTTTTACACATTCTACGCACTCTTCTGGTGAAGCTTCAATGTTACAAGCAGTTAACACTCCATGTCTGAAACAAGACACATTAGGACTGCTGTGAGAATAATGTGTCTTCCGCCCCCCCTAGCCTTTCAATCCCTTCCCTCAAATGCAAGTGCTAACATTCCATCACCATTTAATTGCCTAAAAATGTATGCATACGAAGGCAGTTGCTAACAATGAAATGCTTTACATTAGTAATTGCCAGGTTTTTGTTAACAGTGCAGCCCCAACATCGCTTATCATGTGTGTCCTGTCCTGCCTGCCGACTGCCCTGTTGGTGATCCAGGTCAAGTCAACATAACCCACAATTTTATGGGGGCTGAAGCTCCATTTGTCCAGTGGTCAATTCACAACTGGTTGTGCATGTGTTCTCTAAGATAAAGCGCCAGAGATATTCACATTGGGGATCATTTTCAATGGGGCGTAATGTTAATGGAATGTGTACAAGTCTTGCTTAAGGCTTTTACGCCTTCCATTAACACCACTCACCGTTTCCGCTGCATGGCAAGCAGCGTTTAATTGTAATTGTAAATGCTGCATACCATTTGAGCATGGTAGGCAGCGTTTACTCATTTGCACGGTGGAGTGCAAATGTGCAAGACAAAAATCCCCATACATGCTTGTATGGCTCCTTTTGCTCTGCACCTTCGCATTGTGCTGTGCAAATGAGGAACAATTGGCGGTGGGGACCTGCGCAAGCCAAAGTGCATGCGTACAGGTACCCGCTGTCAAATTACGCGAAGACTCTAAAATGTGCTCCATTGTGCTAATGGGCTATAAAGACAGCAGATGGCATATAGAAAAGAGCATCTGTCTCTCGCATGCCTTTGTGCATTCTGCCGATGCCAGGAGGCATTTATTGGAATACAGAAAGCAGGATAGCCAATTGGGATGCTCGGTTTCCATTCTGGTGCATCCCTGAAGTGGAAGTTCTCTTAAAACAGACACCGGAACAGGAGAGAATGGAACAATATTTCGCTTGTATTATTGTTTTGCAGAACCGGATTTTGTATCTTTCCCCCTTCTTTTGTTTCCTTGCATGACCCTTGGGTTCATCAGTCAGATGATGAACAATAACTAGTGTCATGGACTTGCACCACAGTCCACAATGCCACAGTAAATAATCATTTTTTCGATGAAGAATTTTTTCATGTGTTACCATTATATAACTGCTCTAAAAGCTAATTTCTACTGGAAGAAGGTCACCTTCTCTGTTTTATTATTTTTCAAATATTTAAATTTTATGACCACTCTCCGTTCTCTTTTTCAGTCTATATACATTCAAGTGCTTGAGTTTTTAGCTCAGACAGGATTTCAGACTCATTGGGCCTCATCGGTGAGGTGTCGCTTCGCCATCTAATTACTAATGCAACACGGAGGAGTGACCGCTGGAAGGTAAGTTCAGTTCAGTGTTACTTTAACCCCACGGTTGATGGGTATGCCGAGATGTGAGTCCTGAAGCTGTCGTGCTGAGAGGCCCAAATTCCAACTCACTGGGAACACAGAGTGAGGTCAAAACATGTGTGAGGTTGCTTGTGATCACCTGAAGAAGGGTTGCCAGTTCTGGCTAGGCTGCCAATGTTGGGTTGGAACTAAGCCTGATTTGCATATGGACTTTCCACTTCATATTACTCTCAACTTAAAAAACTAGAGAGTAAAATACTCCCACTTCCAAATCTTATCTGGAGCACCAGTTCTAGTGCTGAAGCCTGACACAGCTGGACACACACATCTCAATTTGGACATTGTGAGTTCTTTGTTGGAGAGGAAGTGGGCGTGGGTAAGGACATCAGGAATTTAGCCTCTTAGCCTGAAAGAATTTGGATAACACACTATGACTTCGAAGCACCACGCAGAATCCTTCCCTAGGATTTCAGTGCCCCTCTGATCCTGATACTGTCGAATCAGGATCTATTTTCCCCATCTTCCAATTTCTTTAGCTGGGGTTCAGACAGTCTCTTGAAGCCAGGGTCGGACTGGGACAAGAACCTCGCCTCAAAAAAGTGGGCCACCCCTCGCCTCATGACCCTTGACCTCTGATGACATCACTGTAAGTGATGTCATTTGACCCCACCCCAAAGTGACATCCCGGGAAGCGATGAAACACAACCTTTCACCCCTTGACAAAACAGGAAGTGGCATCAAATAGCATTGGTCCTAAGTACACTACGAAAAATATGGTTATGATTTCACTAATGTGATATACATTTCATACAAGAATGGTTCACCATATGTATCATTAATATCAGTGTGTATCGATCCATATTGTCAAATTACTGTGAATGCAAGCAGACGTCCAAGGCCAAATGATAATATGTTATTGTATAGCACTTACACTTAAGCTTTTTTTTATAGAACAAATATGCATGCAATATCACCCAACCTGTGTTGGTACTCATTTATCGACCTAAGAAGGATGAAAGGCTGAGATGGCCTTGCTGGGATTTGAACCTGCAGATCACACACACATCGCAGCAGCAAGCGCTTAACCCACTGAGCTATCATATCAGCTATAGTAAAATGAGAAATTATTCTGTAGTCAATAGCATTAAACTGGTAACTGAGATTTAACAGCAGACGAGTTAAGTTAATCTGCAGGGCTGGTGCAAAGTTGGCTGCATGTCAAGCCTGCATGCATCTACTTTCAGGCTTCAGAGGTTGGCAAAATAGGAAAAGCAGCGCACTCACAAGACATCCCATACTCTGAGCACTTGTTACCTCATACATGCAAACAAACATCCTGAACAGCATGCCAGGTAGATGGGAAAGATAGACACATTACAATAGGCACAATGAAGTCAACTGCCACTTGATGTGCTATGGTCAAATCTTTCTATACTGTACAGAAGCTTTTAGGCACAAGGATTATGTCAAGTGACCGAGGACACTGAGATGGAATGTCTTGTGATGATGGTGACAGAGACAACGGCAGAAGAAAAAACATGCTATTACTGCAATTTGCAAAAGGCAAAATACATAGTCCGAAATGGATGCTTATTCTACTCTAAAATTGGTCATCACGGTGACAGCCGCCGGCCCGGCGGCTGCCACGGCCCATCAACTTTGCATGTTGCATCAGCATGTGAATGATGCATGCATCATAATTTTATGATGCACACATCATGCATGCAAATCAATCATCAAAGCAAGGTAACATGTGTTACCTTGCTTTGATGAATTATGCCATTGCAGGAGTTTTTTTGTTTCCCCCCCCAAAAAATGTTCCCCAAACCGGCCCAGGCATGGGCAGAAACCGGTCCCCACTCCCCAGGGACGATTTCGGCCTGGCCACGGGGCCAATCTGACGCTGCTTGAAGCTGCAAAAATCTGTTGGATTGAATCTCTTTTGATGGTGTGAATGAGCAGATGAGGTATTTTCCAACTCTCTGCACGGTGCCCAATTGTTGAAACCCACTTCCCCTGATCATTGATGGCTTTAGAGTGGTTGCCTGGGCTGATTGCAATAAGTTGCTTTATTTCTTTACTTGTAAGGGTTGTGTCACCCTTGGTAGCTGGCGCGGCATACCTCTTATGGGTTCGGGCGCGGCATCCTCTTATGGGTTCGGTGTACTGTGAATTTCTGGTGTCGCTGTAAATTTGGAATGGTTGTGTGTGCGTTCTGCGTGGTGGCGCTCAGGAGCACCAGCATTTCCTTGACAGTATTCGGTTTATGCTGTTAAGACGTATCAACTGGCTGGTCTTTTCGAGGTCAGGCATCCGCAACCTTTGGCTCTCCTGATGTTTTGAATTGCAACTCCCATCATACCTTACCAACATAGTCAATAGCTAGATATCATGGAAATAGTAGTCCGAAACATCTGGAGAGGCAAAAGTTGCATTCCCCTGTTCTAGCTTTTCTGATGTTTTTTTTTTGTGGGGGACTTACAATTGGTCAACGTAGGGTGCATGGAACAACCGTTCTAATGTTGCAAGCCATATCAAACCAGGCTAAGTAAAGAATTGGATCACACCCCCAAGAAAGTGGTGAGGGCAGATGAAAGTTCCAGCTGACAGCATCTGGGCCTTTACATCCAAAACAAATTTCCAAATTTTCAAGATGCTGTCAGCTGGAACTTCAATCTGCTCAAAAGACAAAAAGTAAAATGCATTCTGCAGTAAGGTTACTGCCTACAGTAATTGTTTGGTGCAAACTCACAGCTTGCTATTATGCATAGTTTTAAGAAAATGTGAATATTCACAAAAACAGCTTGTCCTTCATTTTATGTGTCCAAATAACACACATCTTGGGCCCGATTAATGGAATTATTTGCACGGGAAATAGGGAAGTTGTGTGCCAAACTGCATGCAAAATCCTGTTCGTTGATTCATGGAATCGAATGCATGCAACTTTTCCAGGACTTGTGTAGAGTTCATGCAGGCTTGTCACGTCTCTGCGATCCATCGAGCACCTTGTGCGAGACACCATGCAGAGTGTGGGCATAGCTTGCGCAGGGGTTTGGGAGGGGAGCGGAACACAGAAAATGGGGAAGAACATGTGAAAAAAAGTGGGCGTTACGAGGGATGGCCCGCAGGCAGTCGATGGCACTCCCACAATTGCACCAAACGACACGTATTCATGGAACCACCCACGTAACCTCTCGGCATAGAAATGCCAACGCAAACCCCTCAATCTCTACGGGCGTAAAGATACTTGCGCATAGGAATTGCAGTGCAGAGTTGGGTTTGCATGTCGAATTTAGGGGTGCATGTACGCAAACGGGGTTCCGAACTAACTTAGGGGTGTGTGTACACAGTGTAGCGGGGTGCAGGAACGGTTAACAGGGATCCGCATGCAGATTTTCTGAGTTTAATCCGCGTTACGAGGTATCATACGTATGTTGTCGGTGTGCCGGCAACATCTACGAGGGACCCTGCGCAGGGTCCCAAAGATACAGGCCTGCTTGCGGGGTACCCCACGCACTGTTTGAAGTGTGCATGTATTCGCGCCTGAGGTAGTAAGAGTTTTGTTCAGAAGTAAATAGTATCCTGGACACTGGTTAACTTCATTATCCTTTCCACCTGAAAGCTCCACCAAATTGAAATGAACGACTCCTTGTTGCCTCCCCACAATCAAGATGGCACCACCAGGGGGAAGGGCCTCAGATGGCTGGAAAGATCAGGCAGTATACAGTGGGCCTCATTACAAGTTAGGTGGAAATTCTGAGGTAAATCCTTCTAAAATTAGCCCTGATGAATTACCATTACCACCAGTTGGTCAGGTGGAATTTCCGCCTGATTATATGTGGTGGTCGCAGTGTAATTCCCCATTTATTTTGCGTCCATTGGACCCAATGGGACTTTTTTTATGGAATTACTGCTGCAGAATTCCAGCTGCGGGAATTCTGCAAATTCTGATGATTTTCTGGCGTTGAGTGGGAAGATTCACCTCCAGGGTTTTGCTGGAGGTAAATCCTCCACTCAACACCAAAAACTCATAATTTGGCATAGTGGTAAAATTGGCGGTAATTCAGTTACCACCAATTTTACCACTTACCGCCTAACTCGTAATGAGGCCCAGTGTATTCTCGCCTGCTCTTCCAGCCACCTGATTCTCTGAGCGCCCTTCCCCGGGTGCAAATTATAAATACACAGGAAAACATGTTATATATAGCAAGTTAAATGATTGCTTGCTGTCTAATTGTGTTCACTGAAGCCCTCCATGATCATATTTTGTGTCTGTGTCCTGTGCCATGGCACTCTCTTTCCCTCCCTTTGCAATCCCACCCTTGAAAGAACTTGTCTATCTCCTAGTTTCCAACCCAACATGAGGCCCCAAGATAATGTCTGGACCGTATCTCCCCCACATCTTCGCTACCCTTGCATCCCTCATATTAACACACCACCCCACCCCGCCCCCCGAAATGCGTAAATACTGCTAAAAGGATGCTCCATCTTCGGAGGCATGGCATAATAATGATTTTGACCATGAGAGCTGCAGAAAGGCTTTAAAGACGGATGAGAAAATGTAGGCGTTTTTTGCGCTAGCAACGCCCTTTATTTTCTTTCTTTGTTGCATTTCTGTTATACTTCAGTAAGCACACAGTGCACTAAGTACTGTCACGGTGGTGACAGGGATCACAAACCGGACCAACACTTTATGCTGCAGCGTTAAACCTTTATTAAGGGAATCAATTCAGGATGGGCCAAAATAACAAAATGAGGAAGGGGCATAAATTGGCAACTTAAAAACTCCATCTCTTTATCTTTCTATGTATTTATCTATACAGCCGGTCCGATAGCACAGCGAGTAGAGCGCTTGCTTTGACATCTGTGCAGAGCCTACTGACGCAGGTTCGGCAGGGCCAAACTCAGCCTTTCATCCTTCCAAGGTTGATAAATGAGCACCACACACCATGGGTAATAATAAGCAGCACTCAGATACCTGAGGGTTTGTAACCCTATATAAATGCTAAATTATTATTATTATTATTTCTCTCTCCCGGTCTTGCTCTCTCTCTCTCTCGTCTCTTAATCTCGCTGTTCTGGCTTAAGGCTTTCCTGCACCATCCTTCTTTCTTTTATATTAACCTAACGGTTCAAGGTCTCTTGGTCTATCTCGCTCCTTCTCGGTTTAAGGGTTGTCTGCACCCCTTGTCTAACTCTAATCACTCTCCATGTTGGGCTTAAGGTTTTCCTACATCGTTCTTCTCTCTCTCAGCCTCGTGGTTCCACTTCGTGGTTCCACCTTTGCTCTTCAAGTATTCTTGCAGGTGAGTGCCTTGAGGCTCTGTCGCAACTGGAGGAGTTTCCCAAGAAGCGACATGTAGACCGAGGTGCCTGGAAGAGCCCCACATTTCCTCATGATGGATGCATGACTTTTGGATTTTCAAGTGGCTCAATTTCTAGTTGTCTTTCTATCCTAGTGCTGACCCTCCACAGTGCTACATCCTTCTCTCATTCCCCCTCCCTTCATGGCTTACTGCCTCCTTGAACCCACATGTGTTATTTGTCCACCTCTCAAGAGTACTAAAGTGTTTCTTATTTATTTTCACCAGCTCCACCTGCTGTCTACCAACCTCCTTCTTATTTTCCTCTGCCACCTCCTCCTGATGTTCCCCAGCTTCCTCCTTATATTTTTCGGACACTTCCTTTCAATGTTTACCAACCTCCTCCTCATTTCCTTCTTCCACCTCCACCTGATGTATACCAACCACCCCCTTTTTTCCTTTTACGCCCTCCTCCTGATATTCTCCAACCTCCTCCTTATTTCCTTCTTCCACCTCCACCTGATGCATACCAACCACCTCCTTTTTTCCTTTTACGCCCTCCTCCTGATATTTTCCAATCTCCTCCTTATTTCCTTCTACCATCATTGCTTGATCTTTACCAACCTCTGTACCTCCTTCTGCCTTGCGCAGCCCCTTCATACTCCTCCTCAGGCTCCTCATTTATCCATGCTCCTTCCCATTTCCAACCATCTCCAATCTCTCACTGACACCTCCTTCCTCAAGGATCCACAATGCCTGACGGCGAGCCTGAGTTTACGCAGTCCTGTAACACCTCTCCCTTGGGGTCGGTCTCCCTGTGAGGGTCTATGCCTGTGCTGGCAAATTGGTTATGGACTGGAATTGGCTGTGGTCAGTAGGTTCACCTGTACTAGCTAATTGACTAGGAGGGTGGACCAAATCTTTAACTTGCTGGTCCACCATCTTGGATTTCACATATGTCTTTTATGTGGTTTAGAGAGAGAGGGCAGGAACCGTCATGTAATATTTTCCGCAGGCCAGCATAAGTACAGGGTAAATTGTTTAACATCTCCCTCTTCACCTGTGTTCATTCCTCTCACGAAACGAGTGCCAGCATCACTGTCAGAGTGGGTCGCGGTGTTAAGCAAACTCGTTCTGCAAGCTGCAGGGGACATTTCTAAGCACTCCTAATGTTCATGCTGGCCTCCGATCTAGGTCACACAAGAATTCTTAAAGCCCCCCTCCCCCCTGATGTCTGAGCAGGCTCTGATGCAAGACAGTAATGTGTGCTTTGTTTCTGTGACCGCTCTGATCTCTCAAAGAGACAATGTGGCTTGCTTGGTGATTCCTGAAAATAAGGAATTGCTTGGCACTAGGGTCTCGTGGCTGTTGGAAATGGGTTGGTGGCAGACATCTCCTGACCCAGGGTGTCTCTCCAAAGTTTCTTAAAGGGCAAGGGTTCTTGTTCCAGTACCTGTGATAGTCTCTGCCATATGGAGGGGACTAAGTGGGAGGGGCCAAGGAATCTTTACCATGTTAGTCCAGCAACCATCTTCTGCTATCTTGAGGAGGTACCCGCCCCCCTTGGTCAATCTACTAGATGTCCCCATAAACAGGCAGGGGACTTTGTTATAGCATATACGTCTGTTTAAGCAAACCCTTTGTTAAAGGAATGGTTCAGTCAAAACATTGTATTGTCCCTACGGGTCGGCCATGTGTTGTAAGCCTAAATCGCTCAATTTTAGAAAGATTTCCTATGGACCTTACATGGGTTTTCGTCCATTAAACGCACGCAAAAACAGGCACCAGGGCGCTGCCATTTTGTGATAATCCTATCACTTTCCCCATAGCCCTGGCTGACCTGCCTTTGCGGCACTAAATCATATCCCCCGCCCCTGAGCCTGACATTATCAAAACATTCATATTCCCCGCCTCTCTCCGTGACGTTACTGTGCTGCGTAGGCAAACGCGCCCAGTCGTCTTCTACCCGACTTCACACAGAACCCAGAAACCAACACAGATCAACTCACAACACAGCGCGCCACAATTCGGAATATGAAACTGTACTTTAAAATCAAACAGCAATACGGTACATTTGGTAAAGTACATTTATTTGACATTAAATGTTTAGAGAATATTCAGCAATTGGCATATTAAATCGGAATGGAATTTATTTTATTTTCTCTCGATCCGCAAATACGGAAAATTTTATCGTGAGTCACGCACTGTTCCTTTATGGTACACAGGGTGTTGGTTTTCGTTAAAAGAAGCACTTTGGACGCACTGTGAACCACAAGGCTGTTCCATCAACTAGGCACTAGGCCACCGTAAAGGTCGATATGTTGCTTCTAGCCGCAAGTACCGCGTAAGGGCATATGGCTCCTTGGCGATCGTCCCATAAAATGGTCAATGTAGTGCAGTTGTTTACAAGAAGCTGCAGCTGGCGGTTGAAAAATCCGTCTGCCGGGGTCTGGAATAGGAGGCAGTGGCAATACGGTAGGATGTACCTGTTTAGAAAACATAAAAATTGAAATTAGTCTCACCAGCCGATCTTTATTACTCTTATTCATTTTATTTATTACGGGCGAGCTGAAACTATTTGCTTGCGAGGATAGTGCAATGGAGTATGTTCGGCTCTAAAAGCAATGCGAAAACTAACAAAATAAATCGAGGGAAACACACAAACTAATGATTTTTTTTACCGTTGAACCACTGAGAAACGACTGTTTGTCTACATGCGTGTCGAATGGGCACATGCATGCCCATGTGCCCGGTAGAAAGACGACCCCACGAATGTTGTACTTGCTCTTCATTCATTCATTCATTCATTCATTCATTCATTCATTCATTCATTCATTCATTCATTCAATCATTCATTCCGGTATAAAAGCATCTAAAGAGTTACTTACATTATATTTGCCATTTCCATTGTATCTCTGCGTAATGCAGTCCATAAATCCCACTGTGTTCGTGCCAACGATTTTTCATATACTGAACTAACATGAGACTCGGTCTAGTTTCAGAATTTTCAGCCTTATCGTCTCTAACGTTATTGCCCCCCTCCTTCAAATGAAGTCCTTTCGGCATGGTCCCTGTCTCTCAAGGTAAAAAAACAATAGAACCTTATACTGCCAGTGCGATTCGCGGGACTCTTCAGCCCGCGAGCAAAAAATCAAAGCCGCTGACCTTCACTCTACATGAGCGTACATTCTTACTTTGCAACATCCCGTCTAAAGCCATCTGTGAGAACTTGAATTTTCAACTACATGTTTGTACTAGGCCTCAATGTGCAAATGCGAACTGGCTTCTCTCCCATCTGCAATGCCTCGCTTGGTGCGTTCTAAGGCCCCCAATTTTGTCCTCGTTGTCCGCGAGCTTTGCAGCCCTAGAGAACCATAACTATGGAGACATTGACTTTTTGGGGGAAGGTCAGGGAAAGTATAAAGTACCCGAGGAGTCGAGTTGAAAGTGAGATTTATTGTTTATTTGTTTTATTATTTGCAATACGCAAGCCTCCCCTCGGTTAACAGTGCGCAGCATTTACATGAGATTGCGAAACTTAGTTACAGCAACAAAAATATATACATACACATATTCACAAGGTCAGCGATATGAGGTGAATAGAGAGAGAAGTCAAAGATGACACCCATGTTGTTCGCCACCAAGGATGGTGAATGGAGGGTTTAGGGTTAGCATACTTTGTATGCACACTGTACAATAACATTATTTTCAAAAAGACAATCAGATTACAATGATTTATTTAAACCGAGATTTGAACTTCTCAACGAGCTCTGCTTTGGGTGGACATGGCACAGTGGCAATGTTTGGTGGTAATGCATCAGTGCTCTGCACAGAAACGCTCAAATTTCCGTATCTGTGCTTCTCTAGTACACTAACAATAAGGCCTTTAACAAAGTCGAACTCCATTTCCTCATATACTGGTTTTACCCCCCATTTCTTAGTTCTTTTTCCAAAGGTCGTAGTGTAGCGAGGCATCCCTACATTTCCCGTAGTCCTAGACTGTTCACGGCCCACATTCTCGTTATGGGCCAAGACCGCTAGTAGAGTCCTATGTTTCATGCCCTGTAAGCTGAAATGCAATCGCTTTGGCCTGTACTTTAGGCACATATTGTGGAACACCTCCAATTCTCCTGTGTGACAGAATTCTGTCAGTCCCCTCAAATCTCTTGATAGAGTTTTATCGAAAACAATCTTCTCAATGGCTTTGTGTGTCGGTGAAGATGCAATCAACCACTTCTTCTTCCATGCCTCCTCTGTGGACAAAGGGCCATGTTCACATTGGTGGAAACGTTGGTTTTCTGTCCAGCGGTGAACGTTGGTACAGTGGTGCATCAGTGACCGCCATTTTTCAAGTAGGATTTCCACTGACCCTTCACAAGTTTTGGAGCTCCACCAAAGATGGTTGCTGATAGACTGGGACCACTGTGAAATACTTTCAAAACCTTTTTTTTTCCCTGCAGCCGAGATTTTCTTATTGATTGATTTAGCAAGATGCCATACGTCAAATTGATGTTTAATATGTGTGAACTGCTCTCTCATTGTCTTGGCAATTGAAACGTGTTTGTCCGTGGCTATGAGGTCGATGTGCATTCCCCTTGATTGTAGATATTGCAATGATTTTATAAATCCTAGTTTCTCCATGGCCACTGAGGATTTACATTGGGACACCTGCACGACCACCAAACTCACAATGTTCTTACTATCCATGTCCTGAAAGTGGTAGGTGCAGTACTTGGCAGAAAATCCAGGGCTGTCGCACTGTCCATCGCCGGCTAGCCTGAATCGTTTCCCTTCGAATGTACTTGCTAGAGACAATTGTTCAATTTTCCAAGCATCACTAATGGCCGGAAACAGATAATCATGTTGGTATTTGTAGTACTGCATTTTAGAAATGAAATGGAGTCCCACAAACTGAAAGAAAGACTCTAACTTTCTAAAACTAGACCCACTAAAAAGTGAGGCAGCTGCACACAGTAGATTGCCTGCTGGCAGCTTCCCCAGCATCGGTTGTGCAGACCATAAAAATGCATGATTTAATCTACAGGCGCCATGTATTTTGACGTTACTGCCTTGTTTTTGACGAGTCACATGAATCAATGGCTCCCCACATACTTCCCCTCCAACTGAATGCCCACATTTCAGCATACTTATAATATCCATCAAACAACTGTCGAATACTATGTATTTGCCCTTTTTCATTAGACTGTCATCCGGCGTGAAAGTTGTTTCGGACTGTGCCTTTGAGGACATATCAACAAATTCGAAAGAAATATCACTGATATCAAGTTCTGATGCGTCGTTGGGTGCTGCTGCTGGTTCATTCTCTGTCATTTCAACATCTGTTACTTCAGCATTGATGGGAGAACACAACATTGTCGACAGCTTTTTGGGTGGCATTTTTTTGGCGGGTGTAGATTGTGTGAATTGATCTGCGACTACTTCAGCGCTATCTTCAATACATTCAGTATCATCTTCTTTTGGTGGTGCAGTCGAACTGTAGCAATGGTCCAATACAACTTTACTGGATTCTCCGGACACATTCAATTCATGTTCTGGCCATTGGACATGAGCATCCCGAGTCTCAACACGCCGTGTCTGAATTAATAGTTCCTCCATAGTGTAAATGGTCTGGCAAGCAACATCTCTCATTTGCTTCACTGTCTGTGTATGTATAGTTCGTACACCCACGGGTAACTAGAGGACAGATTGGAAAAGGGATGTTTATTTTAAACACAATATAAAGTATAGTACAATTGACAGGAAAAAAACATAATATAGTCCCCAACACAAAACAATTCCTAAAATTATGAACTGATTGTAACTAACCTTATTTTTGTTTATTTTCTTTGCAACTTTCTTGACTCGAACTTCAACATCTGCACGCTGTTGCTCCGATTCGTTTCTGCATGTCTTCCCTTCCTCTTGCACTGCAACGACTCTATTTTCTGGATCTGCATAGACAGTACGGAATGACGCTCCATCGACTCCCTGAAACATAGTACTTTCATTACTATGTATCACAATATTGAAAACATAAAACACACGTGAGGACGAACACACAGGTACATCTCAATAGCTAAACACAAATTAAACATTCTGTAGAACAATCAAACGACAAGTATTCGAGCTCTGATGATCTAGTTCGATGGAACTGTCAGTATCCAAACCTCTGGCTCCGCATGGACTGCCATGAATGGTTGTATTGGAGAGCAGGCATCAGCAACTCCCTGAAACACAGTACTTGCATTAGTATGGTTTTCAATATTGTAAACATAACACCCACTTGGGGTCGACGACACAGGTACATATAAAGAGATAACCACAAATGATGCATTGTCTAAAAGAATCAAGGAATATATAAATATGATGAGATTTCATCGACTTATTTCTCCGATTTCTTTACATCTGCATCACCTACAAGGGATGTTGTAATTGTAGAGGAAGCTCTGTCGTCTCCCTGAAACACAGTACTTGCGTTAATAGTGAATAAAGTATAGCAAATGGAATCACGTTATATGATGACGCTCGATGGAGCTGTCAGTATCCATACCTCGTGCTGCCGAAGAATATGTAGGGATGTTGTAAATGTATTGCGCACTTCCGAAAGCTGTTGCGCCGATTTGTATTCGCAGGGACCCGCTTCCACTTCCCCTGGAATTACTTGAATGTCAGGCTCTGCATCAAGTGCAGGGGTTGACGCTCCATCAACTGCCTGAAAGATAGTACTTGCATTAGTAAGGATTACAATACTGAAAACATAACACACACTTGGGGTCGACCGCACAGGTACATATCAATGGCTAACCACGAATGAAACATTGTGTAGAACAATCAAACGACAAGTATTCCAGCTCTGATGATCTAGTTCGATGGAGCTGTTAGTATCCATACCTCGTGCTGCGGAAGAACATCTAGGGATGTTGTCAATGTTGTGGACGCTTCAGCATCTCCCTGAAAGACAGTACTTGCATTACTATGGATAACACTAATCATAACTGAAAACAAACACCAGTGGACGATAACTAAGGTGTATATCAATTGGAAAGCACTAACCAAACATTCGGTAAAATAATTACACGATACAATAAAAATATTACTTGACATGCATAAAACAAGTCTGTACTGGAATAGCCAAGTAAGATTACCTGATAACTGAAGTGGTTGATAACTGCGAGCACGTCACGGATGTTGAATGTTCTTGCTTCAGATTCAAGGGATAGTCAAGCAGTTGTAAAGGTAAATTATTGATTGATAATGAAATGCCAATATTAAAAATTGCCATGTAAGGAGGCAGAATACTTGAGAGTAATGCTATTGAAAATGCACAATATAACACAGTTCCCTGTGCCCATATATAGATTTCGTTGGTGGGTTATGAAATCGAAAAAGAATATATTGATAAATGTCATTATTCAAAAAGCTATACACTCATTTCAATGTCGAAAGTATTACAAGGGACACAACACCTAAAATATCAATGAATCCATTCGGCTACCTACACACTACCGCAAGGTCTAAAGCTAAATCAGGACACTTGACTCACCAGTGGCGGAATGTGGACGAATAGAGTGGGAATAGCGTTCGCGAGCAATTTTCGTGTCGTTCACCGTTTATTCTTCTTTGTTTCCCAAAATGTTGTGTACATGTTTGAGGAAAAGTGCCGGCTGCAGATGCGGTATCGATCACCCCTCTTGTCCTCTAAGACTTGTTGGACTCTACTTTCCAGCTGATCCAGTGGATATCCGCAATCCTGACCCATTCTCTTATTCGATCAACAGTTTTCGGGAATACATGCATTGTAGTGCCTTCAGATTTAGCATGGGTCTTCGAAGGGCAACCGCTAATCGAACAGGCAGGCATTGTTGAAAATTCTGAAAAGTAAATATCGACATTATTATACAATCTTGATGAATACAAATGTGATACAAAAGTAAATGAACCATACAATGTTCAATGCAAGGTTTGTTTTGGTCGCAGGAACTATACCAGTTCATCATGTGCGGCTTAGTATTTGCATAAATTGCAGAAATTTATAAATGATGTGACTAAACTATGAACATGTGACTCGTCCCTTGGATGTTCTGTCTTGCACGAGAAGGAAACATGCTTACATTATAGACTGGACCCCCGAAGGATGCAATTCGATGACAATCGACACAGATGAAAAAAAATAGATCTATTGATAGCATAACAATGGAAACTCAAGTCAATATCAATGAGACCAATTAACATAGCACTATTGAGTACTCTACTCGCAAATAGATAGAAATTTAAAAATCAGCAAAATATGACAAGGATACATGGCCTTACCTTGACCAACAAACAGTTGGATTCAGCAAGCAGAGCAGTATGTTGCAGGAGAACAGGTAGATGGCCACAGGTAGCACACTGACGAGTTTGCTCTTAGCGGTCACAGAAGTTCACGGATAGCACGATGACGAGCAGATTAGCATAGATCTCAGTGGTTCTCAGGTAGCACGTTAAGGAGTTGACTTGCAAAGCACAAAGATTTTCTCATGAGACATATCAAGTGGTTTATAAAGTATTACAAACAGGGGTTTGTTTGTGAATGAATGATGTGTGTATGTCGTGGTATTATGTGGTTTGCCGGGGGCCGGCCAGCATGAGGGGGGGCCCTGGCCAGACACACTGGGTATGAGGAGGCCATGTGAGTGATGGGCCCTTGGCGTGGGATACCTTTTGAAGTGTACATGCTGTTTGGCACCTTGGCCGTTCTCTCCCCTGACAGCCCCCCATGGCAGCGCGCATCCACTGGCGCGAACCGCCTTTGATAGAGGGGGGTGGGATGGATGGGCCTGGGGCGTGCAGATAAGGCACAGGAAGACTGCTGAATGGAGACACACTTATTTGGATTGCAGGGGGGCGGCCTGCTTCAAGGGGAGCCCTGCCTGGAGACATGGAGTCTGAGGAGGCCATGTGAGTGATGGGCCCTTGGCGTGGCATACCTTTTGAAGTGTAGATGCTGTTTGGCACCTTGGCCATTTGCGCCCCTGACAGCCCCCCATGGCAGCACGCATTCACTGGCGCGAACCGCCTTTGATAGAGGGGGGTGGGATGGATGGGCCTGGGGCGTGCAGATAAGGCACAGGAAGACTGCTGAATGGAGACACACTTATGTGGATTGCAGGGGGGCGGCCTGCTTCAAGGGGGAGCCCTGCCTGGAGACACAGAGTCTGAGAATGCCATGTGAGCGATGGGCCCTTGGCGTGGGATACCTTTTGAAGTGTACATGCTGTTTGGCACCTTGGCCGTTCGCGCCCCTGACAGCCCCCCATGGCAGCACGCATTCACTGGCGCGAACCGCCTTTGATAGAGGGGGGTGGGATGGATGGGCCTGGGGCGTGCAGATAAGGCACAGGAAGACTGCTGAATGGAGACACACTTATTTGGATTGCAGGGGGGCGGCCTGCTTCAAGGGGAGCCCTGCCTGGAGACATGGAGTCTGAGGAGGCCATGTGAGTGATGGGCCCTTGGCGTGGGATACCTTTTGAAGTGTACATGCTGTTTGGCACCTTGGCCGTTCGCTCCCCTGACAGCCCCCCATGGCAGCGTGCATCCACTGGCGCGAACCGCCTTTGATAGAGGGGGGTGGGATGGATGGGCCTGGGGCGTGCAGATAAGGCACAGGAAGACTGCTGAATGGAGACACACTTATTTGGTTTGCAGGGGGGCGGCCTGCTTCAAGGGGAGCCCTGCCTGGAGACATGGAGTCTGAGGAGGCCATGTGAGTGATGGGCCCTTGGCGTGGCATACCTTTTGAAGTGTACATGCTGTTTGGCACCTTGGCCGTTTGTGCCCCTGACAGCCCCCCATGGCAGCACGCATTCACTGGCGCGAACCGCCTTTGATAGAGGGGGGTGGGTTGGATGGGCATGGGGCGTGCAGATAAGGCACAGGAAGACTGCTGAATGGAGACACACTTATGTGGATTGCAGGGGGGTGGCCTGCTTCAAGGGGGAGCCCTGCCTGGAGACACAGAGTCTGAGGATGCCATGTGAGCGATGGGCCCTTGGCGTGGGATACCTTTTGAAGTGTACATGCTGTTTGGCACCTTGGCCGTTCGCGCCTCTGACAGCCCCACATGGCAGCACGCATTCACTGGCGCGAACCGCCTTTGATAGAGGGGGGTGGGATGGATGGGCCTGGGGCGTGCAGATAAGGCACAGGAAGACTGCTGAATGGAGCCACACTTATTTGGATTGCAGGGGGGCGGCCTGCTTCAAGCGGAGCCCTGCCTGGAGACATGGAGTCTGAGGAGGCCATGTGAGTGATGGGCCCTTGGCGTGGGATACCTTTTGAAGTGTACATGCTGTTTGGCACCTTGGCCGTTTGCGCCCCTGACAGCCCCCCATGGCAGCACGCATTCACTGGTGCGAACCGCCTTTGATAGAGGGGGGTGGGATGGATGGGCCTCGGGCGTGCAGATAAGGCACAGGAAGACTGCTGAATGGAGCCACACTTATTTGGATTGCAGGGGGGTGGCCTGCTTCAAGGGGAGCCCTGCCTGGAGACACAGAGTCTGAGGAGGACATGTGAGCGATGGGCCCTTGCCGTTGGATACCTTTTGAAGTGTACATGCTCTTTGGCATCTTGGTCATTCGCGCCCCTGACGGCCCCCCATGGCAGCGCGCATCCACTGGACTTGTTGTTATGGACTTTTGTTTTTGTTAAACTAACCACTTTTTTATACTTTATATAGTTATACTTCGCCTTTGATAGGGGAGGGGGGTCGATGGATGGATGGGCCGGTTGGCGTGCAGACAAGGCACAGGAAGACTGCTGAATGGAGACACACTTGATTCATTAAAAAAATCGAAACAACCGTTGTTAAAATATATGTGGTGTTTTATTTTGTTTCTTTTTTTGATGGCACAAAAATACAAAACTTTACACATTGTACAGGTCAGGTTGCAGCACAGCGAGGGAAAATCCCCTGTACTGACCGCTGTCACTCAGGAAAGTTTCTCTCATGGCACGAACAGCACAGGCGGGTATTACACTTCGAACGCGGTGTCCAAGCCTCCCGTGAAGCCACAATGTAAAAATAATGATACAAACTGTTTTTAAATGACCAAGATAAGTTGATTAAACATTTGTTGTCAATGACAATTCTTGTAACTAATGGCATTCTGCTCGGACAAATGCCATCTAGACACTGCACACTATTGAACGACTTTCATGCGTTACAATGATATGTAGATGTAATTTTGGATATAGGAGACGACCATGAAATAGTAGTGGCATCTCAAGCAGATTATACTTACTCGTTACTCGGATTACGAGGACGAACAGTTGCGCGAAGTTCGTGCATAAGCACCATCATTATCCTCAACACGGACCATGTGAGGCAGGCTGAACTGAAGTCTGGCAGCTCGGTGATGCATTGCGGTCATGGCTCGCCTTCCGAAATGTAGGCCACGCATCCTGAGTTTTCACAGCAGCAGCAGTTCTCCTCCTCGGTTGGCATTATCTCGCACCGATT
Source organism: Ambystoma mexicanum (assembly GCF_040938575.1). Lineage (NCBI taxonomy): Eukaryota > Metazoa > Chordata > Amphibia > Caudata > Ambystomatidae > Ambystoma > Ambystoma mexicanum. The sequence goes on along the minus strand of NC_090928.1, from coordinate 296,359,987 downwards.
GCATGTGCACCAGGTGGAAACACCATCCATGCGACTAGGTCCAGTGTCTTCATCCGTTGATTCTTCCTGCCAACTGCCGTCCGAAGCCCCATCGTTTTCGCGTTTTTTCCTTTCCAGTAGTTCCTCCTCGGTATACTTGGGCTCGTACATGTAGGGCATTATTGTAGCCATTGTGTGGTAAACAAACTAAAATAATTTATAGCTATGGTACAGGTGTTCCCACGGGCTACAAGCGGCATAGTTAGCTGACCAAAGCACAGAAACAAGTCACAGAATACTCAAAGTAACACAGAGAGAGGAATGGAATCGAAAATCTGCTCCTGTGTGTTGTGAAACGGTCTGTTTATACTTATTGAGGAAAGAGGCGTCTTGCCATTTCCATGGCGACACGTCATTAGCTGAAGCGCAGCGATTGTTGACACGAGACGTGCTTTGGCGTTGTGAAATGGGCAGTACGCGTCTGCTGATGACAGCCTCAGAGGCAGGGGATCTGATTTAGTGCTGCAAAAGCAGGTCAGCCAGGGCGATGGGGCAAGTGATAGGAGTATCACAAAATGGCAGCGCCCTGGTGCCTGTTTTCGCGTGCGTTTAATGGATGAAAACTCGGGTAAGGTCCATAGGAAATTTTTGGAAAATCGAGCGACTTAGGCTTAAAAACACATGGCCGACCCGTAGGGACAATAACATTTTTTGACCGAACCATTCCTTTAAGTATTGCAAAGTGTTAGGGCAACAGGTACAGTTATTTAGCAACTTCATAATTAATATGTTAGTCATTCATCCAAATAATGGTACCTTGTTAGAGGGAACAAAGTCAATAAAGGAGATGGTTTCTGTGAGTTTCATGAGGAAAATTATCATTAACTGGTGAGAAAGGAGAACATATGTTTTTGATATTCACCTCTTTAGAGATTGTGGAAAATATCCTCACATTAGTGACATATCTTTAATGTCCAATATTTATGTAAATATATATATATATATATATATATATATATATATATATATATATGTGCGAAAGGAACCCCCATGATTGCCAACATTAAAGGGAAAATGTGTACTGGTGGCAAACATATTTAAGTACTAAAATGAAAGAAATTTCCAATCAAGGCTCCATACAAAATAAGACTTTAATGACACTTAAGTACAAGCAAATTGTTAAATAGCCTAACAGCCCACCCCTGTAAGACCCTGCAGCAATTTGAAGTCAAATGCACTCTGGGCAGTGAAGAACAGGGCTCTGAGGATATTATGATTTGTAGCAAGTTCAAGAATATGTCCTTAAGGTACAGAATGGGGTCTTAAAATGTCACGAGGGGGGTTAGAACATGTCATTAGGGCCAGGAGGACAGAAGCACTGTTTTATATTTGTTAATTTGTTATCTTCTTCTGTAGGCTTGACACCATCGGACTGGGAATCTAGGCACTTTCTGATGCATTCAGTCAGTGAGCTAGGTCGACTATGTCCAACAATACGCTGCAGTTCAGGAGCGCCGACGGCTGGAGTTTCAAAAAACCTGGGAAACAGGCAGGCGAAGAAAGCTGAGCTTCCACTCAGGCATCAAACAGGTTTGATTGGATTCAGCACTGTATCATAGGCTAGCAGTGGCAAGGTCTTCAGTCTCAAAAGCTGATGGACAGGTAGGTGATGTTGAATCAGTGGGCTCAAATATGCTACAAGTGGCTCAAAGCATGGAGTGTCAAAAGCAGCTCAGCCAGATCCTTGCAATGGCTCGAATGGATAATAAAACACGTGGACTAGCTCAAAGCAGTTTGAAAGTGCAGGTAGAACCAGAGGCAGCTTATTCTGGTCCTTGGATGCACTGAGAAGCAGAGGCGTATGCAGGGTGGCTGTGTGGGCATTTACAGATGTTAATGTCACTGCATAGGGCCAAACTACATTAGCTTCAGGTCCCAATTGTTAAACAATCGTGGCTTCACCTCTGCTGAGAAGTGTCTGTCTCAGGACAGGGCCTGGGTAGCTGAGGAAATGAAAGTCAACGTTCAGCCCATCCCAGCCAGCAAAGTTGCCTGTTTGCTACCTCAGCAGGCAGTATACTGGGTGCCAGTGTCCAAGGAGCAGACAGGCTTTCCAGCAACATGCGAGTTCAAACCTTCCCTTGAAGTGGGTAGGGAAATGGTCTGCACCCCCCTTGTAAATCCTTACCTTCACCCCAATAGCTGGGAGCAGACTTAACAACAAGATTCCAGCAAAATCCTCTTAAAGATGGTAGATGATTCAATGATGATTCAATTAAGGTTGGGTCCCTGTACATAGTCATTTTGCAACAACAGATTTAAGGGGCCCTTACTTCTGTAAGAAGGGTATTGCCATCTGATGGAAGCTCCCAGAGTGGCATGTATGCAGACAGGGAGGTGTGGCTTAGGCATTTTCCAGGTGGAGGACCCTTCTTTCAGGGTACAGATTACTTCCTCTGCTACCCTATACGTCTCCCTCTCTTGTTTGCCTGTGATCAAAATGACTCCATTAATTATCGCGACAGTGTGATTTTCCCATTGTGGTGCAGAGATCCCTTTGAAGACCCCAGTTCCCACTTTACACCCAGGTAAGTACTTTCCTGGTAAGTCCTGTCCTCCCAGCAGAGAACAAAAGAGCGGGTATAACTCCCAGCCCCAGACCGCAATACACAAAGGGCTCCGACAGATGCCAGAGTCACAGGAAATCAGTTGATTATATAACGTCATCAGATGGACGTTGGCAGTTAAAATTCTATTTCCCCATAGGCCATTATAACAAACTAGAAACAGGTGAGAAGCAATCAAACGCATCAAGCACAGCCCTGAGTGTGATTTATCATTGTAATGTTTGTTTCAAAACAATGAGATGTAATGCGACGCATCGAGCACACCTATGAAATGTGTTTATCATCACAACGTGTGTTCTATAACTGAGAGATATAATGAGGCACATTGAGTACTACCCAGTCGCACCGGGGGCTACACGTGCAGCAGGTTCGTTTTTCTGTGTTTGAGAGGTGTTTGATGTGAAGTTAAAACTTGTAGGGTAAATATAGCATTACCCATGATATTCTGTATATATTAATATTTGAGAGTTTTCATCTCAATACTATTCGAAGATGAATTACAATCAATGCAAGCTCCTGCTCATGTAATTACATGTGTAGCCTACATCACATTACATTGTGCAGGTGTGCAGGGTCGGGCTGGGACAGTATATGAGGCCAGGCAGCAAAAAAGAAAAGTGGCCCACTACCAAAAATAAATGGCCCACTTTTGTAAACTGCACAACTTTTTCACTAGCATACCCTCTAAATGAAATCATCTCTAGGGACTATCAGTTTTGGATTTATTTATTTATTGTTCGCTTGTTATACAGCAATTACGTTCTGTTTCAAAGCGCCCACAGGGCAACAGGGATGGGACATGGGAATGAGACACATTAAAATACATAACATATAAAATACAGTGGAGGGGAAATAAGGACAAACCTACAATGCCTTGTGAGTATTCAGAACGTGCAAGTCCAGAAGGGAGGGGGCAGTGGGGATAGGTGCTGGGGTGCCTGTGCTCGTGGGTAAGCAACAGATGAAGTGCAAGGAAAGGTAAGTGCAGGCATTCAGAGAGGAGGGTGTGCTGAGGCAAGTGCTGAGGATAGACAGAAGCTGGGGGTGATTCATTGTGGGAGGTCAGGGCCCGGAGGATGCATAAGGCACCTGGACACCAATCAAAGCAACTGTGAGATTTGCAGAGGAGAGAAGGGAGGCAGTAGTAGGTAAAGGGGAAAGTCTTGAGGAGCTTCCAGAATTTAAGAAAATGCTGCTGAAGACACAGAGGGAGTGGGAGACTGTTCAATAGAAGGGATCCAGCAGAGGAAAGCGATCAACCTCCTGCCCTCTGTTTAGCTGAACGCTTTACACACAAAGAGTTGGTGCCAGAGGAACACAGAGGTCTAGTGGGAGAATATTTAGTAAGAGAGAGTTGCAAATAGTGTAGCTCCCGGCCCCAGACAGCCTTGCGAATGATACAGAGCGATTTTAATTTATTCAGTGAAGCAACCAAGAGCCAGGGAAGACTTTTTTGGTCAGGAGAGATGCGTTCCCTGGACTTGAGGCCAAGGGTAAGTCTCGCTGCTCTATTCAAGATTAGCTAGAGGGGTTGCAGAGTGAACGAAAGTAGATTCAGGAGGAGGCTATTGCAATAGTCAAGCTGAGAGAGAACCAGGGCTTGGTTAACATTGAGCTTCTGGGGGAAGGCGAGAAAAGTTTGAATTCCTTTGAGAAGGAAGAGCTGAAAGTGGGACATCTTGGCAATGTCCTGAGTATGAGGGAGGAAGGAGATATATGAGTCGAAGATGACTCCAAGGGTTCTGGCTTCAGAAGAAGGAGCAGGGGTAGAACCCATGGAGAAAGGCCAGAGTGAAGGGAAGAAGGCAGGAGCTGGGGTCCCAATGGGAAGGATCTCAGCTTTGCTGGTAAGGCAGACATCATTGGAAGTGCACCAGGCTTGGATGGCAGATACACTGTCAGGGATGTTGGAAGGTACAACAGGGTCGGCAAAATGTTTGAAAAAGTGTTGTGTGTTGCCTGCATAAAACTGGACATTGGGGGAGAAGAAGGAGATGAGGAGTGCCAACTGAATAAGGTAGATGTTAAAGAGCCAGGGGAAGAGGATAGAGCCCTGGGGACACCACAGGTGGAGAAGGAAGTAAGAGAGGAGACGGTGCCCAGGATGACTTGGGAAGAGCGGTCAGTTAGGAAGGAGGTCAGCCAGTCATGTGCCCGTTACGAGATACTAAAGGTGTCTTGGAGCCTTTGTATGAGGATGGAGTGGTTGACTGTGTTGAAGGCAGAGGAGAGATGAAGTAGGATTCGGACAGCTGGGGAGTTGTAATCAAGGGATGCAAGCAGTTCTTCACGGGTGTTCAGAAGACCAGTTTCCGTGCCTCTGGATGCTCAGAATCCAGATTGATGGTCGTGGAGACCACCAACAAGTTCAGTGTGAGAGTTGAGTTGGGGCAAGGCCAACTTCTCCAGCAGTTTCCCCAGGAAGGGGGAGATGGAAATAGGGCGGTAGTTGACTGGACAGGTAGGGTCTGATGATGGTTCTTTAAGGAGGGGGCGCACAAGGGAGTGCTTGAGGGAGGATGGGAATGAACCAGTGGCAAAAGAGTGGTTGCAGATGTCACAAAGTAAAGGGGCAAGGGAGTCAATGTTGTCCTTAATGGTTCTGGATGAGCAAAGGGAGACCTGTTTGGAAGAAACCTTCTTGGAACGGTCAACTCTGGAGACTTCATCAGCTGTGACGGGAGAAGGAGGAAGGAGGATGGTGAGGAGCCAACGGAGGCAAGGGGGTGAGGGATGGGTTGGGGGGGGTGAGTAACAAGGACGTTTAGGATGTGCTGGGTTTTGGTGGCATAGTGAATGGCCAGTGCATTGCAGAGGGCCTGGGAAGGCAGAAGGGAGGAGGAGACTGCGAAGGGTTGGCTAGATCCCTGCAGATTTTTAAAAGTTAATCCGTGTTGTTACATGCCCCAGATACCGGTGCCTGAATGTGGGCCCTTTTCTTGGTGCGGATTGAGTGTCTGTATTTCCTTTGGAGCAGGCGGCAGGCCATTTTGTCAGAGGGCAAGCCTGAAGTTTGCCACTTTTGTTCCACCGCTCTGCACTTTCATTACAGGGCTGCCAGATCGGAGTCGTACCAGGTGTTACGCTTAGAGGCGGGTTCCAGGCGGATCCTCATGACTGGGGCAAGAATGTCAAGAGTGTTAGTGATGGACAGGTGGAAGCTGCAGAGAACAGTGTTAGTGGTAGAGCCTGAGATAGGTGGGCAAAGGGGGATAAAGGTGGAATTGAAGGCAGCTGCTAACACTCTTTTCATCAGGTGGATGTTCGTGAACAAGGTTGGCAGGGCTTTAGAGGGTGAGGTCAGTGGGCCAAAGGGACCCATGTGGGAGGAGAGGAGAAGTAGTCTGACCAATAGAGAGGGGTGACTGGTGGGGATGAGAGAGGGAGGTCAGAGTGGATGAGGGCATCCTGAGTGTGCCCAGCAGAGTGGGTTGGACCACAAGGGAGAATGGAGGGGGATAGAGAGGTGCAGAGGTCAATGAAGGGAGTGAAAGCTTTGCCAGGCAAGTCCAATTGGATGTTGTAGTCACCAAAGAGAAGCAGATTGGAGGAGTTAGAGAGTAAGGAGCAACAGAAATCAGCCCATTCAGAGAGGAACAGGAGGTAGCGATTGGAGGCCGGTAAATCGTAACAATGGTCCGGATGGAGGAAGGAAAGATGACCAACTTTCATACCAGGCTCTCAAAGGTAGAGTAGAGTGGAGTGGGCAAGATGGAAGAAGGAACCCACTCTGAGAAGATGAAGGCAATGCCACCGCCAACACTGTGAGGTAGCGGTATGGAAATGATCTTGAAGTCGTCAAATAGCAGGGAGTCAAAGGCAGTAACTGAGCTGGCACTGAACCATGTCTCTGTGAGAGCCAGAATGTTGAAGACAGAGTGTTTGTTGGCTGAGTTGGCATTAAGAGTCGCCAGGTGGAGACAGTCTCTGCCTTTGAAGGTTTTCTGAGGTGGAATACAGGGGCGCAGGGGCGTGGTACTCCAGTCAGAGTAGGGGACCGATAGAGTGGTAGGGGGAGAGGCAGAAGTTAGAAGAAAGTTAATGAGGGACTGCAATATTGTAATTGGTTATTTATAACGCTCTTAATACTGAGGCTTTTAAGCACGGACCAGGTGATCGAACCTGTGCTTCTCCGTGTCGTTTTGCTTCCAAGGCGAACATGTTGCCCCTGAGCTATCCTCCCGCGTATCTGGTCAAGAGAAGGAGGTTGGCTTGAGGACCCTGAACCAGGATAGTGCCAGTGTGGTAGACATTAAAGATGCAGCGTGATGAGACGAATCCCAACAAGAGGACTTCCCGCTTGGTGCCACCATTAATTGGAGAGGATCTGAAAGGGGAGAGTGTAGAGATGAGATGTGAAGTCCATAGGTCTGGAGAGGGTACAGAGAAAAGGATATCGGTAAAGATCTCTCTGGAAGATGCGCTGATGTAAGTGTCTGCAATGGGAAGCCAGGATTTGCACCCAGAATGTATATTTTGTGCTTTTTTAGACCAGACATCATAAGCGAGGGACATAGGCGTAATGATAGATTTTGGCAGGAGTGCTGGGGGGCTGTATTGTGACCGCCGTGTTTCCCCACTGGTTACGTACCTTCCGCCTTGCCTAAGTTGCAGTGCAGTAGCCCGAAGGAACGAAGATTTGAATTACACAGTCAGCCGCCTGGATTCACTCACACAGCAGGTAAGAGTAATTGTGATGCACCTACGGCTGCGGCCTTCACCAACTAAATTCCTTATACGACCATGGCAGCGAGCAATAATGACACTCCCCTCAGCTCTGAAAGGCAAGCTTACTTTACATCTCAATGAGATGTCTGTTATACGGATATTCCCATTTTCTTGGCCCAGTGCATGTGATGTTAATAAAAAACATCCCAGATAACGAGATGAGTGAAGCGTGTTAACATTAGTGCATCTTTTTACAATGTGACTTGCATTTGAGTTGCTCATAAATCAAGGATTTCTGTCTTTATGATGCTTAGTGCTTTAAGAGTGTTTTTTATGATGGATAAAGCACATTTCACACTTCTGGAAGCCAACAGCACCAGAGAGAGCAATGCATCCTTGCATTCCGGGTCAATTACTTTTACTGTTTCTGACCCTATTTTATTGCAGCCTGTTTTCGACAACTTTGAAACAACATTGTGGCATGGATGGCCTTACATGTTTTTATATTACCATGTTCTCTACTGCCCTTTTCGGTACTCACACACACACGTGCCCGCACTGAGCGCCGCAAGATGTGTGCACACACCACCTTTTCAATCCACAATGTCTTGCTGCAATTCTTTGTCTTGTGGCCCCCGCTGCTGCCCCGGACCTCTCCCCACATGCATCCTGCCTCGCTGCCCTCCCTTGCTGCATTCCCTACAGCCAGCCTTGTTGCCCCCACTACGTCCTCCGCCTTGTTGTCCGCCTCAATGCCCCCCTCCTTGTTGCCCTAGGAGGGGCTGCTCCTTGGGCGGTTTCTGCTAAATTAATATCCTGAACGCTTACACCCTTTTACTGTACTCTACACAAGCCGTTCAGTGCCTCATACTCTCACGGCCACCTGTCCCATGTTTCTTGAGGTTAACTACCCCCAACCCATCAACCCTATAAGACTAGCGTTGTCTTCCTCCTGTAGTTCGCCTGCTGGTGAATCATTGTGCTGCAGAATCTGCATGCCCCAGGTACTTATTGTGTGTCAACTCGACCCAAACACTGAAAGGTGTGATGTACAACTGTAGTTTTACCACATAATAAACCAGGTCTGCCTTCAGCCACTCGATTTATAAGCACTATACATCACCTTCATTGAAGTTAAAGTCTTGTAAAAACATGCATTGGCAAAGCCAACAGATTCAGCTTGTAAATAATCACTATCCATTTGCCAGGGACTGCTATTATATGCCCAGGTGCTCCCACGATTTTGCAGCGGCTACCATTGATGGCCTGTTATTACAATTATGGCAGTGACTGGCAAATGTCTGCCCTTTTCCCATGCCTACAAAAAAGCAAAAACTGTTGCAATTGCCAATGCTTGTTTTTATTTGGGGGTTGTACTTTTGTGTGAGATACAGTACAGCACCGGTGAGATTTGTTTGGCTAAACAGGTGGGATTTCACACTTTCATTAAAAAGTGTCAATTCCATACGTGCAAACTGCTTTTTTTAACGAAATGCTTTACTTACTGCAAACACGCAGTAAAGTGCACAGCTCCAGTCCAAACGAGCATTGCTGCACACGTTATTTAAATTCTTTTCATCCTTCTCTGCATAGAAGAGGTAGCTTGTTCTACTAACTTGGATGGGCACACTTCCCAGGGATCTACTGGATAGGCTTCTTGCAGATGTCTAGGTGTAGGACCATATTGCAGCATACGGACCGGTTGTGTGGCTTATTGATTTGACAAACCTTCTGAGAGGTAGGCATAGGGGACCATCAGCCCTCTGTAGGCATTGGATCCAGGCTTTCAACAAGCCGGAATGGCTTTCTCAGGGATGGCTCTTGTGTGTATCTGTGCAGCATTGTTTCTCCTATCTTCATTGGGTTAGGGAATGGAGCAGTCAGCGGGGGCAGGAGTGGGTAGCCTGCTTCCTCTGTATCCATCCAGTGACCCAAAGGTAGACATTTCAAGTTAGTAGCACACCATTTCTTACTTGCCATTACTCCGATTTCACTTGCCAATAACAACTGGTGAGCCACATTTTGAGGCCAGGGGTGACCTGTCACTTTTAGCATGCTGATAGTTCATGCCATGTTACAATGTACAGTTTGTAATATTTTGATTTGCACCTCTTGTTATTGCAGGGTGCATGATGTAGCAGAGCATTTCCCCATCACCTATAGAACTGCTGGCAATCCCTGTGCTTAATACTACCCAGTGGATCACCACTTTTGTCCCACTAACTACTCCCTGTTTGCTTACTTAGGAGCCAGATCATTTGTCCCCTGTGCGTGGCAATGTAACCTGGTAGGGCACTGTTGCACTGGACTGTAGTCGTGTGTCAATCTTTCGCATTGTGCACAATCATGTGTCATGGTCTTGCTTACCTTGCTGGCTGTTTGCACATTCAGCATGTTCAGCTGTTTCCTTTCATGGTGCAACTGTAATGGGTGGCACCAAAGGCACATGGCTGCTGTTTAATTCCCTTTTAGTTTTCAAAACGAGTTTCTCTATAAATATAGGATTTCAAAAAGACTCCCCTTTTATTTATAAACTTTCCTTTTGCATGAACATGCTGTGGGGGAACTCAAACTCCAAGAGGGCACTGCCGCGATGCTGAGCCCTTGTGAGATGAAGGACTTCCAGAATACTCTGCATCATAACAGCAATTTAATTCAATGTTTGGGCATATGACTTCTCAATGTGAAAATGCTTCTTATTAATGGTGGCAGCCAAAATACGAGCTGCAGGATTCCAATTTTTATTTTTGTGGGGGGGGGTTGTTAAAATAGGATGCAAATTGTGCATTTTAAAGAATATTTATTCAGCAACACTGATCAAAACTATTAAACGCACAGTGAGGTAGCTCATCAAACTGGCCCACTTTGACCAAAGAAACTGGGCCACACCAGCCTTTTGCTTTTATGTTTCAGCCATAGGCCTATTGTCCTATAGGTCAGCCCGAGCCCACTTGATCGCACACAGCCCAGGCCCCTGCAGCATAGTGAGATCAGGGGAGCAACCCCTGGGATCAGCCATCACAGGTAAAACAGTGAATTTAGACGTGTCCTCCTTGCTGCTGGCATGCAAGGCGGTAAAGTTTGTAAATAGCCTGCTGCATCCCATAAAGGCTGTATCAATTGCACTAGGACTGCCTAGAGAAAGGACGTTGGTGCTTAAAGCCAGTAAATTGACTTAGCATATAATAAGGGTATACTCTCCAAGATTGCATGTTGCCTTTCTTTTGCTTTTTTGAACACAAAATGTAACAAAAACAAGGGTGGTGTGAGCTATTAAAGCCTGACACTGACCCCTTTCTTTCACAAAGTACCCCTTTACTCAATTCTCGCCCTACCACTTTCACAGTGTCTACTTTACTCACACAGTACTCCATTCTCTCACAATACTCTCCACCCTGTTGCAGGCCCTCTTTAGGTAGAGGGGGCTCAGGCTTTTTTACTGTTGTCAATGCACCGAACTCTAAAGACCAACTGTTGTTATACGTTTCAGAAGACTGCCTTGTCTTTAGAATTGAATTTTAAAGATACCCACCAGAATTATGAAAGTTATAACAGAGCACGTTGGCAATGGACTCTTGTCGTGTAATAGTTTAGTATTATTCCTCAATGCCAACGTCCGCCCTCTCTACCCTGCCCCTTTCTTTCAGTTATCATGATGTACCCCCCAAAATTTTCAGCAAAGTTACTCCACTGGCGAGGGAGGATAGGTGATAGTGTGGCAGTTAGAGAAGATAGGAGAGATGATGAGTGCCATCTCAGTGGGAGAGAATAGATGAGAGATGGATAGAAGTGGGGGGGGGCTGCACTGCACGGTCCTGACACTTACTCCACGGCAGCCTACTAGTTAGAGAGGGCACAAATACAAATGTCAAGCAATAGATGGGTTCAAGGATTCAGTTTTTTAAGGATCGCAATGCTGCATAGAATGGATGCAGGATGAAAAGCACACCCACATAGACAACATTTTAAAAAAGATCACAATTCAGTGCCCAAAATGGATGCATGCAGGATGAAAAGCACACCCACATAGATATGATTTTAAAAAGGATCATAATGCAGAGCACAAATGGATGCAGGACAAAATATACACCCACCCAGATACGTTTTTAAAAAGGATCACAATGCAGGGCACAAAATGGATGCAGGATGAGAAAGGAAGAAGCACAATTTTAAATAAATGTGCCTTTGAAGTACACAAAGTGAAGTGAAGGAAAAAAGGTGGTCGAGGGTGAATGCAGAATAATATTGGAACAGTTATGGTTCAAGGTCATAGGTGGAGGAGGCAATAGGACAGTTCAGCCATCACTTGTTTGAGCAGAAGAGAGCCTGGAGGTGTTGGGGACCAGGTTCATGCAGAAGCAGGATGTGAACAGGTGGATGCAGCATTGTCTGTAGAGGGGAAAGGAGGTGGGGGCTCTCACAAGTCCTTTCAGGCCCAGACAGGCTCAGACAGGAGCCTAGGGGTGGGGTCTTGGTGAGGAGGGCCGGTCGTTCACCTTCCGGCTTCAAGATTGGCCAATTAGATGGGGTACAAGCCAATCACACAGCAGCATCAGGCTGCTTCAGATAGGGCAGAGGTGCTCAGTCTGATGTGGTCAGTCTTTGGGTGGCCATTTTGGAAAGATGATTTAAACAATGAAAGTATGGCCAATCATGGAAAAAAGAATGCCCCAGAAGCGCATTCACACTGATCACACATTGGGACTAGATCAGTAGAAAATATAACAATGAGCGCTGTTATTTAGTAGTCAAAGCACCCAGCGAACATCGAAGCTCCAGCGAGGCCTACCTGAAGAGATTTCTGCAGTCCCCAATGGTCACCAGAGCCTCATGGTGTTGGGTGAGACTCTGTGAAACCCACAAATTTCCTTCGCCGGGCTACAGTGGAGCGTTGAGAAGGATGCAACTTACAGTGTGGTTAAAGGAGTCACCCACAATCACACACTCTAGTTAAGTATTGAAACCTAAATATGAGCCCAGTCTCCAATTTACACACTTGACCACATTGTTTGCAGCTATATTTGTACAGCAAGATATCATTACTTGTGAATATATGGGTTTCAAGATATTGAATTTACACCACACTTTACGATAAACCATTCTGACAAATATATATTTCTTAAATACTTGTTGAAAAAAGTTACAAAAAATGTGTATGATTTAGCTGAAGATCACTAGTACCGTAATGCTTAGTGATATGAGACTGTGGTCCTCATTACGCCTTTAAAGGTAACTAAAAAGGGGACATTAATATTACCTCCTTTTTTCAGCACACTTCATAACAAGTTTCAAAACCATAAGAAGATAACACCTCTAGCATATGTATAGAGGTATTACCTCCAAATAAATGGTGGAATTACCTCTCATGGTATTCCTTCTGGAGGTAATTCCTCCTTTCTTGGAGAGTGGGGAATAACCAAAACTCGTACTCAGGTGATTCACCAATTGCCACCAGTGGCAACCGTAATTCCAGTTTGGGGGAATTAACACTGCTAACACCTTGACACTCGTAACGAGGTTCTAAATCGGCTCTTATTTTTTATATTGTACATTCAAGAGTTAAAAGACAAAAGAAATTGCAATGTAGTCACTTGCTTATCATCATCATTTGACACAGCAATGTAGCTGTATAAAACGTCAAAAGAGCAGAGGTCACAGGCTGCATATAGGGAGCAATTGGGATTTGTCAATCATACCACAAAATCCTGTGTTCAGCTTTGCGCAAATGATCAATGTTACCCCCTTCATTGGTAACTCAGGTGAGTGAGTCCTCAGAAACAGTGACACAAGCTTCAGGAAAATCTGCCCCTCCAGACCAACATTCACCTTGGCACCTCCGTTAAGCATCCAACCGACAAACAAGATGCCATAAATACCTTGTTAATATTGTGTTGACTGTGCGCTGTAGTAGAAACTTCACTCAAGCTCCGAGAGAGAATTCACTGTAGAGTATTGCTTGTACATAACATCATCTCAAGCATCCAGGAGTGACTCGGTGGGCACTCTACAAGACAACGAATGCACAAGAAGAAAAAGTACTACGCACGGTACGCATGGTACCAGACAAATCAATCAACCTCCTAGAGAGCCCAGTGTGCAACAAGAAAACCCACACCTAGAGACGATTTGTGGGCACTGTAAAAGAAAATATCATCTCGTTAACATGATTTGGTGTGTTTATCATGCAGAAACAATATCTCAACCTCTTACAGGCGATTCGATGTATAGTGCACTGTGCAAGGAAATCCAAACTCACACCTGGAGATGATTCAATGTGTTTACACTAGAAATCTCACAAGATCCCTGAGGAGATCAGTGTGCAGTACCAAGGAAAACATACTAAAACACCTGGATTTAGTGCACACCGGTCATGCTACAAAAGAAACCTCACTTATCCTCCTCAACGTGAGTTGGGGTGGTGCGCAAAACCTCACTCAAGCACCCATAGATTATTGCTGTTCATATACAAGAAGCCTCATCCACGCCTTTGTGATTTGGTGTGGTGCAGAGAAGATGGTTGCAGAGAAAATGTTCCATATAGGACAGTGAGCTTGAGGGCACCTTTGAGACTGTGTACTCTCTTTGTGCAGGTGAGGTCCTCTGAGCGTGCTTAAAGCTATTGTACTGCTTTCACCCAAGTATGCCCTTGAATGTTTACTCTGAGCGCTTCATGAAGGTGCATAGAAGCTAGCATGAGTGCACTATAAAAAAAACAAGAAACTTAAATAAAAAGGACACTTTCCGGAACTAGACCACCAGTCACAGATTAAAAGGTCAGTTTTGAAACCCTAGAACTTTAGCTCCAGGTGGTGCCCTTCTGAAGTGGAAGGCACTATGAACACTTTCCATGCACAATGCAGTGTTACTATTGGGGGGTCCGTTGAACAGAGCTCTGCGTTTGTCTGATCAACTCTTATCCAGCAGTTCTAGCCATGTAATAATTCATATCACAAACCCAGTAAGGCATTTCACGGATGAAGACAATAGGACTCTTGCGCTCTTGGTGCCTGTTTTCAATGTCGCGTACTTTTCTTTTTGAGCAATCATACTTCTTAACACCGGATGAACACGCTGCAAATGCCTTCACAGGCACATGAATAAGCTGAAGGTAGAGGTCCGCTTTCCCCTCCCACACCTGCAAGTGATTTACGGAGGACTGGGACGGACAATCTCCGATAGTAAATGGAATCGCAAAGCTAACTTGGGCTTTGATTTCGGGCCCAGGTCCCAGGGGCGTACGAGACACATAAAATCTGGGGGGGACAGGGGACATCTTGGGGACTTTGCTTTATTTATTTATTTATTTATTCATTTATTTATTGTGTTTTAGTCAAAGAACTCGACTTTTCACAAAATTAGAATTAAAATAGCAGTACGTATTAAATTACAAATATCACTGTTTAAAACAAGAGAAAAGAAGAAAAGAAAACAGAAGAACATTAAAGGATGCAGCAGCAAAGAACATGTCTTTGTATGTTGCATTTCTGGATTTTTCATCTGACTATGAGCTCATGGAAAGAGAGAGGAAATAACAATTACTTCCAGTGGGCCACAGCTAGGACGCGAGCTCGTTAAGAGACCGATCACCTGTAAGTGGATTCCTGCCAAATAAAGGAGTTGAAGCCTTTTCTACCAACTGCAAGTTGCTACTTTTTTGTGTGGGGCAAGGAGACGTGTGTGTCTCTTGGAATGGAAAGATGGGGGTTTCAAAGAAAGAGGAAATCTTGTTTGTACCTCTAAGTAAGCCCTGTTATGGGAGTAGAGGGACCAGGTGTGTGATGTTGCTGCTTTGACTGCCCTCGGGGTGGGGGGGTACAGCAAACAAGGAGGATGAGTGATCGCAAGCCCACCCCCTTATAAGCACTCCCCAGGTCCCCGGCTGGATGTTTCAGACCCGGGGGATGCATAGTAGGTGGGGTGTATGTGGACCCAGGGGGTTGGCCAGAGGGGCAGACAGGTATGTGGGCTGCCCATCTAGCGCCCCTGCAAGGGCCGGGCCAGCCTCTCACGATGAGTCTGGTCCCTCTTATTCCATCTCATGCTGGACTCTGTTCTTTTCTCGTTTAACATTTGCTGCAAAGCCTGATCTATTTGATTCTCTCATACATTGGTCCTCTGCCCTGTTAAATTATTCAAAGAGCCCCTCTGGCCTTTCTTTGCCTCTCCCTTGACTCGCTGCTTGCTTGCTTAATACATACTTCCTTGCTTGAACACTCAACATATTCTCCCTAACACAGCAATGGCAGCTGCTGTCTGTCTTAACTTCTATTTGTTCCGTGTCTTGAATTGGCCTCTTATTTCCTCTTTTCTGTCTGCAGGGGAAAGGCATTTGCCAGTCACTGCCATGATGTTTCTACCTGGCCATAAGAGGGCAACAGCTAGCCAATATTGGAAGAACATGCAATATTATGCCAGAGGCTGGCAACTGCCTTCCTAATGCCTACACAAGAGACACAACTCTTGCCTTTGTTTATAAATGAAGGGGGTGATGTCACACTTGGTTAAGACATTTTGATCACGCAAGGAGCTAATTTCCAGCTGCAATTAAGTGATTACCTTTTAGCAGTGCTTAAAGTGGGCCGGGGCCTGCCGGGGCCGGGCCCCGGCAGTCTCCAAAAAGTGGGGCTGAGCCGGGGCCCTGCCGGGGCCCCGTCCCACCGGCCGCAGCCGCGACGGGAGAGGCGCCTGCCATGAAGTCAGGCGATCTGACAGAAGTGGCAGCCAGCCACAGCGACGCTGTGCCTGGCTGCCACTTCCGTCAGTCATAGTAACTGCATCTGGTGACCCCTCGCGCGAGAGGTCAGCAGAGGCAGTTACTGTCCCTCTGTTTCCCCAGGTCGCCAAGGCGTCTTTAACCCTCGGCGAACCTGGGGATTCCTCGACATATTTCGAGGTTTATAAAAGATGGCTTTGAAAGTACACATTTCAAGTCATCTTTTATAAAGCTTTGCCGACGGACAATTTTGTCCGTAGTCAAAGCTTTAAAAAAGACGGCTTGAATTGTGTACTTTCAAAGCCATCTTTTATAAACCCGAAATGTTTAAAAAAGATGGCCTGAAAACTAGGCAAACCGTAGGGTATGCACATAAATATATATAAATGTTATATATTTGTGTGCGTACCTTACTATGGTGTGTGTACTATGCAAGCCATCTTTTCTAAACGTAGAAATATTTCTATGTTTAGAAAAGATGGCTTGCATAGTACACACACCATAGTAAGGTACGCACACAAATATATAACTTTTATATATATTTGTGTGCATACCCTACGGTTTGCCTAGTTTTCAGGCCACGCCCCTCCCACAAGCCACGCCCCCAAATGAGGGCCCTCCCTCGATTTCTTACCCCACTTAAAGCCCTGCCTTTTAGACTTCTGGCTTTAAATAACGTTAGTATCACCTGGAAAGCACAGAGGTTGCTCAACAGGGTTCCTGGAGCACGAGGGGTACCCTACTCGTGGGCATGGATGATTGGAGGGCATTCTTGCCCTGGTTTGGAGCCTGGCCCCTACAGCCATGATGGGGGGAGGCGCCTATTACTTTTGTTGTACATACCCTTTGAGGGTGGGCAGACATTGGCTCCTGCTTTAGCCCACTAACAGCTCTGATTTGCAACTTTATCACACATACTTGTCAGGTGGCATGTAACTCAATGCTGCTAATGTTATCAGCCTCAGAAGACTGGAATCCTTTGCCACATCAACTAGGGTACAGGCTTGCTACCTGAGACTAACCCATGTCTGAGTCGACATCTGTCGTCCTGTGGGGAAGACACACACAGAAAGAGCAGGGCACAGTGCCCTTGTGGGTTTTTCACACTTCTTCATCAGGGTGGGCCCAATTCACTCCGCAGAGAAAGTGGCACATGCTGGGCAAAATTCTCCCACTTTGACAATGTCACCCAAAGAGCGAAATTGGCCATTTGAAATATCTCTGTCAACTTATTATTGCGCAATCCACACTGATGGGTTTAAGCACCTTCTTAACGCGAGATGGCAATTAAGGGAATTTGCCTACGCACTCAAGAAGCACAGGACACCCTCTTCATGCCATGCTCACTCATTCTGATCACGAATTGGCATTCATCTGGGGTCATGTTAAATGTATTTATTTATTTATTGCATGTGTAGCATCACAGAAAACCCCCAAGCATCAAGGCGCAAAGTAAACTGCATGGAGAGGACCACTTCCATTGGCGCACATTTTTACTTTTCTGCCACAAAATGGAAGATTTTAGCGTAAAAGGCAGGTGAAATCACATTGCTTTTCCACTATGGAAGAGTGTAAATACCTTGCGCAATTAGTAATTGCTGGCAGAATTGACAATGGCTTCCTCTGGACTCCGCCCGCTTTTACCAGGTTTCATTTCCAAGCAGATCCCAGGGGAATCCCTTTCCTTATTTCCAGCGCGAGAATCCATGCTGGCATTAAGGCCGCATTTGTCTGTTGGAGCGGGAAATACAGGGGGTCCTGGTGTGTCCACTCGGCTCCCGAACTCCACCCAGAAAATCTGGCCAGTTAGAAAAAGCGACAGTAATAGTGTTTTCCACCACTTTTTCTGAACCAATTGACCTGGAAAATGCTGTGTTGCATCGGAGGCTGAATGCATTCACTCTGCCTATTATCCCACCGGAAGATTAAGCCAGGTGCTGAACACAGGTGTTATATATTCCTGTGCACAATCTGCATTTGGAGAATTAACTAACTGAGCTACCTTACAAATGATATCTCCTCTGGGGCTTTACCGGCTTAACCCCTTAACTGCCATGGGTATTTCCCCCCCGTGCCAAGGCCTTTTTTGGTGATTTCGGTATGTCGCCATTCAATCCCTTGCAACTTCTTTGTTACATGAGATATCTCGGCCAAAGTTGGCCCCTTTTTCCCCCCATGTAGGCGGTCGTAACGCAACCCAGGAATCCTAGTTTGCTGTAGGTGGGTGAGAGAAAATAATCAAAAAGGAGAACATTTGGGGTTTTGTCAGAAAATGCCAATAAAATGTTGTACAAAGAAGCCTGTGGTGTTTTCCTTGTAAGAGCTAGTAACAAATGCTGTGCTGGATTCGCCATTTTCCAGGCTTTCATGAACAGATTGAGCGGAAACCAAAATAACATATTTTGATATGTTAATCAGCCGTTTTGTGAGAGGTAGGCGATTTTGGCATTTTTTGTCCAATAGGACAAGCGTGGACGGAATGGAAGAAAAGGGTAGGAAAGCTGAATGGGAAGCCAGAAAGGCATACATTTCTGAAAAGTAGACAATATTCCAGGTTTAGGAAGGGGTGATTTATGCAGGTCAGGCAACAACTATGTAGGGAAAGATTCCATAGTTTGGGGGGAAATCAGGAAAATGACAGAAAAAACCCCACAATTTCCGCACACTTGACTCTGTTCACCCACCGAAACATGCAACCAACAACACATGGCCTACCTTCCAGCGTTCCCACAGGTTTCCCGACGGAAACGGTAGCTCACATGTGTGGGTGCACCTACCTGGGTGCAAAGGGAAAAGCCTAGAACACTGATAACCCCAAGTCTTTACGCAAAGCAGATTTTCAGGAATTTTGCTCATGTGAACAACCTACAGATTTGGGCCTAGGGTGTCGAAACCACAAAGGAAAACAGGGAACCCCATGCATTTCCGAAAAGAAGACACCCGTGGGAATCCACAGAGGTCGGACTTGCGCAAATCGGCCCATAATTTATGACCCACAATGCCTGACAAAGTGTGGAATTTAGTGGAAAAAACAGAATTTTCACTTTGTCTGGGATTGTGGGTAATACATTGTGGGGCGATTCGTGCAAGTCAGAACTCTGTGGATTCCCACGGGTGTCTTCTTTTCGGAAATGCATGTGGTACCCTGTTTTCCTTCGTGGCTTCGACACCCTAGGCTCAAAGCTGTAGGTTGTCTCCCAAATGCCCTTTGGGGGTTACCAGTGATTTAGACTTTTCCCTTTGCGCCCGGGTAGGTGCATCCACACATGTGAGGTACCGTTTATGTCGGGACACCTGTGGGAAATATTTGCAGTGGCCTCTCCCCTCACCCCAAATGGATGGGGGCATCTCATGTACCCCTTCCTAGGTCCAGAAATCTGCCGCCAGGGAGGGCTACATAAGGTGCCCCCTCATCCACTTAGGGTGGGGGGAGGGCCAACCCCCTTTCAAACACAAAAAATCCTGGTGGTCTAGTGGGTCAAAAAACAAGTTATAATATATATCTTTTTGTTTTGCCCTTCCCTAGGGGCAGATGGGCACATGTGTGTGGTCATCTGCCCACAGGTGGGGAGGGGGTCAAAATGTACTGCACCAGGCTTGGGAGGGGTGGCTTTGCCAATATTTGCAGTGGCCTCTCCTCCTCACCCCAAATGGATGGAGGGCATCTCATGTACCCCTTCCTAGGGGCAGAAATCTGCCCCAGGGAGAGCTACATAAGGTTCCCCCCATCCAGTTAGGGTGGGGGGGGAGAGGGCCACCCCCTTGAAAAAATCCCTGGTGGCTAGTGGTCCCACCCACACCCACCCCACCCAAAACTATGTTTTAAAATATATATATATATTTTTTGTTTGCCCCCCCCTTCCCTGGGGGCAGATGATCACTCATCTGCCCCCCAGGGTATTGCCCCCATGCTTTGGGGGCCAGGAGGGAGAGGGCAGCTTACACAGTAAGTAGCCCCTCCCCCACTTCAAAAACAGATCCCTGCACAACACACCAAACACATATTCTGGGGGGGATAAATGACATTACATCCCCCCACTTAAAATTGTGGGGGGGATATGTCCTCCCTGTCCACCCCATGTCCTACGCCCATGCCAGGTCCCTAACTGCCCGTTTCACTCCCGCACTGCCTCCTGGCAACCCTTGCACTTGCGTCTGTATCTGTAGCTACAGTCCCCTACCTGCACTTTTGGACACCTGCTGTCTGCACTTTGCCCTTGCATCTGCCACCTGCTGGTCACACTTCTCGTTATTATTTTGATCCCATGCACAGCACTGCCCCTCCCCCCGTTCCCCAGGCATTTTGCCTCTTCCCCCTCCCCTGCACTTGCGCGATCTCAATGTCACTTGGCCTAGTAAGGTCGTTGTCTCTGTCATACCTCTGTTTCCCTCTTCCTTGCCTCGTTGCGCCTTGGAACACTTATATATAGGCGCGTTACAAATGCTGCTCTTCGACAAGTGTTTCCAGGTATGTTAGAAATCTGTAGAATTCCGGGTTTCTACAGATAAGATGCAATGATAAGAACTCACTCTCACCCACCTTCTAGTGCGGGGAAAACCATTGGTACATCAGTGAAGTCATAGGTGAATTCCTTCCACTGTTTGCCGATCGAATTCATCCAAAAGGCATGCTCTCCATAAAGGTTTTCATAGCAGACAACAGCCCAGGGCCGTCAAAGCTAAAGGCACCTCGGTCAGTGCGGGGTGAACAGCGCTTCCAAATGTACATTTTCAGTCAGAAAAGCGACACATTCCCATGTCCCAGCAACGCGCAGCACATCTCTGCAATACGTCCTTTGCTCCATTGACACCAGTCCACCCAAGCGCCTAAAGAAAATATAAGAATGACATCAAAGCATCCTCATGTTGTGTATAACAAGGAGTCGGATACACTTTGATAAAGTGCTTATATGATGTTATATGTGCCCCGGGGCCCCACACACGCAGGCATTCATGCAGGCACACAAGGAGTACGCGGGACGCGATGTTGGTTCGTCCGCGTCCCGGCGGGAACTGCCGCACGGGCGCACTTTATTGCCGCCGCGCATGCGCGGGCCACAACGAGGCTCGCGCATGCGCGCTATCCATAACTCGGGACGTCACATCCCTTTTCAACTTTAACAAAAATAGAACATAAACTTGCGGGGTGCCTGGTCCCCAATGCAATTGGTGGCCTTGAACACAGCCTTTAGCAATTACACTTACGTCCCATCAGGTCTCTTCGGCTTAGTCCCCCGAGTCCAGGACATAGTCCTTGAGATAGCCTGGCAGCCTCCGCTCTCGGCGGACTGGATATCGCGGTGGGGTCTCAGGCCGCGTGAGACAGCCGGGTCCGGCTCCAGCTGGGGCTTGGTGTCCGCTCTCGCCTTGATCGGCGTGTGGTTCCTCCGTGCTTGTGGCTTCCTCCGGTGCTTCATTCTCGACTGGATTTTCAATTCTCTTGAAGAACGACCGGTTGCGTGTAACAGTCCCCCGATCACAGGCCGCCGTTACCATCGTGCCCTTCACGTGTGTTACCTTCCACGGGCGTGGCTCAAATGGGAGGGACAGTTTGCCTTCCGGGTGTCGATTCCTGACCAACACCGTGTCCCCTACCCGCATTTCCTTTTCCTGTAGCCCTCGTCGTTCACTTTCCTTTTCGTTGCGCCTGCAGCCCTGGATAACCTGGTGTCGTATCATCGACTCTTCGTTGTCCCAGCGACATGTGCTAGCCATTAGTGTCAGCCTTGCACAGAATTGGTCAAGGGATTCCTCCTCCCGCTGTTTCTCCTTGGAAAACAGGAATCTTTCATAGTCTACATTTGACTGGGGGATAAAGTGGTTCTCCAATGCAGTCTTTACCGTTGCATATGTGACTATTCGCAGGTTGAGTGATTCATATATGCGCATCACCTCTAGCCCCGCCGAATATAGGGGCGTCGCTCTTTTTGAGTCATCATCGGTGGTCCCTGTGGCTGTAAAATACATTTCTAGTTTCTTCACCCATAGTAGCCACCGGGGGCCTAGCTTGGACGGGGGGCCGGAAGTATCAAATTCCTGCATGGGCAGTAGCGACCCCTGTTGAGTCCTTATCACTCTTGTCACAGTTTCTGTTTCCCCATCACTTTCCGCCATCCTCACAGGTCGCACAGGCACCTCTCAGTAATTTGGAGGCCGCAAACCTGACTGGGGTGGGGTTCCACGTACCTCAGACTGCTGTTTTCCAGGTCCTTGGTCTCTGCCCAACTGTGTTGTGCTGTCTGCGTCGTTGTGATCGTCCCCAGATTGTTGGGGGCGGTCGGGGTTCCAAAAATTTGTCGTGTTTTCTTGAAGTGGCAGCGCACGAGCACCTTCTCAGGCCGCTACTGCCACTCCACGTGGAGTTTTGCCGCTGGGTCCGCTCCGTGTCACTGCGTAGCAACGCGGATTTGTTGTTCCTCTGCACCCACGTGTTGGGCACACGTTGCGGCAGTGATCCCGCCTCGTCGCCAGTTGTTATATGTGCCCCGGGGCCCCACACACGCAGGCATTCATGCAGGCACACAAGGAGTACGCGGGACACGATGTTGGTTCGTCTGCGTCCCGGCGGGAACTGCCGCACGGGCGCACTTTATTGCCGCCGCGCATGCGCGGGCCACAACGAGGCTCGCGCATGCGCGCTATCCATAACTCGGGACGTCACATATGATTCCTTTTTATTCATGAACAGGAGCCGCTCAATGCAAGGTAGCCACATTGCACTTACATTGTTTTAGTGCAATATGGGGCATGCATTCAGCATTACAAAAAACAGCCCACACATTGGACAAGAAACCCGGCCCATAATTTTGCCAACTTTTACCAGGCATTGCCCTATCCCCCGATGGGCCAATCCAAGCGTGCAGGTGTGTTAGCATAGCAACAGGAACCCATCATGTGATACACAAGCGAGCCATGGCCTTAACAGCAGGCACGTGCAACTACACAGCTTACAGACCCTGCGCTCTACCACAAATAAGCAGGATTTCCAACATGGAGGAAATGATTGTCTGCTGCATTCCACTGCAATACTCTATGTCAATTTTTTCACATCACCCATCACAGAGGATAAAAGCAACCACTTCCGGGTTGCTTTCAATGACAGTGGCCCTCATTACGACCCTGGCGGAAATCAACCGACCGGACCGCCATAGCGTAAATAGCGTTTCCGCCATTGCACGACGGAGCAAAGTGCGGCTCATTCCGACCCATCGGGCACGAGCACCACGCCATGGCGGAAGTGCAAAGTCCGCGATGGCGGAAATGACCCCAAAACGGCCCACACCGCCGCCGTACGGCACCCTAGGTGCAATTCCGCCACCCCTCTTTGCGGTCACCGCAATGAGCGGCAATCGCAAAGTACGGTGACCGTAAATATACGGAAACGGAAGTAAAAACATGGTCCCGGAACGGGAAACATCACGCCGTACACCTATAAAAACACTATTTCCACACAACCATTAAAAATACTACCCTGAGACACATCCCAACCCGAAATCCACCCTAGTGAAACCAAGAAAAATGGGGAAAGTAGCGAAGAAAGCGTGCGACCGCAAGCGGCAGGTCCACTTCTCCCGTGAGGAACTCACCGTGCTCACAGAGACCCTCCAGGAGAATGCCGCCGTCGTCTTCTCCACGCAAATGACCAGGACGGCACTTGCGAACAAGAAGGCCATATGGGCCCTGGTGGCACAGCGGGTAAGTGCGGTGGGGACCGCACCCCGCAACCCACAGCAATGCAGAAAGCGATGGGACGACCTGCGGATCCGCGTCCGTAGCATACTTTCTGCCAACCGCAACATTGCCACAGCTACCGGGGGAGGATCGGAATCACCCATCAAGCTGACCCCCTGGGAAGAAATCTGTGCCTCCACCATTGGAATGGAGAGTATCGAGGGAGTCGGAGGGATGGAGAAAGGAGTGCAGACATCCGAAGAATCAGGTAGGTGTCCCAAATAAAACAATGCTAAAACCACAATGTCCAATCATGTGAAGTACCACGTGTCCACATAGTGCAACAGTAACACATGTCCAGGAGAACGTCCACATACATAGGCCTGATAGCACACTTTAAAACTCACATTAAATACATAAATAATTAAAAATCCTAAAAACACCCTCTACACGTGCAGCAGGCACACCCTAACTGCAGGCTGCAAAACAACTGCACCCTCACTCCACACAAAAAAGAAACCACCTCCAAGGCCCCAACCCAAATCACCCTCAGGTACCACCCCAATGCATGTGATACATTGCCATTCCAATTCCCACAGACCCATCAATAACGCTCGCCCTCTTCTACTCCACCACAGGGTCCGATTCAAACGACGAGCTCCAGGACACCCCTACCAGCACACCTGCAAAGAGGGCCAAGACCAACGGCCAAAGACCCTCCACCTCAGCTGCACGCATCAAGACACGGCAGCAGGACAAATCAAGTGGCAGCACACAGGAGGGAACTCCAACAGGCACCCCAGCACCCAGCATGCCCACAACAGCACCACCACAGGTCCCCCCAATGGATGCCACAGAAGGCACTGCTCCTGGTGGCAGCAGCACCATAGGTGACACTGCATTAATGGCAGCATGCTCCGACACAGAAAACGGGGATGTCGAAGTCAGATCCATCCATGACCTGTCTCAATCCCCCTGTCTGTTCCATCCCGTACACCATGAGGATACCACGCAGGGGCACCCACAAGACGACGACTGGCCATCCCCCACAAGCCCTGTGGCAAGCCAACATGAGGTGACCAGCCCCTCTGTGACACCACCGCAAATGGCCATGGCCCAGCAGAGGCAACAGTCCTTCGACCAGGTAATCGTGCAACAGCAGCAACTGGCCACGCTCCTCAAGGACCATGCCGATGAATGTGGGGGCACTAAGGCAGACATAGAAACATCAACTGAGACACTAAGGGCAGAAATGGAGAGAAGTACAGAGACACTAAGGGCACAAATGGAGAGTAGCACCGAGAGCCTGAGAGTAGAAATGGAGAGAAGCACCGAGAACCTGAGGGGGGAACTGCATGCGACGTCCAAAGACGTATGTGCCGAACTTGCCGCTGTGCGCCGTGTGCTCACTGAGCTCTCACAAACCCTTAGGGACATGCATGGACGTGAGCAGGCAGAGACATCATCCGTTGCAAGTTCCGTCCAGGGCAGCCCCCAACGTAGATCAGGGAGGAACCTGCGCTCCACAGCCAGGGGTGCCCCTGATACCCGGAGAGGGGGCTTGCAATAGCGACTGCCCACTGACAATGAGCATCTATGGACACTGGTGTTCGGGGGGGAGGTAGGAGGGTGGAGGGGGTGTGTTGGGCTCACTTGGGTGGCGGGTCGATGGGGTGTGTAACATGATTTCACATATGCCATAAACAATGCACGATTATCCAATGAGATGTGTGGACATTGATCTTTGTGTACGAGGCCATTATAGGCGTACAGTCCCTATTGTGCATGTTCCGGACACACACAGTGCCACAAGTTCCATGTCCATGTATCAGCCAC
Organism: Ambystoma mexicanum; assembly: GCF_040938575.1. Lineage (NCBI taxonomy): Eukaryota > Metazoa > Chordata > Amphibia > Caudata > Ambystomatidae > Ambystoma > Ambystoma mexicanum. The sequence continues at coordinate 296,334,493 of NC_090928.1, read as the reverse complement.
CAGGCGTGAGTGCTAGAAGCATGCATCTATGATATGCTGACGAATGTCACGGCCCTCCTGTGCCTCGGGGACTCCTTGAGGTGCTGCCACATCCCCACCCTCATCATGACCATCTTCAGGTGCTTGCAGTTCTGCGTCAGGGGGCATGGGCACATTTCTACGGACGCACATGTTGTGTAGCATGACACATGCCATGACCATCTTTGCAACCTTCTCATGGCGGTACAGGAGTGCCCCGCCAGACCTGCTGAGGCAGCGGAAACGACCCTTCAGTAGGCCGAATGCCTGTTCTATGACTACACGGGTACGTGAGTGGGCATGGTTGTAGTCCTCCTCATGCTGGTCCCGTGGGTTCCGGAGTGGTGTAAGGAGCCATCTCTTCAGTGGATACCCGGCATCACCTGTATGTGGACAATAAAGGATGTTTGAGGAATGCCATTGCTACGTACGCACCCCCCCTTCCTGCTAGGTCATTGCCGCATCACATACCCCACATTATCATGCTTGAAATGAGACTCACCGAGTAGCCAGGATCTGTTCCCTGCGTGTCGCTCCATGTAGCGTGGTATTGTAGAGTTCCTCAAGACCATAGAATCATGGGTTGATCCTGGGAATCGGGCACAACAATGTGTAATGATCCTGTTGGAGTCACACACCATTTGTACATTCAGAGAATGAAATTGTTTTCGGTTGCGGTACTGGGCCTCCATGGCATGTGGGACGACCAATTCCACATGGGTGCAGTCGATGGCACCAATGCAACCCGGTATGCCGCCAAGTGCATGGAATCCCACTTTTGTGTTGGTAATTTCCTGCTCCGAGCGTGGTAGAGAGATGTAGTCGTCTGCGTGCTGCAGGAGGGCATCGAGCACTTGCAATAGTGTCGGTGAGAACAGTGGCTGTGAAATGCCATGCAACTGTCCGACTGTGTGCTGGTAGGTGCCTGTGGCCAGGAAGTGGAGTACAGACACCACCTTCAGTAGGGGTGGGATGGCGGTTGGGCTGTCTATCATGCTGGCAAGGTCAGCCTGTGTCATGTCCACAATGGCGGTTATGGTGTCCCGGTCCAAACGGTAGAGGGTGTGGATCTGCTCATCAGTGAGGTCGAACGGATGTGCTCGGAGGCGTGGGATTGCGGGCTGCCTGCGTGGTGGTAGTGGCTGTGCTGGCGGCCCTTGCTGGCCCTGCCTTGCCCTCCTCCTCCTCCTCCTCCTGCGTCTCCTCCGTGCGGCCGGTTGTAGTCGGTATTCGTCTTCTTCTTGAAGTTGGAGTACTTGCAGTGCTATCAGGTCCCCCAGGGCCAACATGGCTAGTCCTGCCGGTAGCATTTCGGTGTGGGTGTGGTTGTGGAAGGGGGTTGGGTGGGCAATTTATGTGTTTCCAGGCTGTATAGCCTCCACCTGTGGTGATTCATTCCACCTGTGCAAGCTGCTCTCCCCTTTGGGCGAGCACGTCCCGCACACAACGCTGCAATTCGACGAATGGCATCTTGCCATTGCAATCATGTATTTGTACCCGATGGCAGTGTAACATTGGTTGATATGTTCATTCTGCTTAGGTCCCATTGTTTCACATACTATCTTTGCAGTCGCAAACAGACTTGTGAAGGGTCAGTGGAACGTAGTACTCGAGTAACGGTGGACCCTCATGCAACACTGCACCGAGGTTCACCGACGGGCGGGGCGTCCCATTTGTGAGTGAAGGCAGTTGCCATTTTCACACACAGCCGCACTAGATGGATGAATTTGTGATTTCAAGCGGCCACAGATGCCTTTTTCGACGTGATGTTGCAAATGAGGAATTCGAAGGACGGCGCTTTCGGTTTTCAGCTAGCGGCAAGGAGATGCCCACAGGTCTGACTGCAAATATAACGTTCTATTGTTCAATGTCCTTGGGACAGGGGCCATGGCGAGGATGCAATGATTGATATGAATAGTATGGGATGCGCAATAGCGAAGTGGGCCATAAGGCCGGACGTTCCCAATTACATGTTGCTTCACAACACTGGAATTACGGGCTGGGGCACAGTGGATTTTGCAGGCTGCATTACGCACAGACTCAATGGAAGTTTCACATGTCATGTGAGTATGGAAGCAGGCGTTTGTGATGGTGTTTTCACCTCGATATAGATAGTTATGATTCGCTAGTGGTTTTTGGTTGGTGATGATCCTTTGGAGTGGGCTAGCATGCATATGGCTGTGGATTTGGTGTGATCAGTGAAGTGAGTAATTCAAATGTAGTTCTGATGGCCATACTATTCTTTTTCATTTCGTTTGGGTGACAGGTATCTCCTCCCCTTTTGCCACTGCCATCTGTATGCCACTCCTGCAGATGGATTTTACTCCCGACACCTGCTGCTTCGTGTTAATCAGTGGAGCAGCATTACGATCTTATGGGACGATCGCCAATGGGCCACATGCCCTTACGCAGTACTGGTGGCTAGGAGCAACATTTCGGCCTTTCAGCTGGACTAGTGCCTCCCTATTGGGACGGCCCTGCGGGTCGAGGCGCTTCCATGTTGCCTTTTCGTACGAGAATGTAGCCCCTGTGTGCCATGAGGGTACAGGGCGTCACACGAGAAGTAGCTGGTCATTTCTTGCGGATGCAGCCCACAATGGTGAAATGTATTTTGGAGTTCATGGCCTGATGGCTGTATGGGCTTGGTGAATTTGTTGTGCATTAAATTCCTATTCTGATATGAACCGTGTAGCGTTCTTCTTTGCAGGTGATGTGTCATATTCCTATTTGGGGAGCGATGTATTGTGAGAAGATCTGCATTGGGTTCCAGCTTCGGAGTATAGTTGCGTGGTACTGTGCTGGGCGCGTTTGCCTACGGAGCCCAGTGAGGTCAGGGATGAGGCCTGCCAATGTGACTGTTTTGATGATGTGATGCTCAGGGGCGGGGGAATGGCTTTTGTGTAACAGATGCCGGTCAGCCAGTTGGATTGGTGGAATGATGTGATTATCAGAATATGGCTGGTCACAGGTGCCTGTGTTTGCGTGCGTTTCTTGGAGGGAGACTGAGGTCATGTCCATTTGTGTGGCTTCTGTATTCGTGCCATCTGTGCCCTGCAGCTCCCATTGGCCCCTCTTGAGATTCATTTGTTCGTTGGCAGGCATGGATGACTTGTACATTTCACTGGTTGCATTGTGTGGCTTCATTGCACCTACGGGGAGTTGTGCAATGTGGCCAGGGAGCGGTGTACAGGCACTCAGTAGGGCCGTTTACGGTTGGTTCGCGATGCCGTACTTCTCGCCATGGCGGAATGGTACTTTCCGCCGTGCTTGATGGCGTTAGGTGCATGTCCGCTGGGGTCAGAATCCGCGTACCGTTGCGCCATGGTGGTAATTGCGGTTTGGCATGGCGCGCGTGCGCGTACTTGGTGCAGTTAGCGTTGGCGTTCACTGCGGTGTCGCTAATGGCATCGTACTTTGCGGTGACGGGTCATAGTCGCACCGAGCGCTATTCGATGGCGGTGTTGCATTTCCGCCATCGTTTTTCGATTTCCGCCAGGGTCGTAATGAGGGCCAGTGTATTTGCAGCACGCCGGTAGCTATCGAAAAAAGGCACAAGCCTGATATGGTGATCAGCAATTACCGTTTTTGCAGTTGTGTGCGTATATATCCAGATATAGTTATCCTATGCACATTTAAGATATTGGAGTTTATCCAACAAAGTTTTGCCACAGTCATAGCTCTCAACCATTTCTGTTGCAAAGGCGGGTGAAATCACCCGATTTTGTTTTTGGCGGGTGAGACGCCCATTGAAATGAATGGGCGTGCAGGAGGCTTGGCGGGTGAGTCAGCCCTTTACAAGGCGGGTGACACCCGCCAAAAGCGTGTGAGTTGAGAGCTATGCACAGTTATATCTCTTTGAGCACTGAGCTCTTCCATGGAGGCAGCCATCTTGGATGACTGTCTCTAAGGAAGCTCTCTGGAAACAAGCCAAAACCAGCGGCCATCTTTGAATGGCAAAGATACCATGCGAGTATAATCTTTTTTTTAAATAGCTAAAGTATTTGCATTTTGGGAGTTTGTCATGAAATGAGGGCTACTTATGGTAAACTGTCACAATGATGACTTGACATTTGGGATTTTTCTAATCCTGAAAGGTTTTTCAATGATGTTGATCAATAATTGTGCTTTAGTGGAAAGGTAGCACTGCGCACATTTTACAGGCCGCCTTGAAGGTGCCATTACATCAACTCTAAAATAGCATGAAGGAGACAGGCTGAGTTTGCCTGAGCAGGAATGACAGAGACCCTGTCACAAATACAGGCAGAGCGTGGAAAATTCCAAACTCTCAGGCAGCCCGTCACTAAAATCTAATAGTGCTTTTCCTTGCTTGCCCATTAAACATTAAAGGCAGATCTCCTGTCCAGAGTTGATTTGCGCTCGCTTTCCTTTCACGCTTCCTACTGGCGAAACGCTGTGTCTCTCACAAACAACTTGTAATATCCAGGGACCTGGGACAGCAAGGTGCCCGGTAACAGGTGCGGAAAAGCGTGTCTTTAAATGCCATGTGTCTCACTCACGGGATAACACCCCGGGTTCACATTTCTGGTGAAACAGGGTTAATGGTTCATGTAAACAACACGTTGCACAGCCCAGGAATACCCTGTTGGAATAAACCTGTAACTGTGAAGGCGGCAAGGGCGTTTATATCACCTGTGGGCAGACAGAATCACTTTGCTCAAGTGCACACCTGCATTACATTTATCAAACGGTTGTGGCCGTGAAGATCCCCGCCCTGCCCCGCCCCCTGATGCTGGCAGCTGCACTGGAAGAGCACGGCTCGAGTCACCTGTTCTTTTCACGTGCAGCACAAGGCACTCCTTGCCTTTTCCGTCTCTGAAAGTTTCCACTTACAATACGCAGGCTAATGAAGGACAGCTCTAATTTCTTAGGAACAAGCAGGGAGGTAAAACATGTGCACGCCATCCTTGCCACTAAGAAATGCCCTTCTGCATCCTAGAAATCGCTCTAAGGTGGGACACACTTTTCTCAAAAGTCAAATAAAAAAAATAAAAAAATTCTGTTTTTCAGGGCAAAACCCCTTGGTTGTTTCCGCAATCATCTTTCCTCTCCCATCCACAATTCACAAAGACAAACCTGCGTGTACTCTTTATAAAGCCCCGCTTGTAATTCTATGGAATGACAAGGAGGCGAGTATTATGCCAACAATCTTTACTACTGACATAAAATAGCAGCAAGAAATTTTTTTTTGTTAACATTCACTTTTTTCATTATAACAGTAAAACACAAAGTTCAAAGAACACATTTGAAACTCCCAACCCAAGATGGGGCTAGCCCATAGTCCAACATCCAATCAGGATGAATCCACACCCATAAATGTTCTTTCCTCTAACGGCAACTCCACTTTCTTTGCTGCTGACGCAACAAGATAAGTCCTCGTAACGCTCTCGTCCTTTCTTTAATGAGAGTTTGTGTTAATATGTTACATTGTTATTTGTTCCTAGTGTGCAGTGCTTTGTACTTTTCCCGCTCACTCGTTCGAGCGTTCTTTGTGTTCGGGAGCCGCTCGGCGGGAGGCTTTAGTCCGCCTCTGTCACGCCTTGAGCCGGTCCCTTCGTTCAGCCCGCCCGCCTCCCGCCCCTCCTTCCCCGACATTCCTCTCCGCCTTGCCTGCTCGGCGAGGGGTGTGCCTCCAAGAGTGCTCGCGCCTCCTTTAAGCAGGGCATTGTTCGCGCCTGCTCGGCGCGTGTGCAATTATTTAATCCCGTGCTTCCTCCCCGCTCATTTCCGAGCGTTCTACAACAAGTGGCGTAGTCCTGCTTCTGGTCTCAGAAGCTCTGCTGGAAGCGTTGGTCTGCTCGGCGTTGCTTAGCTTTATTATTGACATTTTGTACTGCGTTGCACACGCGTGTTTGTGTGACTTTGACTCCAGTTTGGAATTGTGCCTGTTTACAAAGGGTTCTCCAGCACCAGTTGGTAGTTGGTATATGTGTGTACACATTACAGAGTTCCACGTTAATTAAGTGGAAGTTTTCTGTCAGACCTGCTAGGTCCTTCTTTTTGTCACAGTGCACTGGGGGTGTGATTGAGTTGGCTTTTTCATATATATATTTTCTTTCATTTTCCCTTTTCAATAATGCAGTCTACAAAGGGATCTGAAGGGATGCCTTATGGGGATGCATGTGCCCAGGTCAGGGTTGCTTCGAAGAAAACAGACAAGCCCAGTGAAGAAGGGGTTATGAGGGGGTTCGGGGACCCTTCAGTAGCTCCTCCTCCTTCGGTCTCTAGAGCAATAAAGGATTCTATGGATTTGGCTCTGGGGAATTTAAATTCTACCCTTGCCTCAGCCTTTGACAGGCTAATAAATAAGATTTCGGATTTCCATCCGGGCCCTGTGCAGGGACCCTCTATAGCCCCCAGGAAGTGCACTTCAAAAACAAAGCATTTGCAAGGGCAATCCAGCCCGGTTTTAAGTTCCTCTTCCCCGGGTTCTCCGGTTAGGACCCTCAAACGTAAGTTTGGTGAGGGGGTGTCCCAGGCGTCTGCCCCTATTAGAGTGGTTTCTTCCCCGTTGTCATCTCCTGAGTCCTCGGAGGATTCTGATTCCCCTCCTAAGAGGAGAAAAAGAAAGGCAGCCGCTCCAGATGTGTCACAAGCTGTTAGGGAACAGTTGTTAGATGGCAGTGGTGTGCTGTTCTTTGACCCCTCTCTAATACAACATCCACGCTCGGCGGAGTGGCATTTGTCAGAGGCTGTATCCTCTTTCCTTCATCATTGGGTTAGGAGGGCTCTCCCCAATGAGGATAGGAGTAAGCTGCGCTCAGAATGTCCCCGTCCCGTCATCCCGGATAAGGTGGCGATAACCCCCAGTATTGATCAGTCCATGTTGGCCTTTCTTTCCCAAAGGGGTAAGGATCCTAAAAAGGGGGTGGATCGGGCTCTTAAGACCTGTCAGGATAAACTTCTGGATGTATTGGGGCCCTTGACCCAAATTTTCAAACTGGCAGAGGAAGCGGCTGTTCATGAGTCACAAATTGACATTGAAGCACTCAGAGGCTGGGTTCAGCGTTCAATTTGCCTGCTCGGCAATGCTAACTCATGTATTTCTAAGGAGAGGCGCAAGGCACTACTAAGGCGCATTGATCCCAAACTTCAGGATATGGCAGAGGGGGAGGCTGGTCCCAAGGCCCAAGGGAACCTCTTTGGAGACAAGTTTATAAAGGACTTGTCAGCTTACGTCCATACTTTTACAGCCTTGGACAAGGCCCAGACGAATATTAGAAAGGTTGTTGCACCTCGAATTTTTGACAGGGCCGGAAGAGGAAGAGCCCGCTCTTCTGGCCATTCCTCCTTCTGGGGCTCTGCCAGACCTCAGCAATACGCCTCCAGAGGGGCCCATCATTCCTCCTCTGCTAGAGGTGCGCAGACCTTCTACCCCCAAAGAGGAAATCAATGGAGAAGTCGGAATGGCAGAGGTTCCGGTAGAGCGAGATCCGCTCCAGGTATGGCATCGTCTCGTAAGAGTTTCTTCCCACAGAGGTTTGGGGGGCAGGTTGGGGCATTTTTTTCAACATTGGAAAAACCTTACAGCAGATCCTTGGGTCTTACAGACAGTGCGGGGGTTTAAGATAGAGTTCTACTCCCCTCCGTGTCAGCTCTTTCCCCCTCCACCTCTCGTGTTCAATCAGGAAAAGCAGAAACTGGTCGATGCAGAGATTCAGGATCTGATTTTCAAGGGTGCGGTGGTCCCGGCCACATTCAGAGCTTCCCAGTTCATCAGTACGATTTTTCTGGTCCCAAAGCCCGACGAGGGTTTTTCGTCCGGTGATAAACCTCAAGGCTCTCAATGCCTTTGTGGTTTACCATCATTTCAAAATGGAGGGTATTCATCTTCTGAGAGATACTCTGCTTCCTGGAGATTGGATGGTAAAACTGGATCTCAAGGACGCATATCTGGTAGTCCCTGTGTTTCCCCCTCATCGGGAGTTCCTTCAGTTTCACTGGGGGGGTCGCCTCTGGCAATTCGCCTCTCTCCTGTTCGGCCTGTCATCAGCCCCGTGGGGTTTCACCAAACTAATGAAGCCGGTGATGGCTTTTCTCAGGTCGAAAGGGGTCAGGAGCATCATTTATCTGGACAATATTCTCCTCTTAGCTCAGGATCTCCAAGCCCTTCAGGACCAGTTAGATCTCACAATTTCCCTGTTGCAAGATCTAGGGTTTGTTCTAAATCCAAAGAAGTCCATTGTTTCTCCTACTCAATGCATCCAATTTCTGGGCTTCGATATCGAATCCAAAGAGTGCATCCTTCTTCTCCCGGACTCCAGTCTTTTGAAGATTCGGAAAGAAATCCACCTCATTCTCAGGCTGGGGGTGGTTTCCCTTCGTCAGTTAGCAAGGGTGGTAGGGATGTTATCAGCATCCATTCAGGTGATTTTCCCAGCCCCTCTGCATTACAGGGCACTTCAGCGCCTCAAGGGAAGACACTTGCGCAAAAGCCTGTCTTATGCTCAGAGGGTAAAACTGGATCCGGAAGCCAGATTGGAACTAATGTGGTGGCTCAATCATATGAACGGCTGGAATGGCAGGGCGATTTTTGGGCCTTCTCCAGATGTGGTTCTTGAGTCAGACGCCAGCAGATCCGGCTGGGGGGCCAGATTAGGTCGTATTTCCACGGGGGGGAAATGGTCCAATCAGGAATATCTACTTCATATAAATTGCCTGGAATTACTGGTGGGTTCCTTTGCAGTCAAGAGCCTTCTAAAGGAACAGGGGAATTGCTGTGTCCTCCTTCGGATGGACAATGTGTCAGCGGTTCGATATATCAACCATCTGGGGGGGACCCGCTCGAAGGCTCTAGCGGATCTTGCAAGGGAGTTCTGGCACTATTGGCTAGACAGAAACATTCTAGTCCAGGCAGAGTACCTTCCGGGGTCGAGCAATGCTGTAGCGGATTGGAATTCCCGTTACCTCCAAGACAGCAGCGACTGGATGCTGGACAGACAGGTGTTTGCATTTATTCAATCTCTTTGGGGCCCCATTCACATGGACCTCTTTGCATCCCGTCTCAACTGTCAGGTTCCTAGTTTTTACAGTTGGAGACCAGACCCTCGGGCCCTGGCCACCGATGCATTTCTTCAAGACTGGTCGGTTCATCTTTCCTATGCCTTCCCTCCTTTCGCCATGATAGCCAGGGCTCTGGTGCAAATACGCAGACAGCGAGCTTCCTTGGTAATGGTGACCCTGTTCTGGCCTTCTCAGGTTTGGTTTCCCACTCTCCTAGAGCTGGCAGTGGACTTCCTTCGCCTCTTGACATCTCATCCCCTCCTCCTGACGGACCCGGTGGGTCTCCCTCACAACCTGGTCCTGCAGGGACATCTTTCCTTTATGGTTTGGAAGATTTCAGCACGTCCTGGTGCTTCAGAGGTCTTTCGCAGGACTCTATTGGGGTCATCAGGGATTCCTGGGCAGCATCCACCAAGGCAGGTTATTCATCAGCATGGGGTCGCTGGGTTAGCTGGTGTTTGGTTAGGCACCTCAATCCCGTTTTTGCTCCTCCAGTAGAAGTAGTAAACTTTCTGGTAGAATTGTTTAAGGAAGGTAAGGCCTATCGGATTATTAATGGGTTTAGGTCTGCGATTTCCGCTGGGCATGTTTTGGTTAAGGGAGAACCAGTGGGTAAACATTTCCTGGTCAAGAAGGCTCTTAAGTCCATTAGGGTTAAGGTTCCCCCTAAACCTAGGTATTCAGTTTTGTGGGATGTTAGTAAGGTCCTGGATTTGTTTATATCATGGCCTCATAATCAAGATTTATCCCTACAACAGCTTTTTTCAAAGTTAACAATGCTCTTATGCCTGGTCTCCATTAAGAGAGTGTCGGATATTAGAGCACTGGATGTGGACAATAAGATTTTCTCGCCACAGGGAGTAACCTTTTTTATTACTAGGAGAACAAAAAATATGATTTCTTCTGTTTCATATCCAGCATTTCCGGAAAATGTTAAATTATGTGTAGTTCATTGTTTAAAATGTTTTGAAGATAAAACTGTGGATTTGCGTTTGCCCTGGTACCTCTCAGCTGCTCATTTCATATCGTAAGCCTTACAAGGCAGTTTCCTCTGCTTCCCTAGCTAGATGGGTTAGGTGGATAATGCAGGAATCTGGTATTGACATTTCCTGTTTTGGGGCTCATTCAGTTAGAGGCGCCATGGCCTCTAAGGCCGCTCTCCTTGGGGGAGGGTTGGAGCAAATTCTCAAAGCGGCTGACTGGTCCAGGGAATCTACTTTTAAAACTTTTTATCATAAACGGATTGATCATGTAGTTTTTAATGTGATGCAAGGGCTTTAAACTTGCATAATATGAGCCTCCTTGTCATGCCATAGAATACCGAATCCCCCGCACTAGCGTGAGTGGGGGTTTAGATTCTATTAAAGACAAGGAGGCGAGTATTATCCCGCCCTCCCACCCAGGTTTTTAACATCTATCTCCTTTTTTCAGCTTCGGGTTGATTACCTTCGGTGCCTTCTTCGGCTACGGTTCTTTGGAGACCACGCCTGGATGTTTACTGGACTGTTTCTTTGGTTCCTGGTGGTGTTATGTTTTGCTGTTCAAGCGTCATTGCAGCTTCAGAAGAGGAGTTGCCGTTAGAGGAAAGGACATTTATGGGTGTGGGTTCATCCTGATTGGATGTTGGACTATGGGCTAGCCCCATCTTGGGTTGGGAGTTTAAAATGTGTTCTTTGAACTTTGTGTTTTATTGTTATAATGAAAAAGGTTAATGTTAACAAAAAAACATTTCTTGCTGCTATTTTATGTCAGTAGTAAAGATTGTTGGCATAATACTCGCCTCCTTGTCTTTAATAGAATCTAAACCCCCACTCACGCTAGTGCGCGGGATTAGGTATTGTTTTTGTTTTTTTAACTACATAGGTAGCACATTGAAAAACAACACGGTTAAGCACATGTATGAATTAAGCACCCATAAGAGGCAATCTGTTCAGTTAAGACCGACCAACGCACCTACCACAGACTACAGCTGGTTGGCTCTTCTAATTCCAGATGCTGTGCTGTGCACCAGCTGGCAAACGAGGGACACACACATGAAAATGAGAAGTGTACCTGCAATGAAACAAACACAAACGCACTGTAGCGTTACATGCTCTTGCTGGTGGACCTATTTTGCATGACGGTTTGGTTCTTTAGAAGTGGTCATGATCAAACACCCTTGTCCACTGTCACCGAGATAATCAGTAGAGTGTATGCCCAAATAAAGAAACAACTACACACAACACCCCCCTCACGTGCAACAAAACAAATAACTACTTCAGAGAACCTTCCTACATTGCACACAACACCTATGGAAACTTGCTAAATGATGTTACATTCCCCAGAACCATGTCCAGCCTCCCCCAAATGCTTGTGTGCCAAATACCATTAATGTCTGTTCTCCCAATGCTAGTGCCAATGTGCCCATGATCTTTCAAGCCTGTGTTCCCAATACTATTGATTCCTGTGCTCCCAATACATGTGCCTGTGCACCCAATACCAGTGATGCCTGTGCTCCTGATGCTAGTGCCTGTGTGCCCAATACCATTGATGCCTGTGCTCCCAATATTAGTGCATGTGTGCCCATTACTGGTGCCTGTGCGCCCGTTATATTTAATGCCCTTGTCCCTAATACTATTGCCTGTGCGCCCAATACCATTGATGCCTGTGCTCCCAATGCCAGTGTCTCTGTGCCGACTACCATTGATGCCTGTGCTCCCAATACTAGGGCCTCTGTGCCCAATACCATTGATGCCTGTGCTCCCAATGCGAGTGCCTGTATGCCCAATACTAGTGACTGTGTGCCCAATACTATTCCCTGTGTGCCCAATACCATTGATGCCTGTGCTTCCAATACTAGGGCCTGTGTGCCCAATACTAGTGCCGGTGTGCCCATGATCATTGATGCTTGGGTGCCCAATTTAAGTGCATGCTCGCCCAACATCGATGTCGCTGATACTCGTGCCTCCAACTCCCATGCCTTATTAACCTCTTTTAGTGAAGAACCAGCTACTCCCTGAAAACCCCCTTGCCCATCCCTCAACCTAGCCTTAATCAATGCTCGATCTCTGCCAGCTCATGCTTTAGACATCCACAACCTCCTAACAACCAACAACCTTGTTGGCATTGCGATCACGGAAACCGGGCTGCATGCTGTCGCAGGGCCAGCTCTCTCCCTTGCCACCCCGCCAGGATACAATATCTTCAGGAATTACACACTGAATACCAGAGGAGGCAGAGTCGCCCTCCTCAGCAAAGATCACCTAAGTATTAGACACCTCAACACCTCACTGAACGATGAATGTGACATCCTGTCACTAAAACTGTCCACATCTCCCACCAAAACGATCACTGCCCACCTGGTTTACCATCCACCCGGACCTATCCTCACATTTGATGAGGACCTTCTTCAGACCTTAGAAGAGAACACTAAACCCTCCTTCCAAGCGCTCCTCATGGTGGATCTGAACTTAGGCCTCAAAGACCATAACAACCTACCCATCCATCTCACTTGCCAACTCTTTGTCCGCCATTGGATTTATTCATCATATCCACAACCTCACGAACGATAAAGGGCGTTCCTTAGATTGGGTAGCCGATTTCAACTGCCACATTTCTATCACATCCAATATGTCTTGCCCGTGGTCAGTCCGCCATGCCCCTCGTCCTACAAGCTAAACCACCCATCAACCTGCTGCCACCTTCCCTAGCCCACAGCTCCCTCAAGCTAACAAAAGAAAATCTCTTGCCGTACCTTGATGCCCTCAATCCAGAGTCCCTGGAGACCTCTGACACAAATATTCTTGTGGATTTCCACACCAAAACCTTGGCCGGTGCAATCTACTCTATTGCCCCGCTAGCACCAAACAAAACAACCCATTAGCTCACATCAACTCCTCATCCTAGGACCTTATAGCAGTCAGAGCTAAAAAAATATAGACTGAAAACTCTTGGAGAAATCATCCGTCCGCCACACTTGAATAAGAGTTTTTAAAGCTCTCTATGCAATATAAAAACGCAATCCTCCAAGCCAAAGCTAACACATTAAATTCCAGAATTGCCAACGCCACCTTTAACATTAGAGAATTATTCTCCATCCTTAGGGAATTGGAAGCCCCAATCTCCCCACCCTCTGCCCTGACCAAAGACTGTGCTTGGCATGACAGCATTCAGAATGCCATATTGCAAAAAATTGGCATGCTCCAAAACAACATTCTCTTCAAACAAGCCACCTTCAATCACACCCATATTGACTCTAAGGCCACCCCCACTCCCACTTTGAACACCCCAATGGCCCCCCTTTTCAGCTTCAATAAAATCTCCACCCAAGAAGCCCCACATATCCCGAAAAGCTTAAAGCCTTCAAAATGCAAAGGAGATGTATGCCCAGAACCCTTGAACAAAGACTGCGGCCTCCAGCCAAAGAAGCTTGGGTCTTACCACTTCTATAAAAGCCTACCCTTGACCCGGCCTCTCCAAACAACTACTGCCCCATTACGACAGTTAGTAAACTGTTTCAACACCACACTGCGCATATGCAGAGTACAATCTCAATTTGTGTATTCCAAATTTTTATGTAAGAGTAGCTGATAGTAGCCAACACGTGTTTCGACCAGACAGTGTTCCTCTGGGCTGGGATGACTTTAATGCGTACCCTGACTCCAAAGGGATTCTTCAAGCCTGGCTGCGCGTAGCTTTGCTACAGGTGCGCAGCTCATGAATAACAAGCATGAGTGAATCTCTCGTTACTAGCTGCATGCCATGTAAACATCATGTGACAGTTCCCTTTCTGTTAAAAATACTCGACAGAGCAGCTTATGTCCAAATTCAGAGTCATCTAGAAGCAAACCATATCCTAGAAGTTCACCAATCTGGCTTCCGCCCAGGGCACAGCACTGAGTCAGCTCTCCTTGACTTAAAAAATCAGATGGATGACATCAGGGATGAAGGTAAACGTGCCCTATTGTTACTATTAGATCTGTCTGCGGCATTCGACTTGGTTGACCATGACATACTTTGCCGTCACCTCACCCACTCAGCCTCCTCCTCACCAGAAGCAGTTCTATGGATTGCCTCCTTCCTATAAGGCAGAATAATGAAAGTTCTTTCAGAGAATGTCAGTGCGCCTCCTTCTCCATGGCAACGGGGCTGCCCCCGAAAGCAAAAATGGTGCCCGGGCCGCAGCAGTGACATTGGGTTAGCTACCCATCCAACGGGGCCCACACATTGAATGAAAACATGCCTGTGCCACAGCTGTGACATTGGGTGGGCCTCCAAGCCGACAGGGCCCACCCATGGAATTGAAACACCACAGGTGTGCAGCAGTGGGTATTGGCGGTCCCCCATGTGCACAGGGGGCCACCCAGAACAGTTTAAAGAGCACAGGCTGCACAGGGTGTGTTTCCCTTTTGTGGTGGCCCCACATGGTGGATGGGACCACCTTGACAGAAGAGAAGGGGACAGGCCCCAGGCATCATCTGTGGGGCCAAGCCCAGTCTACATCATATCTGCAGCACTACCACTCAGGAGCAGCCCTGCATCCACACACTCAGAGCCAGCGCCCCAGGCCATAGCTCAAGGTACTGTGTAAGGGTGACTGGCTGCAGGAGTCACCCCATTGTGACATCGTGTTCTGTGTTGTTACATGTTGTGAGTCTATTTATATTTGTAAGTGCTGTGTATACCTAATGTTATGTAGGTTAAATGTTAAGTATTGGGAGTTAGCAGGTTGGGGAATTAGGGGGTATGTTAAGTAAGGTAATAGTATGTAGGGTAGAATGTTTATATGGTCATTATTCTAAATAGGGGGTAGAGGGGAGGTACCCTGGTGTGAGGTAGTGGGATAGGGTAGCGGCCTGCCTGAGGCCGCCTAGTAATACGGAACCACCCACAGAGGCCATCCTCTGGCATTACTCTCCATGTGGGTGGTACCTGAGTTTAGGAAGGGGATTGGTTGTGGCAAGCTCATCCTTAGGGTCCCTGAGACCCCTCCAAGGAAGGCGAGCTGACATAGCTTCCCCCCCCACTTAGATGGATCTCATGCCAGGGGAATCCTAGAGCCTATGATTTTAAGAATGGGTATGTTTAATAAAAAGGGGTCCTCATTGGGATCCCTATAAATGTTCACTCTGGTGTTTGTATTTGTTAATCACCAAAGAACTAGTGGTGTAGCCCTTTTCCTGTTTACAGCAATTGTATTTGGCAGATGCAGTGCCCCTCCCGACTCAGTGGGCTGGGGGGTGGGATGGTATTCATGGGAACGGTCTCTGCTGCTCCAGGGAAGGGGAGAGCAAACCCTTGCACGGACCAGGGCCGGAAAACCAGAGGCGATATAGTCATATTCAACCCCTCAAAAATATAAAGGCACAGGTGATTATTGAGTTCCTCATGTTACCAAGATGACCACTGGGCAATCTTTTATTTGGGGTGCTCTTACTGTTTGTGTGGGGCCCTTCCTCTCCTGATTTTTTTCAGCTCAGCCAAAGGGTTAATGGTTATTTACCTGACTATTTTCTGTGCTGGTGTTTTGACCTTGCACACGCTTTGCAGGTGGGGGAGGTCTACTCTCAAATCCCTCCTTGGAAGGTTTGCTTCTTGAGTGCATGGAGGTATAAATGACAGGAAGGGACAATACTCAATGGCTTCAAAATGCCTGGAATTACACAGACGGCTATTGGCTCCTCCCTCCAGAGGGTCACATGGTAAACCTGGGCCACGCTTTCAGAAGTAAATCAATAATTACAATCATCCCCACTTATATTAATCCTGTAATTTTCATTGTATTCATTCAGCAAACACCCTCTGCTTCCTAGGAATCCAAATTCACAATTTACGCCAGCGGAAACATTGTGGCTGGGTTTGTGAAATAAAGGACATACCCAGAGTTAGTTACCCCAACCTCTCCAATATCAAGATTATAAAATAATACTGTCACGGTCAGTTTGTAGCATCACTCAATGGGGTTTTGCCCTACGGGGAAGCTATAGCTAGAAATAGCAACACAATAATGTAGGACTGACCTCACCCTTTGTGAATGCATCAGCCAATCAGGTAGCTCTGATAGCTGGGCTGAATCTAATGATGCACCCCTCTCACCCCACGATGCTCTGCTCACCCACACTCCACCTGCCGTTGCCTGTTCCTCCTTCTCCCCTGCCACCCGCCCATACCTCCAGCCCCTCAACACCCACCACCCCTCTACTTACTCTAACATGGCTCTGCCTCCAGGGCCGCACCACGTGGCTTCCTGTATATCCAATGGAAATGAAAGAGGGGCTCCAAGACATTCATTCATCCAAGGTCGATAAATGAGTACCAACTTCGGTTGAGTGATACCTGTATGTAAATAAGTTCTATGTATAGTGCTCTGGCGAAAGGGCTTTATAAATGACAAATCATTACTATTATTCCAACCCCCCACTCTCCCACCACCCAAAATCAGCACAACAGGCACAAACTCAATCACACACACAACCCATTGCTGATTCACGCACACATTCACACAGCAATCACTCGCTCATTCATATGCACACACAGCCATGCATCATACCGTTGCTCATTCACAAATACATACATTACAATATACATTTATACATACAACGTTCTGCTCTTACCTTCAACTCCAGTCTGGATTATGCTCCTTGCTGCCTTCCATGACGAAGGCCCCCTGGCTCCTGCATTCAAAAACAGGAACCAGGAAGCACACAGCACTTCCTGTTTCCATCACATAGGCAGAGGAGCTTGAGCACTCAGCGTGAAATGCCCAGAGCCGTCTGAATATGTGCACAGGGGAGCCCCCTAAATTCATTCAAACATGCAGTTTCCTGGCCTTCATCCCCAATTGGCTATGCAAGGCTGGGGAAGCAAAGCGCTCCCGCTATTGCATGGTCCATTGGACATGTGTGCTGGGGAATAGAAATTGTCAAAGGGAAATTATGTTTCCCTTTGACAGTTGAAGCCAGCCCAGAAGCGCTCCCTCAGAACCACCAAGCGGCTGAGGCAGCACTCAGTGTTTCAATGGGCTGGCTTGGGATGGCTGATCCAGAATGGAGGCCAGCACTGATGGTTTGGGGCCCTGTCACTGATTCTGGATGAGGGGTCCCTGGGTGTTTTGGAGTATGACTCCTATGATCCCTCAACATTGTCTTTTCCTAGCTAAAACAGATGGAAATTCTATGACAAGACAGGAGGCTCATATTATGCATTACAATCTTTACTCTGAGACCACAGCAGCAAAGAAAAAAAAACTTTTACAAACAAAAAAGTTGTAAAGAACAGAACTAAATAGAGTTCAATGTCAATGTAAGGGAACTCCCTAATCCATCATGGAGGACAGGTCATGCCCTGCAGGAGACCAATGAGCAGGGATCCTTCCTTATATAAGTCCATTACTCTAATCCCAATTCCTCTTTCTTTGCTGCTGACACCACAACTAAATTCACGCCTTTCAGTTTGTGTCTTGCATGTTGTCAGTAGAAATAAACCTTAATTGGTTACATTATGGAAGGATAATTGTGTACTTGTAGCATTTCTTGGTGTACATTTAATATATATTGGTCCTTTAGATTATAAAGTACTGTTTATTTGACTTTCCAATGCTCGCGCTGGTTTGCCTCTGGGCGTTTGCTTAAGCGTGTATTGTTTTCTCTTTATATAAAGATTTATGGGCTGTCAGGAGTTGCTAATGCTTCGTGCCAGCGAGCGCAAGCATTCTTCTTTTAATTTCTTCTGTTTATTTTAGCTTTACGGCCGTTGCGCATGTGTGACTGAAGCTGATAAGCTTCAAGGCCAGCGCACGCGAGCCTCTCTTTTCTTTGGTTTAGCCCTCCGTGTGTGTCAAATTAGCTTATTCGGGGCCGGCACTGCTGGCGACCCGAGTACAAAGCCTTGTTGTGGGTTGCAGTGTTCTTTGAGTAGCACGCCCTCCAGTGGTTAAACGGCTAAGTGCTTGGTGTTGGGAGGCTGGGTACCGGAGTTCTAATACAATGTCCAGAACATCATGGATATTTGAAAATGTATATTGGTTAAATTTACGTCTCTTTTTTCCTTTAAATTACACCTGGGACTGCCAGGTGCTGCGGGCGAGCTCGGTCCTCTTTATTTCCTATGTTTCCTTCTTTTCTATGATTTTGAAGCCCGTCTCTGTAACACAGTCAGTAGGGGTTGTCACTGGTACCTGGAAGGTTCGAGGTTCGAACCAATCCTCCAACTTAAAAATTCTGAACGTGTTGGGGAAAATAATTACAATTTTATTTACCATACCGCCCAACCATGCAAATCCCGGAGGGGGTTTCTAAAATGAAATCCGGGTTGCCTGGTCACCCTAGTTGTGCGAGACGATTGCCTGGTCACCCTAGTTGTGCGAGACAACTTGAGACAGCCCAGTCCGCATTTTTTCACTTTAACAAGATTATATATAATTTTAATTACTTTTGAATATGAATGTTTTGTATTTTATATTTTTGAAACCCTCCCTCTCCAGTGCCTATGCGCTACTAGTCTGCATTTTTGTTTAAGCGTTGCATATTGCATAAAGAATTTCCTTCACTGAAGGTGCCATAAACCAGCTCGGTGCAGGCTTTGCCTGTGTTGTTCGGCGAGGTAAACCCCTCGTGTACTGCTGGTTCCACACCCTGCTCGGGCGAGCAGTTTGAGGTGCACTTGCTCAGTGTATTCCTCCCTTAAGGTCGGCAGCTTTGTTTAGG
Organism: Ambystoma mexicanum; assembly: GCF_040938575.1. Lineage (NCBI taxonomy): Eukaryota > Metazoa > Chordata > Amphibia > Caudata > Ambystomatidae > Ambystoma > Ambystoma mexicanum. The sequence goes on along the minus strand of NC_090928.1, from coordinate 296,315,771 downwards.
TGCTGCATATGGCATTGGTGATTTCTTTCACTGTATGGGAGCCATAAACCTTCTTGTTGGGAGGCTTGCCTGTGTTCTTCTGTGAGGTAAACCCCTCGTGTACTGCTGGTTCCACACCCTGCTCGGGTGAGTAGTTTGAGGTACACTTGCTCAGTGTATTCCTCGCTTAAGGTCGGCAGCTTTGTTTAGGTGCTGCCTATGGCAGATGTCATTATTATTTTTTTTCTGTAAGCATGCCATAACCTGCTCGGTTTCAGGCTTTGCCTGGATTCTACTGCGAGGTGCTCCCTCGGGTACTGCTGGTTGCCACACCCTGCTAGGGTGAGCAGTTGAGTGTGCACTTGCTCAGTGTACTCTTTTGCTAAACAATATGTTTAAGTGTTGACTGGAACACATTTTGCATTTCTCAGAATTGTCAGTAGCCCGGATAGCTCAGTAGGTATCCGCTTCTATAATATCCACTTCTATAAGACCCCTCTTCCTTGGATATTTTATATACTTTATATATTTCATATCATTTATTTATTAAGTACTTTAAAGAAAAGAGTGTGAGGAGGTAGTTATAAACAGACTCATGTGGGGGTTGTACCTCCCCTCTAGCCATCTCACTGGTGTTAACCTTTGTCTTTTAGTTAAAATTCTAGGCGCCCTTTACCTTAGTTAGTTTTAGGACAACTCAGTCCTTTCCTTAGGTTTTTGCTTTTCCCCAATAACAACTGCTCCACCCAATACCCATGCTGATTAGGCTGCAGAAATGTTCTCTCGTCATGAGGAAGAAAAAATTATACTTTATGCCCCTATTGAGGTCTGCAGGGCTTGAGGCTCTCTTTAGTGGGGAGGTGTTTCCCTTTCTATTTGTTCCATTTTGACATTCGTTTTACTATTGAACTATTGGTGGAGACAAGGTCAGCTCGAGGGTAACTGTTCAGTTTTGTTGCAAGCCAGGTTGGGCATCCATGTTCCGCTTGCATGGAGTGTTTGGAAACACTTGCTGGTATCAGATGGACGAGTTGCCAAATAATAACTTTCTGGCGCCTGCCCCATGGGTTTCCTCCCAAAGCTTTGCCTATTGTTCAGCTAACCGTCTAGCAGCGTGTTACAATTTCTCCTCTGCTCGAGGAGTACAAGCAGGTTTCTGTACCCTCAAGAGAGTTGTTTAGCCTCTTCCGTTATATATGTATATAATTTTTTGTGCAGCGAATAGAGTGCTGGCTTTCACAGCCGTGCTGAGCCTACTGATTTGGAAAGGTTTAAATCAGTCTTTCATCCTGCTGCAATCGATAAGTAAGCACCTCACACCACACACTGTTGGTAGTAGTGATGAGCAACACTAGTATACCTGAGGGTTTGTAGCACTATATAAGTGCTATTTTTGCTATGGGCAATGTGCTTTATATTTTTCTTCCCCTGATTCCCTTAGTGGCCAGTTCAGCCTCACACACATACAGAGACTCAGACCTCAGGGTTTGAGGGGACAGTGGTCCCAGTATTCTTTCACAACCTTTCATTTACGGGACATGATAATTCCCCAGAGTCCTTTCCCCCCTCATTCCCCTTCCCGCCATCCTTGGGGGAGGTTACATCATGATATTACTCCTCTTCGAGTAACACCCGATGGTTTTTGTTTTTCTTTTTACAGGAGTTCTGACTCGTGACCAGTGCAGACTCGCAGTGAGCATTTCCCTCCCGTCAGTTTACTTTCCTTTGTGCTAATTCCTGGTATTTCAATAAGTTAATCGGAGCCCCTTCCACGGTCAAGGGGTTGGTTAGAAGTGCAAGAATGTATTTATTTATTTTAAAGGAGTAAAGCAGGGCTTTAGCGTGGTCCTCAGGGTAGCCTTATTCTGGGTTGCAAGGTTTTCCTTAGATAAGTGGGGGAGGGTTCTCCTCCTCTGGGAAGGCTCAATATCCCTTGGTGGGATGGAGGGGTCTGGGAGCACTACTAATCTCCCATCCAAGTTATAACGACCCTCTTCTCACAATGCGTTCCAGCGTCTCTACATTAACTATCAAAAGGTGTCTGTCAGTGCGTTTCCCAGAGGGCTGGGATATATATATATATTTAGTTAATGACTTGATTCTCCTAGTCACCTGCATGGCAGGTAGACCTTTTGGGTTTTCACAGGAGATTGTTTTTTTTTGCAATAAAGTGCCAGCTCAGGGTGCTGGGAGCTTCAAGGTTCTTCAAATTGCCTAAGATAGAGGCGGGTCCTCTTCTCGTGAGCAACTTCAGTTTAACTGTTTAGTGATCAGTTCTTTGCAGTTTAGCGTTTTTGCTAAGACTTTGGAATTTAAGGGTCCTCCTTTGGTTCGTTTATGATCCTCTAGGGGATTTTTCAACCATGGAGGAGGGAACAAGGTTCAAGCACCAGGCACATCTACAAGAGGGTTCAGATATCACTATAATGGTAGCGATTGGATGTAAGATACATTTTTTCTCCTTGCCAGGTTTGGTCTCTTAAGGGTCAGGTTTTTGTAAATATCTGCCTTTGTCATGGTCGCAGAGTCCTTCTTCAAGAGCTCGGGAGGTCTGAAGGTCTCTGTTTTGGCGGCTTTGGCATGTTTAGCTTTTCAGGCAGGGCCCCTCTCTTCCATTCTGCTTCTGCCTCCAGAAGACATACCTTCTTTAGTATACCCATATGTCTGAAGACAATTGTGTGTTAAGTCTATTGCTTTTCAGCTCCGCTCAGGATAGGTCGTCCTATTACAGATTAATAAAACAACCTTTTTACTCCCGTTTTACCTTTTATGAAGATTTGTCTTTCCCACTTGTTCTCCAGTGTAGTTATGTGACATGCCCTGTTTCTAATGCGATATCTTCCTTTAACACATGGGATGGAACCTAAAATGCTTTCACCCCTTAGGGGTATTTTTCTTTATCCCTAGGAGAGCTAAGTGCTTCTCTTTTTTGGTTTGTTATCTAGGTTCCCAAAGATGGTATGAATTTAAGTGTTTAAATGTTTGATTGGACAACAGAGGAGTTTATTATTCGGTTGGGTTTTTTCATAACCTATTAGTATAGGAAAACTTTGTTCAGTGTTTTCCCCCCTCTTTTTTTAACCAGTTGGTTTTGGTGGCCTGTAAGGAATGCTGGAATTGGCACATCTTCCAGTTGTTTTTTTTTCTTGCAGTGGATTTGGCTATGCCTTATAAGACAGTTATTCGGGCAGCCTAGTCTTGGGCAATTCTCTTGTGGTCAGTTGATTGATTTAATGAAAGCATTTAAAACATTTTCTTTTCCTATTATTTTATTATATTATTTTATTATTGTCTCTATTGTATTGATCATGTTGTACTAATGCGATGCAAGGGCTTCGAACTTGCATAATATGAGCCTCCTGTCTTGTCATAGAATGGCTAATCTGCCACACTAACGTGAGATGGGGGTTTAGATTCTATTAAAGACAAGGAGGCGATTATTATCCCACCCACCCACCCTTGATATGATATGATATCACAGTTATGACACGCATGTACCCAGGTGTTTCAAGAGAATACATTCTTTGGTTTGTTCTTCCCATCCACCACCCTTCTTGCTTGTTGTTCTTACAGCTACAAGTTGAGGTTCTGATCAGGAGTGTGGCTCGCAGTTACATGTTATGGAGTGCGTGGTACGAGAGCTTCGCTGGATTTGCCTTAATCGTTTATCATCTGATCTGTGCAGTGGACGTCTGGTTCAAGACAGCTGCAGAAAGGGGAATTGGGATTAGAGTAATGGATTTATATAAGGAAGGGTCCCTGCTCATTGGTCTCCTGCAGGGCATGACCTGTCCTCCATGATGGATTGGGGAGCTCCCTTACATTGACATTCAACTCTATTTAGTTCTGTTCTTTACAACTTTTTTGTTTGTAAAAGTTTTTTTTTTCTTTGCTGCTGTGGTTTCAGAGTAAAGATTCTAATGCATAATAATCGCCTCCTTGTCTTTAATAGAATCTAAACCCCAATCTCACGTTAGTGTGGGGGATTAGCCATTGCATTTCAAAACATCTTCAGGGCTAACGATTGCAGTCCCTGCCCTAATGTAATGCATTCTGGGATTGTAGTCTTGGTTCACTTCATTCAGGAAATTGGATCGATGCGCCCGATACCAATGTTCGTAAAGGGAAGGACAGGACTTGAAACTAATTGTCCTGTTGACATTTTGTCATTTGGTCACCATATTCTCGCTACTTAATTAAAGTATGAAGTTTGCTTGCACCTTAGAGATAGTAAGCAGGCTATGAAAGGTTATGGCGTGACACATGTTTTGCCATGTTTGATGCATTCCTTTTTGTAGATGCAACTAGAGAGAAGCAACACACGTGAGACTGCAATTACAGATAGGTGTGTGCTCTTTTCATTTTTTTACGCAGGGCAGGCGGGAATTAGTTTCTGTTTACAGCCCTGGAGACAGCATCACTACACTTTCCAGATGTCTTCGGATGGGGGTGAAAGAAAGCAGGAGTGGAGATAAAAGGACGCAAGACATCACTGATTGAGGCAACTCTGTCTTTTCTGATAAGAAACGCACACATCCCGCACGTCGTATATAGGAATATAAACCAGGCATATTAAACCCACTGTATAGAAAGACATTACATGAGTCAAACAGAAGCAACCAAGTTAAACACCCTTTAATAATAACTGATGTAGTAATTAGTTGTGTTTCTATTTTAGTGAGGGAGGGAGGCGGTGTATTTGCTCACACGCCCTAGTTAGCTCAAGCTTTGCAATATGTAGCACAGAGCCGGTGCTCTCTACACCTGATCCCAGGCTCCATCTGTGGATGCTGACAGCCTATAGGTTTCCCGCGTCTCTTTTTAACACATGCACCTGCGTCGGAATGGCATGTACATCAAATAGACCACACTGCATCTGTTCCTATTGTATGTCACGAGCTATGTATTCGTATTTCTCATTAAGACATTAGAAGGCGCAGCCATGGCCCTACAAGAGCGGTGCCCTTAGGGGCTGCCTCGAGTCGCGGGCCATGGCAGGGGCCTTAGTTTCACTGGGGACTTTCAGAGGGGTAAAAGGGAAGGGGCTCAGCGCCGGAACTGCAGGTGAGGGGCTGCCTTACCTGCATCCGGTGGGGTCAGGCTACTTAAGGCAGGGGACCCCAGGCATCTTCCTCTTTCCCATCGCCGTCACGTGCATTCAGGACAAAGTTAGCTTTGAAGAAGATTCCATTCCTCTCAATCCCACATTGTCAGTTTTTGCGTTGTGTCCTCTGTGTCTCGTAGGGTGGCCAACTTTACAGAATGGTTTCGCAGGACACTTTAGGAGTGGTCGCGCATTAGAAGCGGCCTGCAGTGCGCGCGGTTCCATATTGCGTAATTTGTGCCCCCTGCTCCCCATCCACTTTTTTTGGTAACATTAGTGGTAGATGACATTTAAACACACACACAGCACACACAAAAAAAGTAGGACCATTGTACATGCAGGACACTCATCTTTTAGAGCTCTGTCCAGGCCCTGTGGGACAAAATATATGCAAACATCCCCATTTGAATATGCGTTGACAACATACGTGACTTCACAGAAAGACCACTGCAAAAAGCATCACCAGTCTTTGCTACTTTGAGACACCAAGGGAAGTCACAGTACAATCATTTGCCATGAGTTGAGTGTCAAATAACTTTGTGGTGTGAAATGCACGAATGGCACTATTATTATAATATGTGTAGCAGCTCCATAGCTATCAAAACCATGAGTGAGGATTTATTTTTTTATAACAGCTTATAACATAATGGTATAATAACAGAAGCTATGAACTGATCACTTACAGGGACTCCAGATAAGACACTTAAGCAATATGACCCGAGCGACGGGGGCATTACCGACTCAGGTAATGCCCCGGGGCCCATAGTTAATATTTGCGTGACCGGGGTACTAAAAGCAATTTTTTTTCTGTCCCGAAACGCTGTGGCGTTTCGGGACAGAAAAAAAAGAAACGGCCAAGAAAATGGCCGCCGCCATGGAAAGGGAAAACGGAGTCCGTTTTCCTTTTCCATGGCGGTCATCGGGAGCGTTTCCGCTCCCAAAAAAGGATCAAGAAAAAGGTAAGTGGGGTTGGGAGGGGAAAAAAAAAAAAACAAAAAAAAAACGTACCTGCGTCCCCGGCGGGAGACGAGGAAAACCCAAGCCGTGTGGAGGCGCGGAGCGGGGATGGCCCCGCTCCGAGTCTCCACACGGCTGGAGACTTCCCTCGTCCCCCGCCGGGGACACAGAAGCAAGAGGGTAAGTTGGGGGGGGGGTGGTTGGGAGGGAGGAGAGGGAAGGGAGAAAAAAAAATACTTACCCGAGTCCCTGGTGGGGGGCAAAGGCAGCCTCTCAGCCGCGGGGAGGCCCTGCTTCGAGCCTCCCCATAGGCTGAGGGGTTGCCATACCCCTCGCCGGGGAAAAAGGCAGTGGAATCCCGACGGAGGGATTCCCGGCTGGGTATGGAACTGGCGAGAGCCAATCAGAATGCTTGTTTCATTCTGATTGTCTCTCGCCGGGGTACTAATGTGAGATTAATGATTTGCACCAGATCACTCACTTTGGTTAGCGAGTGAAATAAAACGCTGAGATTAAATGATCACACACTTTGGTCAGGGAATGAAATAAAATACTATGAGATTAAATGATTTGCCCAGGAGCACACACTTTGGTTAGGGAGTGAAAATTGGATGTGGCAATTTAAGCAGTTTACCACATATCTTTCAAGGTTTACTTGATACACATATTTATTAAGGCATTGTTTTTAGAAATGCCTTGCAAAAAACACATACAACATAAAAAACGAGTATCTCACAATGAACAAACCTTGCACTATATAACTTGTCATAGAAATATATTGAGTAAAATAAGTATGATGCTAGCTTTATTTCCTCCATCCTGCATGAAAGGTCACAGCCGAACCAGGCAAACTAATGTTAGACAAAACATTCTCACTTGTCTTTCAAAATCATAGTCTTATTTCAAACATAGCATGCTGCATTATGCACGCCCCCCCCCCCACTTCTAATCACTCCCAATTCACATTTCTTAAGGGACAGAAGTCTGTGCTAATAGTCCCCCTGTGTTGTGTGTTGGCAGGGACGTTCCACAAAGCTGATTCGAAGTAAGCAGCCATCACAGTGTGTTTTGTTTAGGGAATTGCGCTTGCTGGGTTTGGTTAATTGTTAGGGGCCATCAATATTTTATTTTATTGCCACAGCTTAGATCCTTGAGTGCAATACGTCCCTGTGGGTGGTGCATGCTAGGAAGAACTTCTATGATGGTCCACGGGTTTGGGACCGTCTGTATGTTTTGAGTTTTTGGGATCATGTTGCATACTGCGGGCGGGGCGCGCTGGGAAAAATTTCTGTGATGGGCTCTGGGTTTGGGACCATCTGTATGTTTTGAATTTGTCAGAGTTTTCATACTTTGGACGTGATGCGTCCGTGCGGGTGGCACTCGCTGGGAAGAAGTGTGAGATGGTCCCCGGGTTTGGGGACTGTCTGTATGTTTGATTTTCTGCGCTGGCACCTACATCAGTATGTTTGACAGCGCCTAAGCAGTGGCCACCGTCAACAGCGCTAGGTGCTAGAATGAGAAAGTGTAGGGTGCCCCAGGAAGTGCCAGGCACAAGTTGGGCCACCAGCAAAGAAAGTGAGAAAGTCTGGGGAAGCAGGGGCCACCCCGAAAGCACAGTTGGCTGGCAAACCTGCCAGTGGAGTGGCGTCTTTGGCAGCTGTCCTAGCACTGATGGCAGTACATCCGGTCGTGTCGCCACTTAATGGGACGGCGCAACCGCTGACTGCACCAGTCGGGGATACGCTAGTCCGTGAGTTGCCTTTGCCCGATGTTGTAAAAAATATGACTCCCAGTTTGCAAAATGAGACCCTTGCCTCAGGGGACGCCATTGTTTCCACTAGGGCCTTTTTGGCCAGGAGTACAATTTCCTCGTGCAATGTTTGGTTGGAATGGTGCAAATTCTTTCACTCCCTGGGCCAAAGTTCAATGTTTTTGCCTACTTTCAATTGGGGCAGTTTGTCTATGTGATTACGGAGGTCCCTGAGCCAGTCACCAGGACAGGCGATGGGAATGGGGGGTGTGCAGCCTGTATCCAGGTCTACTGTTCCTCCGCTAGTGAGGTGTCAGAGGGTAGGGCATCTACAATGGGGGGACTATGTCCCTTCCCCTCTCGCTGCCCCACGGTCACTTCATCGCCGGCAGCGCCTACAGTGAGCGCTGCGGCCTACCCCGTGCAGGTATGGTCTAGGGAAACTGGGGAGAGAGTGGCAACAACGCTGCCCGGAGTTCAGGGGGTTGCATTTTTAACAGCAAGGGCATCTGGTAGTGTTGCCCCCCTGCTATCCCGGTGCATAGCTTATATTGGCATCTGACCAGCGATGTTAAAGAAAACACTTGGAAAGTAGAATTATGAATTTGCTACCCGGGTTGTGGGTTGATGGGTAGTGGTACACTCGCGTCCTGGGCCGAGCAGGCGTGAACGGCAGGGGTGGTCCCTCGGTTTACCCAGTGGGTGCATATTTAGCCCAGGCATGGGCGTTGGACTGTCCTGCTGGACATTGGATTATGCAATTGATCCTACGTCAACATCTTTGTGGATTTTTCTGTAATAAAATGTGGCCTGTTTACCTCCAACATCCATGTAATATCAATGTGTATAATCTTTGTCTCAGCCACTTTGGCCAAGAGAGGGGGGGGATTTGCAATACAGCCCAGTCGTTTGACTGTGTGCAAACATAATTCAGTCAGCGGCAGAAGGCAATGCCTTGGCTGTCTCTGTGCTTTGAAAGAAAGAACACACGTTGAAGTAAATGATCTCCCTGACATGGTAAAGCATCTGAAACAATCCCCTCCCGCTCGCAGATACCGTGACAGCTATCTTGTGAGCACGGCTGTTTACTGTGCACTTACACAGTGCGTGTGTTTGACTGCGTGGTCACCACTGGTTAATGAGCTGCACTCTACAAAGAGCTCCTTTTCATTCTCAGCTTTCCAGACACCCAAAGCAACGCCCCGTGCGTGCGCATGTTAATTCTCAGGGTTTGGACGTGAGTCTATTGGAATCTCAAGGTATCATATACATGCGGGCGATTTACAATAAAAACATATGGCTTCAAATGCCTTGTGCCTCCCAGAAAATCTACAATCAAATTACACAAGAGTATAATGTAAGCGATTCACAGTTACTAAGAAAGTGCAAGGTATACATGCAGCTTGGTCTGTGTGTGCAATCTGGTTATGCATAAATGTGTAAGTGGTTGTAAGCAAGTGGGCTTCGACCAATGAAGAAACCCATAATGTTCATGGACATCCTTCGACCAATGAAGGAACCCATTATGTTCATGGACATCCTTCGACCAATAAAGGAATGCATAATGTTCATGGACAGCGGAGAAAAGAGTTGATTGGTCAGTTGAGAAATATGAAGAATGGTGGCCATTTTTAAATCAGAACCACGTTTGATTGGCAGACAGTGCATGTAGCTCATGGTCAGGGCAGTGAAAATAAATTGCATAAATGTTACCTTCTAGTACTATTTTGCATGTGACAACCTCAAGGAGTGTGAGAGGTGGTCATTATTGAGTGAACTATGTCTGCAAACAAAGCCCAATTAAGACGCATTTTTGTGCGATGTTCACTGACATACCATTAGCTTGCAGACATCACGCTGGTTTTATTAGGGCAAAACGAGCACTATAATAGTTTTACACTTAAAACATTGTGAGGGAGTGTGAGGGGTGGGCATGATGGGTTGGTACATGTGGTCAAAATTGTTTGAAGCAAGAAGACTTTTTGTCTCGCAAATCCACAAACAATATTTCTTCCCTCAAAAATTTTGGGATAAAAAAAGATATTTTTGCCACTTCTACTTCCTCCTCTTGATCTCTACAGCTGGTTGCGGTATCATTTAAGGGCAGTTCCATTGCTGACATGTTGGCAAAATGGTTGGCAAGATTCGTGATTTCAGTTTCAGTGAAAATATGGAAGTCGATCTATCATCGTTATTGCGAAATTTGACCAATGTATTGTAGCTCTATTTGTTTCTTGCATGTACAAGTTGGACAGGTAGCAATGACCTATTACAGATGGTGCAATTTAAGTATATGAGAGGGGTATGTATTGCCTTGTTATCTATTGTGTGTAACTGTTTGCTAGTTCTGAAGAATTTTGTGAACTTCTACCTACTTGTCCATTCCTCACAAACACTCAATGATCCAGCCACTTCTTCACCTCCTGGTCTTCCTCCTCCTGCACATATATACCACTATGAATCGAGAACAGTGGGCCCAAATGGCCTGACTTATCAAGTTTTGAAGAATAATCCAGTTCTTTGGGAAAAAATATTATTCTGGCTTTTTAGGAAGATCCTCGTGAGTCAATGATGTCCACCTATGTGGAGAACTGCGATAATTATCCCACTCTTCAAGGGGGGAGACCGGATGTTACCAGCTAAGTAACATCCGATCGCCCTCCTTGACATCCAAAGTAAGTTGTTCATGAGGATCCTGTTGGGGGAATTGGAGAGGTGGGTGAAGGCTGAGACTATCCTTTCTAAATACCAGACACAGTTTAGAAGAGGTTTATCCAATGGCCTGAATGGACTAGCCCTGAATATCATGAGCGAAAAAACTAGGGGCAAGGGAGGACAACAACTTTATGGGGCTTGGGTGAACTTCTCAAAGGCATTCGATCAGGATCAGGTCAACAGAGACCGGCTTTGGACGAAGTTTACCGGTTGGGGCATCCCTGAAGGCATCTTGTCAATTTTAATTGAGCTCCACAAGGACACTAATATAAGAGTGCGATTGGATGAAGAAGGTCATCTCTCTGAGTCCATTAAGGTAGAAAGGGGAGTTCGCCAGGGTTGTCTGGCTGCCCCGCTCTTTTTCAATCTTTATTTGGCAGACATGGATGCCTTCCTGGGATCATCGGCATTGGCCAGTCAATACTGAGAGAATTACATCATAACAATTCTATGCAGGTGAGGCTTGGTAGATCAGGCCTTTTGACAAATCCGATTGGTGTAAAGAGAGGGATCCGTCAAGGCTGTCTGCTAGCTCCCCTTTTGTTTATCTTGTTTATGGCAGATCTGGCTGAGGCAATGAATGGAATAGGTTTAATATCTCCGCTACTAGGAAAAACAAAAATTAATTGGTTGGCATACGCGGATGATGTCGTAGTTCTTGATCACTCCCAAGTAGGACTCCAGCGTCTCTTGTTTGCTCTAGAAAACTATGCCCGAAATAATAACCTCATTATTAATCCACTTAAATCCAAGATAATTAGATTGTGTTCAATCCGAATGTGTTCTCATGAAAGTGTGCACAATGAATTTCATTGTATGGAAATGCTCAACACAGTGCTGTTGGTATGCGTGGTAGCACATTTCAAACATTCCCCCCTCAATTATATTCGTTTTCACATTTGAAAATCATGTACATTTGTGCATACTTCAAAATACAGCATGCATTCTGAAACACAACACATTTTAGTATTCATGAAAATAACCTGTCATTGTGTTGCACATGCTTGGAAGGGATAAACTGCTGTACCCCAGATATATGATGGTAATTGCTAACACTGTGATTTATTTAAAGTGGGAACTACTAACCTGAATATATGGAAACAATCACAGCACCATAGCTTTTTTGATGGCTTAGCACCTATCACTTGTTTGCAAGTGATTACCAATTTAATTATAAAGTGTCTTGCAAGAAAAATAGTTTGTGTTTTTTATGGGATTTAAGCTGGTTTAAGTAAATATGTACACTGATATTCTAATGGATAATTGTGAATATTAACTGCTGTATTGTGTTAAAAAGTTGAATGACATTTTTAAAATTGATCATAGTTACAAATATCTTGTTGCTGTTGGGACAGTAAAGTTGTAAACATTTTGAGCGATAATGTGTTACAGAGCAGGCTCTGATTCACAACCTAGATGTTCTTCCAGAGGTGAAATATGCACGTGGTGAGGCGGGGGTAACTCAGGGGCAACGCGTTTGTCTTCGAAGCAAGACAACAGAGTGCAACACAGGCTCGAGACCAGATTCTGCGCTTAGAAACCAATCTCTGGTTTTAAGCGCATTATAAAAGGACAATTGTAATTATAATCTGAAGTGTTGAGCTGAGAAGAGGTTCGATCAAGTATTTGTTCTTTTGATTGGTGGATTCTCATGTGTCTGCTGAATTCAGTTAATCGAAGTGATTTGGATATATCTGAATTGGACGAGAAGGCAGAAATCTGTTCTGTCCTTCGTGGGATGTCTGAAAATAACTTTGTATGTGCACGGCCATCTCACCTGCCATCCAGGAATTATGACATGCCCTTTGGACACCCTGCAACGTGAGAGGTCCATTGCAATGTTCCTCAGACATAGTCAACAGATCACAGACAGCTGATGTTTATACAGGGGGAAGAGAGCATTGTTCTTACTCTTAAAATGCTGACAGGGAATGTTATAGGTGGTCATGAGGGGTATGTAGAGGAGGGCAAAACGGTAAAAAGCAATTCTCATTTTTTTTTCCATGTCCTTGAACAATATTGCTCTCTGCAGACATTTTGGTGGGGGAAAATACATTTTTGTACAGTAACCCAGGTTTGTGCCCTCTTTTACCTGTTATTGTTGGGCACTGGTTGCAGTGTTTAAGAATTTTTGTTAACTGTTTGTGGTTGTTGTTGTGGTAAGTTCCATTTTAAAGTGGGGCTATGACTTGCTCGCACAACAAGCCCCATGGCTACTTTTTCCTAGCCATGTTCATATATTGCTTGTGGTGTTCTAAAGAGGTAGTGTTAGGCGAGTATTGAGTCCCATTGTAAAGTTCGTAACGGTCTTCATTGCTGCACATGCCCTCTTGCCACAATTTCCTGGTATTGATGATTTACTGTTTGTATTGTTGTACAAGTGTCATGGGACTGTAGGGTGCCTATTAGGTTGGTTAGTAATTTATTTCAAAAGTTTGCGGGTCTTGTCATCATTAGTGCCAGCTGGCACTGATGATGCACTTATTGTAGTGTTATAAAGAGGTAGTGTTTGCTGAGTTGTCAGTCTCATTGTAAAGTGGTTGATTAAAGGGTACAGGACTAGGATGATATTGGTTGCGCTTAATGCGCTACTTTATAAAAGTGTGCCTTGTTAATTATAATTTCAGATTCTGACACTATCTACTGCATGGGGCAAACATTGGCCCCAAACCTGTATGCAATTTAAATATTATTTCTATAGAATCAATGTACCCCTGTATGCGCTGATATAGTATTTATCTAACTCCATTCATATCACACCATTGCTTCTCTTGTGCTTACTAGTATATAGCTCAGTATATTCCTTGCATTTCTTTGGATTTAATGTAAATTTAAACTACTATGTCTTGTTTGGTAATCTGGAATATATTTTACTACTAAAGAGTTTTCTTAACACAGTACATTTAGTATATCATGTATTGCAATGATTCAACACATTTTCTGTTACTTGTTCTTTATCAACATGTATTCTTTTAATGAACTCTTAGCATCAACGTATCATATCAGGCAACCATTCTTATTCCTTTAATGTGCCTTGAATAAGCTAATTCTGTATCAAACAACATCACATTCAATGTACATAAATGAAACATTTGCTGTGTCATGCATATTAGCCTACAAGTGTTTCATTCCTTAATGACAAATTGCGTGGTTTTATAAGTGAGCTTCTAGAGGGCTTTCAAATTTAAATGACAACCAATCATACACAAAAAATAAAGTCAACACAAGCGAAAGAGAAATAGCAATTAATCTTAGCTGTGTAGCTTATTCAATATTTTCAAATTGAGTGTTGTTTTACAATTGATTGATCAAAGTTAAGAAAACATAAACTTGGAAAGAATGTATCATTGGAAAACATGCACCATTGTGAGGTGATCAATCAGTCTGGTTTATATAAAACCCAGCATTCCCAGGTATATTATACCAAAGTACTGCCATTTTCCTGTTATCCCATTGTGATAGCCCAAAGTGATCTTTTGTGATGTGCCAAATCCATATTCAATGATATGATATATCATATACCAGAGGTTTCTAAGCACGGACCCAGGGATCGAACCAGTGTTTCTCCGTGTCATCTTGCTTCCAAGGCGAGCACGTTGCCGCTAGGCTATCCTCCCGAGACCATAGAAAACCTTGTCTAACAACATACCTTTACAATACAAGCTTCTATACAATTTACTATCAAATAAACTCCAATATAAAGATGCTTGTTTCAATGTGTATTGATAGGTATAGTCATATTCTCTTCATGAACTCATCTGTTAAATATGCACAAGGCAGAAAAACTCAAACTTAAATATGTCATACGATGACATTGCCAGCTTGACAGACAGAAAAGCTGAAACCTTGGGCTCCACAAAGAAGAAGCAGAAGCAATTTTAAACCTGATCAGACACACAGGTTTAACAAACACCACCACAGCTCCTAACACTAAAATTAAGAACTTAGAACGTTTGATACGCAAAGAGATTAATTGAAAACTCCTAGTGATAACCCTTACCAAGTTCTATCGCGCACAATGCATACCGAGAGGACTACGCATCCCTTTATGTCTCACACTCTGTAAAGAAAGTAGGGAATGTGTTCTTAAATTGGAACTAATAGTCAATAAATGTTCCATAGACTTAATATGGTTAACAGTCCAAGAACTGTCAAAAGAGCTACAGTGTCTAACTAAAGAAATCTCTGAAATAATATTAGAATTAACCATCTCCCTATCAGCTAGTGAACTAGAGACCATCCTAGACAACATCAACAAAAACTTGTTAGAGTATCGTACTGAATTAGAGGAGAAAAAATTATGCAAATTCAAAAGAGTTACATATGATTACTTGAACGATGTAGTATACACTTGCATGGAAAGATACAAGCATATTCCACCTAATCGGAATAAGGCAAACACAAACTCCTCTGACCCATGCAGCACAGACTCAGAGTCAACCAGCAACTAACAGAATAGAGCAGGTATAGCTGTAACGAGTAGGGAACATACCAACATGCAGCGAACAAGGAATACTGCAACACTTTTTTCAGGAAGAGCAGGAAGAGGCAAAGTTTCCGGAGGGGACACAGAAATAAACCAATCCCGACCAACAACACGACAATACCTCAAAAAAACCTAGTCATCAACGTATCCAATAGAATGTTAACAGAGATAGAGCTCAATTTATTACAGAAAAGTCTCAATGTTGTACCCACCTATAGCTCCAACCGTTTTGACAGCAAGGTCGATTTATTCAAGGTTACTTGAAAATTAATTTTTAAAGCATTCTTTGCACAAACAAATATGGAAGATTCAAATGAGCTACCAGATGAGGTAGAGTACACAGAGCTCAGACCTCGAAGCACGTTCATACCACTGACACCCTATCCCATTATAGACTTGTTCTACAGAATGCTCAATGAAGATCAAAAGAAACTACCTTATAATTACCCTAAATGCAGAAACTTTAGCTGAAAGGAATCTGAGATTGTTAAATCGCTATTTAGCGATACACCCCTCACTTTCAAACCCGCCAATGAAGGCGGAGAACTAGTAATAATGAACACTGAAGATTATGAAAAAGAATGTATGAACCAACTACAGGACAGAAACATCTATTTTCTGATAGACATGGACTCCACGAATCAGATAAGAGAGAGTCTAGAAAATATACTGAGGCTGGAATCTCTGAAAAAACTAGAAACTACCTCTCATCACCACATCCCAGGACACCAATCTTTTACACAATTCCTAAAATTCACAAAAATAGCACAGAATCACCAGGACTCCCAGTAGTGTCTGCGACCAACAGTATTCTACAACCATTGGGGACATATTTAGACTAATTCTTGCAACCACTAATTAAACAAACATAAATCTATATAAAAGACACAACACATTTCCGCAACATTGTAGGAGCCCTAGACATACAAACCACTGACATACTATTTACAGCTGATGTACGCAGTTTCTATACTTCCATTCTGCATAACCTTGGCCAAGAAGCAGTTGAATGGCTTCTATTGAAAAACGACAATGTGAGTGCCTCCAAAGAATTCCTAATAACATTGTTAGAAGTTATAGCGTAGAATTCATACTTTTGTTTTAAAAAACAACTGTAGTTATAAGTTTCAGGCACATCTGTGCCCCAAGTTACGCAAATTGTTTTGTGTATACATTTGAAATTGATCACATCTTACACCACTAAGTTTGGTATAACTATGTAAAATATTGGGGGTGGTACATAGACAACCTTTTTGGAATTTGGACTGGTACACTAGAAGAGTTCAATCAATGTTTTATCTACATGAACAATGTCGACAACCGCATACACCTTACTAACACTCACAACAACACAAGTGTCAACTTCTTACATGTAACAGTAATGCATAGCGACAACACACTACAAACCACTTTCTATCGCAAACCAACCGATAGAAACAACCTCTTACACAGACTGAGTTTCCACCCTCCCAATGCTATAAGGAACCTACCATATGGCCAATTGTTGAGAATAAAGAAAATTGTCCAAGACGAAACCGACTGTACCACTCTACTAAAACAAATGGCAGATAGGTTCAGAGAAAGAGGGTATCAAAAAACAGAAATCACGTTTTCATTAGATAAAGTAGAGCAGATTCTGAGAGCGACCATCATCAACAAAATATCAAACAAGAAACAACCTCTGCTGATTTATGTATCGAAATACTCAATACAAAGTACCAACATCAAGAAAATAATCCAAAAGGATTGGCACTACCTTGCACGAGACAGGACATTAGCAGAACTATATAAAGACCCTCCTGTATTCACCTACAGCAGAAGCAGAAACCTTAAAGATATGATAGTGAGAAGTGACACCATTAGGCCACCAGAGAAAACAAAATGATGTGGAACCTTCTCATGCTTACAATGCTCTAGCTGCAGCCTTGTACTTAAAGGTAACGTAGTAATTCACCCCAACTCAGGCAGACAAATATACTTGAAATCTTTTGGAACACGCAACAGTAAAAATAGTGTCTACAGTATCAAATGCCCCTGTGGCAAGTACTATGTAGGACAAGCGATACGAAAAGCAAAAATACGTTAGAATGAACATTGCTCCAACATTCGCACAGGCAATATCAAATCACAGGTGACACGCCACTTCCAGGAAGACAAACACCAGATGTCACAGATGAGATTTCAAATCTTCAAAGTAATTGATAGAAAACCTGCAGAATGTAATCTTTTGAAATTGTTATATTAACGGGGTATATACTGGATAGACACATTGAACTCATTAAATCCGAAAGGCATGAACAAGGAATTTCATTTTGCATGCTTTATTTAAACAAGAAATACTCAGTGAAATATGTCATATTATCACCGGGAACACAGTGACCACTGTGATCAAGAAATATCCCACACAAGATTACCAACCCTGAATCTTATTGTGAAAAAGACATAACACTCAATGAACATGAAACTTTGAATCTCACAATACCATGTGTAATTAATGGCTGGATGTAAATAGAACATTGAACTGATTGTAACTTAAAGGTCATGTCCTGCCATACTATTGAAGTAGTAACGTTGCATGTAAATCAATCATGTAGTGTCAGTATTCTGGTCATAAATTAAATACTAGACAAATTACAACATAAAATATATCTTCTCTCACATGATAAGGGAAAAATGTTATGTGCGGATTGTAACTATGACATTAAGAAATATGTTTTAAAATAACAATTGATGAATTTTTACACAGACAATTGCATAGACACTTGCATAGGGATATATGTACACATACCGGTGCAAAGCACTGAGATTCAAATGGATACACAATTTGTGTGAACTGTTCAAACTGTTTGAAGTTTTCAGTCTTTACAACAATCTAAAATGGCAGCCGGCACGCGATGATGGCATCACGCCGATGACGTCATCCCGTTGCCTTAGCGGGTGCCATTTTCAAAAATATAAAGCCATACTGACACAGAGGATCAGCTTGCCCGAGCGATCTCTCCAATGTCAGATGGCTGCACAAAAGAATTATGGTAAGTGAGGAGGAAGCAAATTGCAGGAAATAGTCCATGAGACTTACCAAATGAGCCCTTTTCTTTTATTAACAAAACAACCTTATTACAGGCCAGAACCGCCATATATAGGAGAGAACACTCCATAGATCAAGAAAAGGTAGGGAACGTTCGACAATGATTTTTCTATGTTTTTCTTTGTATAACCACGTTTAGAGAAGGAAAAGTATACTTAGAAAAATACCTTTTCACTATCATTCTAGGATCAAAATGAAGGATCCTCAGAACTGTATGCTTACCAGAACTCCATTTTTACCATGAACAGTTGTCAGGTAAAAAACTTAGAAATTTCAAATAATACAGAAATTAAACTGCAATCTAGATATGATATTATTTTTACATCACAGATGATGGAATGCTTGTATTGTAAAAGTGTCTGCAAAATGTTGAGTGTGTAGTAGGTTGATCAGTAGATTTGAGCCCAGGCGTTGGATTCCTTCTCCTTAGCACTTTTGAGGCACTGGTTGTGTTGCTGTAAAATGTCCGTGGAGCATGGCGGGTGTTATCTCCAGTTCCTTTGTAAAGTAGGCCTGAGGTTTGGTTGCAGGATAGTTCCTGTGCAAACCTTTTCCTGGTACTGGTGAGGACTACTGCGTGTAGTGCTGTAACAATGTCTGTAGAATGTTGCGTATGTGATGGGTTGGTTGAAAGTTTAGTTTTGTAAAGAGGTTGTGGTTCCTGTTATCATCAGTGTTAGGTAAAGGTGGGCATGTGGCCTACTACCACAGGCCCCATGCCCACTTTTTCCCGCCATTGATGAGATAGTGCCTGTGCAATGTTGGGTGCCCAGTAGTTTGGTTGATAGTTTTGCAACAAGATTTTCAGGTCTTATCATTATTAGTGCCAGCTGGCACTGGTGATTTACTTATTGTAGTATTGTAAAGTGGTAAGGTTTGCCAGGTGTTCAGTCTCATTGTAAAGTGGGCCTGGGTATTGTTTGGAGCACAGGCCTCATGCCAGCCTTTTCCTGTCACTGACAATGTACTACTTGTATTGTTTTAAAAGTGTCTGGTGAATGTTGGATTCATAGTAGCTTGGTTGGCAGTTTTATAAAGAGGCTTGTAGGTATTGCCATCATTAGTGCCCACGTTTCCTTGGCATTGATTATGCACTGTTTGTAGTGTTGCAAAAAGGTAGTATTTGCAGAATGTTGGTTGTTTTGTAGGTTGGATGCTAATTTGTGGAATGTTTGGAGTGTTGTGTCTTAGGTGATATAAAAGGAACTATTTTGTAAAGGAACTCAACTTTTATGTCCTCTTTTCATTGGCACTGTTGAGGCACTGGATGTAGTGTGCTAGATATTTGTGGAGTGCGTGGTGGGTTGTTATTTTCATCCCAATTGTAAAGTGGGCACGGGCCTGGTTGCAGGATAAGCACCATGCATAGTTCTTCCTGGCACTGGTGATATACTGCATGTATTGTTATAAAAGTGTTTGTGAAATCGCAGGAGGCAGATGGTAGTTCTGTGAAATGTTAGTGCCACTTTAGGTGTATAGTATGTTTGAAAGTACACCATGGTTAGTTGTAGTCTGGGTTTGAAGCTGTTCCACTGGATTTTGAGTGTTGTGGTACTGTAGCCATTGGTCGTGGGTGTGGTGGTAGTTTTGAGGTTTTGGTTGTGTTTAGAGTGCGACTGGAATGTCTGGAAAGAAAACCCAAATAAAGAAAATCGATTTTGTAGAACATTAGAAAACTTAAATTGTACCTTTATATATTGTAGTGCGTTATATGGATTATGCTTTATACAACAGTTTATGTGTAGAACATTGGTGTTGTCTTCACATATATCTAATAATTTGGTCAAAAACACATTTGTAGCTAATCAGGGAATAGTTACATTTGACGATATATGCAAATTGGTGCATGTTTACAATATTGTTAGATATTAATGTTGTAATGCAGTTAACATTTTAAAGTAGGCACCCAATGGTGTATTCTAACTGCAATGTTAAAAGCAGCCAAGACTGCACATACAAGTTGATTTTGTTAGGTTTAAAGTGAACAATGCATGTAGTCTATTCAATTTAAAGGTTAATTATCACTGCTGTTTTTTTAAGTTAGTTAAAAATATAGCTTATTTCTATTATACTTTTAAGGGCAAAGTATGGAGAGCATTGTGTATCAAAAAAGCTTTCAGTGTTGCTAACATTATAAGATGATAGACACTAGTTGGCTTATTTTAACTGTAAATTAAACACATTGTACAATGCAGGGATAAGTATAGTATGTTCAGTTTAAGTTATCAACAGTGCAGGTACTTTTTTAATAAAATGTAGGCTACGTGAAGTAACGAAGGATCCACAGCGGTCCAGGTAAGTTTGAAGAAGTATTCATTAGTATAAGGAGGCCCTCCTGTTCAGACTGCAACTGCTGGCCTGAACAATCACCAAGCTTTATATACACATTTCCTTGGAATACATGTTTCCCAGGTAACCTCGTGACATGTTTATTCTGTTACTGGTCAAATGTACAGTAACAAGGTAAACAATTACATACTTGAATAGCTTCACCTGCAAAACATGTTTATCCTAACAGTTAACTGCAACTTATTTATAAGAGTACCGGATCACCAATTACATGTATACTGTATTTGATATACTAGTACTTTTAAATTAATATTAACATACATAATACATCTCCATTAATATTTGCACATATGACACTACTGAAAACACAATCCCTTATATGTAATTTCATAGCTTTAAAGATGAAACCATGGGAAGTAATGCCTGTAATACGCGTGTAATGTTGTTAACATAGTAAAGTAGTTAGATACCCACTGGCATATTCTGTTACATAAAAATAATGGACACTGCCAGTATAGATTTAATTGATGAGTTTTGGTTTAAGCGATATTAATCAGGCATTTTTAAAGTTTGCAGGTAATCAATATTTATGAGTAATGTGAGTAATATTACACTCTGACCAACCTCCGGTATGTATTATGTAGTACTAAAACTTGTATTGTATATTATGCTAACTCTGGTGAATGATTTTCCACCAAGAGACACATGTCCATATGTGAAGTTGGTCAGTTTACAGTTCATTTTTATTCCATTTGTTATGTATCATAGAAGATTTAGCATACCAAATTAGCCATTTCGGTCTACTTTCATATTCATAGTGGACAGAATGTCTGACTTGCAAGAAGAGCACAACATCATGCTATGATTTTCTTAATTCAAAAGTTGCTGAAATGGATCAAAATCACCATTTGGTATAGCTATATGCAGACACAAATTGCTTGTCTGGAACATTGCCATGTTATATATGATTGTGCATGCATATTTTCAAGTTTATGCAATATCCAGAATTTCCTTTCCAGGAATGCTTTCTCTCTCCAGAACATCAAGTTATTCGACAATGAATTCTTAGGGATCCTCTTGTGTATTTAGTATGAATTTAAGAATCCCTGCATAGGTTTCCACTAAGTTTCCTGTCCCAGATTTATGGCAGGATTCTTTGTTACACATCTGTGCACTGCAGTTTAGCGATTGCACACATGAGCTGTTATGAGTCCAGAAAGGAAATATTATATACAAGCAGTGACAATTGAAACAGCAGTTTGGTGGCAATATTTGCATACTGTTATGATGTTGATGGTCGTGTAGATGAAGATACCTCCGTCCCCAAGTACCACACTGGTAAGAATAATATCACTACCAATGCAATCCTTGAGGCCACAGGTATGGAGTGCCGTCAAGCTGGAACCAGGGACACCGGAAGGACCCCCTGACCACTGTAAGGCAATGAATGATTAGGGCAGACAGTCACAATGATCGCAATGCAATATGGTGGAAGAAGGTAAAGGGTTTACCCAAATGTGCTGGTCAGGATGCCTCAAAGGGTTAGGGGGAACAGAAGGGTCCTTGGGGGCACTCTTGATGGAGTACACCTGTAGGTCAGGTAGCCAGTGGATGATCCGTAAACAATCCGTTAACCGTCTGGGGTCGAAAGCCAAGAAAACAATAGCCAAGGTCCAATATCCAAAGTTCAAAAGTTTTTGCAGAGCCAAAGGTCGTGAAGCCTGAAGATTAAAGTTCGCCTGAGCCTGGGGAAGAGACCAAAAGCAATCCGTGAAACGTTCCGTGGTCAAAGAAATCCGAATTCAAAGCGAGATCCAAAAAACGCCGTGCAGCACTCCGAAAAGCAGCTGTGAAGCGTTTGTTCCGCGTTTCCCCTGTCCTTTTGACTGTGTTGAATTAATCACGTGATACAGTCACGAGGGAAACGCGGATCCACGTCACGTGACCCTCGACGCTGCACGGGGAGTCTGCCGGCGATTGGCCGCCTGTTGCCGGCGTTTGGTCACCTGATCAGAAGCACTTTGTGCTCTGGATCGTAGTCTCCGGGCGCCCGTGGACGGGTGCCGTCCTGGAGAGAAGCGCCATGGCAGATTCCAATGTAGGAAAGGTCGTAGCCGTCCTTGGTAATTCAGTTGCTGAGTGCGATGAATGTTATGGGGAACACGCCGGATGAAGCGTGCATGGTTAGGGGTGGTGGATGTGAATCTGGAAGGTTGTCTGGCAATGGTGTGGCAGGGAGGAGGCGTGACAGAGTCCCCCCCAACGGCCCACGACCCCGTGGGCTGGAAGGATGGTCCCGATGAAAACAGCAACCAAAAGCGGGGCCTGTACATCCCGAGAGGAAACCCAAGAGCGATCCTCAGGACCATACCCCAGCCAGTCCACCAGGTACTGCAACTGACCCCTACAGAGACGGGAACCCAAGATGTCACTGACCTCAAACACGTCAGGTGATGACACTGAAACAGGAGCAGGCGGTGTAATGATACGGGTAGGAGCAGGGCAGGGCTTGAGCAGGGAAGAGTGAAACACTGGGTGGATCCGCCATGAGGCGGGAACGGAGAGGCGAAAAGCCACTGAGTTAATGACTTTGGAGATCCGGTAAGGACCGACAAAGCGAGGGAGCAGCTTACGGGAACCAGGAATGTGTAAATGCCGGGAAGATAACCACACCCGATCCCCCACCTGATACTCCGGAGCAACCAACCGTTTCTTGTCGGCCGCTATCTTCATGGAGACTTGAGATTCCCGCAAATGGACAAGGGTTTGGGCGCGAACAGTGACTAGATCGCAAGCACAGGCATTGGCAGCAGGGGTGGCCGTAGGCGTGAAATCTGGGAAAGGAAGGGTACGAGGATGTGGCCACAAAGGGAATAAAAAGGGGAGAAGCCTGTTGAAGAGTGCAGAGCATTGTTATAGGCGAATTCTGCCAGGTGCAAGAGATTCAGCCACGTGTCCTGATATTGGAGGGTAAGGCATCGCAAGTACTGTTCTAGGGATTGGTTCACCCTTTCTGTCTGACCATCACTCTCAGGGTGGTAAGCGGAAGAGAAATGTACATCAATGCCCAGTAACTTGGTCAAAGCCCGCCAAAAACGAGAAGTGAACTGGGTACCCCGGTCAGAAACTATAACCTGTGGCAGGCCAAAGAAACAGAAGATGGATTTGAAAAACAATCGGGCCAGTGCTGGTGCCGTGGGAATCCCTGTGCAAGGCAGGAAACGGGTCATCTTGGTATAAGAGTCCACCACCACCCAAATGGTGTCATACACCTGTACGCGGGGTAAGTCCGTAATCAGGTCCATCGAAACCGTGTGCCATGGTTTCGGGGGTATGGGTAGTGGTTGAAGTAGACCTAGAGGGCGACCCCTTCGGGATTTACATTGGGCACATACTGAGCAGGTATTCACGTAACTCTCTAAATCCCGTCTCATCGATGGCCACCAACACCAGCGTTTCAATAAATCCAGAGTACGGCGTTGTCCCGGATGGCCATTGATCGCAGCGTCATGCGACCAGTTCAGAGCCTGGGTTTGCGTGTCACTTGTGGGCAAGAATAGTTTCCCATGTATAAACGGCAAGCCGTCCTGAACTATAAGATCCCATTCACTGACTGCATGACTTTTGTGAACAACCCAGTGGCGTATGGTGGTTAACATGGACGGTGAGGGTGTGCAGGCACAGATAACATGGCCTTCTCCTAGCAAGGTATCTGGGAACAAAGGAAGGGATTCCCCCCTGGGGAGCGGGACAGAGCATCTGCTTTACCATGAACCACCCCGGGTCGGTGCTTTATTACAAAATCGTATGCAGCAAAAAACAGATGCCAGCGTACTTGACGGCTATTCATGCATTTCAGGGAAGCCAGATCCTGTAGATGCTTGTGGTCAGAATAAATGGTGGTTTGGTGCTTAGCCCCTAGAAGATGATGCCGCCATGTCTGCATAGCGTCTTTAATAGCCAATAGTTCCTTCTCCGTCACGGTATAGTGCACTTCGGATGAAGTGAACTTCCGTGAATGGAAAGCCACCGGGTGCAGTCGACCCGTGGTAGGGCAGGTTTGAGAAAGAACTGCACCTAATGCAAACGATGAAGCGTCTGCTTCCAAAACAAAAGGGCATTCAGGATAGGGGTGCTGAAGAACAGGGGCAGTGGTGAACCTCTCCTTCAAGGTATCAAATGCCGTTTGATATTCCGGTGTCCAGTGATAGTGGACCAGAGGGCTGGTCAAAGGCGCAACAATGGAGGAGAAACCAGCGATAAAACGCCGGTAGAAGTTCACGAAACCAAGAAAAGACTGCAGCTGTTTGAGTGTAAGAGGGACGGGCCAGTCCGTGATAGCGCGGACCTTAGATTGGTTCATGGAGAGACCGCCGGGTGTTATATGGAATCCTAAGAACTCAACTTCGGTGGCGTGAAACAGACATTTTTCAGGTTTAGCAAAGAGTGCGTTCTTTTTGAGGCGGGACAGGACTTCTCTGACGTGAATAATATGCTCTTCCAGAGTGGGGGAGAAGATCAGGATATCGTCTAGATAGACCACTACATATACATCTAGAATATCACTGAACAAATCGTTTATGAAATGTTGGAAGGTGGCTGGGGCTTTGCAAAGCCCAAATGGCATCGCCGTATATTCATACAGTCCTTGTCGGGAACAGAACGCCGTCTTCCACTCGTCCCCTTCTTGCATACGGATCAGATTGTAAGCCCCACGTAAGTCTAGTTTTGTGTAGATAGATGTGTGAGACAGTCTGTCCAACAACATGGAAATGAGCGGGATGGGGTATCTGTTCTTAATGGTGATGGAATTTAGCTGTTGATAATCGACGCAAGGGCACAGGTCACCTTCTTTCTTCGGAACGAAGAAAATGGGGCTTGCTGCTGGGGAAGAAGAGGGGCGGATGTGACCTAACCGTAAGGCCTGCTGGATGTAATCCTTCAGGGCCTGTTCTTCTGATTGGGACAGTGAGTATATGCGGCCCCTCGGTACCGGAGCTCCCAGTATTAAGTCGATGCGGCAGTCATATGGCCTGTGAGGCGGTAGGCCCTCTGATGAGGCTTTATCAAACACCATGTGGAAGTCCTGGTATACTGAGGGTATCCCGGCTGTGACAGCCCCAACAGTATGAGATAACGTGGCAGTGGCTGTGGGGGTACCGTCTTCCAAGGTTAGGGAAGCCAAGGCTCCCAGTACTCTTGCGGGGCTGGACAAAGATTCCGACTCTACCAGGCAAAAATGCTGACAAACCTCGGATTGGAAAAACACTTGTCCGGGACTCCAGTTGATCAGAGGGTTGTGTTGTTTCAGCTACGGTATCCCGAGGATAATCCCGAACTGAGGGGTAGTGATCAGATCAAAGGTTAATGTTTCTCTGTGGGTACCTTGGATTACGACTTCCAAAGGAGCAGTCTGTTGCTTGATGGGGCCGGAAGCGAGAGAAGTACCGTCTACGGCCTGTACTGGTTCAGGACGTTCTTTGGTGATCAATGGTAGGTTGAGTTGTTGAGCCAATGTGATGTCAATAAAACAGCCGGTGGCACCTGAATCGATAACAATGTGAACCGAATGCATGCGTTCCCGGGCTGGGATCAGCATAGCCTGGACCACCACTGGTTTAATGGGACCAAAAGCGATATCAGAGGGGGTTAGTGGAATGCTCGCCCGTACCCCCGATCTCAGGGGCGAGCCTTCTGAAAACCCGGATTTTTGTTTTTGGGTCGGCGAGGACATTCTTTTACGTAGTGGCCGCTGATGCCGTAGTAGAAACAAGCATTGTCAGTATGTCTACGTTCCCGTTCAGTATGGGTAATGGGGCTACGGATCCCGCCTACTTGCATGGGTTCTGGGGTTTGATCAGTTGAGGGGGAAGTGTGATGACCGGAAAAACCTGCTTCTGCCCTTCGCTCATTCCTTCGGGCATCCACCTGTAAAGCCAGAGCAACCAGGTCTGAATAGATAGCCGGAAGGGATGGGACAACTGAGAGGGCATCCTTCAAGCCGCTACTCAGACCCCTATAGAATACAACCGCCTTTTTGTTTTCAGGCCAAGACGTCTCCGCAGACAGCTTGTTAAAGCGGGTTATGTACTCTATAAGCGTCTGTCTGCCCTGAGTGAGGTCCAAAAGCTCCAGGTCCTGGGATTGTGCCCTATATCTGGTGTCGAAGACTTTTGCCATTTCATTAACCAAGAGGTCGAAGTTGTATAGGGCAGGATGGTCACTTTCTAAAAAAGGGTTCGCCCAAGTGGCTGCCACTCCTGACAAATGCGAGAGTAGAAAAGCTGCCTTAGTGACGGAATCAGGAAATGCCAAGGGCCGGCACAAGAAATGGAGCTTGCACTGATTTAAGAAAGTGTAATATTTCCTAGGGTCTCCATGAAACCTTTCGGGGGCTGCCAGGGGAATGGGGCTAGGGAGTACTACAGGAGGGGGCAGAGAGGGAGCCGGAGGAGCTGTGGGAGGAACAGGGTTCTGGGGGGCAGCATCCCCAAATTCGGCATCAACGGGCAAAGGATGTTGGACGCTGTTTAAGGCGTCCAATATATGGTGAATAGCAGTGGTAGCTGTGGCCATATCAGTCCTAAAGGCTGTGACTGCTTGCATTAAAGCGGCCACTGGGTCCCCGACGGAAGTATCCATCTGGACGACCAAAAGGCTTCACAGTCTGTTATGATCTTGATGGTCGTGTAGATGAAGATACCTCCGTCCCCAAGTACCACACTGGTAAGAATAATATCACTACCAATGCAATTCTTGAGGCCACAGGTGTGGAGTGCCGTCAAGCTGGAACCAGGAACACCGGAAGGACCCCCTGACCATTGTAAGGCAATGAATGATTAGGGCAGACAGTCACAATGATCGCAATGCAGTATGGTGGAAGAAGGTAAAGGGCTTACCCAAATGTGCTGGTCAGGATTCCTCAAAGGGTTAGGGGGAACAGAAGGGTCCTTGGGGGCACTCTTGATGGAGTACACCTGTAGGTCAGGTAGCCAGTGGATGATCCGTACACAATCCGTTAACAGTCCGGGGTCGAAAGCCAAGAAAACAATAGCCAAGATCCAATATCCAAAGTTCAAAAGTTTGTGCAGAGCCAAAGGTCGTGAAGCCTGAAGATTAAAGTTTGCCTGAGCCTGGGGAAGAGACCAAAAGCAATCCGTGAAACGTTCTGTGGTCAAAGAAATACGATTTCAAAGCGAGATCCATAAAACGCTGTGCAGCACTCCGAAAAGCAGCTGTGAAGCGTTTGTTCCGCGTTTCCCCTGTCCTTTTGACTGTGTTGAATTAATCACGTGATACAGTCACGAGGGAAATGCGGATCCACGTCACGTGACCCTCGACGCTGCACGGGGAGGCTGCCGGCGATTGGCTGCCTATTTCCGGCGTTTGGTCACCTGATCGGAAGCACTTTGTGCGCTGGATCGTAGTCTCCGGGCGCCCGTGGACGGGTGCCATCCCGGAGAGAAGCGCCATGGCAGATTCCAATGTAGGAAAGGTCGTAGCCGTCCTTGGTAATTCAGTTGCTGAGTGCGATGAATGTTATGGGGAACGCCGGATAAAGCGTGCATGGTTAGGGGTGGTGGATGTAAATCTGGAAGTTTGTCTGGCAATGGTGTGGCAGGGAGGAGGCGTGACACATACAAATTGACTCCACTGCTGTTCTCAAATGTAAAGGGACCAGCAAATGTGAGTGGATTAAGGTATGTGCAGTTTTCCTTTTCTAATGGGTACTACAGGTAGTTCTGGTGTAGTTTCATTCACTGCATGTAGTGTTTTGGAAGATTGGGACTTTTCTGGTACTCAGTATATCTCCAAACATGGAGGGTACTAAATACAAAGCCCATTATACTCTAGAATGCAAATTATGTCTGCTTTTACTTTGCTTGCTTTCAAGTTCAGCTTAGATAGACATGTGAGTGTACAAACGTGAGAGTGCCACATAACTCATACCTTCTTTAAAGACTTTAATGCATATTTGTATTTCTTTTTTTTATTAGCCAGTGTTAGACAGCAGCAAAAGACAGCTTTTTAACACAATAAAGCAAACAAGCAGCTTATTAACACAGTCAATAGAATACTGGCCTAAAAAAGACCATGTGAAATCACAGGTGAGCAAGTTAATTGCTGGCTACAGAGAAAGAATTCTCCAACATACGTGCAACCCTTTTCCAGAAAATGGTAAAAAACACAATGCAGGTTTCATGATCCCACCACCCCCACATATGCAACGCCCATATTGCTAGGGGAGAAAGTGATGGCTACAGGCCTGTTGCCGTCTGGGCAAAGAGTCAAAGTGTGTCCAGCGTCGCACAACTGACTAACAGATGTTTAGCAGATTTAAAGGAAGCATTGCCACAGAGTCCACACGTGCGCATATGTCTGGGGATGTTAATCCAGGTGCCTGTCACCTCCAAAGTTTTGTCACAATTAATTTTGACCTTAAGGTAATCCCAAAACAAAGAAAGATGGATTCAACCGGAGAGAGCATGGGTAATTTGATCAACTTCTTTAGAAAGGAGGCCACCCCATTCTCACTGCCGAGGTGACATCCTGTGGCACCATACATGAGATTGGAGCTTACCTTGGCCATGTATAGCTGAGACAAAATACTGCAAGAGTAGCCGCCGCCTGAGCGGGCCATTTTGCCCAGGGTTCTGACCACATGCAGATGACTTGTTCAAGATGAAAGTCGCCATGAAGGCCCTCATCAAAGTGAATTCCAACATTTACCACATCCAATCTAACCCCTTCCCGTTGCCAAGGCACCATGAGCTTGTGGCGACCAGGAGGATGGAATACCATTATCTTGGTCTTTTTGATGTTAACCACAAGATCCAGGAGTCCGAATATCACCTCAAAGCATCAAGGGAAGCTTGAAGACCCGTCGGAGTAAGATCTAAGAGGATGATATCCTGCGCATAGCCCAGCCATTAGAGGGGGAGTTCCCCCTGTTTAGGAGGAATAGAGGTGGAATTAGTCAAGGCTGGGCCCATGTCTGCTAAATATAAAATGAACAGGAGGGTGGCGAGAATTCAGCCCTGCTTCAGATCGGGGACCGCCGGGATCCACGTGGAAGTGGAACCAGACTGGTTCAGCCGGACCTTTACCCTAGTGTCGGTGTGAAGTGAAATAATCATTGATAAGAGGCCAGGTGGAATGTTCCATGATGAAAACTTCAGCCAAAGCTTGTTACTATTAATGGAATCAAAAGCTGCCCTTAAGTCAATGAATGCAGTGCAAACAGAACCCTGCCGGGTATGCCAAACCTGTTGAATAACAGACTGGAGGGCGAAACAGTTGGTGGTCGTGCTCAGGCCCTGTTGGAAACAGGTCTAAATGGAATGAGCTTCTACTCCGAAGCCCAAGTCCAGAGTTCAGAGAGGAGTATGCGAGAGAATATTTTGGAAGAGGCGTCGAGCATCTCGAGAAGGCGGTAGTTTCCTTGCAAAAATTGATCACCTGTTTTCCAAATGGGGAGGATGACGCTGTCGCTCCATGAGGATGGGAGCAGTTGTGACTTTCCAATCCAATGGAAAAGGCAGTTTAACGCAGAGCCCCAGCAGACAGGTTTATTTTTAAGTACATCACTGCAAATACCTTCCGGGCCAGGAGTTTGCGATGACTTACTGCTAACAATGATCCTAGTGATGTCTGCAGAGCAATGGGTTTAAGTCCATCTGCTCCGGGGATGACCACAGTCATTCGCGGTGGAGGTATCTGCCCACAGCATTTCAGTCACATGCTCGACCCATGCTGATTCGGTAGTACCCAACAGGTCGTGCTCCCGGTGGTTGCCTGAGACCAGAATCCAGAATTGGTGCATGTCGTTTACGAGAACAGCATTGACCAATCTGCGCCATTGTGAGCATTCCTGGGTGTACCATTGATTTTTAATCCATTTCCGATGGAAGTGTTTAGCCCTGTTCAAACGGAATGGGTCTGGTTCAGTCCCCGCTATATTGCTAAATTCCCTGAGTAAATCCTTCTTCCTTGATGCAATGATTCCATCATAGGAATGTTGATGGACACGCAGCGCAAGGGTTGGGAGCTGCTGGCTAGAGACTTGTCTTCTGAAGATTGAGGTGAATGGGTCAGCATTACTTCCCCGAAGTCATGAACCCCCTTAAGGGGGCAGACACTGGAGATGCTCAAAACCTCAAAAGTTGAGCGATTGATAAAGGAGACCAAAGCAGCACATAGAAGTGGATAGGCTTCTTCAAATCTTTGTTCACTCCATGAGATGGGCTTTAATGTGGAGTTAACCCTTAATACCCCATTTGGTTCGAGAGCCAAGGGAGTCTCAACCAGATTTAAGGACAACACAAGAGATGAATGGTCACACTCAAGACAAGGAGGGGTCAACCTCCAAGGAGGGGTCATTAGCAACAAAGCCGTAGACCAAGATACTACTGGAATTATTACCAAATTGGGTACAAGGGGTTGTCTGCTGGGGTGGTGCCATTGATCATAGAAAAGCTGGTGTAGTACAATAGTATATCCCATTCCAAGTACCTTTTGTAGGAGCGGGCAAGCGGGCCATCCTCCACTGGACAAGAGGAAGGAGGTCCGAGAGAAGAAGCCAGATTGGGAGGGCCTGGGATCTGAGAATCAAAGTCCCTGGAGATGATTAAGGGGGTGGGGGAAGGTGTTCTGGCCACTATCAGGCTCTCAATTTCAGCCAAAACTTCAGCATGGAGGAGCGTATAAGGAGCATCATACAGGTTAATAATAAAACTTACCTGCAGCCCCGTCGAGAGGCACGTTGATACCAGCCATTAGGATCTTTGGGGAGCTGGCCAGTAATTCCACTATTCTAAGGACGTTCTTGGTGCCCAAAGCAGCCCGTGCTTAGGGCATCCCCTGGGTAGCTAACTTATTAATAAAGTGACACCCTTCCACCACCATCAACTTGGTCAGCCAAGTCTCCTGGAGAGCCACAATAGAGTGCTGGGGCAAGTTGTCAAAGAGGCCACCTGCCTTAAAAAGGTAGCTGGAGCCACAGGTATTCCAGCTGATCAATTGACTAAAGGGATGGGAGGGAACAGCTAAAGGCCCTTGGGCCCCCCTGGGCAGCAAGCCTGGATAACCATGCTCAATGGCATTCCTCCCACGACAGGACCACCACCGTTCCTGTTCCAGAAGGCAAACTAGAGGCTGAGAGCAGAATATGGGAAGGGGCCCATGCGGCCATACAACCCTTAGATGGCTCCACTGGACAATATCTCCTGCCATACAGAGAATCTATCAACATACACTCATAACCCAATCGGTTAAATGAGGCAGAATGCTCCAAGATGTAAGCCATGGTCTCCCCGGAATGGAAGTAGACCACTGAGGTAGCCCGATTAAAGGATTCACAAATGTTGACTGTTTTAATATCGTCACTATGTAAAAAGCACAGAGGTATGATACAGTGGAATAGATCAAGCAGTCAGGTGCGGTCTAAGAACTGCCCCTTAGTTTTGCCAAAGACACATTGTATCAGGAGAGACCTGGTGACAGTTTTAGGAGTTGGCCAAGATCACTTGGGCCCTTGGGTAGGAGTTGCCTGAACCGGTGTGCCCGTAAAAGCAGTAGCCCTGAAACCCAAGGGTAAGCAAGTGGAGCCGTGGGTGCAGGGGATCCCTCAGTCTGTGCAAAGGAGTTTACAGTGGACCTCCCCTCCACATTGATGCTAAGTCTGGGGGAGGAGCAGTAGAAGCTGCCACACCGGCCGAAGAGCTCCCCGGCACAAAGTTAGATAACGATATTGTCATT
This sequence comes from Ambystoma mexicanum, assembly GCF_040938575.1. Lineage (NCBI taxonomy): Eukaryota > Metazoa > Chordata > Amphibia > Caudata > Ambystomatidae > Ambystoma > Ambystoma mexicanum. Next base: position 296,283,646 of record NC_090928.1, on the reverse strand, counting down.
TGCATCGGCAGGCAATTAGTCACATGCGCCAGGGTGGAGTGCAGGGTTGTCGTATTTAACCGATGACAGAGCCTCATTGTCCTTGGTGGAGGTCACACTATTAGATTGAACACTGGATATATCTGGTCGCGGAGGGGGTTCAAAATAAAGAATGGGAGAGGGTCCTTCCCGGGTCCCTCCCGCAGTACCGCCGCTATGGCAGGGGGTGTAGTGGCAACAATACCCATTCTCTTTTTTTGCCGCTAGAGGTTCGTACATGGATGCTTGGTGGGCAGCCCTGTGGGACCGCTTCACAGGGGGGATTCCCTTAGCCAACTCACAAGGGGGAGTCAATAGGTAAAGTGTCAGTGATGGGGCCCAAAGAGGTAGAAGAAACAGACAATGGCGGACATTTAACACAACATGTGGGGGGCTCAGGGAGAAGAACCAACTGGTTGGTACAAATTGTTGACCAATGTGCCTCATGACGGGCCGATGCCAGCATGAGGAACTCCACAAAGTCTAAGGTTTTTGCAAGCCCGAGATCCTGGGCATCAAGTTTAGCAGTGATCACATTACATTTGGAGGAGAGTTCAGATAACAGCGATTCCAAGACTTTAAACATAACAGCAGAGGAGTTGCTAACATCTGCCAAGTCAAGACAGAAGAGTATACAGAGGCAGGTGGAAAAATGGCATTGGATCTACTAACAGAAACAGGATGATGGGCACCAAAGTGAGGGTCACCAGAGCAATACATTTAGGGAGAAATACAAAATACAGGGGGAATGTCACCAGAGGAGACTGAAATGGAGCAGGATAGCATGGATAAGACCTTAGAGTCGTGTTCACAGCTGGGCAGAGGGGCCAAAAAGGCTGGAAAAGAACCTGTAGAAATCACAGGTGAGCTCTCAGGGGAACAGCAAGAATGAACCAAGCAAGCAGATGTCCCCACTGTTTTGTCAAATGATGTAGTAACATCAGGCAGGGAAAAAGGCCCCCAGCCTGAGGTGAAATTGAGTTACGGTCAATTTTTGTAGAATGTTGATCAATTTGTTTGTTTGTTTGTTTGTTTATTTATATTGCTCACCAGACCCAAGGGTATTCGGGCACGAAGGCAGAAAGATGGTTGTTCAACTTAGGTTACATGTTACAAATAAACAGGGGTACAGCTACGGTTACAATGCTGTAGACATGTAGTGTCAAAAAATCACAGAACTATGTACAGTGAGTTAACAAGAATGCAGATGTGACAGATAAATAGAGCAGAGCAAATATACAAAATATACATGAGATCCCAAATGACAGTAGGGCGAAGTTAGGTATCATGATCTTTTAGCCATTGGATCAGATTGGATCTGAATTGCTGGTATGGTAGATCTTCCCTTAGAGCAGTTGGAAGGGAGTTCCACAGTTGTGCCGCTTTAACAGCAAAGCTACTCCCGCCAGATTTAGTAAGTTTGAATCTGGGTACTAACAAAAGGTTAGAGTTAGCTTTTCGTAAGGGGCGAGAGGCTGTTTGTCTGGTGAATCTGTCTATAAGGTATTGCGGGGCTGCATGGTTGAGGCATTTGTGTGTAAGGGAGACTGTTTTGAGGAAGATTTTGTCTTTAGTGGAAAGCCAGTTGGTAGATCTCCTAAGGTCTGATATGTTGGCATTTTTAGGGAAGTTTAGGGCGGCTCTCAGGGCATTATTTTGAAGTGTCTGAATTTTGGAGGTGATGTATTTGTTACTGCCTATGTAGAGGGCGTTGCAGTAATCTAGTTTCAACAGGATTAATGCCCTTGCTAGAATGACGCAATTATTGTGTGAGAGGAAGGGCTTGGCTGCTCTAATTAGCTTGCAGGTGTAGGAGGTAGCTGAAGCCATGGAATTCACTTGTTTACCAAAGGTAAGCATGGAGTCTATATAAAAACCGAGGGTTTTAACTACTTTGACTACAATAATGATGTTATTGTCAATTATGAAAGAGTCATAGTTGAGGCCCAGTTTTTTGATGTTGGAAGAAGTGCCTAGAATGAGTAGTTCAGTTTTGTCATCATTCAGGCATAGACCGTGGGCGGCCATCCATGCCTGGATGATGAGGTAGACTCTATTCACAAAGGCCAAATCCTTGTCATAATCTCCCGTCAAAGGGATGAGGATCTGTGTATCGTCTGCATAGTTGGTGTAGGTGATACCAAGACCGTCTAGATCATCGAAAAGGGGCTTTGTGAAGATATTATAGAGGGTGGGAGATATGCAGGATCCTTGGGGTACGCCGCAAGTAATGGGTGCGGGGTCAGCAGCTGCTAGAGGAGAGAAGACTCGCATTGTCCTGTTATCTAAGAAAGACTGGATCCATGCGACTGCTTCCTGGGAGAAACAAGCTGCCGTGACCAGATGATTGCATAGTATTGCATGGTCTAGCAGATCGAATGTGGCAGAGAGGTCAAGGAGTAGTAAGAGTGAAGTCGTGCTTTTGTCTCTTAGTGTGTCTATTTGTGCCTTAAGGTCTAGGAGTGCAGTCTCGGTGCCATGCTGTGGCCTGAAGCCGGACTGTCGGACTCCTAGGAGGTGGTTTAGTTCCAGGTGGTGCTGAATTTGTTGGTAAGCTACTTTGTCTAGGATTTTCAGTAGGAACGGCACAGTGGTTATGGGGCGGTAATTGGTTGGGATGGTGGGGTCCAAGGTTTGCTTTTTGAGGAGGGGGAGGACACAGGAATGTTTCAGGTTGCTGGGTATGGTACCTGAAGTGAAAGAGGCATTTATAAGTTTAGTAATGAAGGGTGAAAGTTCACGGGCGGTGTCTTTTATGATTTGGGCTGGACATGGGTCGCCCTGGCAATTAGAGGGTTTGAGGGTGAGTATGACTTTCTCGACTTCTTTGGTGGAGACTTTGAGAAAGTAGAAGGGGGGGCTGTCCAAAGGATTCAGAGTCAGAAATGGGTTATTGGTAGCCTTGGAGGGGGGGGCCTATGTTAACAGTGTTTGGGCAGTTATGGAAGCTTTTTTGTTGTTTATCTTCGCCTGAAGCATTGTTATTTTGTTGGCAAGGGCATTTTGTATGCCTGTGCACCAGTTCTTGTCCTTGAGGCAGGAGTCAGGCGCTTGGGTGGGGGATTCTACTTCCTTCAGGATGGCGAACAATTCTTTTGTGTTGGATTTGGCTTGAGTGATACGGGTGTTGTAGGAGGTTTGTTTCGCTAAAATGATTTCTTTTTTGTAGAGGGTGGCTAATTTCTTCAGGTTGTTTTTATTGGTGTCTGAGGGGTCTGATCTCCAGGTTGTTTCGCTTAGGCGTTTCTTTTGTCTGATGTCTTTCAGTAAGGGTGTGAACCAGGTATTAAGGTGTTGGAGGGGTTTGCTCTTCCTAATTTTCAGTGGTGCGATAGTGTCCAGAGAGGCGAGCATCACTTCATTGTATTTTTCTACCATGGAGGCTGGGTCAGACTGATCTGAAATGGAATTTAAGGTGGGGAGAATGAGGAGGATAAGATTTTCAGGGGTAATATTATTTTTGTTTCTAGTAGGTGCAGTGGGGGCTAGGGTACTGTTGTTCATAGGTGTGGTGGCTCCTAAGGTAAAGGATACCATGTAGTGGTCGGACCATAGATGAGGCATTATAGAGGTGATAGTAGTTGGGCAGTTATGTTCAGCAATCCAGTCGAGGGTCCTTCCTTTGATATGTGTGGGATCTGTGATCTTTTGGGAGAATCCTAGTTCCTCCAGGGTGTTGTTAATTTGTATGGCATTGGGGTCACATGGGTCATTGAATCCAAGGTTGAAGTCGCCTAGGATGAGGCTTTGAGTGGAGTTTTTTAAATTGTCAGATAATAGGTTTGTGAGGTCTTCCTCAAAGGAGCCTATGGGGCCTGGTGGTCGATAAATCAGGTGGATAATGATGGTTTGATTGTTGGCAATGGTGAGTTTAGCTGTGAGGAATTCGCAGGAATTGGTTTTATAGGGTGAGGAGAGTCTTAGGTTGTTTTTGACTATTATAGCCAGGCCGCCACCTCTAGACGTGGTGCGATCCATGCGTATAAGAGTGTAATTGTCTGGGATAGCTAACATAATGGCTGGTCTTGCTGCGGGATGGAGCCAGGATTCTGTGATGGCCAAGAAATCCAAGTTCTCATTTTGGATTGTGTCTGCTATTTCGGTGGCATGGGCTACCATAGAGCGGGCGTTTAATAAGGCGCCTTTTATTCCAGGTACGGCGGGTGGGGCAGAAGGCGGTTGGGCTTTGTGTTGGCATTTAGGGGAGGAGGAATCTCTAAAGATTCAACTGTTGAGTTGTAGTCAGTCTTGGCCGGTGTTGGTTATTAGTAGTGGATTGTTGGTGGTAAGCAGGGTGTGCTTGTTGTGATTAGAGGTGGGTTGGGCATTGGCTAAAGGGTCATAAATTCTTGGGAGTCTGGCGCGGAGTCCAAGGTTACGCTGTTGGAGGCTGCATGGTTTAATGGCCATGTTGGTTTGCTCCGGGGTTACATTACCATGATGTAGCTGATTCTGTGGTTGAACTAGGTTCATGTTTTGAAGGGTGGTCATCCAATTGTGGCCAGTGTTGGTCATGTGGAGGATGGTTCTGAGTGGAACTGTGTAGAGTAGTGGTAGATACATAATAGTGGGCTAGTGTAGGTCAAGGAACCTAAGCGCACATTACTAAAACAGGCATGCTTGATGCACGTTTGCAGGGTGCAGGAAGCAGGCAATCAAAGTATCCACAACAGAAGTAGATGAAAAAACAGTAGAGGTGGCAGTTGAAGACACCTCAGTTGGTAGTGCAGTTTGAGCGCTTTGGCCACTTTTTCGAGGGTGATGGAGCCCAAGTGCCAGAGAGGAGTAGAGACTTCTGAGATGATGTCCTCCGAAAGTGTTTTGCTCGCGGAGATAACATCAGCACGTAGCTTGTTGCAAACCAAGAATTTTAGGATCAGGTCAAGTCGAGTTACATAGTTTCAATGTGCATTGTGGGCAAACACGTTTGATGAGGCGAGTGTTGTTGGCCGGATAGTCATGAGTGCCAAAAAGGGTACAGGTGTGGGTGTCTGCACCAGAAACTTCTGCAGAGCCGATATTTCTAAAAGTGCATGGTCCAGCGTTAGACCTTGAGAATGACCCAAAGCCTGACTGATAAAAACAATCCCAAAGAGGCCAAAGAAGCGATGCGTCGTTTGCAAGGAAAACAAAGTTTTATTACATGCAAAAAGAGTCTGACTGTCCCGTAGAACCAAACTAACACAGAGCTTGCCCCACCCAAAGGAGTTACAACTTTTATAGCATAAAACCGCAAAACAACTAAACTATGCATAATAAAGATTACACGATGATACTCCACTCCCCATTGGCTAACACCCATATACAATTCTAAGGATCCCATATAGTCTATTATCCAATTGGTCATACATTACCTAAAATATATTCCCCTAAACATGTGACCTACTACATAAACACTAGGAGTTGATTAACTAGCAGGTACATTGTTACCAGAATACATTTCTTTAATGAATAAAAATTCCTGAACATCATGTGATGTGCACCCCTCCATCAGAGCCTGCTCAAAGTTTGAAAAGCGAGGTCAACTCTGCTTTGATAATGCAATGGGCATCCTCATTATACCAGACACTGTGGCATGCACAAACAGCTCCCTGCCATTGTAGATACATTTATTAGCATCAGCTCTGCTCCTCCCGTACCAAATCAACATACAGCCCAAGCAAACCCACCTCCCCACGTAACTCTCTTGGAACCCAGGTCCCCATGAATGACGTGATCGGGCCACCACTTTTAGGTGTGAATTTTGCATATTTATTGATCCCTAGAATGCAGCGTCTGTTTTTCAAATAGGATGACCGGTCATCAGGCGATGGCAGTAGTGCTCTAAATCTTTACCAGGCCTCTTGGCATCACAGAACCCCATGTCATGTTCGAATAAATTCAACCTCCAAAGGCGCTTCCCTACCCTTCCTCCATGGAACCATCATTCATTTCCCATCTCCTCCGAGCTCTGCAGCTGGACTCAATTAACTGTTATCAACACAGCACAGCTGCCTGTGGCCTTGGCAGAATAACTTCTCTCTGAGGGGAAGGAAGTGGGCGGTTGTCTCAGGATCAACTGGACAGAACCGCAGCTCCACGTTAGGCCTGTTTCTCATACTTTCTCAAACTACATCCTGTAACCTACCCTAAAATTCAACATGGCGGATCTCCTGCAACCTTAGCCCCAGGACCTTGCATTAACTGCTCCACTTCCCTGACTCCATCTCATACTCCTTCTTATGTCAGCTACCTATTCACACATCGCTTAAAACATAACACTGTACACTACCATTAGATGAAAGATACATCACCCATTCCATAACCTCAGCATTCTCCTACTTTCCTTTGTTCACCCCTGATGACGTTTCTAGACAAGTCTGATCTATGAAAGTCTCATCCAAACAGTTTCTTCCCTGTTCTTCCAAAACCATCAAGGACCACATTGACACCCTGCTCCAGCGTTGGCCAATTTCTGAAATCCCTCTTTAGCCACTGGAACCTTCCCCTCCCCTCTGATGCACTCCCTTATGCACCCCCTTCTTTAGAAACCTTCTGCTGATCCCTCCTGTCTGGCCAACTATCGCCCAATATCCATTACTCCTTTCCTGGCAAACATCTGGAAAAGCTGGCCATCTCACAGCTTAACCTCCACACTGAATCTGTTGGTTGTCTCCATGACCATCAGTCTGGCTTCAGAGCGGCCAGAAGCATGGAAACTGATCTCCTGAACATCCGTTGAGACCTTCTCTCAAACCTTGATTCTAACCTTCTTCTGTCCTCATTCTTCTCAATCTTTCCTCTGATTTCAATATGATTAAACATGCTAACCTGGGTATCACTGCTCTGGCCCTGGCCTGGCTGACCTCCTTTCTCACTGATCAACCCTCCCAGGTCCAACTTGGATCCTTCCTTTATCTCTCTCTACCTGTGGTGTTCCCAGGGGTCTAATCTTTCACCCTGGCTTTTCAACCAATACCTGACACCTCTTGCCCACTGCATAGCCGCCCTGTGTTCCATCTTCTATTGCTATGTGGATGACACTCAGCTCTCCTTCAGGCTCTCCTCAACTGCCTCTACTCCTTCTCTCATTCCTGACTGTCTTTCTGCAATTCAGGAGTGGTGTGCCACCAATGATCTCTGCCTTAATGCCAGTAAGACTGAGATCCTCCTCATCGGAACCCCAGCTCCCTCCTTTCTTCTCACTCTCTGGCTGCCCACCCTGGGCCTTCTTCCTTCTCCTACCTGTGAGGCTAAGAACTTTGGGGTCATCTTCGACTACACACTCTCCTTCTCTCCTCACATCTCCGACATCTCTGAGAAGTAAAACTATCAGCTGCACCTCCTCAGAGGTATTCATCCCTTCCTCACTTTCCCCAGGGAAGCTTGCTGTCTCCAGAGCTCTGGTTCTCTCTAGGCTGGACTACTGCAACAGCCTCTTTCTAAATCTTCCTGCCTCTACTATCTCTCCTTTACAACTCACCTCGAACAGGACTGCAAGTCTTGTCCTTGGCCTCAAGCCCAGGGATCGTATCTCTCCAGCTCTGAAATCCCTTCACTGGCTCCCAGTGGCAGCAAGGATCAAGTTCAAGACCCTTTGCATTGTCCACAAGGCTTTCTGGGGCCTGGGCACACACTACCTCCAACTCTCTCTTCCTAAATATCTGCCTTTTTTGAGCTCTCTGCTCTTCCATCTCCAACTCTCTGAGGGTCAGTTGCTTTTCAAAGCAACAAGTTGCAGGCAGATCTGTTTCTTCGGCTGGGGCCTCCCTTTGGAACAGCCTCCCTGCCACTCTGATACTGGAGAAGAAGCATCTCCAATTCTAGAAGCAACTCAAGATCTTTCTCTTTGCTTCTACCTTCTCTTGCTGATCACCTGCCTGTTCCATGCACTGGTCACCCGGTCATCCTCTGAATTCGGGCCCAGTTCCCTGCCTGTCCAGCATCAATCCTGCACTGCCACTTGGCTCCCCTGCACTTGTGGTCTGTATCTGTAACCCTACAGTCCCCTCTCTTGCACTTTTTGCCACCTATTGGCAGCACTTATGAGTACCCACACTTGCCACCCATAGGCTGCACTATTGTTTGTCTCCATTGTCAAGCACTTCTCCTACCTCCCCCTACCCTCAGCACTTCTCCCCTCCCCCTTCCTTGCGCGATCTGAAGGACACAAGGCCTGGTAAGATTGTTGTTTTGTCCTCCCTATTGTTCCCCCTTCTTGTCTTGTCACGCATAGAAACACTTGCGTACAGGCACGTTATTAATGCCATATCATAGCATATATCATATCATGAAACTGCTACGTAAATACATTGTTGCTCTTTTTGTATGGCTATATGGCGTTTATAATTTGGGTCAAAGCTAACATCATAGAATCAATTGCCAGGAACAGAAAAATGCATGAAAAATACTATGATAGGAAGCAGCACCTTTACGGCTATCCCCAACCAAGACGGGGCCCATTGAAACAATATATCAAACCAATCTTTAGCACTCACTCCAGCTTCCTTTTCCATGGCAATCCGTAAATTGTGGAGGGCCCCTATGGCATTGGTTAGAGATCCACTGTCCACATCATTTGCGGGTATGTTTGTGCAGCATGAAAATACTATATTTTTGCACATGCCCCCTTCTATTGCCGTAAGTAAATCCAGAACATACTGGTTCTGGAGGGTCATGAGACTAATAGCCCGCAATTCTGTATTTATTGAATTGAGATCCTGCCGTGGATGGTTTGCTATCTGGAGCATCTCCCACCTTGTTATCTGCAACCACTTCGAATTCACTGCAGTTTCAATGCCACGCACAAGGAGGAATATAAAAATACTTTGTGAAGAGATGCAATTGTTCTGGGATCGCTTTGTGCTTGAGCTTGTCAGAGTAGTCTTGGGACCAATAATTCAACCTCTTTTGTCGTCAGGCTCTTAATGAGTGGTGAGCACCCTAAGGGGGGGCGTTCAATTGCAACTGAGGGTGGCATATTTATGGCAGTCAAATGAGAGCAGTGAACTATGAGAAGTGGTGAATGAGCAGATGCCTCTCCAGGATGGCGGAAGGTGGAGAGAAGTGTATTGTCTGCACATCCAGTAAAAATCCACCAGGGTGAATGTGCTATTAGTCAGGTTGAGTACAGTGCCATTTTCTCTGGAGCAAAAGGAGAAGTGTGCCAGTGTTTGCACCTTAGCAGGCTATTTGTTCATTTTGTTCCAGTTGTGTTTTGACACATAGGTGCTACACGTTTTAGAACTTTAGAACATTTCTGGTTGACAAATGCCACTATATCCTCCCAGAAACCCAGTAGATCCCCTGCTACACAACTCACAAGTCCTTTCACCCATCTGTCATTGGCGAACAGCGCACCTTCCAATTTCAGTAGTAGTCTTCTTTGACAATGTACTTGCTCTTTGTTTTTGGAAAACTCGCTTTCATCGCTGTCCATTATTACTGCCTGGACTGTGTGTCCTTGAAACAGGCTTCATATTCTGCAGAGGGCCAGGTGCACTAAACTTTGGGCTATAAGAGGTGGCATTTCTTGCGGTATGAATAGTATGGGTGTGCCTGTTGCATGAAGTATAAGGGCGCAAATATAGCAGGTCAAATTTCCACCTCCCTCATGTGGTTGTACCACATATTATCGATTTCATTTTCTGTTTCTCTTTTATTTCTAGCCATCCCTATACTTAATGTTTCTGTGTCATTATAATGCCCCCATTATATGCACAAACCAAATAAATGTACCTACAATAAAGGAAAGATGAAGACAGAAACAGAATCATCCTATATGTAGCACTATTTAGATTGCACTAATTCTTAAACCTGGACACTCTAGGGAAGAAGAAAACCTAGTGTCATGGTGCCAGCGGGTGCGCATCTGCTGCAAGAATGTCACTAAAAGGTAGCTACATTCATTGTTTAATGTCACTGTTCTTGATGGCCTGCAGGAGGTGGTTCTGTGCCAGTTGCTTTCCGAACGTCAGATAAGTGGACCCAGTACCACAATTCTTTCACTCTAACTGCAGATATGGTGGTGTACTCCACCTTGAATGGTCCTTAGTACTGACAGCCATTCCATTTCCTGATGAAGGACCACATGTAGATGAAATCTCTGGGGTAGAGCTGAGGTGCCTGTAGAGACGTTGGTCAACCGTACGCATGGAAGCTGTTTCTTCTTTCCTGGGAGCAAGCTTTAGGAGATTACTTTTATACATTTTGTTAAAGCCCTCAAATACTCCTAAAACTCCTCCCCCAAAATTGCTGCTGCCACGTGGCATCTGATGCAGTGCATGCAGATGAGAGTGGTGTGTGTAACCTTTTCCCATTCACTATCTCACACATGGACAGATGGTGGTACTTAGCTGGCCGGTTCCTAAGGCTAAAAAAAGCCAGAGGAAGACAATGCAGCCAGATCCTCCCTAGTGTTTGACACAATGTTGACAGTTGTGTTTCAATAACCCATTGAGCTGTTCCACAAGTTTGTTTGCTTGAGGGTGGTAAATCGAGCACAATTTATGTTTAATCCCTAGTATGGATGTAATCTCTTTAAATAATTAATTGAAAATGTGAGTCCCAGTGAGTCCCATTATCTGACTTTGAGACATCACATATCCCCCAGCCAGGAAAACCCTTGCATACTAAAAATGTGGCCACTGATTTAGCATCTGGTTGTGTGCAAGGGCCTGCATCAATCAAATGAGAAAATTAACACACAACAACAATAAGATAATGATAGTTACTGCACCTGATTATCATATCCACATACTCTATGTGGTGCTCCCAAAAAGGTCCTGTTGGATGGAGCAATGTGCCATGCAATGGTCTGAGGTTGTGTTCGGTGCTGTAGGTAGAAGGTAGTGCAATTCGCCATGAATTTATCAACGTATTCTTGAAGGTTGTGGACAAACCAGTCCTCCTGGATGTCAGATGCAATATACTGTTTAGATATATGCATTGATAATGCAGTTGCTCAAGAGCAACCATAAGCAATTCCTGCAGCATTACTACTTTACCTGCAATGTTTTTTTCTCCAGATAAGATCCATCAGTGATAGCGAGCACCCATGTTTAATCCACAAAACCTTCTCCTCTTGGGGTGCCTGACCTTGCAATTCAGTTATCTGAGTCAACTGGACTGGTGTGCATAGTACTGCTAGTTGCAATTGTTGTATGGCTACCTCAGGATATGCTTTATTGTACAGGTACAACTGTCTACGGCATCATTACTGAGTGAAACAAAGTCAGTGTCCCAGGTGTGAGCGGTGCATTTCACTACTACTACTGATGGGTGGGATAAGACATAAATTAATCTTTATAGCAATGCTGCATGCTGCACAGCCATCCCATCGGCCCTCTTGAACCCTCTCCTTCCCCATCTGGACAACCCTAAATGTACTGTGGTTGGGACGTACGCCCAATCAGAATATATTTTTACAAGGCACCATTGTGATGCTTCCAGTGCTTCAATCAGTGCAATATGTTCTGCTGCTTGTGCAGAATAATTTGTTCGTAACCTCGTTTTAACTGCTACTTTGTACTTCCCGTCTACGAGGTGCACCACTGTAGCACCTGTATCTTTTTGGCCAGTCTCCTGATCAATCGTTGATGGACCATCACCAAAGAGCACCCCCCCTGTCTTGGAATGCAGCCTGCCTTGCATGAATTAGGTCATCCTCTGAACCTTCATATGTGTCCCAGTAATGCGACTCTTCTCCTGGCTGAACGGGTACCTCAATGAATGTAGCAGGGTTCACTGTGCGATACCTTACAATGTGAATGGAAGTATTAGATAGTACAACCTCATAACCTGATGCTCCTTGGGTAGTGAGGCTTTATTTGGACCTCTCCAGAATAGCAAACAAAAGCCTCATGCTCCACCTATAATGTTACTAATCACCCCATGGTTATTGCAGATGATTTTTCAATCACAAAGGCTGCAGCTGCTAATGGTTGTTCACAAGGAAATGGACCCTGCATTACTGCGTATAAGCTCCTGCTGTGATAGGCCAAGGGATTGTGTCCCATAGATGTTTCCTGGGTCAACACTGCTGTCATTACTTCCCAATTGGAATGTGCAAACAAATAGAATTCCTTTATATAATTGGGAGTTGCTGACACTGGAGCATTACTTATTGCATTCTTAAGTTCTTCAAAACATGTGATCAACTCTCCTGTCCATGTGAGTGACCCTTTAGCTTTCTGTGCTTCTTTAAGTCCTTGCAACAAGGGCTTTTTGTAACTGGAGTAGTCAAAATTCCACGCTCTACAATAATTAATTAATCTTAAAAACTGTTGCATCTCTTTCACGGTGGTAGGCTGTTGAGTGTTTTGTACTGCCGTTGCTCTCTCTGGGGTCATTTTTTTCCTTCTGAGGAAATAATTTGCAATAAATATACCATTTCCTTCTGACGATACTGCATCCTGTTTTGATCCTTTTTGTACCCCTTTTCTGCAGCAATGTCAGTAGTGCCACTGAGTCCTCTCTGCACTGCTCTTCAGTGTTATTGCACACTAGGAGGTAATCTACTAACTGAATGATGAGGTTCTGAATGTGTATGTTACATAAATCCATCTGCAATACAATCTTAAAAATACAAGGGGACTCACAGTAGCCCTGAGCGAGCTTTGTGCGTCGAAATTGCTGCCCACGATACATGAACGTCATGAGATTTTGAGAATCAGGGAACAATAGAAAGGAGAAAGAAATATAATTTTCAAATCAATTACAGTAAAATATGTGGCCCCGTTGTATATGTTACACAGGATTGTGGTGGGATTTGGTACTATCGGGAATTCTTACTCCACAATTTTGTTCACAGATGGAGATTCCGTATCATTCTCCAACTTGAACCTTTTGCTTTCTTGACACGATATATAGCCGTGTGACAGGGGGATTGAGATGTTACTATTATTCACTGCTGCCATAATGCCACAATGGTGTCATAAATCCCTTCATCTGCCCTCTACACAATGGTTATTGTCGACCTCTAGGCAGTACTGCACCCTTCAGCAGCTTTATGTGAACTGCCCGTATGCTCTTCAATAAACGTGCATCGTCAGGGTTACTAGACCACAAGGTGCTGGGTACCTTTGCCATGTTTTCCTATGAGTGAGGGGGTCTTGTCTAAGAATAGGTGTAGTGTACAGTACTTCTCTGTGCTGCACCATGACCTGACAAGGGAAACATATTTCAAAAATAATTTCTCCATCATTGTCAACATTTTAGAACAACTCCTCAGCAGACAACCCCCTTAATGGCTGGATGGGATCGATACAGAAAACCATGCGCCACTCACCTCCTTCCTCATCAGTCCCTAATAGTACCACATTATCCGGTTTTATTATTGCCACCTGTTACGCTCACCTGGACCCCAAAGGGGTGTCGATCGGACCCGGACAGCTGCGGTCTCCTTTATTTATTTATTTTTTTATTTATTTTAGTATTTGTAGTGCGCACTACACCCCAGAGGCAACGAGGCGCTATAAGGAGATTTAAAGAAGGCTTGCTTGAGGGTTACAGTAAGCGGCCCCAGAAGGTATACTTAGGTAGATTCAGTTACAGGGTTACATACGATATACAGTCCAATGACATAGTTACAGCGGGTATACAGTGAAAGTTACAGTTAGTTACTCATATACTTTTCTAGGTAGCACGAGGCATAACAGAGAGTGTGCTAGGTGATATAGTGGAGGTGCAGACCTAGACTGACGGCTCTTTTATACAAAGAGCAGGGTTTTTAGGGCCTTGCGGAAGGCTGTGTGAGAATCAATTGATCTAATCTGAGCTGGGAGGTTGTTCCATAGGGTCGCCGCCATAGAAGGGAAGCTAGTGACTCCTGCCCGCACTCTACGCATGTGTGGGACAGTGATGCGATTAGCATAGGCTACTCTAGACGGTCTGGTTACTGTTTGTCTGGTAATCCTCTGTGTCAGATAAGGGGGGGGCCTGATCGTGCAGACATTTATGTGTAAGGGCCAAAGTTTTGAAGACTACCCTTTCCTTGATGGGGAGCCAGTGCACCTGCCTCCTGATCCCTGAGATGTGTTCCTTGCGTGAGGTGCCCGTAGCAGCTCTTAAGGCATTATTTTGTGCAATCTGGAGTTTGGTGAGGTTTTTTTGGGAGGTTCCAATGAACAACGCATTACAGTAGTCCAGTCTGGAGCCGATAATGGCTCTGGCAATTGAGATGCATTTTTGCTGAGATAGGAAGGGCCTGATGGCATTGATGAGTTTGGAGTGATATGCTGCGGAGGAGGCGACGGCATTGACCTGTCTGTCCATGGTGAGGCTGGGTTCTAGATATACACCCAATGTTTTGATGGTTTGGGAGACTCTGATGGGAATATTATCCACGGTGAAAGATTGATAGTTGGCGTCAAGTTTGCCCAGTGTAGATGGGGAGCCGACAAGCAGTAGTTCGGTCTTATCACTGTTTAGACAGAGCCAGTTCTCAACCATCCACGATTGGATGGTGGCATAGATCCTGTTGAGTGTGTCCAGGTCTGTGGTGTAGTCACCTGACAGGGGGATGAGGACCTGGGTGTCGTCTGCATAGTTTGTATATGAGATGCCCAAGGAGTCCAGAATCCTGAAGAGAGGCCTCGTGAAGAGGTTGTAGAGTGTGGGGACTATGCAGGAGCCCTGTGGGACTCCGCATTTGATGGAGCTGGGCGTAGCGTTAGCGGAGTCAGAGAAGACCTTCATTACCCTCTCTTGAAGGAACGAGGAGATCCAATCGCATGCTTTGGTGGAGAAGTGGGCTGAGTTTGTGAGATGGTGGCATAGCGTTTTGTGTTCGACCAGATCGAAGGCCGCAGAGAGGTCAATGAGCAGGAGGAGAGCTGGTTTGCCCGCATCTCTTAGGTCATCTATTTGATTTTTTAGGTCAAGTAGTGCCGTCTCGGTACCATGTCGAGGGCGGAAGACCGACTGGCGTAGGCCAAGGAGGTGGTTGTCTTCAATAAACTTTTGAACCTGCAGGTAGGCTGCTTTGTCCAAGATCTTTAACAGAAAAGGGACGGTGGTGATGGGACGGTAGTTCCCAGGGATGGAGGGGTCGAGAGAGGTTTTTTTTTAGGAGAGGTTTGACCCAAGCTTCTTTTAGAGAGGTCGGTACATGCGATGATTGGAAAGAGGCGTTGATGAAGGCAGTGATGATAGGAGCCAGGGCTGGAGCGCAATCTTTGATAATGTGGGTGGGGCAGGTATCTCCCTTGCAGTTTGAGGGCTTAATGGATTGTATGAGTGCAATGACCTCAGATTCAGTCATGTTCAAGAATTCAAATTTAGGTACTTGACTTGGAACGTCTGGCGATTGGGCTGAAGGAACTTTAGTGCTGTCAAGTAGAGCGGATAGTGCTTTTTGGTGCGCTAGGATTTTGGAGTGTAGGGTATCTAGCTTGTGTAGCATGGCTGCTTGAATTTGATTGCACCATGTCTCATCTTTGGTGATGGTGGAAGGTGGTATGGATGGAGATTCCAGTTCCCTGAATATAGCGAAGATTTCCTTAGTATCAGAGTTGGCGTTGCTGATCCTAGTGTTATATGAGTCGTGAGTCGGCCTTAGCCTGTGTAGTGGCTATTTTGTAGTCTTTGGAAATAGACAGTTTTGTTTGTCTCGGAGGGGTGCTTTTTCCAAATGGTCAGTAGCGCTCTCTTCTTAGTACGGAGATCCGCGAGTTCTTGTGTGAACCATGCGTTCAAATGTTTGTTTTTTTTAGCTTTTTTTTGCGGTGTGAGATGCGATGGCATCTACCGCTGTGGTTATCGCTTGGCTGAATGTGTTGGCTAGGATGGTGGTATCGTTCGGGAAGGGGGATTGAAGAACTGGTGTGAGCAGATGGGGAAGGAACAAATCCTTAGTTAGTTTTTTAGAGCTCCTTGAAAGCCCTGCCGGCAGAAGGAAGGAGGGCCTTGCCGGTTCTGGTGAGGCGTCGATGTGAAGGTTGATGCAGTGGTGGTCATAATATGGGATGGGATATATGTCGTGGAGGAGGATGGGGCAGTTATGTTGTGTCACCCAATCTAGTGTGCGTCCTTTGATGTGTGTGGGTTTAGTGATAACTTGGAGGAATCCTATCGAAGCAAGCGCCTTTTGTAAGGATTGGGCATTGTGGTCCTTGGTGTCATTGAGCCCTAGGTTCATGTCACCCAGTAGCACGACTTTGGATGTTTTTTTAAGGTTGTCTGAGATTGAGTGGATAAGGGCTTCCTGGAAGTCATTGGCGGGTCCTGGGGGGCGATACACAAGATGGAATGCAATAGTAGTGTTCTGGGAGATTGTGCGTTTGATGGGTAGGTAGTCTGCGTTGAGGCCTATTTCTGCCTGTGTTCTTCTAATGACAAGGGAGTCTTTGGCTATGATGGCCACACCTCCACCCCTCTGTCCGGTCCTATCTTGTCTGTAGATAGTATAACCATCAGGAATGGCCAGTGAGAGAGCAGGTCCGGAGGTGTCCTGTAGCCATGACTCGCAAACAAAGAGCAGGTCAAGCTTGAACCTGGTGATAAGGTCATGCACATCGAGCGTATGTGCAGGGATGGAGCGTGCATTGACTAGGGCACAGTTGAGGCTTGTCAGGGAGGGGCTGGTGGGCTGTGAGTTGGAAGTGGCAGTTGGGTCCGCCCTATTGTTCACAGCATTTGTGGGCATAGCAGTAGTGGTAGCAGGGGGATCAGGGCCAAACAGCATTAGCATCATCAACAGTGCGCATAGCAGTTGTGTCAACAGTAGCATCATCAACAGTGGGCATAGCAGCAATATTAGCCTCATCAACAGTGGGCCTAGCAATTGTATCAACAGTAGCATCATCAACAGTGGGCATAGTAGCAATATTAGCCTCATCAACAGTGGGCATAGCATTTGTATCAACAGTAGCATCATCAACAGTGGGCATAGTAGCAATATTAGCCTCATCAACAGTGGGCATAGCAATTGTATCAACAGTAGCATCATCAATAGTGGGCATAACAGCGATTTTAGCCTCATCCACTGTGGGCATAGCAATTGTGGCAATAGGGGCAGCAGGGCCCAGCCTAATGACTGCAGCCGAGGTGGGTAACAGGTGACTTAGAGTACATTTGTGTGAGAGTGCAGTGATTGACCTAAGGGCCTTTGTCTGTGGAGGCAAGCTGAAGTTCTGAGCAGGCACATGTGAGCGGGAGCGGCGGCCGTGGATGAATCTCATACCAATGCGCGCAGTCCGTGTGGCGAGGCTAGGCGGCTGGCTGTGAGGGGAGGGCATCATATGCAGCATGGTGCGGTAGCATAACAGTGCATTACGGCGGTCAATGCTCTGGGCACACGTTTTTTGAACAAGCCGGCTATGAAAGGCAGAGGCAGCCTTACCTTCAGAATTGGATGATAATCTCCTGGGCGGCAACTCCGAGCAGCGGAGAGCTGCAGAGAGCGAGCTTGGCCTTTTCTCCTGGCCTTCGCTCCTCTGCGGATTTGCCTGGCGGTGAGCCCCCCCTCCATTAAAGGCAGGAGGGGAGGGGCGAGCTGGAGCAGGGGACTAATTGCGGGCCTCGGCAGAGGCATGTTGATTCCTGGTTGCTACGGCAACCACGGTGACAGCCATCTTAGCCTCTCCGTACTTCTCGTGGCCTGTAATGGCCATGTGGGGCATTATCATGCACTCCGGTGCTACGGCGGCATGGAGGACAGCAGATGCTGTTGTAGCACGTTGCTGTGGCCTGGAAAGCATTTCTGAGCACTCTTTTGCTATGATGGTGCTCGGCACGGCATTCCTCTCAGAAGCAGCTGATGGAGGAGGGATCAGCTGGTAGTTCGCTCACAGCGGAGCTGCAGAGAGCGAGCTTGGCCTTTTCTCCTGGCCTTCGCTCCTCTGCGGCTTCGCCTGGCGGTGAGCCCCCCCTCCATTAAAGGCAGGAGGGGAGGGGCGAGCTGGAGCAGGGGACCAATTGCGGGCCTCGGCAGAGGCATGTTGATTCCTGGTTGCTACGGCAACCACGGCGGCGGCCATCTTAGCCTCTCCGTACTTCTCGTGGCCTGTAATGGCCATGTGGGGCATTATCATGCACTCCGGTGCTACGGCGGCATGGAGGACAGCAGATGCTGTTGTAGCACGTTGCTGTGGCCTGGAAAGCATTTCTGAGCACTCCTGTGCTATGATGGTGCTCGGCACGGCATTCCTCTTAGAAACAGCTGATGGAGGAGGGATCAGCTGGTAGTTCGCTCGCAGCGGAGCTCCTTCAATGTGATGCGTAGTGCAGAGATGACTGTCTGGACTGGCCTGCCTAGTCTTGTCTGCAGGACCCGAAGAAGTATTTTCCTGCAAGTGGAGACAGGGATTAATCACCTGTGGGTTTTAGTGAAGGCCTCCCAACTGTTCTCGCTCTCCCCCACTAATCACCTTCGATATCCCCTTAGTAACCTCACCTTATGTTTGTAAAAGATGAGCTCTCCATCCTGCGTGTCTTGCAGGGGCACGTAGATACCAGTTACTTCACTGGTTTGAAGGTGTTGGGAGAGTTCTGGTAAGTATTGACTCTGAAGTCCCTGGCGGGATTGGTAAGTATCAAGTTCAAAGAGTTCAATGTGCCCGATGTTCACTCTTGTCCCCTTCCTTTCTTAAGTTGCAACTGAGTTTGTGAGAAGGAGGTCTCGTAGCTGCTGCTGGCGTTCAGGTAAGAGTCTGTGTTACCCAACGCTGTCCGGTAACTATTGCATGCGTTAACGTGTTGTTTTTCTCCCTCTTTACAGATGCGGCATATGAAAATGTGGAGAGTTATGGAATAATACCGCCGGTGGTAAATCAGATAAGTCTATGGTGGTAAGAGGTTGTATGTGTTGATTCCCTTGGCTCACTTTGTTTTTTCTTATGTCCCCTAGGTGCCAAATTACGGCGAAGAAATGATGGAGACAGTGCGGATCGAAAGATGCTGTGAGAACTGGTGAGTATGGCGCCGTGCTGGAGCTGGCGAAGCAACGTGTGCAGGACTGATGTACTTTCCAGGTCCGGAGATGAAATGGTTCCGGAATTAGGTGACAAATTTGAAATAAGTTTGTTTTCTAACCTTGTCCTTTTCTTCTTCTTTATTCCAGGAGCTCCAATTTGAGGCGGGCGTGGCAGAAGACTGGATGCTGGCTGCAGGCACACGGGCGTGGCAGAAGACTGGATGCTGGCTGCAGGCACGGTGAGCGTCACGCTGCTGGATGCAGAATAACGCGAAGCATGTGCTGCTGTTCGGATGTGGTTTAAATAGCCTCCAAAGTAGTTCCAGGTAAGAAGTTCCCTAGAGCCACGCTCGAGTAAAAAATAGTCCCTGTAACAAAATAGTCCCATCCAGGCCTCATGTAGGCTTGGACTCTTTTGCAGCATGGTCTGCATCAAGTAAGTAAAGTCTATGGCACCAGGACTGATTTCTATAATGAGCCTGTCGCCTAAGGCGCCAGGACTGAACCCAGACAGCCCTTAACCGGGGCTGCTGAGGTTTAAACAAATGTCTGGATGCCTGCTCCCGGAGCTGAGGGCCTTGATCCTGATGCCCGGGTGTAGGCATCATGACAGCACTCCCCCCCAAGGCCCCTCCTAAAGTTGTTCTTCCCCCTAGCCCCGGTTTGTCTGGGAAGTTCCGATGGAATCTTTTCACCAACCGAGGTGCATGAATGTGGTCGCTAGGCTCCCATGATCTTTCTTGTGGTTCGTAGCCCTTCCAATCAATCAAATAAAAAAGTTTTGATTTAATCATCTTGGAGTCCAGGATATTATTTACCTCAAATTCAGGTTCTCCATCTATGAAGATGGGGTCAGGTGGTTTGGTTAATCTTGTCCCTGGTTGAACTGGTTTTAGAAGTGAAACATGAAAGACAGGATGAATTCGCATATTAGAGGGTAATTCCAATTTGACAGCCACCGGGTTGATAATGGCCTTAATGGTGTAAGGTCCCAAATATCTAGGATTAAAAGTCTGAGTTCCCTTCAGAGATATATGTTTTGTAGCCAGCCAAACTTGATCCCCAATCTGGTATTGTAGAGTTTCACTTCTATGTTGATCAGCATTTTTCTTGTATTTCTCTTTTGCTTGTTTCAAATGTTCTGTGGCTTCCTTAAAGGCTTGTGTAATAGTAGAGTGCAAATGACTAACTGCGGGCATTTCTAAGTGCTGAGGCGAATCGAGTTCTGAGGTTCGAGGGTGATGTCCATATATGGTATAAAAAAGGGCTTTGTCCGGTTCCTGAATGTACAGAGTTATTGTATGCGTACTCGGAAATCCATAAAATATCTTTCCAATTGCTTTGGGTCTGGTGTAGCATACAGCGTAGGTACTGTTCAAGGGTCTGGTTGGTCCTTTCTGTCTGACCATCGGTTTGGGGATGGTGACTTGTTGATAGCCTCACGTCGATTTGTGCCAGTTGACAACATTTCTTCCAAAAATGCGAGATAAATTGACTACCTCGGTCAGAAACCAATACGGAAGGGAATCCGTGTAATCAAACAATATTTTCGGGGAACTACTTGGTCAGTATCGAAGCAGAAGGTAACCCCTTTAAAGGAATGAAGTGGGCCATCTTGGAAAAAAGATCCACAATAACTAGGATGGTGTTAAATCCATTACATGGAGGTAGTTCTGTAATAAAGTCTAAAGACAAGGTGTGCCATGGTGTAGGTGGAATATCCAAAGGTTGTAAAAGGCCAGCATGTTTTTTCTTCTGGCTTTTGTTTTGGGTGCAAATGCCACAAGACATCACAAATGACTTTACATCTTTTCGCCAAGTGGGCCACCAGAACTGTCTCTTAATTTTCGCTTCAATTTTTGCGATACCTAGGTGCCCTTCCATCAGGGTGTCATGGTAATTGGAGATGACTAGTTCTTGTATTTCCTTATGTGGTAGAAATAGTCGTCCTTGATAGTAAGGTAGGTCATTGACGACTGAGTAGTCCGGACCTTTCTTTACCCAGTCCTACAGGGTTGCTGGATCGAAGAGTTGTTGGATTTTTGAATGAATATCCTCTAGTGTCTGTAGAGTAGTTATACCAAGAATTCTTTGCTCAGGAATTATTGGCACCGGTTCCGGGTTTGCATATGCTTCTCCCATCCCTATTCAGGATAAGGCATCTGCTTTGCCATTGTTGCAGCCTGGTCGATAAGTGATCACGAAATCGAATTCGGCAAAGAACAATGCCCATCGAAGTTGTCGCGATGATTGGGCTTTGGCTGTTTTTAAATACTGCAGGTTCCGGTGATCTGTGATTACAGTAATAGTATGCCTGGCACCAAGAAGATAGTGCCGCCAAGCCTTAAAGGTGGATTTGATGGCTAATAGCTCTTTATCGGTAACCGCATAGTTTAACTCAGGTGCTGAGAACTTTCGGGACCAAAACGTTACTGGGTGAAGTTGACTGGTTTCAGGATCCTTCTGGGACAGGACAGCTCCCATGGCTAAACTGGATGCATCAGTTTCTACTATGTATGAAAGCTCAGGGCGTGGATGCTTTAAGACAGGTGCTGATGTGAATTTCGCTTTCAGCTCTTGGAAGGCCTTTTGAGCCTCTTCGGTCCACAAGAAGCGTTTGTTTTTTCGCAAAAGTGCTGTGATGGGGTGTACAACATGGGAGAAGTCCGGAATGAATCTGCGGTAGTAATTAGCAAATCCGAGCATGCTTTGTACCCCTTTGACTGAACTGGGTGATGGCCACTTGAGAATTGCGTCCACCTTTCGAGAGTCCATTCGGACTCCTTTTGGAGTGAGGATAAAGCCAAGAAATTCAACTTCCGTGGCATGAAAAACACATTTTTCCAATTTTGCATATAACTTGTGCTGGCGTAGTTTCTCAAGGACTGCACGCACGTGCTTAACATGGTCTGATTCAGAGGAGGAGTCCACTAGAATATCATCTATGTATACGACGACACAGACGTCAATGAGTTCACGAAGGACATTGTTCATAAGATACTGGAAGGCTGCTGGCATTGCACAACCCGAAGGGCATTACCTGATATTCGAATTATCCATACTTGGTGCGAAAGGAAGTCTTCCATTCGTCACCTTTTTTGACACGTACCAGATGATATGCCCCTCGGAGATCTAACTTAGTGTAGATACAAGCATCCTTTACTTGGTCTAGTAATTCGGGGATCAGAGGCAGTGGGTATCGGTTTTTTACCGTAATCTGATTTAATGCATGGTAATCTATGCACGTTCTAAGGTCACCTTCCTTTTTTGGCATGAAGAATAAAGCTGAGGATGCAGGAGACTTGGAAGGACGAATAAAGCCATTAGCAAGGTATTGGTCCAAGTATTGCCGTAGGTGACGATTTTCAGGTTCCGTGAGGGCGTAGATTCTACTGCATGGGGGTTGTGCACCGGGTAGGAGGTCAATTTGACAATCGTATGATCTGTGAGGAGGTAATATATTGGCCTGTTCTTTTTGAAAAACATCCTGAAATTCTTGGTATTCCTGAGGTAACTGCACGATTGGGTTAGCGACTGTAGCCAGGCCTTTGTTCAAAGTTTTCTCTGGGTAACAGGTGTGTGCACAATCCGGGAAGGTTATTCTCTTCTCTCGCCAATCTATACAAGGATTATGTGTTTCCAACCATGGCATCCCCAGTATTATCTGGAACTGTGGGGCTTTGATTAGATCAAACACAATAGTCTCTCGATGCCCATTTTGACTCAAAAGTGTCATCTCTGTAGTGTAATGAGTTACAGGCCCCGAGGCAATCTCAGTTCCATCAACTGTGGTGATGACATCCGAAGTGGTCTTTTTGCAAAGAGGTAGATTCATCCTTGACACCAATTCGTGGTCCATATAGTTTCCTACGGCCCCGCTATCTATGTATGCCCTTATTGTGTGCATACGTGATGGCTGCCTGGGATCAAGTAGGACCATTGGGATGATCAGATGCGATGTCTGAGTGTCCTTCTTTAAGCTCAGCAAGCGGACCTCTACGCTTGTCGGGCATGATCGTTTCCCGAATCAGGCTCTATGCGGCTTTTATCAGCAACTCCTACCACCTTCTTGAGTGGTTTTGTAGGGCAATCCCGTAGAAAATGTCCTGAGGTTCCACAGTACAGACACAACTGCATCTGTCGTCTTCTTTCTCTTTCCTTTTGAGTTAAGGGTCCTTTAACCCCCCCGATCTGCATAGGTTCAGATGCATCTGTTCCTTTGGGGGCAACATTGGGTTCAACAAATACCCGGTTCTCGAACTTAGCTTGATCAGTCTTTCGGTTCTGAAGTCGGTGGTCTAGCTGGACCACTAAGTCTATAAATTCAGTGAATTCCTGAGGTGGGTTCTTAACTTGAGCCAAGACATCTTTGAGTTCTCCCCGAAGGCCACGATGAAACAATGTAATTCGTTTTTCCTCCGGCCACCCGGTTTCCACCACCAACCTATTGAAGATTGCAATATAGGTTAGCAGATCCTGGTTACCTTGTCGTAAGGATAAAAGTTTGTTGTCCAGGGCTTGACCCTGTGAGTGTCTGGCGAATAGTTTTTCCATGCTCCTTTGAAAACCCTGAAAATCCCGGAGAAGAGGATCATCCTGGTTGACTAATGGAATGGACCAATCCGCTGCTCTGCCAATAAGATGTGACAATACAAAGGCTACTTTGCCTTGGTCATTTGGAAAGGCTCCCGGTCTGCATAAAAAGTGCAAGCGGCATTGGTTCATAAACAATGCAAACCTTTTGGGGTCCCCAGCAAAGCGTTCGGGGGGAGCTAACGGAATATTTCCTGGTAAAACCGCTTGCACAGGATTGCTTGATGAAACGGGGGTTGGGTTTCCCCCATATCCAGGTAGGGGCATTTGCCCAGCTTGGTTTTGCAGTAGTTGCCTAGCCAGATCATCAATGCGCTCCTTTGAGACAATCAGTTCTCTCCTGAGGGCATCAGTCTCTTGGCGAGCGGCATGTACTTCTGCCCTAAGTTCCCCCAATAATTGGGCCAGTTGGTCGGTTTCCGAGGTTTCCATAACACCCGGGTGGGTATTTGTAGAGAGGCTTCACGTTCTGTTACGCTCACCTGGACCCCACAGGGGTGTCGATCGGACCCGGACAGCTGCGGTCTACTTCAACGTGATGCGTAGTGCAGAGATGACTATCTGGACTGGCCCGCCTAGTCTTGTCTGCTGGACCCGAAGAAGTATTTTCCTGCCAGTGGAGACAGGGATTAACCACCTGTGGGTTTTAGTGATGGCCTCCCAACTGTTCTCGCTCTCCCCCACTAATCACCTCCGATATCCCCTTAGTAACCTCACCTTATGTTTGTAAAAGATGAGCTCTCCATCCTGCATGTCTTGCAGGGGCCCGTAGGAACCAGTTACTTCACTGCTTTGAAGGCATTGGGAGAGTTCCGGTAAGTATTGACTCTGAAGTCCCTGGCGGGATTGGTATGTATCAAGTTCAAAGAGTTCAATGTGCCCGATGTTCACTCTTGTCCCCTTCCTTCCTTAAGTTGCAACTGAGTTTGTGAGAAGAAGGTCTCGTAGCTGCTGCTGGCGTTCAGGTAAGAGTCTATGTTACCCAACGCTGTCTGGTAACTATTGCATGCGTTACCGTGTTGTTTTTCTCCCTCTTTACAGATGCGGCATATGAAAATGTGGAGAGTTATGGAATAATACCGCCAGTGGTAAATCAGATAAGTCTATGGTGGTAAGAGGTTGTATTTGTTGATTCCCTTGGCTCACCTTGTTTTTTCTTGTGTCCCCTATGTGCCGGATTACGGCGAAGAAATGATGGAGACAGTGCTGGATCGAAAGATGCTGTGAGAACTGGTGAGTATGGCGCCGTGCTGGAGCTGGCAAAGCAACGCGTGCAGGACTGATGTACTTTCCAGGTCCGGAGATGAAATGGTTCCGGAATTAGGTGACGAATTTGAAATAAGTTTGTTTTCTAACCTTGTCCTTTTCTTCTTCTTTATTCTAGGAGCTCCGGTGTCGAGGCGGGCGTGGCAGAAGACTGGATGCTGGCTGCAGGCACGTGGCCGTGGCAGAAGACTGGATGCTGGCTGCAGGCACGGTGAGCATCACGCTGCTGGATGCAGAATAACGCGAAGCATGTGCTGGTGTTCGGGTGTGGTTTAAATAGCCTCCAAAGTAGTTCCAGGTAAGAAGTTCCCTAGAGCCACGCCCGAGTAAAAAATAGTCCCTGTCACAAAATAGTCCCATCCAGGCCTCATGTAGGCTTGGACTCTTTTGCAGCATGGTCTGCATCAAGTAAGTAAAGTCTATGAGCCTGGCGCCTATGGCGCCAGGACTGATTTCTATGATGAGCCTGGTGCCTAAGGTGCCAGGACTGAACCCAGACAGCCCCTAGCCGGGGCTGCTGAGGTTTAAACAAATGTCTGGATGCCTGCTCCCGGAGCTGAGGGCCTTGGTCCTGATACCCGGGGGTAGGCATCATGACACCACCTCTAAATCTAGTGTGAGGATGGTATCTGGGGCATGTTCTTGAGGGACTGCTGGCCTAAACAAAAACTCCACTGGCACGCTCCACGTTTTATCTTTCATTCTTGGGACCCATCCCAACAACACTGTTACTCGATATAGGAACAAATCTGGATGTTTAGGCACCCCTCTGGTAGCAGCATCACTATAAAGTGCTTGTATTATCACAGCGGTCCTAGCATGATATATTGCTGGGGTTGAGCACACTACACCATCCTTAGTAAATGCAATAGTCACGTTTAGCTTTCTCAGGAGGTCCCTACCTAGCAGGTTCACTGGGTAACTTTTGAAAATAATAACAGGACTACCACCTCTTGGGTATCAACCTTGATGGGTACGTCTTCTGTAAACAGAACCAACATTATTGTCCCAGTGTACCCCTGCATGTCCATAACCTTTCCTGATAAAGGCATGCAACCTTCCTTAATACAGGACCTTGTAGCTCCCATTTCTACCATGCAAGGTGAACACTTTACTACTTATACCAACACCTGCCTGGGGTTCCTCTTCCAGTCGGCAGTGACTGACAGGACTGGGCATGTCAAGGCTTTCTGTGGGCTGTGCTATTGGGGATAGGTGTTCGACCCCAGAAGTGGAAAAACACTCCCTCCTAGTACACTCGCTCTGGTGTAATGGGTTACTGTACCCTTTGGCAGGGGGTACTTGTCCCAGGGCTATGTTGGAGGCTGTGGGGCTTGCTGCTATATATGCCAGCATTTGGGCCTGTGTTCTGTATGTTATCACATGTTAGGCACTTGTGGCGAGCCTAGGGCAATTGGGGGCATCATCTTTGATGACGGATGATAAGTAAGCACAACCACAGGTCTACCAGGGTAAGTGCAGGGATCATAACACTATACTGGTCTGCTCCTCCACTCTTGCACAACGTCTCCTACCACAGATCCAACATGGTCCTGGTCCTCTAAACCCAGGCTGCATCCCCCGAATCCACCTCCTCGTCCTCCCTGAAAACCTCCTCTTCCCCTCTGATACCCTCCCATGCCCCTTCTATTGTCTGGGTACCTTTTGCAACCCTCTGTTCATGCTTGCCTTGTATCCTGCTGCCCATCAGCAGAGCTGGTAATTTGCGCTCCTTCTACACTTAACTTCACAAACTTCTTCTGTACTAACTTCTCTTCAACCTTCTGTGCCTGCTCCCTGTTTCCTTTTCCTGCCCCTGCCATCTCTTGCAATGTCTGCACTATGATTGCCTGAATCTCCACCCACCCCTTCACTTATATCCCTACTAATTTATCTAAATCTTTTTGCACATATTTGGGCAGTCCCTTCCGTAAAATATGATACAAAATCGCTATATTCTTGTCCTTGTCTCTGCATATTTCTTGAATCTGTTTATATACAATATGGGGTCTTCATCTAACTTTGCAGTATGGGCCATAAACTAATTGATATCTGGTGTGTCTGGGTATGCTGACCATATCACGGTCCATAGTCTCATTCGACAGTCATTAAACTGTGCTTCATCATGATTGTCATTATTTGTCTGTATCCCTGGGTACCCCGCCTTCCTCCATATGTCATCTGCTTGTTCTCCTAGCAGCACAGCAAATAACCTTTTCATGTGCTTCACTGCCATTTTAATCCCTGCAGTCTGTTTTTCTAATGAATATATCCATTTGCCTGCCCCCGCTGTAAGTGAGGGTAATGCCTTCATTAAATTGCTTCTGTCCATGTGTGGCCAGGGCACATATTGTGCCCTCCCATGTCCCTTGTATAGTAGTGGGAGCTGTGTTCCTGACTGTTTAGCTTGTACGGTTCTCCCCATTCTCTTGCCATTTGCTACAGCCATTCAACATGGATGTGCCCTGAGCCATGGCCCCATAGGCTCTCTACCTCAGTGTTGGTACTGGTAGTATCTTATCTTCCTGATTCTCCCCTGCTCCTCTTTTGACACCCACTCATCTTCCTCCTCTGTGACTTCTCCATCTCTAGTCATTCGAGTCGAGTCATAATCTACGCTGACAGCATGCAATGGACCCTTTGGATACCGCCCAGCATTGGGGTTTTCTTCGCTTGCAGCTACCTGCATATCCCTGATCACGCTACTATCAATTCGAAACAGAATGTCACCTGCTCTTCATTCATATGCGTCTATCGTCACTTTATGTCCCCCCCTGCTCCTGCATGGCTCATGCCAACTCTGCCTCTGTCCTGTGGAGCACTGTTTCTAAATCTCTGTGTCATATTTTCTACTTCCATAACCAATGTTAGCATTAGCCACTGAGCCGCGTGTGGCATTCATACTACCAGTGGGAGCTCCCTGCTTTGGTGCGGGTTGGGGTACATATTGGGCTAGATAGTGGGGGTTGGTCTAACCTGCTGCAGGTTGCAAGGGGAAACACCCATATGGAGGCGGGGGCTGTGGGGACAACACAAGTTGCAGGTATTACCACCTTTTCTTCTTTTTGTTCTTCTTGGGTATCCTCTAAATCTTTGACCATTCTCTAGAGTTTGAGGATAACCTGCCTACTTCTGAAGTTTCTCGCTTTATACTTCGCAGACAGATACGTATACATATGTCTCAATACATCCTTGTTATTTGAGTCCTCATTGGGCCACGTCTTGTACATTCCCCCTTTTGTATCTGCTACCCACTCAAAACAGTATTTGAGAATCTTTTCCTGGTATTGCGGAAGCACAGAACACATATACTCAACTGAGGTACTCCTAACTCTTCTCCTATCTCTCCTATCAAAAATATGTATTTCTGGATTCAGAGTTGCTCAGTGCTGAATAATGAATCTGCAATTACAGAAGGGAGGATTTGTGAGAACTGTCTCTAACGGGTGAATCTCCCACCTCCCTCTGACCGATCCCCTTCCCTCTCAGTCCTTCTCACTTTAATTATTTGGAGGGTGAGCTATCTGTCCTGCGTTTATTGTGCAGGGGCGCTTGACGTTTGGTGGCAGTCTGCCCGAGTTGCTTCACTGGTGCAGTGCGCCTTCTTTGGGTCCAGGCCTGCTGTGACCCCGAATCTTCTGATAGGCAGGTAGGTATGTTTAATGTAAATCTTTGTTCTATTTATGGTTGATTTTTTTAATGTCTTTATCTCATTCTTTTCAGGCTGGAAGATCTTGCTGCCGACTTGCCGGATGGAGAGGCAAGAGTTTGAGGTAAGTGAAAGCATGAAGCACAGCGCCTTTACTGTCTTTTAAAGTTAATCTGCGTTCCCTTCTTCTTTCTCCCCACAGGTCGCTGTGGTGCTGTGAGTGAATGAGAGCACGATGAAAAAAACTGACCCCAGGAATCCGTTAAGGTAAGTTAAGCGTTGTGCGGTTGGTAATATTGAAAGCAAGCCTGAGCCTGTCTCCTTTTCCTTTACAGGAGGTTGCTGTGATGCTCTGGATGGAAGCGCGGCTTGACGCAGTGGAATTCAGGTACGACTGAAGGAATTTGATGTTTCGGAAGCGCGCGCGTTCTAATATTGTTTTTCCGTTTCTCGTTATTGCAGGTCCCGATGTTCAAACAGCAGCTGTGGTAGTGGATCGCCGGAATTCCCCAAGCTAGTACTCACAGGTGCGTGATGTTTCTTCTTCTCTCGGTTTCCACAGATTGCAGCCCGGTGGAGATGCTGAATGCTGGATGGTGCATTCTCAGGTAAAACAGAATAATCTTGTTCTTGCAGGATTACAGGAAGATGCTGAAGAGCAGGAGCTGGACACGGTGAGCGTCACGCTGCTAGTTGCAGAATAACGCGAAGGATGTTCTGCAATCAGGGTGTGGTTTATATAGCCCAGGTAAAGTAGTACCAGGGAAAGTAGTTCCAGGCCTGCCACACCCAAAACACTAGACCGCATGGCTTGGTTCTTAAGAACCAGGCTCTGTGGTCGCTTCCATGTTGGATTTAAAGGCCCATGTACTCAATTGAAAGTAATGGTAAGTATCTCCTTACAGTATATGAGCCTGGTGCCAGGTGCACCAGGTCTGGCTCCAGGAGCCTTTTTGCAGAAGTCTGGAGGCCCTTAGAGTAACTGTGGGAGCTTGCTTGTGGCACAGCTTGTGGCCCCTGACAGTGGTCATGACAGCACTCCCTCCCAAGGCCCCTCTCATGGTATTCTTCCTGTCCGGTCGTGGTTTGGTTGGATTATTCCTGTGAAATCTCTTAATCAGACGTGGTACATGGATATGTTCACTTGCTTCCCATCTTCTGTTGAGGCCCGTACCATTTCCAATCCACTAAATAGTATAGTTTAGATCTGGTACGTTTTGAATCCAGGGTGTTCTTAACTTCGAATTCAGGCTCTCCATCAACTAGCACAGGCTTGGGTGGTATTATGACTCGGGTCCCGGGTTGGTCAGGTTTTATAAGTGATGCATGGAATACTGGATGAATATGCATGCTTGGTGGCAAGGCCAATTTGACGGCTACTGGATTTATCACAGATTTGATGGTATAGTGTCCTAGATATCTTGGACGAAAGGTCTGGGTTCCTTTAATGGGCACATGTTTTGATGCTAGTCAGATTTTGTCCCCAATCTGGTAATCGTGAGCCTTCCTCTGGTGTTGGTCCGAAAAAAAATTCTGTCTGTCTTTGGCTTGCTGTAATTGTTCAGTTGCCTTTTTGAAGGCTTGGGCTATACTAGTGTGTAGCGTCTTTACCGCTGGCATTTCCAAGGTCGTGGGGGCGTCTAGTTCAGGTGTACGTGGATGTCTTCCGTATATTGTGTAGAACGGGCTTTCTCCTGTGCTGGTGTGTATGGATTTGATTTGTTGTACGCGTATTCCGCTATCCATAATAAGTACTTCCAACTCTCTTCCACCTGATGCAGCATGCAATGTAGATATTGTTCTAATGTCTGGTTTGTTCTTTCTGTTTGTCCATCCCTTTGAGGGTGATGGCTAGTGGATAATCGAACATCGATTTGTGCCATTGTACAGCATTTACTCCAGAAATAAGATACAAATTGGCTTCCTCGATCTGAGATTAGGTCTGAGGGGAAACCATGCAGTTTTACGATCTGTTCGAGAAATACCTTTGCCAGAGTAGTAGTGTTAGGAAGTCCTTTGAACGGAATGAAATGTGCCATTTTAGAGAACAGATCTACAACCACCAAGATGGTATTAAATCCTTGACAGGGTGGTAAGTCCGTAATAAAATCAAGAGAAAGAGTATGCCATGGTGCTGGTGGGATATCCAGTGGTTGTAGAAGGCCAGCTGGTTTCTGCTTTGGTGATTTATTCTGTGCACATACCCCACAGGATAGAATGAATTGAGCAATGTCCTTACTCCAGGTTGGCCACCAATAATTCTGCTTAACCTTGGCTTGAGTCTTAGCAATTGCGGAATGGCCTTCGATCAGGGAATCGTGATAACCAGACATGACCAATTCTTGCAGATCTTTTGTTTGGTATATATAGTCGTTCCCTGAAGTAGGGTAATTCGCCCAGAACCGTGTGATGTTCATTTTGGGAATTCCATTTTTGCAAGATCTCAGGGTTCATTAAGGTTCGAATCTTATCTTGAAGTTCACTTAGAGTCAATGTGGTGGTGAGTTCCAGTCATTTATCACTTGGGATGATGGCAACAGCGTCCAGGGTACTGTTCGCTTTTTCTTCAACACCCATACGAGACAAGGCATCAGCCTTCCCATACCGAACTCCCGGTTGGTATGTTATTACGTAATCATATTCTGCTAAGAATAAAGCCCACTGCAATTGTCATGATGATTGAGCTTTTGCTGACTTTAGGTATTGAAGGTTTCGGTGATCTGTGATTACTGTGATGGTATGTCTGGCACCTAATAGTTACTGCCGCCAGGCTTTGAAGGCTGAGTTTACTGCCAACAATTCTTTGTCTGTATTTGCATAGTTAAGTTATGGTGGTGAGAATTTATGTGACCAAAAGGCTACATGGTGTAATTGGCCTGTTTCTGGACCTCTTTGAGAGAGAACTGCTCCAATAGCTACGCTGGAAGCATCAGTTTCCACTACATAGGGGAGGTCTGGGCAGGATGACGTAAAATTGGTGCAGAGGTGAATCTCTTCTTGTGTTCTTTAAAGGCCTGCTCTGCTTCTTCAGTCCACTAGAATGACGGCCAATTAAGGATGGCATCAACTTTGTGTAAATCCATCTTGACTTCCTTTGGTGAGAGAACAAAACTGAGGAACTCAACTTCGGTGACATGGAAGGAGCATTTCTCGAGTTTAGCGTATAGTTTTGCTGGCAAAATTTTGCAAGGACTGAGCGGACATGTTCCACATGATCTCTTTCAGAGGGGGAATACACCAGGATGTTGTCAATATAGACCAGGGAACAGACATCAATTAATTCCCGTAATACAGCATTCATAAATATTGGAATGCTGTGGGAGCGTTGCACAGCCCGAAAGGCATCACCTGATATTCGTACAGGCCATACTTGGTGCAAAATGCGGTTTTCCATTCATCCCCTTTCTTTACACGCACAAGGTGGTATGCTCCTCAGAGGTCTAGTTTGCTGTGGATCCGGGCATCCTTGACTTGGTCCAACAGTTCCGGGATAAGGGGTAAATGGTAGCGTTATTTTACTGTGATTTGATTAAGTGCGCGGTAATCGATGCAAGTCCTCAAATCTCCTTCCTTCTTGGGTACAAAGAATAAGGGGGAGGCTGCCGGTGACTTTGACGGGCAGATAAACCCATTAACCAGGTATTGAACCAGATAGGACTTCAAGTGGAGATTTTAGGTTTCCGTAAGTGCATAAATTCGACCACAAGGAACTTGTGCGCCAGGTATCAGGTCGATCTGACAGTCATAGGGTCTATGTGGTGGTAGTGTGTTAGCCTGTTCATTCTGAAAAACATCTTGATAATCTTGATATTCTCTTGCTAAAGTGTCCATTGGTTCCACGATCGCCAACGCTATTCCTTGAACAGATTTCAGGTGTGGCTGTGGTATAGATTTTGGGTAGAAAGTGTGGGCACATTCGTCAGAAAAGGCCAGTCGCTTTGAACGCCAATTTATGTGGGGATTGTGAGTTACTAACCATGGCATCCCTAAGATCAACCGGAACTGAGGAGCTTTGATGAGGTCAAACGTGATTGCTTCTTGATGTCCATCATGACACAGGATGGTTAATTCTGTTGTGCATTGGGTTACTGGACCCGAAGCAATCTCTGTACCGTCAACAGTAGTTACCTTATCAGACGTTGGTTTTGTGCATAAGGGAAGTCCCATTTCTGCTGCCAGATCTCGATCTATGTAATTTCCAACTGCTGCGCTGTCTATGTACGCCTCTATGGCATGCATCCGCAATGGTTGTTGATGGTTGATCAAGATTACTGGTAGGGCGAAATGTGAGGTCTGTGACTCATCCTTCTCGCTCGACAAGCGGACCTCTATGCTTGCCGGGCCTGGTAGTTTTCCAATTCCTTTCCATCATCTTCTTTCTCTGTAGCGCCTACTACCTTCCATGGAGGTTTCACTGGGCAATCTTTGAGGAAGTGACCTGATTTACCACAATATAGGCATATCTGTAGCTGTCTCCTCTTGTCTCTTTCAATCTTGGTTAATGGGGGTCGTACTCTTCCAATCTGCATGGGTTCTATAGTATTTTCTGATGGACATTGAACATTGTCTTTTGACGTACATGTATGGCGCGTTTTTCAAGTCTACCTCGATCTGTTGTTCGATCCTGTTGTCTGTGGTCCAACTGCACTACAAGATTAATAAACTCTGCACAGTCTTTAGGTGCGTCTATCACTTGAGCAAGAACCTCCTTCAGGTCTCCTCGTAGACCCCGATGAAACAACGTGGTTCATTTATCTTCAGGCCACCCCGCTTCCACAACCAGTCTACTAAAGGCAGCAATATACGTTAACAAATCTTGATTTCCTTGGCGGAGAGACAAGAGTTTGTTATTAAGAGCTTGGCCATGTAAGTGTCGAGTAAATAGCATCTCCTGCTGAAAACCCCTGAAGTTCTGCAGTAACGGGTCATCCCAGCTCACTAAAGGTATCGACCAGTCTGAGGCACTTCCAAGCAAATATGACAAAATGAAGGCCACCCTCGCCTGGTCGTTTGGGAAAGCGCCAGGTCTGCAAAGAAAATGGAGACGGCACTGGTTCATGAATGTTGCATACCTTTTTGGGTCTCCACTAAATCGTTCTGGTGGTGCCAAGAGTACTGCTCCCGGCAACGTTATCTGTACTGGGTTGACTGATGAAGGTGTAGCGACGGATGGGGCAAATCCGGGAAATGGAGCTTGTGTTTGTAGTAGCTGTTTGCTTAGTTCATCAGTACGGTCTTTCGTGACTACTAATTCTCGTTTTAAGGCATTGGTTTCTTACTGGGTTGCGTGTACCTCAGCGCGTAATTGTCCCTAAAGCTGGGCTAACTGGTCAGTTTCAGATGTCTCCATGGTGCCCAGGTGGATAAGGGTTAGGGGCTTTGCGTTCTGTTAAGCTCACCTGATATCCCCGGGGGCGTCTGGAAGGCTCTGAGATCTGGAACCCTGGATTCAGAGTTGCCCAGTGCTGAATAATGAATCTGCAATTACAGAAGGGAGGATTTGTAAGAACTGTCTCTAACGGGTGAATCTCCCACCTCCCTCTGATCGATCCCCTCCCCTCTGAGTCTTTCTCACCTTATTAATTTGTAGGGTGAGCTATCCGTCCTGCGTTTCTTGTGGAGGGGCGCTTGACGTTTGGTGGCGGTCTGCCCGAGTTGCTTCACTGGTGCAGTGTGCCTTCTTTGGGTCCAGGCCTGCTGTGACCCCGAATCTGCTGGTAGGCAGGTAGGTTTGTTTAATGTAAATCTTTGTTCTGTTTATGGTGGATTTCATTAAGGTCTTTATCTCCTTCTTTTCAGGCGTGAAGATCTTGCTGCCGACGTGCCGGATGGAGAGGCACGTGTTTCAGGTAAGTGAAAGTGCGAATTGCAGCGCCTTTACTGTCTTTTAAAGTTTTTTTTTAAAAACTTTATTTTTGAGCTTTTCATACCATCGGTATACATTCGCGCCAACATGGTGCACCCTTCAAATAGCAAAAGAGGGAAAGGAGGGGAAAGAGAAGAGGAAGAAAGGAAAGTGAAGGAAAGAACAAGAGAAAGGAATAACATAACATTACCCACTAACGAGCTCACCCACCAAGGCCGCTCCGCCCCTCCCGCGTCCACAGAACAAATATCAATACATTCTTTGCTTAAAACGGACTTGATTGAGGGCGGGAATATACAGTAGCTCTTCAGTCACAAAGCCCTATTTCAAGCTCAGGCGGTTTCGGAATCAGATTGTTCAGTACTATTTAACAGATATGCAACGTACGGCCCCCAGATTGTCTTTTAAAGTTAACCAGCGTTCCCTTCTTCTTTCCTCCCACAGGCTGATGTGGTGCTGCGAGTGGATGAGAGCGCAATGAAAATAACTGGCCCCAGGAATCCGTTAAGGTAAGTTAAGCGCTGTGCGGTTGGTGTTATTGAAAGTGAGCCTGACCTGTCTCCCTTTTCTTTAAAGGAGGTTGCTGTGATGCTCCGGATGGACGCGTAGCTTGGCGCGGTGGAATTCAGGTAAGACTGAAGGAATTTGATGTTTTGGAAGCACGCGTTCTAATATTGTTTTTCCTTTTCTCGTTATTGCAGGTTGCGATGATCGCCGGAATTCCCCAAGCTAGTACTCACAGGTGCGTGATGTTTCTTCTTCTCCCGGTTTCCACATATTGCAGCCCGGTGGAGATGCTGAATGCTGGATGGTGTATTCTCAGGTAAGACAGAATAGTCTTGTTCTTGTTCTTGCAGGATTACACGAAGATTCTGAAGACCAGGAGCTGGACACGGTGAGCATCACGCTGCTAGTTGCAGAATAACGCGATGCATGTTCTGCAGTCAGGGTGTGGTTGATATAGCCCAGGTAAAGTAGTACCAGGGAAAGTAGTTCCAGGCCTGCCACACCCATAACACTAGACCGCATGGCTTGGTTCTTAAGAACCAAGGTGTTTGCTTGCTTCCATGTTGGATTTAAAGGCCCATGTACTCAATTTAATGTAATTGTAAGTATCTCCTTACAGTATATGAGCCTGGTGCCCCGGCGCCAGGGCTGGCTCCAGGAGCCTTTTTGCAGAAATCTGGAGGCCCTTCGAGTAACTCTGGGAGCTTGTTTGTGGCACAGCTTGTGGCCCCTGACAGTGGTCATGACAGCCTCCTCCCAATATCCCCCCGTCCCAAACCACACCCCACTTTGTCCCTTCCTGCTCACACAAACCTTCTACGACACATCCTTATTCATACAACTGGGCAACCATAGGCCCACACCACAACAATTCTGTATACACATTAAACCACAATGTATACCAAAAACATCATTAAAAAAACACATTTATTTACACAATGGTTTAGACCCTTCCTCTGTCTCCTCGTTTTGAGACGAGGGAATTTCCTCTCCTCACACTCCCTTGTGCCAGGTAGACGGATACCTGGCCCTCTATATAATAGACCACTACACTACTTGCAGTGCTGCCTTCGCTCTTGTATAAGGATATCCCTTTTCCTCTCTTCTCTTTTATCAATGTTATACTACTAGGGACGTCCCCTTTCCTTTCATCAGAAGAGATCTCTCTGGCCACTATTATAAAACGATATATCACCACATGGTCAGCTCTCTCCACACACTCGCAAACACACAACTTCACATTTCTTTTCCCCATTGATTTATCCCGCAAAGGTGCACTTACATCTATGCATTCTCCTGAGCACCTCAGATGCAGGGTCCCCTGCAATGCGCCTGCACAGATGAG
The DNA here is from genome assembly GCF_040938575.1 of Ambystoma mexicanum. NCBI lineage: Eukaryota > Metazoa > Chordata > Amphibia > Caudata > Ambystomatidae > Ambystoma > Ambystoma mexicanum. The sequence goes on along the minus strand of NC_090928.1, from coordinate 296,247,510 downwards.
TGCAGCACCATACTCCAAAGAACAGGCAGTCTTCTGGCAATACAGTACCTGCAACACTTGTTAATTTGTGCACGTGGGACTGGTCACTGCAGACAGGTTTCATAACCTGGGAGGTGTGGTGGTGGGACCCCCGGCCTCACTGAGAGTCTGGGATCACATCAGGGTCACCAATTTTGTAGGGAGTGTGACCCAAAACCTCAATGATAAAAACAATCCTAAATAGGCCAAAGAAATGATGCACTGTTTTCAGAGAAAACAAAGTTTTATTATATGCAAAATGTATCAGACTGCTCTGTAGAACCAACCTAAATGGAGCTCACCCCACCCAACGGAGTTACATCTTTTATAACGGAAAACCACAAATTAACAAAAATTTGCATAATAAGGATTACAACATGATCCCGCACTCTCCACTGGCTAACACGTATATACAATTCTAATTATCCCACATAGTCCATTATCCTATTGGTCACACATTATCTAAAACACATTCCCCTTAACACGTGACCGACTACATAATCAATAGGAGTTGTTTAACCAACATGTACATTCTTACCATAATACATTTCTTTAACAAGTAAATATTCCTGACCATCACGCGATGTGCACCCCTCCGTCAGAGCCTGATCAAAGTGTATAGCGAGATCAACTCTGCTTTGATAATACAATGGGCCTCCTCATTATACCAGACACTCTGGCACACACAAACAGCTCCCTTCCCATTTAGATAAATGTATTGGCATCACCTCTGCTCCTCCCTTCCCAAATCATGGTACCCCCTAGCACGTCTCCCCCCTTATCTCTCTGGGATCACAGGTGCCCATGAATGACCACTCTTAGGTTTGAATTTCGCTTGTTTATTGATTCCTAGAATGGAGTGCCTGCAGTTCAAAAAGGATGACCGCACTTCAGGTGAAGGCAGTAGTGCTCTAAATTTTCACCAGGCCTCTTGGCATCACAGAAACCCATGCCTTGCTCACATGAATTCAACCTTATTTTTTCCCTTCCTTCCTGGACCCAACATTCCTATCCCAGCTCTGTTGAGCTCTGCAGCTCAATTCAATTAACTGTTATCGACAAAGCACAGCTGTCTGTGTCCTTGGCAGCATAACTTCCCTCTGGGGGAAAGGAAAGAGGATTTGTCTCAGGATCAAATGGACACAGCGGCAGCTCCATGTAAGGCCTGTTTCTCATACTTCCACAAACTACATCCTGTAATGTTCCCTAAAATTCAACATGACCTTTACCGCAACACTTCCCTTATTCCATCTCATACTCCTACCTCTGTCAGCTACCTACTCGCACATCTCTTAAAACATAACACCATACACTACTGTTAAATGCAAGATACATCACGCTATCTTTAACCTCTGCAACCGCAATGTAGATACATTGTTTCTCTACCTGTTTAGCTATATGGTATTTCTAATATGTGTCAAAGGTAACTACAAATGGATACATGCAAATTCTGCTGAACCAAACTAGAACTGCTAACACTAGGACACCTACTAGTATGTTTTTCGCAGTCTAAATCTCTTTGCCTGCTTAGGACATTACATTTTTATTTATTGGATATTTATAAGGCACTTATACAACAAGACAGTGTTTCAAAGTGGCACACGGAACAAAGGAAGGAACAAGGGAGCAAATAAACAATGACATTGACAATGAGTAAATAGAAACAGACAGCAGTCCTTCTGGGCCATGATACATTCAGAGCGTGCTAGTGCAGTGAAAGAAAAAGGTAAACGGTGGGGTGGTGATAAGTGCTATAAGGGTCACCAAGGGCTGGAAGTGCCAGTGGTACCTGTTGGGGAAGCAACAGGTAACTGCATGGCAGAGACATCCCAGGCAAAGAGGAGGTCTACCACGCAAGAGGTAAGTGCAGGACGGAGACAAACCATCCGACAAGCATGTGTGGGCCCAGAGGGCAGTGCAGGGGGTGCTGGGGGCGATTTAGCAGAAGGCCAGGACCCTATTGGATGCTTGAGGGTCCGAAGCCACCAATCTCAGCAACAGAGGGGATGGTTAGCACAGGAGGGGGAGAGGGAAGGAGGAGGAAAAGGGAAAGCTCTTGAGTTGTTTGTGGAACTTGAGGTGGTCCATTTCAAGACAGAGAGAGGGAGACTGTTCCATAGGAGGGAGCCAGCTGAGTAGAAAGATCTGCCCCAGCTCTCTGCTTGGAGAAGCGTTTGAGCAGCAGAGAGTTGGCACCAGAAGATTGAAGGAATCTGGAAGGAGAGTATTTATTGAGAGAGAGTTGCAGGTAGCGTGGTCCCAGGCCCCAGACAGCCTTGTGGATTCTGCAAAGGGTCTTGAATTTAATCCTTGCAGCAACTGGGAGCCAGTGGACAGATTGTAAGGCTGGAGAGATACAGTCCCAGGGCTTGAGGCCAAGGATAGGTCTCGCAGACCTATTCTGGATTAGTTGTAGAGGATGGAGCGAAGAAAGAGGCAGGTTGAGGATTAGGCTGTTACAGTGATCTAGCCTAGAAAGGACCAGAGCTCTAGAGAAATTGAGCTTCTGGGGGAAGGTGAGGAAAGGGAGAATGCCTCTAAGGAGGTGAAGTTGAAAGTGGGCCTTCTTTGTAAGGTCCAAGATATGAGGAGTAAAGGAGAGAGAGGTGTCAAAGATGACCTCAAGGTTTCTGGCCTCAGTGGAAGGAGAGGGATGTGAGCCCTTAGAGGACGGCCATAGTGTAGGAGGGAAACGGGGAGAAGGTGTCCTAATAGGAGGGATCTCAGTCTTACTGGCAATAAGACAGAGATCATTGGAGGTGCACCAAGTCTGAATAGCAGACAAGCAGTCATGGATGATAGAGGAGGAAGAGAAGGAAGAGGGGAGCTTGAAGAAGAGTTGTGTTTCATCTCTGTAACACTGGAAATGAGGAGAGAAGGCAGAGAACAGATGAGCAAGAGGTGCAAGGTAAATCTTGAAAAGCCTTGGGGAACACCACATGTAGAGAGATTGTGGCGGAGGAGGGGATGGAGCTCAGGAGCACCTGGGAAGGGTGGTCATTGAGAAAGGTGGTCAACCAATCCAGTGCCCGGTGGGAGATACTAAGAGTATCTTGGAGCCGCTTTTGAGGATAGAACGGTTGACTGTGTCAAAGGCGGAAAAGAGGGCAAGGATAATGAGATCAGAAGCAGAGTTAGAGTCAAGATTTACAAGCAGTTCTTCACTGTGTTCAGGACAGCAGTTTCCATGCTACTGGATGCTCGGAATCCAGATTAATGGTCATGTAGACAACCAACGAGCTCAGTGGGTTGGGTCAGTTGGGGGGTGACCAACTTCTCCAGGAGTTTCCCAAGGAAGGATGTAGTAGATAGAGGGCAGTAGTTGGCCGGACACGAGGGGTCGGCAGAATGCTTTTTAGGAGGGGGTGCACAATGGAGTGCTTGAGAGAAGAGAGGAAAGAGCCAGATGCTAAGGAGTGGTTGCAGAAGTCAGCAAGAGATGCAGCGAGGGAGGAGATGTTGTCCTTAATGGTTCTGGAAGAACAGGGAGATTGCTCTTTGGATGAGACCTTCATAGAACGGACTACGCTAGCGATCTCATCCGTTGAGATAGGTGAGAAGAAGGAGAGAGTGGGAGGGGTGGATGAGAGGCAGAAGCGTTGCTAGGGGAGTGCTGAGGGGGCTATAGTCCAGGGTCTTTAGGTTGCAGCCCCGGATAGAAGCTCGGGGGTTACAACCAAAAAGGCTAGCAAGCCCCCAGTCCTGACAGTCCCAAAATTAGCATAGTGATCTTTTCCAGAACTAGCAACACCCCTGATGAGAGGCCAAGGGAGGCGGGGGGAATGGATGAGGGGGAGGAAGAGATAGAGGTCAAAATTTCCTGAGCTTTAGCGGTGAAATTGGTGCCCAGTGCAGTACAGAGTGCCTGAGAAGGATGAAGTGAGGTGGAGACTGCAGATGGATTTGCTGGTTCCTTGCAGATTTTGAAGAGTTCAGCCGTGTTGTTAGAGGCTCCAGAGTTACAGGCCTGGATGTGAGCCCTCTTCTTGAATTGGATTGTCATGATGCATACTCCCAGAGAGCCAGTCCAAGACCGGCAGCCCGGGAAGCACACATCAGGTACCCAAGGGAAGGTCCAGCAACCCCAAATAGGGGCCCTTTGGATACAGTCCTGGCGCCTTTAGCGCCAGGCTCATTTTGGACATCACTACGGCGCCAGGCTCATAAAGGGAGTGCTTTTGGTGGACTTACCTGATGCAGACCATGCTGCCAGATCCAGACCTCTTTGAGGCCTGAAAGGAACTACTTTACCTGTGGGACTATTTTGCCACTCGGGCGTGGTCAGGGAAGGATACATACCTGGTTGGGGAAGGATACATACCTGGGACTTCTTTGGAGGCTACTTATGCCACGCCCAGACAGCAGCTCACGCTTCGCGTTGCTCTGCTCCTAGCAGCTGGACACTCACCGTGTCTGCTCCTGCATCCTGACTCCAGCCACGCCCGCTTCAGTTCTGGAACACCTAAAAGGAAGAAGAGAGGAAGAGAAGGTGAATAACGGACATTACCTGATATTGCATGGGATCCGGAGCCAACACGCCGACGATCCTAAAGGTAAAGACATTATTTTAGGATTCCTTGCGTTGCTCGTTGCAGCGCTGCGCTCAACTCACCTGTCCACAAGGAATTCCGTACTCTGCGACCATCCGCACGTTCCGCTGCATTCCAGCACCTAGGAAGGAAAAGAGAAGAACAAAAGGTGAGCCAGAGAAGACATTGGGAAAAGACTGATTGCCCGAAGGCTTACCTGGCGATTGGTGGGGGAGAATCCTTCCTCATCTCGGGTCGGCACGACTTTTGGCAGTACCGCGCCCCGGCCCCTATGGGGAAAAAAGAACACGTGCATTAGTGGGTGAACATGCAGACATTAGAAAAACCACCCCAACATAAGCTCACCTGAATTATCCACAGCGAATTGTCTTCTCTATGTGGAATCTTCGCTCAGCACCTGTGCTAAAAGACTAAAAGCAGTCCATTGAAAATAAAGGCCAAACAGGAAGGGAGAACAACCCTTGGACTTGATAAGTCATATACTTACGAAAGCGCCTTATTCATCCAAAAAAACAGTGAAGCAACTGGACCTGAATGCCCGTCCGATAACCAGTGAAGTAACTGGATTCTACCGCACCCCGGCACCAGAAGCAGGATGGAGAGCTCGTCATTTCAAATCTTAAGAAAGATCTTCCTACGCATCAGACAGGCGAGGTTTGGGGGTCCGGCCCAGTCGGTGTTATGAGTCCTGCGCATCACCTTAAAGAGGCCACAGCAGCCCAGACCTGGTCAGCGTCTCCGTGGGAGTCAGGTGAGCGTTACATGGATAGAGAGACAGTATTGTCTTTGGAGTAGACGGCAGATAAGTTTGTCAGGGGATGAGCCCAAGGTCCGCAAATTCCGTTCAGCAACTCTGCACTTGCGTTCCAGAGCGACTAGAGCAGACTCGTACCAACTGATACACTTGGAGGCAGCTTTCCGGCGGATCCTCATGACAGGGGCAAGAATGTCAAGAGTGATAGCAAGATGAAGGTTGGCAGGGACAGAGTCGGTGGGAGAGTCAAGAGGAGGGGAAGGATGAAGGTGGAGGCAAATGCAGCAGCTGCCACTCATTTCTTCAGTCAGATGACCGCAAAGGGGGCTGTGAGTGCTGCTGGAGGCTCGGTCAGGAGGCCAAGAGGTCTCAGATGAGAAGAGAGGAGAGAGTGATCAGACCAGGAGAGCGGGGTAGTGAGAGGGTTGGGGAGTGGGAGATCAGCAGGGATGAAGGCATCAAGAGCGTGCCTGGCAGAGTGGGTAGGGCTGGGTGGGAAAATAATGACTGAGAGAGAGGTACAGAGATCACAGAAGAGAGAAGAGACAGAAACAGTTGAGTCAAAGTGGATGCTGAAGTCTCCAAGGAGGAGGAGTTTAGGGGTAGAGGTCAGAAGAGAGGAGGTGAAGTCGGCCCATTCCAAAAGGAAGTGAGGGGAAAGCTTGCCTGATGTGTATTTTGGAGCCAAAGTAGTCCATGAGGGAGTTGCATACTACAGTGGATGGGGGTGTGGAAGGTGTGGATGGTGGTTTAGAAAGGGACTTCACACTGTTGAATAGTTTTCAGTGTTTGATTGGTGGTACATTATTATAGTTGTATTGAAAATGCACTTTGAGAATAGGGTTGCATGTTTTATGGTGCAAATTATGAATTATGCATCTCCATCTCCATTATTTGTGCTGTGCCCCGAAATGTTTGGAGAATTTTGCATATAGTATGTATATAACAACATTTCAGGTTTGCTGACTGTGGGAGAGCTTTTATCGATATACTGAAATATTGTCAGGTTATTGCCCAAGTTAACTGTACAAGAGCAATACCAAGAGATAATGATATGTTATAAAGTCTATAAGGCTACTGATAGTATTTGTATTACTATAACTGTAACTTGGACAGCAGATTATAAAGCAATTTATACATAATGTAACGGTGCAGAAGTCAGAGATCAACACAAACGTGGCATGTTGATTGCTAGACACTTTTATTGAAAAATGAAAGAAGGAAATCTAACTATCCCTAACTCTAAGAGGGTTTCCCTGCCTCAACAAAAACTAAGGAGCTGTCAGGATGCCTGTAACTAAAACATCCCCCATCCTGTAGCCAAATCCTACTTCTATCCCTTGCACTTATAAATTAACTAAACTGGATCAGTCTCTTCTGAGTCAAGAAGAATGGCGCCGCTCTTCTGGACGAACACAGTTCACAAGGGCATCACCCCATAATTCTGCAGCCCAAAATACTGAATCTGAAAATGTTGAAATGTTTACTGCTACTGCACTTTTTGGCACAATTATATGTGGTAGGGGGTGGGTAAGAGTCATAAATAAATTGAGGGGACTATGAGGGCTACGAGGGGTCTCCTCCACATATAATTATGTTAAAATGTTTGAAAAGTAAGAAATCTTTTCGTACTGTTTTCGGATTCAAATGTTTTTCTCGCAGTAATCAAATAGATCCGTTCACAAATAGAGGGTATGTCTCTTTTCCCCTGGCCGCGATCCTCTTCCAGGAAAAAGAAACAATGTTCCAACCAAGTTCAAAGTTGTGTAAACCTTGATACTTAGAGAATGTTTCCTTTTTCTTCCTCAGGCTCTTTACAACGTCCACAAATTCCAGAGGGAATTACTCTCTTCCCCTGGTCTTCTTAGGCTTCTCAAAATGCCAAGAGAATGACTCTCATCTCTTGGCTTTTCACAGTGTCCATAAACACACCAGGAGTATGACTCTCTTCCCTGGTTCTCTCTCAGCTTTTTGTACTGCCAAGGGAATGCCTCCCTTCTCGTGGCTTTTCACAATGATCACAGTACCAGGGGGAATGTCTCCCTTCCCCTGGCCTTTCTCACACAGCCGAACTAGTTCACTATCCTGTCAGGTAGTGTGACTATGAAGATCAATGATTATCATTTTCTCTCGTGTGGGTGTGGGTCACAGACTTGCAATTCCTCTTCCCATTTCTGGTTTTCTCTTCCTTCTTGATAGACTTGGTTACTCTCCTGCCAAGTACTGCTCTTTAACAAAACGTATAAGAATGTTTCTTCAGTTTTCAGGGTCCGAGACCCTCTATTGTCAGCTTCTCGAGCCCCTTTTACCTTACCACTGCCCTTTCCAGTCCCCAGCGCCTGTCCAGCAACCTGCATACCTTCTAGCATAGTATGCATAGGCTGCGACTCCTCCTGGGTGCTTGCTGTCAGCTGGGGGACCTCTGCGGCACTCCGCCTCTGGACTGTGGGGGCTCTGCAGCCTCCACTCTCTCCCTGGCAGAACGGTCTCTTCTCCCTGTGCTCCCCAGGGTTCAGGGATGCTTGGAGCTTCTATCCACCAGCTACCCTTCAGGTCCTTCTGCTTTGGACAGGATTCGATCTTTGAGCTCCCTTTGCGGCGTCCCGTTCTCAGTCGTCTTCATTCTATGCGGGTACTTGCTCTCGTGGTTCCCCGTGCCTCTTCTTCATCTCTGTACAATTATGATCAAACTCTACGGGCTTAGAGATGTTCTTCCTCATCCCAGTATTTCAATAGAATTCACATGGTTAGTCCCTACTTTTCCTCGTAACAGTATAAGGTATATGGTAGCGGGATGGATTAGTCTACCTTACATAGATGGCTAGAGGTACGTCAGTGTGTTTTACCCTTCACAGGGTGAGAGGGCGAGGGAGGTGGTAAAGGGGTCGGTTGACACCACGTTCTCCCTAAGATGTTGTCCCCTGTTTCATAAGAGGTTCCCCTTCCCATGTGATCCTTCCACGATGCACCACCCCCATGGGAACGATTGTACTGTGGCCGCACCAACCTGGCCCCATGGGAAGGGTTCTCTCATCTCATGGGAGAAGAGACGACATCTAAGGATTCATCACATATCCTTCCCTTAATGTCACAGGTTCTCCCGTGGGAAAAAGAGACAAACAAATCTATGTTTCCCTGTTCCTTTCCTTTTCTGTGTTTGACAGAGAAACAGAAAGGTTGAAGATTGAGGAACCAGAGCATTATTCAGAGGTTTGTGTCCTCTCGAATTAGTAAGCCGTGAGGGGGGAGTGGTCCATTATAAGCCTAAACTTTCTCCTGGTAAGACAATATTTAAGATTACCTACCTTTCAATTTAGACTCTAGCTCAATTATCGCATAGCTTCTTTCTCAGGGAAAGCTGTTCTGGCTTATATAGAGCACAGGATGTTCGATACCCTCAAACTCCTGGGATAAGACTGCTCCCAATCCTACCTTAGAGGCATCAGTCTGGAGTAAACATTCCTTGTTGAAATTGGGTGCCTTCAGAAGGAGTTCAGGATAGTTTTGAAACAATCAAAGCAGGCTTGATCTTGTGTTTCCCATTGTATTTTCTGGGGGGCGGCATTCTTTATTTGTGGGTCAAGCAGGCCATAATAGTGGAGTAGTAAGAAATAAACCTCTGGTTTATTTCCCCTGGTTTATTTCTGGTTTATTAAACCCCCTAGTCCTGGGAAAGCTCTTAAATCCCTTTTGGTCTTGGGGACTGGGTTCTCTTGGACTGCCTTAACTTTGTCTGACTGGGGTTGAACTTACCTGTTTCAAACAAAGAAGCCCAGGTATTTCATGACGGACTGCACCAGGCAGCATTTCTTGGGATTAGCTGTAAAACCGCTTGCTGTAAGGTTTTTGTGACCTTATATAAATGTGAGGCAAGTTCCTCCCAGGTCTTTATTGTGTTTGATATCATCTAAATCGGCACAGCAAAATCTAGAACAAGGTCTCATATTCTATCGCCATGGAGGCCGAATGGAAGGACTTTGAAATGGAATAGCCCATTCGGGGTTGAAAAAGGCAGTTTTCTCTCAGTCTTCAGGATTTAAAGGAAATGTGATGAATACCGGGGTCTCATCACTGCTTCAGATGGGGGAGCCCATTCCCATGAGGCCAGGGAGGTGAGGCTGTTAACAGAGATTTCCCCGGGGGGTGGTGCTTAGTGGGAGGATCTCATGGGGAGGAGGGACCCTATTGAGAGCAATGGTGAACCTGGGAGACATCAATATCCCTTTAACCCACCCACCTTCCCTCAAAGCCCCTTCCATTCTCCAATACCTAATGTCGGCATGTGCTTTGGCTAGACATCTCAGATAGAAACAACTGGGGTGAGGAATAGGCAACAAATAATGAGGATCACCAACCTGAATGGACTGAAGTGAACCAGAAACAAGAGAACATTGGGAATAACCCAAAGAAAGGAGTCTGGGACCCGCATCAGAACAACATACCCTGACTAACAGTAAGGGGGAACACAAACTTTGGGGAAACACACAACATACACCGACCTTGGCAGGAGAGTAAACCAGAGCTGTGGAAGAGAGAGAATTGAATGATAAAGACATTGTGAGCAGACGAGAGAAGGGAGCCTGGAACCCTTATTGGGGAAGTGCTCCCCATGTGCATTCAAAGGGGAAAACGAAGTTTGCATATGTGACTGACACTCACAGACATTGGCAAGAGAGTGAAAAAAGGCTGTGGGTACAAGTGAAACCAGAGAAACCCAATTGGGAAATCAAGAGCATGATGTACCCCACTTGGCAGAGAAGTGGGCCAAGAGGAGGGGGTACTGAGAACAGGGCCTGAGGCCCGCAGTAACTGAGAAAGAAAAGACACAGCGCAGCTTGGAAGAACATCAGGCGATTTTACATTGTGTACCTATGAGGCTGGGTCTGTCCTAGCAAACAACCTTATAAAATCTTGGAAGGACTCTGGGGAAAGAGAATCAACCCCTTTAGTCCAGTGGATTTAGTATTTACTTGCACCATTTGGAACTTTTGTGTTTTATCTACAAGGTCGGGCTGCATAATTGCAGTCAATAGACATTTTCCCTTTTCACCTTTTCTTAAGTTTAGCTGTGAGTGATATGTTAGGATTTGGACACAGGACAGTGAACTTTCATTTTGGACATTCTGACACCCAACAGTTTAATTGGTTGGTTTTGTTGAGGCAGAGAAACCACTCTTAGAAGTAGGGAAAGTTAGCTTTTCCTCCAACTCCCCCGTCCCTTTTATTTTGAGAATAAAAGTCTTTGATAATCAACATGCCACCTTTGTGTCCATCTCATACTCCTACCACCTCACATACGGTGCCAGAAGTGGGATGTGAACAGCCCGATAAAGAGTTGGCACACAGCAGCATTTCAACCGACCTAACATTTCCTGTTCAGACAAATAGGGACTCTATTCACTTTTCAGCAGAGGCAGGACGTCAACCTGCTGAATGGCATGAGACCTGGCAGCATTTCAACCCTAACAGGGTTAATCTGGGACTCACGTTCTTTCCCTTAACTTCCTAGATGGTCCTCCCTGTTAGGAAGAATAAAGATGAAAATAACTACCAACGTTTTAGTCCTCTTGACTATTGGGTTCCCAGTAGAGATACAATCATAGGGCCTCATTACGAGTTTAGAGGTAGCCAGGTAGCACCATGGCTGCCTCCAAACCGGGTTCCATTACCGGGTTCCTGCAATGGGGACTTACTGGGTCATTCTGACATAGGAGGACCCGGTAAATCCTGCTTGCAGGAACCATTCCCCATTCCCATTTGAGGCCCTATAGGGCTCAATGGTAATGGGGAGGGAGGTAACAACGGGCACATTACAAGTGTTTTACCAGACATCTGATTCGGGTCCTGCAAAAGGAAACGTAATCAGCCCTGACGGAATTAAGGGGGCCGGTTCCGTACCGGCCCCCTTCTTTCCGTCAGCGCCAGGGTCGTAATGAGGCCCATACTCTACTTGGACCTCCAGATAGCTGTTCCTACTAGATCAATCAATTATGTAACTCCCCCTTCTCAATCCCGGCAAAAAAATGGTCTAAGGGTGTTACCCATTATTTCCGGTAGGGGAGGGTTAAAGTTAGTTCTCCTGAACTACTCAACAGATTATATCACATTTATAAGAGGAGACTTGGTGGGCTATCTGATATACGAACTCCTCTGGGAGAATCCATTACACTGGAAGAGAGGGGAGATAGGCAGACAAGACTCAGAGAAACCATCTACGGGAAGTAGGACCCCCGAAAATTGTGTCCATCCCTCAGAAGGGGAAACTGCTAACCCTCATGGGAAAATAACAACCTTACCCATACCCTAAGGTCTTTAGAAATGTTCTTCCCTCTGGACATAGAAAACCTTAAAACTTCGAAGCCTAGGACCTCCATGTCCTCCCAAAAGAGTTGTAATATCATGGGACCCGAAGGGGAGGACAATGCAATTCCATGCCATGAGAAAATTAAAGAGAACACCCGAGCCAATCTCCCGACCAGCGAGGCCCTAGGGAGGACAACTGCCAGTAAAAGCATTGGCCCCCTTATATCCACAATAACACCATTATCTTCAATTGGGAAACTTGTTCATAATAGAGGGGACTCTTACCCTTTGTTCACCCCATCCATACACATACAGTTCCCCACACTGGAGGAAAAAGGCCCAGATATCAATATCTTCGAAGTAGATGGAAAAGAGACACTATCCTCTGGATCTCCATCTCCCACAAGAGACAAACCAGTCCCCTTGTGGGAAGAATATGGATTCTGTCCAGGTTATTTCCCTTTAGAACAGGAGGAGCAAGAACCATCTGCCCTATTAACAACCCCTCATGGTTCGGAGGAATTAGAGACACTTACAAAATCCAGGGATAGTGAACCAAGTATCAGTGCCCTAGAGGCAGATGGAGAAGAAGAAATGTCATCTTCTATGACCCCATATCCCACTCTAGGTAAATGTAAATGTAAATGTAATTGTTTATTTGTAAAGCGCTTATACACAAGTGAAGTGCATCAAAGCACTTCAATGTGGGAAGGGAACAAGGGAATACAGTCGTCATTCTTAGGCCTTGAAGATTTCGAATGTTCTAACAACAATAACTAGCATACTAGGCCAGAGGCATATCTACTAGTGAAGTGTGTGAGAAAGAGTGAGGGAGAAGGTAAGAAATGTTTCTCTTGCGATGAGTTGGGCCACAAGGCAGGGGATGCCCCTTGAATAAAATGAATGCCCCATTATCTCCTCATTTAAAGAACACAGTCAGGATGAGGAAGGTAAGAAGTTAATTACCAAACTACCCTTCGTTAACATCCTCTATGCTCAGTCCCATGAGATAATGACACCCGGGGATGGAAAATCAGAGAACTCTGAATCTTAGAGGAGGAAAAATAAAACTAGGAAAGATCCCAACACCTTTTTGTTTACTGGAAATAAATCTCAGTACAGGGCACCTACCACCCTTCAAGGAAAGAACACCTGGGCCCAGCTAGATAACAGCAGTAGGGGATGTGCAATAAAATCAGAATTTCTTCCCCAAGGGCAGAGACAGATGAGGAAAGAGAGAGTCTGTTTTGTCCACGGTCACATGGTGAGATATCCTCAGAACCGAATCCCCACCAACATCCTTGGAAAAGAAACGTGCTTCACTGTGGCCATAATTCCCAACTTGCCAGCCCAATTAGTCATGGGAAGAGGCCTGCCCAGGTTTGACCAATTGGTCTCTTATGTGTCCCAAATAGAAATAAAACCACCAATGGGTAGTATTACAACCGTAACCCAGTCTTCCTCTTTAGAAGGAAAAAAGATCCTGTTATGCATTTCTAAAGAGGAAGGCAGCACATTAAGGGAAAGGGTATCTTATGTTAGGTTATTGGGCATTTGTATAGCACCATTCACCATTGGTGTGACCTCAATGTGCTGTGGGTTGAACGCCCTCAGGGACTGTAGTCCAGAAAATAGGGTGGTAAGTAGTGTGTGTGTACTCAGTATGTGTGCGACTAGGCTGATATTTTGTGGTGGGTATTTGCATTCTAATGTTAGGAGGGGTGTGGAGGTTGTGTGAGACCAGTAGTATGTGTGCAACCAGGTCAAATTGTCTTGGGTACCTGCATTCTAGAGGAGGTGATGTTTGTATAGGACATTATATGTGCAGCTAGGCTGATTTTTTCGTGGGGTATAATTGCATTAATAAAAAGAATGTTGAGGGGTGCATGGTGGTGTGTGATTGATTATGTGTGCAGCTAGGCCGAAGATAATCATGGGGGTTAGTCGCATTCTGATTGTTTTTTTAGAGGAGAGGAGAGAGTCGGCATATTGGTAGGTATGTGTGAGTATCTGTGCAGTTAGAAGAGGTGCCCTGTTCCTGAATACTTTCCTGTGCCTGCCAAGATAACATGTGCTCCCTATTGGAGTGGTTTGGTGCTTTAGTTCTCCAGGAACTTTCTGGTCCAGTATGGAGTCAATACTGTTTCACCAAGCTGGCCGCATCTCTCCCTGGCGTAACAGTACCATCAATGTTGAGTTTGGCCATTTCCCAAACCTGCTGTACCAGGTTATTAGCTTCCCTATGCTTTGGAGTGTCATCGGGACATCAAAGGATAGTGGCCATTCTAGTGGTAAGAGTCCTGGTGCTTTACTGGGCCAAGCGATTGCAGATCTGCAGTTTGCCATCCCACTATCTACTTGAGCGGGCAGTTGCTTATAGGTTTGAATGAACCTGAAAGGTCCAGCATCAAAAAACAGGCTCTGCTGTTAGTGCTGTGCCTGTCTTCAATTTTTAGGTGTAGTGGATGACTGACTATTCCCGGTGTAGTGTCCGGTTTGAATATTAGGTGACAACTCATTGTTGTCACTTGCAAGAGCCTGCCTCGCTAGATTCCTCACCTGATTTAAGAGCACAGTACATTGTGAGTAAAACAAAGTCAATCTAGTCATGTTAGAACGTAAGTGCTAATAAGGCTCAGGGTTCTGAGTCCCAAGTATTTGTTTACAGCAGATGGTTGAGTATTCCCGTACTAGTTTATGGTTTGAGTTGTGAGTAAAACCGCATCATTTTCTCTTACAAGAACTGAACTTGGCCAGAGACATCACCTGAACTGATAGCATAGTGCACACCGCGGGACTCATCACTGCTTCAGATGGGGGAGCCCCTTCCAATGAGGCCAGAGAGGTGAGGGCGCTACCTGAGATCTCCCCTGAGGGTATTGCTCAGCGGGAGTATCTCATGGGGAGTGTAAAGGCAGACTGGAAGCCCTAGCCTGTGCGGAACAGATAGGCCAGGAAATCCTGCAACCAATGACAGAAATAGTTAAAGTAAATGGCAAAAGCCTGCTTTATTACAATCCACATAAAGCAGGGACAGCATATATGCACACAAGTCTCAAAAGCTCTTGTTCTTCCCAAGCACGACAATGGTGTAAAAACAGAAAATATGTCACCTTTGACGTCTCATTACAATCTTGGTTACAAAAACCTACAGGATATGGAATTGGTTAAGGGATTCGTCTACATAATATATGGGTTAATCCTCCCATTGGCTATATTTTATCTGATAGCCCCACTTGGGGCCACCTCTAACTTGATAGTAGTGCGTAAATATCATCTTTGAAGTTGGCTGTTGGTTAATGCAACATGTACTACGCGGCACAAAATTATGACTTTTCATTGGTCGGAACCTTGCTCACCAACCTTGGTAATGACAGGCCATGAGCACAGGAAATGGGAGAGAGGGGTGAAAAGTCCAAGACCCGCATTCTTCCAATTAATTAAGACACTGTTCGGAAAGATTTCCATTCCCTGTGTAATTTTCCATCCAGTTGTGTACCCCCAACTTTTTGCTTTGTTTAAACACCGTAGTCTGACTTTACCAGAGGAGCACAGCCTTCTGCTGCACTCCTCTGGGCTTTTCGCTCACTTTGTTATGGGGAAACTGACATGCCCTTAAAGACAGTCAGTACGGGGAGACTTTGTATCCCTTAGTCCTTGTCAATGTTGCAACTTTTCTGTAACATGTTGCAAGTGCACAAAGTACCTTACAGTACAGTGCACTTGGGTATTTCTGTCATTTCCAAAAGCCCTAGTTACTCTCGAAGGATTTTTTAGGAGAAGTGCAGATATGCCTTGGACAGGGCTGGTGGTAGCTTATCTTTTCATGTATTTTTAACCCTTTCCTGCCAGGTAAACCATGGTTACCGCGTTTGGCACGGTAAGGTGGTCTGGCTCCAAAATGGCCATGCCACAAGGTTCTTTGTCTTGTCCTTTGGCCATCTTGCCCCTTCAGTCCCCGTCCTCAACTACTTTCTTTGGATACCCACGAGCAGTACATTTTTCAGTCAAAACTTTTTGCATTCACGTATAAATGTACTATTGAGGTCGGTGAGCCTTAGTTACATTTCCTTGATGTGCAGTTGTCAATTGTCAATAATGTCATCAAAACATCCCTGTACCACAAACCCAAACAGATGTTAATAATGTGTTGCACTTTGCAAGTTTTCATCCAAAGGCCATGATGTCAAGTCTTCCATATAGTCAAACCTTACGGTTGAAAAGAATAATTTCAGATACAGACGACTTTGAGACAGAATGTAAAGTTTTGACTGAAAAATGTACCGCTCGTGGGTTTCCAAAGAAAGTAGTTGAGGACGCACATTTGAGATCTACCCACATTACCAAGCAGCAACTCCTTACACCCCACCGAAAGAAGGAAGCTAGCTCGATTTTACACATCCCTAAATTTTCGAGGCAAGCTTTCACATAAAAAAAAAATTCCACAAACACTGGCCAATTCTACACCATGACCCAATACTTTTGAACTTGTTCCGCAACCACCTATGATGGTATACAAAAGGGGAACTAATCTGAGGGATAAATTGGTAAAAGCGGAATGGGGCCAGAGACAAGATCAGAGGGTACTGACATCCAAAAAGAAAGGCAGGTTTCCTTGCCTTGCATACAGTCACTGCAATAACATTATCAAGAGTGACCATATTATGCACCCGCACACTTGGAAAAAGATTGCACTAAAAAAAATGTCTACATGCAGAACAACATGCATTATTTACAGCATCAAATGCCCATGTGGCCTCTTATATATAGGCCAAACATCTCGTTCAGCTCGCGAGAGATGGACAGAGCATACATCTAATGTGCGTTGCAAAAACGAATAATCAGCAGTAAGACACTTTGCATTGCGCAGACATACCCTGGCTCAGATTCAATTCCAAATCCTAGAAGTGGTGAGGAAACCAGCACGTGAAGGGGATTATAAAAAATTACTATCCCAACGAGAGATGTTTTGGATTGGTCTTTTAGACACTGTTGACCCCAAAGGGCTCAACAAAGAATTTTCACTTAATTGCTTCATCTAGACATATTCATTGGTCTGGTTTTGTTTTGTCAAACATGAATGGACTCTGTGACTACTTTATTTTTTGCTGTTCAGACCCTTAAAGGATTGTTTTCGTTGATACTTGATGTTACAAATTGTTCATTACGCATTGGAGAGTATCCCACTAGCATGGGAGCGTGACAGATTCACATACAGTTCTTCTTGGCGACAGGTGGTTAGGAAGGGCGAATAGTAGGTAGTTATTGCCTGTTATGGCATTTACATTAAAAAATGTGGTCTTTACTGACCGTTGACAGAGTTAGATATGGACCACTTTTTTTCAAAACTGGGGGATATAGGAATATTTAATCAGTGCATATGATACATCAGCGCTGGGATAGAGATTTGAACAGTGAGACCATGGGACGGGCGTGAAACGCTGTGTGCGTCATCACGCTTTGTTTGACACGTGATGAGTCACGTGATTGAGAACGTTATGGTACTTACATTGAAAAATTCGGCCTTTATTGACCTTTGACAGGGTAAGATATACACCACTTGTTGTCAATACTTGGGGATATAGGAACATCTAATCAGCGCATATGAGACATCAGCGCTGGGATAGATATTGGACCAGTGAGACCGTGAGGCGGGTGTGAAACGCAGTGTGCGTCATCACGCTTTGGTTGACACGTGATGAGTCAGGTGATCGAGAATGCAGCGTATGACTAGACTGGAAATGTAAGGTCGTTAGCAGGCAGAGAGAACAGGGAAAGCGGTCGAAGTAGCAGCACTGGACAAGACACTTTGCTGTATTTGGGAGACAAGAGCCTCAGGTAAAACATCTATCCTGTTACCCTTCTTAGGGTAAACTGAGATTTTTACTTAGTAAGTCACGTGTCTTTTACTCTAGTTTATCTCCGACTAATCCCTTGGGAGGCGAGATGGACAGCATAGGGATTTAATTTAACTCACTCGGAGAGAAAAAAGAGGGGGGACAGTATACCCAATTAAGATATTATCAACTAGCGATTGCTTAATTTTCACTATTTCTTAACTTTAGGATGAGAGATGTTGGGAACTACTGATCAGCTTGGTTGGCTGATGGTATGGCCATCTTAACTACCTGATGAAGGGAATACTACACAAGTGACCTTAAATACATGATTAATGGTGGGTAAGCATCATGATCCCCATATCTGAGTATTTGAGACTAGATGAGCACTTGTTGTTATCAGTGTTATAATGAGACCTACTCAGTATTTGCCCTTACAGATAACTCAACCCAGTTTTGAAACCACACCTACCTGCCGTTTTGCACCTAGACAACTAATCTGCATTAGATACAGTGGAACCCCAGTATCTATATGATAAAGGTCCAGGTAAATCTGCTTTATAATATTTATGAATAGAGGCGGATGACATGTTGGACAGTGGCCCTCATTACGATACTGGCGCTAAACCATGGCGCTATTAGCACCATGGTTGGTGCCGGTATCGTAACGAGTCCGCCAATGTTCAATGGGGAATTACCACCCCATTCCAAGGTTGGCAGGACGGTAATTCCCCATTGAACATTGGCCCTTCCGCATTCCCATTTTTCCCCCATAGGGCTCAATGGGACTGGAGAAGGCGCTAAGTACGGTACCGCAAATTGCGGTACCGTACTTAGCACCAAGGTCCCTTTGCGGGTCCCTACTTTAACGGCTGGTCTAGACCAGCTGTTCAGGTCGGGTCCCGCAAAGGGACCTCGTAGTAAGGCGCTAAGTGTTTAACGGCGCCGCAGCCTTTTACATTAAAAACTTAGCGCCAGGGTCCTAATGAGGGCCAGTGTCTTCTAATTGTTTAGTCCTTCTTTTTTATTGGACAATAAAGTCATATGGAAATAATATTATGTCTAGACACAGGTACAAATTACAATACGGAGGCACTTTGGCTATATGGAAGGTGGACCTAGGATTGGAGTAATTTAATAAGATATATGCTGCACTAGGGGAACAGTATTGTTGTTCTGGTTCACTGTCCACAAGTTACTGCTAGATATGAACTTCTGTGTTTAGATCTATGTACTTATAGGAATTCTCTGTATTTCAACATATTGTTTTTTTACTCCTGAAGAAGGGGTCATCACCCCAAAACGTGTAGAGCTTACAACATTGAATCTGGAATCCTGTCTTTTGCACTGTATTATCCACAGGAGACAGTTGTCTTAAAAAGTTTTTGTTTGAACTATTGTACATGAGATTATGAGATTGTGTACATTGACAATTGCTTATGTTAAAAAAAAAATCTTTGCCCAATATTTATTGAAGTCAAAAGTACTTTTTGTTTGTATAAGTAAAAATAACCTGTTTTGAAAATCATACTCAACTTTATTTGACTGATTTCTTCAGCTTTGATGGTATGCAGGGGACGGGAGTGTCTCCAGTACAGACACTTTTTCTAGTCCCACAGGACCCCTCTGCCACTGGTCGTCCTAGAAGGTCTGCGAAGAAGCTTCAACCCATTAGAATAGTGGGACCAACTATTCTCGGCACCTTCATCAAAACCTGCAAGTAAGCCTTTTCAGAAGTGTCTCTGGCCCAACCAGTGGGCTGACCAGCTTGCACAGGACCTTTGCGCTGATACCGTCACCGTTTTGAGGAGGCCCTTGAAACTTGGTACATTGCATGCACAGTGTTCACAGCAGACTCACACCAAATTTCATACACTTGGCATTCCCAGGTCTGGAGTAAAGTGAGTGCACCCGAACCGGAGTATACATGGTTACCATGTCACGTTCATTGCAGCTGTGGTTCTCTGTGCCCTGAAGGCTGCTACAGCAGAACTGGCCTGATCCATCTACCAGGAGCAGAGAAATCACCATTATCCTGCTTGGGAATCAACCCAGTAGCTTTGTTGCTGAAAGCCTCAGATTTGCGAGATTGCTGCATTAGAACCGGCAACCAAAGTGGACTCGACTGTCGAAGTTTGGTCCGGAGTGCGCCGGGGGTCGGTGAGTAATTGCAACCCTAACTGGTGGCCCCTAGAGCATCCATCCATTTCTATGAACGAGTGGCCCCTGTGTGCCCCTCTCCTTTCCACTGCTATTCCCAAACTCTGGAACCTGCTCTGTCCTGTTGGGGAGACCTTCCACGAATAGTGGTAACATATTCTGTATCACCTCACCCACCTTCCAGAGCTGCTACAGACCCTTCAAGAGACCCTGTTATGCCCATCTGCAGTACCGCGTGCGCCAGCATTGCAAGTACATTTGTGCAATAGGCTCCACTCTACTTAGGGATTGGACTGCTTTTCAGTTAGGATTGTGTTTGATGCAGAGGGGACTAAAGACTATTTGCACTGCCTGCTTCCTCCCCCTTTTAGGTTGTGGACCCATATTGTGCATTAACCCTTTAGACCTCATTGGTCTTGTATATTTGTATATTGATAGGATTGTGTTGGCTTACAAGTATTACTGTGATTTTATTTGTGTGTTGAAACTCAAAGGCCTTGAAATAAATGTATTTGTATTTTTAATATATCTACACCTGACTGGGAGTGATTTGTAAGTGTCCTTTACTCTGTGTGCTCATTGAGGTCTTTCAGTCACCCTCACCCTTCCTGAGACCTAGGGCCTCATTACACGGTAGGCGGCAAACCATGGTGTTATTAGCACCATGGTTGCCGCCGGTACCATACCGGTACCACCTTGGAGAAAAGGGGAATTACCACCCTATTCCAAGGTTGGTGGGGCGGTAATTCCCCCTTTCTCCATGGCCCTTCCCCATTCCCATTTTTGCCCCATAGGGCTCAATGGGAATGGGAAAGGGGCTAATTACGGTACCGCAAATTGCAGTACCGTAATTAGCACCAAGGTCCCTTTGCAGGTCCCAACTTTAACGGCTGGTCTACACCAGCCGTTAAGGTCGGGTCCTGCAAAGGGACCTCGTAGTAAGGCGGTAAGGGTTTACCGGTACCGGTGCCCTTACTGGTACCGGTAAACCCTTACCGCCTACCGTGTAATGAGGCCCCTAGTCTTGACAGCCGCCAATGCTACCTTGATTGGTCTAGCTTGTCCAGAAGGTTACCCTGTTCCAAGAAACTAGGCTGGCCTTCTGAACATCTGCCCACCAGGTCAGAGTTCAGGAATCCGTTTTAACAGACACTTAATAGACACTATCCCTTATCCCTAGGACATGAGCCAGAATATTCCTTTGTATTTGACTTTGCTTTGGGCCTTGATTCTGAGAACATGTGGGGTGCCAAGGCAGGTGCTGGTCATGCCTGGCCCTAATGAATAGACACTGTTCTTGATTGTGAGGAGTCCGTGTTCTGAATTACTCTGTCATGTATTTATTAAGATTTTACCTAATATGAGTGTGAGTGTTATTACTGAGCATATGGCCCTTAACTCTGGCAGAATAACTCTGACACCAAATAATCAAACCAACTCAGGAAGATGGTGAAGGTGCTGTTTTATTAACAGTTATTTAAAACAGGGAGTTACAATGGACATCAACAGACGTTCGCTCAAGCTCTCAATGCATTTCTCATTAAAACATCCTTATATACAGAAAATACGTCAGACGTGACGTCATACTACGTGGCAAATAAGAAAAACCTATGAGGGATTGTGATAGGTTCAAGGGGAACATCTAAGTATACCTTCTGTAGGCACTGGGATTGGGTTTGAATGTCTACTGTCAGGTGGACAGCTTATGCCTACCTCTAAAACATGTCATTACTAACAATATTAGCTACACAGTATATCATTGGCTCTCAAACTATAAGGCCCTTCATTATACAGCCCTCTATAATTGGTTGACATGCTCGTGCCATGTCTGGCACATTCAGTTCCCTTAGCAGCACGTAAGCTCATATCCAGGGTCCAGGAGGTAGACTTGACTTTACCTCCCCACTCAATTAGCCCATCATCTCTCATCACCCATGCCTTCTACCATGAAGATTGTCTTTGTACTTGGCCTTGCAAAGAATTCTTGTCTCCGGGAATATATGGGAGTGTGAGTACTCACTATCGTTGTCCTAGGACTCAACGCTCAACTCTATTTCCATTGTTCGCTCAAGTGACAGGGGACCACAATTTGGTCCATTTTGCAGCATTTAAATGTCTTAAAGGAATAAAACTTGGCACGCTTGGTGTTCTTTCTTTGCACCTTAACAAGGAATGATTCAGCTTCTCATGGTCACCACCTTCAAGAATAGATAACCGGCCTTGGCTGCTTCAGCTTTGGTACCAGTCCAGACAGCCTCGCCATTCATTTCCACAATCTCAGCTTATTCTTGCTGCAACACAGTTCTTGGCTTTTTCTCTCCATGGGTTTGTGCTTACTAAATTCATAACACTGATGTCCATTTTCTATACAACGATGGCTTTGCCTGTAATCTATTCACTACATATAGCCAGTTTCTATGATCACTTAGTCTACCTGCGTTACAGCATCTGTACAGTTATTGAATGGCTTACATTTTGTGCAGTGCTTTGCACACGTGCAATCTTCTTTTTGCATATAAAAGTTTACTCGATTCTTAACTTCGTCATCAGTTTCTGTAAGATCCATGCATTCTCTTCAGCCAGTATTCTCAGTGCGTCTTGCTCGTCTTTTATGATGTCACCAGCTCCTCTTTTTGCTTTGTATAAGGTATCTTAGGTATCCATATTTTAGTCAGCCCCTCTCAAGTCACCTGCACATCTTATGTGTTCGTCTATACTCCAGATCATTTAGCAGCATTCCCCATCTGGTTTGCAGAATATCCATCATCCAATGTAATTGGGACGGTCTTGTGGATAAGTACATCTCAAACCTTGACGGGACAATACGGGTTTCTCTTACATGGACATGAGGTAGGTTATTGGTTTGTGTATATTTGTATAATTTACTATCCATGTTTACCACTATTTTCATTCCCACCAACATTTGGCAGTCTTCTTACATTGGCTTATGGATATTCCTAGGGTGCAGAATACCCGTAATAATAATACCAGTATGGCTATTGATATTTTGAATGCACTAGCCAATCAGGAGGGGACCCAGGAGAATAGGTAGGAGAGCTAATCATCATCTAGATGTCTTCCACCTCCTCTGTCATTTTTGTGTGCAAATATGTCGGCAGTGTTATGATTTCTGTGAGGGTCCATTTTCCTCATCGTCTGCGGGTATGTACGTGCAGCAAGATGGGACAATTTGTGCACAAATGCCACCCCTCAATGGCCTTTATCAGATCAAGGCTGTACCTGTACTGAAGGGTCATTAGCCTTATGGCCCTTAGCTCTTCCTTTATGGTGTTAAATCCCTTCACTGTTGTATTGATCGTTTGCAACAGCTCCCATCTCGTGATTTGGACCCACTGCGCATTTGCAGTGACCTGCACTCCATGGAGGAAAATGGCAGAGATAATCGCTGCTGTTTTGCTAAACAGTTTGTGCTTGAATGGTATGTCATCAAAGGCATGTTCTGATTTTGCTGAGAAATAGTTTTCTCTTTTCTTACGCAGGAGGGACCTTTTGTGCATCCATTTTAAGGAAATCTGTGATTTGTATCTCACTCTGGGAACTACAAGGGCTGGTGTATTCAATTGTTCTATGTAACATAGACCTCCTCACCCTGGGACTAGCTGCATGCATGCTTTTGCACCACAAGCCCAATAGTGGTCATCAATACTACTGTTCCTATTTTCCTGCCTGGTACATCAAACATATGTTTACACCTGATGGTCCTCCCAATGTTTATTGTACCATTAGTCCAGAAGCATTGGGTGGTGTTTTCCTGGGGGTATTATTTGGACAGCCCCACCACCCCCCATTATGAACCCATGTGAGTAATTCTTTGATTTCGGGCCATAGGCCGACACAGAAAGAGTTTGAGTTCATCCCATGGCCGTAGGACCGCTAGTGCTTTGCATACTACTCGTTCCTAAGGCCACCTCTCAGGTATGAGCACAGTTCCCATTATTTGCAATTGATCTCTTTCCTAACACCCAGGTATTTATTTTCCATTCTTGTTGTTACATTTGAGCATCTTATTTTCTTCTCTTCTAATCCATGCCACATTTGTTTTGGATGGCAATTATCTTAACACTGTGGGCTGTGTTTTAGCTTCAACCATCATTTTCATCTCTTGTATATAGTTTGGATTTGGAATTGCCCGCTGATAATACACAATACAATGTGTGTTAGGCAGTGCACCATGTGTGCGGATACCTCTTTTGCTATAAAAACTTGTGATGCACTCATGGCATAGGGGATAAGGAAGCATACATAGCAGCTCTCATCGGATGTCTCCCTCCTCACTCGTGTCATGTGTTGATAACATAAATTGTTACGGACTTGGGCTGAACTAGCTATATAGGGGCTCATGTCCCCAAAGTCCTTCATCGCATTCCCTTTAAGCCTTTTGATTTGCTTAGTGACCAGAGCAAATCCTTGGGCAGTTCTCTCATTTGTCACAGTTCTAGGGGTCACATTGCTGTAGATGGAGTTGGATACATTATACAGGACTAAATCCTGTAATCCCACATGAATAATAACATACAGACGGCAGAATGTAACAAATTTAGCTATACGCTTTATTGCCACTGTATCTCCCTTGTGTATGTTACCACATGTATTATGTTGTCTGCGAGTTAGAAGCAAATATCTAAAAAAAATGAAAAGGTCCCATTTCCTCCTTTCACAAAGTCTCATTTGGTCCTATGAAATGTGAATATTTACAGGAAATATTGAATCCATACAGCAATAAAAATTAGTTAAAGAAAGAAACGGATTTTAGGATCCCTTAAAAGAGCAGTGAGAGTTGTATTTCTTCATCTTAATGCAGGATATGTATCTACTAGGTAAGTAGAGAGCATAAACAATAGGGTTTGCAGAGATAACATTGAACAGATCTAATTTTCTTCTTCGTAAAAGTGCTATTCTTTATAGTGTGCAGACATGATGTTTTCAAAGAAGATGTCCACTAAAGTCCTGCTGCTAGTATATAAAAGCAAACACAGATTCTTTCTTTTAATCATTTGGCTGTTGGTTGGCTCAGGTGGAAGACCGCGTCTGGACCCGACCCGTCTCTTCTTCATGTTGAGCGGGCAAAGGATGGTGTCTCCTTTGAATAGTTTTATGTCACCAAGGTGCAGCCAGGCCGGCCTTCCCCATATCTTTACCGCTGTGGGTGTCACCTCCTCTACAAGGTGTGAACCTTCAAAACAGGGCTTATGCCAGCAGCGTGTAAAGTTCTTTATAAGTATTTTATCCCCAACATAAAACTGTGGGGATTTTAGTGGAGTTGTAAAATCAATTTCTTTGTTGTATTCATCACTCTTCTTCAACCTCCCCTGCCAGGCACAACGCTTTTGAGACATGAAAGTGACACGCACGATCACAGCAGCCAAATAGTCATGCATTTCACTTTCAAGTACATTCGACATGCTATGGGCATCAGTTTGCACTTGAATGGGAGGAGCAAGAGGTACACGCATACAGCATCCCATCACCAGCTCGTGAAGAGTCAGTGATGGTCTGAGCTGGGCTGTTGCGTAATGCAAATAGAGCTAAGGGTAGGCAATGGAGATAACATTTTTTCAGAGTCACTTTTAGCTTGGCAATGCATTCCTTGAGAAGGCCAATAAGGCGCTCACAGAATATGTTTGCCTGCAGGTGGTAAGCGAAAGAGAATTTGTGTTTATGCTCAAAATCTTAGTTTACAAAATGTGGTCCATTTTTAGACCGGGATACTTCCCACACTTCCCACCTTGGTAAGACCTCACATAGAAGGAACTTCGCAGCACATGCCATCAGAGTGTGTAAATGGTCCGGCCTCCATCCATCAAGAGAAAGGGCACACGACTGCTACCATATAACTGCAGCTATTACAAATTTGAAGCATACCCACACAATTGATATGGAAATGCTGGAAGAGTCCAATAGGACAGGGTATTGCTCCTCTCACTTTTTGTAGCATATGACAACATGCTCTACCAGATTAGGTACAAACCAGTCTTCCGAGATTAGAGCTGCAAGAATCTCTCGTGTTGTATGTGCTGGGTAGTGTAGTCGATCTAATACTATGTTAAGTAATTCCAGTGGCCTAACTGGTTTTCCGGTGCTATTGTGTTTCCACAATGCATCTGTGGAAGACATCATTTTTGCTCTTCTGGTGGGGCTCGTCCCTGTAACTCGATAATTTGGGCTATATGCAATGTATCAAAGCCTCCTTTCATTATCATGTTTCGTGCACGTGTGTATTTATTCAGTGATGTACCAAATTTGGTTATTTCAGGAAAGTCACCTTAAGAATGCGCTGTGCACTTCCCCATGGTGATGGCAGATGGGAGCTGTAGTGCATTTAGGAGCCTGTCCAATAACAGCACATGTTGCACTGGCATGCCGCCTGCGTGTAAAAAGCCCCACTTCTTCCAATGTGACAGTGCTGCATGCACTGTTGATGTCGCGTATATGGAATCAGAATACACTGTTGCTTCCTCATCCTCATGCCTTTCTTTTAAAAAAATGTTATCTTTATTTAAGCAAAATTGTAGGGGGAGTGGAGTCAAAAGCTTCCCAAGCCAAATGCATGATAGGGGGTCAACATGACCTTGCAAAAGAGCAATATAATTAATAGCTCTGAAAAAGGAGATTCACTGTAGGATACGAGGAAAAAGGTAAACATTTATTTTTTTCAACAAGAAGGCACATTTCTAAAAAAATTCCTTTGTGCCGTGGCACATCACAAGTACATATAAAAATGCATTTATAGTCTCCACAGTAGTGGGTACAAGCACAACTTGGCTAGACCATGGGCTAGTAGAGGGATCTATAACCCCAAGATCAAGCATCTTGTTGACCTCATTCGTTATATGGGTTCTTACATTGTCTGACATTCTGTACCCCCTGCTTTTCACAGGCAAACAGTCACCAGTGAGTTTATCATGCTGGCCCCAAGAGGTCAAGCCTGGTGAAAGTGAAAACAGGGATTTAACAGTAATTTGCACTCATCCTGCTGGTCAGATGTTAGACTGGAAGAGAGATTAACTCCTTCCACTTGCTCATCTAAAGGTAAGCCTCTGAGGAGGTCAGGTAGAGGTTCACTCTCCTCCTCCTCCTTAGCTGAAGCTAGGAACAATGCTCCTATGTCAGGTCTAGAGACATAAGCCTTTAAACGGTTGGTGTGAAAGACGCTAGGAGCCTCCTTAGGATTGCCTAAGTCCACCAGATAGTTCACCTATCCAAGTTTACACACAACTTTGAAGGGTCCGATCCATTTGTCCTGTAAGGCCCTCTGCCTTGTATGTACCATAACAAGAACAAGCTGGTCTTGAGAAAACTCAACCATGTTAGCTTTCTGGTCATGCCAATGCTTGACCAGAGCTTGACCAGCTTTAAAGTTATCACTTGCCTCTGCCATCATGTGTGACATTCTCCTCTGGAGACCTGTCACATAGTCAGTCACTCTGACTGGCTTGGGGGAAGGAGCACTCTCCAACCCCTCCTTAATCAGGGCCAAGGGACCTCTGACTGGATGGCCATAGAGACGTTCAAAGGGACTGTAACCTACTCCTTCCTGAGGGACTTCTCTATATGCAAAGAGAAGGCATGGCAGGTCCCACTTTCTTTTAAGAGGTTCTTCTAAAGCACCTATCATGCTCTTCATAGTTCTGTTAAACCTCTTTACCAACCCATTGGTTTGGGGATGGTAGGCAGTAGAAAACTTGTAGGTGACTCCACAGGTTTTCCACATGGCTTGCATGTGGTGGGACATAGAATTGGATCCCCTGTCAGATATCACCTCCTTAGGAAAACCTACTCTGGAAACAATACCAAGTAGGGCCTTAGCCACAGCCGGAGCCGTAACAGTTCTCATAGGTATGGCTTCAGGATACCTAGTAGCATGGTCTACTATTAAGAGGATAAACCTGTTACCTGAAGATGTTGGAGGTTCAAGAGGACCAACAATGTCAATCCCAACCCTCTCAAAAGGAACTCCCACCACTGGGAGAGGCACCAAGGGTGCCACATTCTTGGCTCCACTCTTGCCAGAGGTTTGGCAAGTTTTGCAGCTCCTACAGAATTTGTCTACTTCTGAACCCATTTTAGGCCAGTAGAAGTAGAGAGAGAGCCTTTCCTTGGTCTTCTTATAACTTAAGTGACCAGCCAAAGGTATCTCGTGGGCTAACTGTAGGAACTGGAGTTGGTTTACTAGAGGTACTACAAGTCTTTTGCAGTCTCCAGGGATTGACTCAGTTGGTTCACTGTAGAAGAGCCATCTTCCCAGTGCAACCTATACTTTCCAGGCTCTTTCCCATTGAGCGGAGAAGCTGCCTGTAGGCGAAGACCTTCAAGAGTAGGACACTCCCTTTGTCCTCTGCTGAAGTCTGCCCTGTTGGGCCCACCTTCTGCCACTAACGACTGCAGCTCGGGATGTTCAACAGGGTCAAGATCTCCAACCAGAGTAAGATCTTCTTCTAGATCTGATTCCTCAGTATCTAGCTGAACCATACAGGGTTGAACCTCACACTCACCCTCAGTTGGTGGAGGAGTTACAGGTGTGACTTTGGACAGTCTTGGAGATGTCCTTCTGGGCACAGGGGTGCTTGCTGGTTTCTTGCTGGCAGACTTGGGTTTCCCCTTCTGTCCTGCGATAGCAGTAAGTAAGTCCTGTGGACTTGGGGTGATAGTTTCTTCTATCAAGTCCCCAGGAGTGCCTCTCAAGGTTCTCTCCGTAGCAGACCTTGTGAGCTCCTGCTTCCTTTTGCTAGGAGGGCTGGGGTACTAGACACAACTCCAAGAGTTTTAAGGTCATTACCCAACAGGACTCTCCCAGGCACGTTATTTTGCACACTTACAGGTATTCTGACAGTCATGTCATTGCACTGGATGAGAGCTGTTAACTGGGGAACCATTTGCAAAGGGCCTCCAGCTAACTTGGTTAGGTGTATGCACGCCTTAGCAACATCCTCCACCTTGAAAAAACATTCATCAACCACAGTTATGCTGGCTCCATTGTCTCTGATGGCAGGGGTCTCCTGACCATCCACAAGAACACTATCTTTATAATACTCTTTAGTGTTATTTGGGATTGAGTTATAGACATCTAAGTTCTGTTGTTCCCAAAGACCAAAGAACACTTAAGAAACACTAGCTGAGACTCTCATGGGCTGATCAGCTAGTAACTGGAAGTGTCTACTGGCTATAGGTACTTCATCACCTGGGGGAAGGCTAAGGAGACAGTGTGGACCCCTGAAGGTTTACTCTTACATCTGGGATCCCCTTTCACATGGTCAGTTGACCCACAAGCAAAACATTTTCCAAATGCTTTAATGAATGGGGGTTTGTTCTGACCTCCAGCTGGTTTGGCACCAGATGGTACACTAGCCTGATTCGATTTCCCTTGTGGCTTACCCTGGTTATGTTTGGGGCCCTCTTTTGGATTGGAATTATTGGAATTCTCATTGGTGTCTTTCTTTGACTGCTTTCCCGAATCCTTCTTCTGAGTTGCCCCAGAATCCTTGTGAGTAGCCCTATTGGCAACCCACAAGTCAGCAGCCTTAGCTAATTTCTTAGGATTTATCTCCTTTGAATCAGCCACGTGTTGTCTAAGTTCAGGAGAGCAGGCATCATAGATTGACTCCAACATCACAAGATTCCTCAAACCTTCATAAGTGTTCACTTTGTAACCCTTAACCCAACCATCTAAGTTTTTCAAACATTCACACACCCAGGTAGCCCAACGGGTACCATCATGCTTTTTGAAGGTCCTAAACCTCTTAAGGTACTGGGAAGGGGTCTTCCCAAATCTAGCTATCAAAGCTAGCTTCACACACTCATAATCCTGCTTATCCTCTTCCCCCAATTCCATTACAGCATCACTTGCAACAGGGGGAAGCCCTGAGATACCCTGAATCCCATGATTGTATTCAAACATTGCCAACCAATCCAAAACATCAAGTTTAGTCTCATACATACCAATCATTTCCTTTGGCATACAGGGTCTCTTAGGGCTGGAAGACCTAGATGTCTCTGGGAGAGAAGCATTTTCCAAAGACAATTTCTTCATTTTAGAGCATGAGCCATCTCCATTTCTCTGAGACGTAATTCTTGATGTTTCATGGCAGTTTGTGCATCAATACGTTTCACTTCTAATTCAAGTCTAATTTTTTCTAGTGCAATAAACTCAGGAGTGAGTCTAAGACCTGTGGGGGTCCCTGGGGACAGAGGCTGTGCTTTCTCAGCAGGCAAGGGAGTTGTAGGGTTTCCTAACAAGGACTCATCTACTTCTTCTAGTCCAACACTCTCAGAATCAGAAACATCAGTATCCACATTTGCTCGAGGGGTAGGCCCTTCTGACCCAATCTCCAGACTTTGTTTTCCCATTAACTTAGCAACCAGTTCAGATTTCTTTCTTTTACCAGAGAGGCTCGTCTCTCTACACATGGTTCTCAGAACCTCAGCAGTATAGTTTAAGAGACTCTTTTCACTGTATTTTTCCATATTTGAAATGATTTTTCAGTTAACAGAATTAGTGGTGTTTAGCCTTGTGGTTAGTTGACCCAAGGTGATAGCAGCACTCTAAGTGTAATCACTATACTTAAAAATCCCACCGCTGTACACCACTGTTAGGTAGAATCCTGTGCAGTGCCCTTAGGGACCACTACACACAATTAAGTCTACAAGTGGCAATACAAGTTCACCTTTGGTACATGCCTGTACTACACTGTTAAAGTGGTAGCAGTAGCGGAGCAGCCAGACTTATCTCAAGAGCAAATAAGCAGTAGTAGAGATTACACAAAAGAACTACAATTACTGTGACTCAAGCAAACTCTGACTCAAGGTTTTTGGTTAAAAAGTAAAAGTACATTTATTTTTGACCATCTGTTTGCAAAACACTTCACTTCTATTAAATTAAAATCACACGTAAAATACACTGCACACAACCAGTTCTCCTTGTGCAGAACAACTCAAGGTGAGTACCTTATGATTTGACTGACCGGTGTTATGAAACAAAAGACGTTACCTGGAATACATATGAGATCACTTTTTGACAGTAATGACAGTTCGGTCTTACTAAAGATACGCGTACCCACGGGACGAAATGTTACCGGAGTTAAAACACACTTAGCACCTGAGTTAACACAAGAGAGTTGGGGACAAAAATCATAGGCAATACTTTTGTCAAGGCAGACAGAATCAGAGAACACTTACTGACCAGAAGATAAAAGTCAATAGGCCTCCGCCAGTGTCAAGTGGAACCGGGTTCCTGTTGTTGAGGATCACACAGTCAGATAGTTTATGATTCAAGGTTGCCAGGAGTACTTGGATATTGTCAACAAATTATAAGAGGGAAGGAAGACAAGGGCAAGCCTTGGATGAGGAGAAAAGGGTTCACCATAGTTCCTCGAAGCTGGACACAGTACCTTATTATTTGAAGAAGCTGGTGCCACGGCAGTTGTTCCTGGTAGTTTCCTGCAGACTCACAGTTCCTGGTGCTTCAGTCGTGGGGACAAGAAGGAGGAAGTCTGAAGGGAACTGCACTACCCAGGGATGAGGCCAGCAGCAGCGACAGTGAATAAAAGGTGCGCTCCTTTAAAACAGGAGAGGCTCTACAGATGGCTATCCGGACCACTACAGCAATGTGCAGCGATTTTGACTAAGAAGAGGATCCTCTGCCTGTGGAAGATGAGCTGGTTGATCCCACCAGGCTCAAGGGAAGAAGACTCCGGACTGGATCTTCTCTTGTCGTTGAAGGGTAGAGAGCTCAGGACTGCAGCAGGGCTCCACCGGGACTCGGTAGTTGCAGCAGCCGTCTTCTTCTCCGCTTCTCTTCGGTTCCTTGCAGTTCCAGTGGCGACTCTGACTTCCAGCCCAAGAGTCCTGCCTTTTATCCGAAAATCTCCCATTCACACAGCTTGGCTGTCAATCACACAGCAGGGGGGTTGTCCGGCCCAGACAACCACCTCAGCCAATCATGGCAAAGTGCGACTTGGGTTTCCTAGGATACCCTGTGCAGTGGGTGACTACACCCCTCCCTCACATACAGCCCACCTAGACACCCAGGCGCCAAGACGAGGGCTTCTTGGAAGAAGCCCGCCAAAAGACGTTGAACAAAGAAGGCAAACCTGGTTTGCCGCGCAAAGTAAAACACAAGAAGGACTTTAACAAAAAGAAATGGCGAATAAACCCGACCAGAGCCAGAAGAAAGAGTATTTGGTCAAGCGGGTTTATGTTCGAGGCTAATATGATAGCCTGGAACAATACCACGTTTATATAATTTAATCGCGGTAGGAAAGTTAGGGTAGATACCACTGCCACCAGCCAAGTCTAAATGTTAAAAGAGCAAAACAAAGCTCAGAGAGGCACAGACAAAAAGGGATAGCAATTAACCCTTTCCAGTACTCCGTGTAAGATGGAGTGTACTGGGCCTGTAGTTTTAAATGACTACATAAAGTAAATGGCAACTTTACCTGTTTCTGGGGGACAGTAGTCAGCCCCAGAAAAATGGAGTCAGTGGGAAGTCTAAAAAGACAACCCTGTGTCACTGCACTGAAGGTGCTGTGTAACACACATAAAAAGTGGGTCTCATGGAGTGGTGTGCTCCAGAGCCCAAGATCACACAAACAGTAGAAATACGCATGGCAAAACACATGTAAGAGTGGGAAAAAGGCTCACACTCTTATCAAGTGGAAAAAAAGAATCTCCAGAAATCCAGCAAAGCTGCTGGGGAACTCACTAGGTGAGGGAAATTAGCCATGGAATGAGAATTCTCCTTAACAGTGGCCTCCCCTCCAATTAGTTGGATATACCGGGTGGCATGGTTCCGAACGTCACCATCTCCCATGAAGTTTGAATCACTGGTCGGTGTGCCCCCAAGTCAGGTGCGCACTCTCCGCATGTAGATAATTGGGAGCTTTATTTGGTGCTGCTCGCTGGATCACACCACCTCCCTTCTCCCTCATTTTGCTTTGTCATGTAGGGCACGGGGGAACGGGTCAAAGGATGTATAGTTTATCGGGTTTGCAGGTCCAGACTGTGCATGATCAGGAGTGTCACAGAAACCAATATTCGATTAGGAGCTACACCAGCGATGTTGCTTCTCTCTGCCTACAAAGACCAACACGCCGTTCACGCCCATCACCCTCCAATGATTTCTCCCACCAGCAGTTTTTCACACCGGCGCCATGCTCCTATGCTGTTGTTACACAGCTTCAGGAGGGGGGGGCACTTTGATCCAACTGGAACCGTCAGCTCTGGTGCCCCTGCCCCACAAAGGCCACTGCAATGCCAGGATCCAGTAAGGATTACACCATCTCTCCTGGACGCATCAGCCAGCACCTGCCACAACGCTGTGTTGCCGAGCTCTCCAGTAGACTAGATTTCTTTCCTCAGATTGCCGTAGGTCACCAAACTTGGTCAGCTGCTGCTCCAAGTCAACAGCTATCACTGCATCTGCAGAAAGTTCACTAAGCAGGCACACTCAAAAGCCTGGGGCGATATAACCCACTACCACAAAAAATCTCCCGAAACGCCCGCTTACAGCTCATCCAACTGTATGTTATGAACAGAGCGTACCTCAGTCCGGAAGCTATATCAAGATTTACCGATGCGGGCACCCAATCATGTCCCAAATGCAGTGAGCCCAAGGTTGGTATGACCCACATGTTCTGGGGATGCCCAGTGATCAGAGAATTCTGGACACAAGTGAAGGAAAGAGTGGCTGGTGCAGACATTGACATTGAAGTGGACGAACCCTCGGCATGTATCCTGGGCGGGTATAGGCGCAGCAGGGAGAACAAACCCCTCAATAAGCTCAGAGACCTTATATATATAACGGCCAAAAGGCATATAGCCATGGGGTGGAAAAGCCCCAGAGGCCCGCTTATGCCCCTTTGGTGGGGAGATCTTGCGAAGTGGCTCACAGCCGAAACCGCAGCATGGGAGACGGCGATCCAAGTGCAGAGACTTGATTCTAGCGAGGAGCTACACCGTTGGGTGGCCTTAACAGTACCCCTGCTCCACCCAGAGTCGCAGGAGGGTGAGATAATTGGGGAAGGCGACCCAGGCCCGGGCATGGACTCATGATGAACATAGAACTAACCGTGGTCTTGGAAGGGGAGGGGAGGGATGGGTGGAGGGGAGTTGGGGACTTTACCTTTTAATATGCTTGACCTATTACCACTGATGCCAGTTTTTGTTATCTTTTGTTATGAAACTAATAAAATATATTTAAAAAAAAAAAAGCAGGCACACTCAAGTATATAATATTGTTCAGGATTTTTCCGGGCCGGAGCTCAGTCAAGCCATCATATTACTTGTTGCTCAACAGTGTTCCTATCCTCATGCATTTCAAGTGCAAAGATAAGTGCTACCAAGTCTGTTGCTTGCACTGAAAAATGCAAAGGCAATGTCACACTTGCTACTGTCTCAAAGCTGCCATTCTGTTTTACTTTTATCAGTGGAGTCCTTGTGTGATGACCCATCAATGAAGAGAACGTCCCCCCTGCTAGGGCATTTTTGTTAACGTGTGGTATCTCATGATGGTATTCAGTATACATGGTGCACATAGTTTCCTTCTTCTACTAATGGCTCTGCTATGAATCTTGCTGGGTAAACTAATCTGATTCTGACAGTTTTGATTGCTGGATTTGATATAATCACCTCATATCCCGATGTTCTCTGTATGGTCAATGTCCTTTTAGATTTTTCAAGGATGGCAAACAGGGTATGTTCAACATATGGTGTCATTGTACAGCCTGTAGTAATGCTGGCAGATTTTTCAATGGCTAAGGCTGCTTCCGCCAATGATTGTTCACAGGGGCAATGACCTCTCATAACTGGATCTAAGATCCTGCTGTAAAATGCCAGTGGCTTGTGTCCTAGGGTAGATTTTTGTGTGAGGACTGCTGTGATTACCAATCCATTTGTATTCAAGTACAAAAATAATTATGTACTATAATCAGGGATCCCTGAAACGGGTGCTGTGCATATTGACGTTTTTAACTCATCAAAGGCCTCTATCATCTCACCTGTCCAGGCTATGTCACTGTCACCCTTCTGAGCTTCCTTGAATCATTTAAAGAGGGGTCTGACATATGTACTATAGTTAAAGACCCATTCCCTGTAATATTTGCAAAGGCCCTACAATTGTTGCATCTCCCTCACTGTCTTTGGCCTGGCTGTTTTCATGATTGTGTCTGCTCACTCAATGGTCACATTTCTTCCTTCTTGGGATATTAACTGCCCTATATCGAGAACTTCCTTCTGGTAATATTGCAATTTCCTTTTGTCCACTGTGTACCCCTTCTCTGTCAGAACTGTCATCAGCTGTATTGAGTCTTTTCTGTACTGTTCTTCTGTCTCACTGCACACAAAATGTTATCGACATATTGTTTCACTGCACTGCCAAGGTGTACCTTTTTAAGGTCAATTGGAGCACTCAACTAAATATTGAGGGGGACTCATACTACCCCTGAGGTAACCTTGTATGTTTCCACTTATTTCTTGCGATAGGAAAACAAATTCAAGTCTTGTGACTCCTCGTGAAGGTGGATTGAAAAAAAGGCATTCTTCAAATCAATTACTGTGAAATATCTAGATTTGGAGGGAATATTGCACAATATTGTGGCTGGGTTTAGAAACCAATGGCACTCTGCTTCAAGGAGGTAAAGGTCCTGAATAAATCTCAACAATCCCCCTGTTGCCTTTTTTACTAGGTACA
The DNA here is from genome assembly GCF_040938575.1 of Ambystoma mexicanum. Classification (NCBI taxonomy): domain Eukaryota; kingdom Metazoa; phylum Chordata; class Amphibia; order Caudata; family Ambystomatidae; genus Ambystoma; species Ambystoma mexicanum. The sequence continues at coordinate 296,212,185 of NC_090928.1, read as the reverse complement.
CTACCGTATCACACAGGGACTCTGATGGCACTAATCCCTTGCCACACCAAAGCAGAAATAGTATTATAAATGCCTTAATCTGCTTCTCTCAACATGGGATACTGTCTCACCCATGGCAAAATAGCTCCTGGCTTTAGTTTCATTTTGACTGCACCTACTCCTTTTAATAGTACCACGTCATATGGTCCACAATATGCTCAGTACTTGTGCTAAATCTTCCTGGAGGAAAGGCAGTATCTTTTTTACCAATTACATTCTTTGTGGCACTTCACTGTTCTCAATTCTCAGCTGATAAGTGAGGCTTATGTTAAACATTACTTCATCATCTGAGTCATTGTCTGTGAACAACACTTCGTCTGTCAAATTGGTCAGTCTGTGTCCTTCGTCAAGTGCTACAACTGTTCACCAATTTATTCCACCATCATCCACCCCTTGTAGAATGACCCTGTTCTCTCTTACTATCACTGCCTCTGCTTCAATGGTAATCACTTTCCCTTCCTCATCCATGGGTACTTCCGGCCTGAGCAAAAATGTAGTGGGTAATTGCAATAGTGTGCCTCTTGTTCTGGGAAGCCATTCAAACAATATGTATACTCCATAAAGGAATGCTTCTAGGTCAAATGGCCCGCCCGCTATGCTTTCTAGCATTAAAATGCTAATATGCATTCCCCTGCATTTACATAGTGAATACCTGGATTAGAACATATTATGCCCTGGTCACTGAAGGATATTGTCATGTTGAGTTTACTCATTAAATCTCTCCCTAATATGTTAACTAGTGTCTTGCGGGAGTACAATAGGGGCATGGAAAGATCATGTTCTCCTATAGTGATAGGTAAGTCGTCAGTAAAAGGACCCACACTTCTCACCCCAGGAAAACCTTGTGTATTCATGGCAGTGCCTGACAGTGGGTGCTTCCCCGCCCTAACACAGGACCTAGATGCCCCTGTATCAACAAGTAAGGAAAATGCCTTGTCACCTATGGTTACCCTGACCATAAGGTCCTCTTGTGGGTCTGGTGTACCTGATAGGATGGAACACATCAAGTCTCTCTGTGGGTTGCCCTATTGTGGATATTGGTTCAATTCTGTACCAGTGAAAGGATTTCCTCCAACCAGTCACACTCTCTATTCTGGGTGTAGGTGTCTGAGGCCCTGCATTTGCGTTCCATGTTGTCATGGTATTATGTTGTACAGGTGGCTATTGTTGTATATGTATTTTCTGTGTCTGCATGGGGACTTTCTATGTTTGCATCGGGGCATGTTGTTCTTGCTTTGGTGTCTGTTGCATTTGCACTGACATTTCCTGTTGTGCAGGTTGCATTTGTGGCACATGTATCTGATACTGCATGCGATCCTGGGCATAATATTCTAGTGGTTCTACGCTATACGGTAGATGATATACTGCCCCTCCTCTTGGATCTTGCCTTTTTTGCTGCATCCCTCCCCTGCTTCTACATGCTTGGGAAATGTGCCACATTTTTCCACATGTCCAACACTGCTGAGGTTGTCCTCAAAACATAGGTTGTCCCCAATTGAATCGTCCTCCCTGCAGAGCCTGACATCCAAATCCTCTCCCTCGGGTGAACCCCCTCTCCCTCGCAGAAAATAATTATACTCTCGTCTACCCGGAAAAAATGTCCACCAGCCATTGGCTGTACATGCTGTGCCTCCTGTGTAATCACCCCTCCACACTAGTTAACACCACTCCTTGAACCAAAAAACATTGATCATTTTTTCTCAACTAGCTTTGCTTTTTCTAGCTTTCTTCTTTGTGTTTCTTTCTGCCTTTCTCTTGCTTCAACCAGCAATGGTGAACTATGCTTAACTGAATCTCTGGCCAGGGCTTCGCTTCCATTCCCACAATTGTTAAAGGGTGCTCTGTCATGGGTAGTGTTTTGGGTCATTACTTCTGAATACCCCGCTCGTTTTCAAATGCTGTCTGCCCTCTCCCCTATGATGGCAGCGAGCAAGCTCTTTATGTCCCCCACCGCTAACGTAATTCCCACTTAATATATCAATTTTCCGGCTCCCAATGTCAGCATTGGCAGCGTACAAATTACATTATTCTTGTCCATCTGCGGCTAAGGAATATATTGCGGCCGTCCTCCCCCTTTTTCTAACAATGGGAATTGTGTCACTTCTATCTCCTGTTCATTCGTAGTTGGGCCCCAAGTCTTAGCTATCACATCTGTCAAGATACCTTTATCCCGTCCCGGTAAATTTCTCAGCCTATTGTAACGAAGGCATGGTATCTAGCAGTAAACACAGACACAATGGGTTCAAGTTCCGAACACCTTTATTTAATATTTTAGTTGGGTTGGTAGAATTCCCCAGTAGCTCTAACTCTAACATGGGAGTAGTCTCGACCATTAAACAAATAACAAACACATCCAAGTCAGTCTGGTCAAAATAAAAAGGCCTATACTAAAGAAAACGAACCTTGCCCTGCTCAAAATGACAAATGTGTTAAGGGTATACAAAAGGAAAATAGTGTCTCAAAAAAAATGTCAGAATGGCTTCAGTAACAACTCCCTTTCCCAGGTTCAACCCCACAGGTTCTAAAGAGTCTGTTAAAAAAACAAAGGATAGGTGAATGGCACAGTTCTATCAGTATTGCAGACTTTGGCTTACTGGTACAATTCAACAGTTCAGTCTTAGGCTTAAAAGTTCTGGGAGTTCAAGCACTTCCGTAGGCTTCATCCGCCTTGTCATCAATACTCTGGTCACATTCACTTTCTCAATGTCTCATAGTTCTGCGCAGGCTTCCCTCTGCCAGGCACGAGCCTGTCTCTTCATCGTTGGGGTTCCTTTCCCAATGTTTTATCTAAAGTATCTTTTCATTGTCAAAGCCCTTCAAAATTGCAAGGAATTTACATAGACTTCTACATGACCACTACAACCTCTTTCAACAATTCTTCAATTCACAATCTTCCTCATCTTGCAGCACCAATACTTCTTGGTACTTGCAGCTCTCCTCTTTAGCCTGCCCTCTTGGATTTTTCAAAGTTCATATGCAACACTAATACTTCTTGGTATTTCTTTTCCACCAATGCCTCTTGGTACTTGTAGTTCTTATTCTCTTTAGTTTACCCTCTTGGACTTTTTCCAAAGTTCATATACTTTTCCCTCTTAGCATATTCAGATTTCATATCTTTCACGTTCCTCTCCTTCAACTGTTTTTTCTTATCGCGGTTACTTTCTTTCCCTTGGTTCCCACTGTAATATCTTTCAACTCTCATAACATTTCACAGAGACTTTCGAATGTGCGACTTCGCCACGCAGGACCACTCTGTTACTTTGTATCCTTTCCTTTCAACAATTGTCTTTTCCATTCGCGTTTTATCGGCACACACGCAACCTTCAACTTTCAAATTACAGTCACTTGCCTTTTAGCACAAACCAGACTTTTGTTGCCTTCGATACCACATCGGTCATGCTAATTGGATTTCTTCCATCTTATTCATACAGGTCAAGGCCGTTACCAATGCCTCATCTGCTCCTCTCCGGCTCCGCCCTTCACCCGGGAGGGTCGCGGGCTGCTTTCTGGCAACTTGAAAGTTTCTTCCCTTCGCCTACTCGGTTTCGCTCTTCGAATGCTCACGGCTTCCCGAAAGCATGGAATGCTCACCTGGCTTTCTCTTGATCCTTTCAGCCTGTTGACAATCAGCCGGTTGGCCTTCCAACTCCTAAAGCCTGGTTTACATCAGCCCCGAAAGAGCTGTTCCTTCTTGTACCCAGGCTCGCTCAAAGTGTGCCTGTGTGCGCCATCTTTTATCCTCACAGGGAGTGTTAATAAGTGGCAGGGGTACATTATTAGAACTACGGGCCTGACACTGCCTGGCCTCATTACAGCAACAGAACCAATGCAAGTCAGTGGAGGTAATCGTTCATACCTCATTCCTCATCTTCCTCAGTGCAGTACTGTTGTCAAGATAAAGTGGGGAGGAATTATTGTAGTTTCCCATTAAAAAAAGCAGGGATAGGGGTTGGATGGGTGGTGGAAAAATGGGGATACCATGTTGCACCATTGGGGGCTTCTACCCCACTCACCAAGGACCCCTTACACAGGTGATCCTCACTTGCTTGTCCAACCCCAGGGTCGGGATCCAAAAGCGATGGCCTTTCCCTGGCCACCTGAGTACGGGATCCCCGGGAAGTAAGTTGTGAAACGCCCTCTGGTTTTTCACACTATTCACATAAGGGGTGCTATCTTCTAGGCTCCTTGATCATATTTTCAGAAGTCCTGTACTGTTGAGAGGCTCCAGAATTCACTCTGATCCTTCTAATAGTAACCATGCCCCCTCTTCTCCCATCCTGAGGGCTGTAGACCGGGCTTATACAGCTTCTCCCACCTTCTCTCATTCTATTTTGTTTCTTTCCTCATCAAAAAACATTGTACCACCACTTGAGGTACTTCCCTCATATTCTCTGTCCTCAAACCCCCATCTCTTCAGGGGAAACGTCCCGTACAGCCATTCATTACTTCTTCCAACACACCCCTTCCCCTCTGTGTGGCGAGCCCTCTCTATTCTGGTTCACTTTCTGAATGCCACTATCTCTTCTATTCCTGTACAAGTTACCAATCCCCCTTCCCATAACTCCTCCCTCTTCTTCATCTACCTAGGAAGGTCTTTTGGGTATTTTATTCAATTCCTTTCGAAATCTCTCTAAACTTATTTCCCATTCTCTCTGCTCTCACTCCTTGTCTGCCTCTTTCTCTTTGAGTATTTGCCCCCTGACGATCTCCTCGATTTCTTTCTATTTCTTGTTCTATTTCTCGATGTAGTTCCTCATTCCATTCCCTCTCTTTCTCTACATCAAGTTGTCTTTCTTTTTCTTTTTGTTCTTCCCATCACTTTCCCCTTTCCCTTTGTTTTCTCATCCTTTCTTTTCCTTCTTCATTTCTTTTCTCTATTTCTTTTGCTTCATTTCCCCTTCTGTTCTTCCTTTCATTTTCTCTCCTTCTCTCATTCCACCTCCCGTTTCATTTCGGAGCTGAGCATTCTGGCAAGCAGGACTGCAGTGTATCGAGTATTTAGTCTGAGCAGTCTGTCTACAGTTGCACCTATTGGAAGGCAAAGACTTTGCTAAAACCTCAGCCCGCAACGTAGAGCGTTCGCGCAGCTGAGCAGAGGTGAGCAGTCTGGCCAGCAGGACTGCTGTGTATCGAGTATTGAGTCTGAGCAGTCTGTCTACAGTTGTATCTATTGGAAGGCGTAAACTCTGCTAAAACCTCAGCCCGCAATGCGGAGTGTTCACAGAGCTGAGCAGGGGTGAGCAGTCTGGCAGTCAGGCAGCAAGGAGCAGAATGGACCATGAGATTGCCGATAGACACCGGGGATGGCTTGATTGTGTCAGAGGTATGTGAGCATATACTGCAACATGAGAGCAGTGAACATTGTGAAAGAGAGGAGGCTCTGTTCCTCTCGAACACTGTGAGCAATCTGTGTATGTATGCAAGCATGGATGACCTTAAAAATGGCCTGAGATTGAAAACTTTGCCGGGCAAAAAGTCCTCTCCTCAGCGAGATAAGGGTAAGGATGAGGACACGTTATCTGTAGTATCGTGGATTGATCGAATCCCGCAATCACAAATGCAACCATTGACCATGGAGGTGAGTATTGAGGCTAGTACGGTGGGCTACATAGATAGCCTGCAGTCTTTGACTGCACCTCCAGCCCCTAACCACCTTTAAACTCCTAGGAAGGATAATACGGCTACAGGAACTAACGAGAAAGAGGCAGACAACAACTGGAAAGCAACAAATAACTCAAAGAGTAGCCTGTTAGACGACGCCTTGCCACTTGCTGAAACGGCTGTTGCCGTGGGGAATGTCAGAAACAGTATACCGCTCCTGCAACCACTCCCAATGATTATAAATGGGGACCTTCATAACGAGGAAGCGATGACAGACTTGAGTGGCAGGAGCATGGCAACTAACGTCCAACAAACAGACATTAGTAAATCAACATTTGGGGTTGAATCTGAGGCCAGTAGTTTGGAAATTAACCCCATACCGAGGATTGGAGCTACCGCTATTGCAAAATGGAGCACCTCAGCATGGAACACATCAGACACTCATGTCCAAATCATAGCATAAAGGTAAAAGCCAGAAAAAGCTTTTCACTAAAGGCATCTATGACAAAGATGGTGCATTCAAACGTCACTCTTCTAGGTTACAAACCAAATTGAATACTTGGAGACCAAGAGGTCTTAAACCACATGAAGACTTGAATAGCTGATGCTTCTTTTATTGCAATTTCAGACTGGATAAGGGCGTACCTTCGTCCCATGTCGCAATGGCTAAGGATGACGAGGGGCCCTTGGCATCTGAAATGTCAGACCACCTTTTACTGTAAACATCTCTGGAAGTGGAATTAGTGGTTGATTACCCTGGCAGTCGACCAGTGAAGGTACCAGCAAAAGAGTGGAAAACAGGGGGCAGGATCACCATCCAAATGCTAAGGACTAATTTGTTGGCAATGATTGGTTGGAGCCGAACGAAGGGATATGTGGGCAGATTGGAATAACTGAAGTAAATCACCTATCAATGACATTATTCCAGCGGAATGATCAAGAGGGTCGTCAATTGACAAAAGTATGGAGTCCACGGAAGATCTGGAGGTAGCTGATCTGGCTATAATTGAATCTATTACCACAACTACACAGACAGATGAAGTGGAACCTCCAAATGAGAAGACAGGATGTCCCCATGGAACTACGAGAGAACTTTTAGTAATTTCCACTTTAACAGCAATAATGAGCTTGTTCATGAAGTTATACGAGCAAATGGGAGATTGGTTAAAAGATCAAACGGCGGTGCTAGCGATGCTCCATTCTAAGATGGTATAGGTTGAAGGATTCGTCACAGGAATCTAAAGCAACCTGGATAACGGCACAGCGCGAATCTCTAGTCTTCTCCACACCATCCTAGATCCTATCATCAAGGAGAAAGAAGCAAGAACAATGTCAAGAGGCTTTGATTCAACAGAGACGTGAACTCCAGAGAAACAGACCGGCAAACAAACTTCATCAATAGCCACTCAAACAGAGATGGTGAGGCCTGCTGGTCTGGTTTCAGAATATCCAAAGGATGGAGTTTGTTTAGAGCTTATAATACAAAACTTCTTAGAGACAACCAAACAAGCTCCACAGACAATGTTGGGGCTATCCCATATCATCAATCATGATCCAATAGACATAACAACGATCAATGTGGATGAGGATCCAGCTGATTGTCAATGATCAGTTGCAGACGAATTAAATATAGAAGTTCATAGCAATAATAAAACGGGATTAACAGGAAATACTCACCAAAAAATCAGTGAAATATTTGCCAAGTCGAAACAACCACAGAAAGACCTCACTATAAAAGGCCTCTCTGGCGACAGCATCAAACAGGTCAGAAATAAATCCTTTAAAAAAAGGAGTGTTTACCTTAAATGTCAAGAAACTTAAAAATCAAAGTGCTCAACCAAAACGCAGAACCAGTGGAAACAAAGCGTTCATTAGAAACATCACGCTCCCAAAAAGTATGACGTGTATTAACACTATACATACCGTCCACACGGTTTCACCACAAAGTTCTAACTCTCATCATATTGATCACATGGAAAAGGTCCCAATAATATCTCAAGGGGAAGGGTCACCCTCAATCGACTTGATGGATTTATCGACCTATACCATGTCGGAGCACGAACAGGATGTGGACGAAGAATCTGGATCTGAAGAGCCAAAATATGATCCTGCAACCTCAGATACTGACTCTGATCAGTCTCAGGGCCAACAGCCGAGATGGACAAAGAAGCCTAGTGGGTTAGACACTCTAAAGGAATTAGGTTTTAACATATTGGAACTCAAGGGAAAACATTCCAAAAGGCATACAATTCACATGAACTTGCAGGGGACCGGGACAGCGGAGAGAGTTTCCAGTCTCCTATTCAAAAGATCGGCCCCACTAAGCAGTAGGGGTACACAACCCTCCAGGGACCTCGATTATTCGAAGAAGCCTATACATCAGAAGTCGAGCATCCTAAGTCTGACCAGAAGAAGATGTCCCCAAGAACTCCCTGAGGAAATCAACAGATGGAATCTCAGATAAAGGGATGGGAAGAAAAATCACAATGATTCTTCGATCCCGTCAAATGCCCTATACCAATTTGAAGAACCTCATACTACATTTAAGAAGCATGTGTACGTAACCTTGCTGTTAAGAATTGGGAAGCCCAGGATATCATCAAGGGAACAAATAGCACAAGATCCTCTGCTACAAAAATTGGGTGAGTGAAATGCTGCCTCAAAGAACGTATGACAACCTAAGTTTATTACTTGACTGGTACTGGAAAGAATGATTCCTCTGGTTGATGGCCTAAATCTCAATAGAGCAAACGTGATACGCCTTTTCCATCATGTCCTGTGTTTGAAATCTTTAACAACAGACGACTTGATTACAGTCGAATTCCCAGTGTCAGAAACCATCAGCTCTTGGACACCTAGTGTAGCCAAAGAATTCTTCAAGGCAATGGGGGTCATTACGAGCTTCGCAGTAAAAAACAGTGTTTACCGGCATGGAGCAAATACTGTGTCCGTGTAGGAAAGAGGCTGCTAACAGTGACCGATTACGAGTAAGTGTGCATGCGTGTAGCGGCATGCCTGTATCGACAGTACCGGCTTGCCGCTAAAGTCCCAAAAATGCCCCTTAGCGGCATCATGGGAAGCGCAGACAGCACTACCGCCGCCATCCTCTAAATAACGGCCCCGGCATCAATGGATACGGCATTAGCGGGCACCGATATTGGTGGGCACCAGTAATAGCGGCCACCGCTATTAGCGGTCACCGCTAATAGCAGAACCGGAAGTAACGTCATTGCGCCAGAACGGGAAAGGGCACAGTGACCATCTTTAAAAACACAATCCATTGCCATCCTCACTACACAGGACCTAGAGCCTCAATCCGATAGAAGAAAAACATCTACTCCACCAGCATCATGCCACAGGCAGTGAAGAAAGGTGCATCCCGGCAGCGGAAGGAGCGGTTCTCGGAGGACGAACTGACAATGCTAGCAGACACGCTGGCTGAAAATGCTGAGGTGGTCTTTGCAAATGACCTCAAAAGAAAAAAGAGATTTGGGAACTAGTATCCCTTAAAGTGAGTGCAGTTGGGAACAACCCCCGCACAGTGAAGGAAGTGAGTCAACGTTGGGACGACTTGCGCCTCAGAGTGCGGAACATCTTGTCGGCCAACCGGAGCCAGGGCCTGGCTACTGGCGGTGGCCCAAGCTCTCCAATTAAACTCAGCCGCTGGGAGGAAACCTGCGCCAGCACAATCGGCATTGAGTCGATCGACGGTGTGGGCGAGATGGAACATGGCGCCATGTCATCGACAGATGGAGGTGAGTGTCCTAAGAAAACACTATAATGCAACGTATGATGATAGTCCACCAAAGTGACCGTGCCATGAGGCAATACATGGCCCATTACAGACACATGGACACATCCCTGCCTAGATGGCGTCCTCAGCACTGACACATCCACATGCATGCAGCATGCCAATGCCATACCTGAGACACACCCCACAAACATGGAAACGGCATATGTCACACTGCACGCAGTCCACAAAAGAAAGGCATGTCACACAGCATATTCCACCTCAAACATGTATGAAACTGATGTATGCCTGCATGCTCCCCCCATATAGCAAGCAACTTGAATGTCAAAACTCCAATAACTAATCCCCTCTAATGTGTAGAACAGCAACAATACCAATGTATGCATGTAGAACCATTACTGATGCCGTCCCTCTCTCGGTCCCCCACAGGCTCAGATCCTGACAGCGAGGCCCGGGACTCAGCGGCGCAGGCAACGACTCCCAGAAAGAAGGCCAGGGGCAGGGAAGAAGGCAACAGGCCTTCTACATCAAAACGCCCAGGCAAGCCACAACTGCCACAAAAGGCGAAGGCACCACAGGATACTAAATCACTGGGGTGGCTAAGGGCCACTGCCACGGCACCAGTGCCTACAACAGCTGTGTCCACTGCACAGGAGCCAGTAGTAGGAGATGGTGCCCTTTCAGCCACCAACAGCTCTGTCGGGGAGGTGGCATCCACGGCACCCCAGGGTGATGAGGAGGCACAGAGCCAAGGCCAGGTGTGTGTCCCTGTGGAGGATGAGTCATCAGACTTACCTGGCACACCCAGCCCCCCGCCATCACCCCAGATCACCCTATTCAGCACCACCAATGACAGCACACAGGAGCAGTCAGGAGGGGAGCCAGGGCAAGGGAGCTGGAGCCCCACAGAGAACCCACATGATTTGGGAGACTTGCCACATGCAGCATCCACCTCCACTGGTGTCCGGGATGGGGTGCAGCAAATGGCACAGACAGAGCAGCGCCAGGAGGAGCTGACAGGGCTTGTCAGACAGTTTGTATCGGACGGTGCCCAGGCAAGGCAGGAGGGCTGGGACAGCACAGTGTCCTTGAGACAGGCCATTGAGGCAAGCACAACTCGCATCTGCGAGGAGTTGTCTGCAGTAAGGCAGGTCCTTTGCCGAATAGCGGATGCCTTGGAGGCAGAGCATCCTGCCCCGAGACTGGAGCAAGCAGGCACGACCTCCTCTTCGAGCTCCACTCAGACCAGCCCCCTTCGCAGGTCTGCGCGCACCTTGCGGCGCTCAGACATGCCGCCATCAGATGCGGGAAGTGGGCAAAAGTAGCAGGGGCAGCCTGAATATGGCAATTGATGCAGAAACCTGCAGCATTCGATTGAACACCATGTGTGGGGGAGTTGTGGGGGGAAGGAAAGGAGGGAGAGGGAGTGTGGGGGAGTTGTGGGGGGAGGCGGAGTGGGGAGAGGGTGTGTGGGGGAGTTGTGGGGGGAGGGGGAGAGGATATGTGGGAGAATTGTGGGGGAAGGGGGAGAGGGTTTGTGGGGTAGTTGTGGAGGAGGGGGAGGGCAGAGGGTATGAGCACTTTTTACTGTTTAATACACCCGATGTGTACTTGAAAAAATACTTGACTGGACATTCCTTATTGTATGTGTCATTTATTTGTCTACAGTACATAGTGTACATGTACTCCCACACCCAGTGCCCTCAGTCCCACTTTCATGGCACCCTCTGCACCCATGTGTATTAGAAATATTGGCAAATCACAGACTGGCACACAGCACGTCCCTCCTGTGCATCGGCACCGCGATGATGTGCGCTCACATCTTCTTCATCCTCTTCATCATCACCTGGTGGTTGCTGTACAATGGCAGGGGAACGTTCTGTCGGATACACATGTTGTGCAGCATGACACATGCCATGATGATCTTGGCCACCTTCTCATGTCTGTAGAGGCGGGCCCCACCCAACTGACTAAGGCAGCGAAAGCGTGCCTTCAACAGGCCAAAGGTCTGTTCGATGACCACACGGATACACCTATGGGAACGATTGTAGTCCTCTTTGTGCCTGTTCTGCGGGTACCGGGCAGGGGTGAGGAGCCACGTCTTCAAGGGATAGCCACTATTGCCTGCATGGGTGCAAAATAAGGTATGTGTTTGTCAATTCATGATGGACAGCTGTACTTATCACACATGCCTGCAGATATTTGTGGTTCACATGCACATGTCCCTGATTGTATGCACACATTTTACCTTGCCACAATGTGTGCTGATCTATGGTCTTATGGAGTGGATTGCGTCTTCAAGATGATACACAGTGTACACTGCCTTGATGTTGCTCATGCACTGTGGACGCATACCCCTGTGTTTGTGTTATATATGTGATGTGTAGTGTTCAGTATGATTTTCTTACTGGCAGCGTTGGCAGTAGTGTCTGCATTATTTAGCATTCAGCGCTTATTATTCCTAAGGTGACATGCTGCACTACTGTGGTGGTGGCCCTGTGACAAGCAGTGTATTCCCTTGGTGGTTTTGTTTTGTGAACTCTCATGGATGCTTGTCCTGTGTAGGGATTTTCTGCAGACATTTACATTGTGCATACTCAAAGCATGTTGCTAGATTGTGTTGCGGTCTGATGATGGGTGGTGGACGTGTTGTGGGATGTGGGGTGGTTGAAAGTTTGCCATGTTGTGCTTGGTGTGCAGCTTCCTCCATTGCTATGGGGATTGGTTGTCATGTTCACTTTGGGATACTTTGGGGCACAGTGTTTTGGGATGTGGACATTGTGCTGTCACCACAACAATGACACCATGGTGGTGTGTGCATCTCTCCCCCCATTACACTGCCATGTGCCTGTCATGCAACTTACAGGCACGTCGTCCTGCATGTCGCTCCATGTAGCGTGGTAGCGTGGAGTTCCGCAGGATCATTTAGTCATGAGTTGATCCGGGAAATCGGGCACAACAATGTGTGATGATCTTGCTGGAGTCACATAACATCTGTACATTGATGGAGTGATATAGCTTACGATTGCGGTACACCACCTCCGTTGCATGCGCGACCACCAATTCCACATGGGTGCAGTCAAGTACACCAATACAATTTGGCATGCCTGCCAGTGCATGGAAGCCACCTTTCATGTCAAAGATCTCCTGAGCAGTCCGTGGTAGGGATTTGTAGTTCCCTCAGTGCTTCAGGAGGGCATCCAGCACTTGGTTCAGCATGCGAGAAAATAAGGGTTGTGATATGCCATGCATGTGCTCCACTGTGTGCTGGTAGGCGCCTGTGGCCAGGAAGTGGAGCACAGACACTACCTTCAGTAGAGGTGGGATGGCGGTGCGTATTTCAATCAGGCTGACAATGTTGTTGTGTATCATGTCCACAATGGTGGTGATGGTGTCCCGGTCCAGACGGTACAAGGTGTTGATCTGATCAGGGGTTAGGTTGAATGGACTGGCTCTGATGCGAGGGATTGGGGGCTCTCTGCGTGGTACCACTGGATGCACTGGTGGGGCTTGCTGGGCCTGTCTCACCCTCCTTCTCCTCCTACGTCTCCTCTGTGGTGCCTGTTGTTGTTGCTGGTGTAGCAATGCAAGCATGTTCTCCAGCCCCAGTATTGCTACTACAAGTGGAATCATTTTGGTGTGGTAAGGGGTGTGGTGTGTGGGTGTGCTCCTTTTGTGCTGGGCCAGACTCCATTGCCACCACATGTGCTGATTGTGTGCACCTGTGGCAGTTGGGAACACTGCAAATTGCTGTTTGCGGGTGGTTCGCGATGCCAGTATTGCCGGCATCCCCGTATCCCTCATTACCGCCTTCATGATGCCGGTATTTGCATGTCCGCCTGACTGGTGATGTCCTCCTGTTGGTGCCATCCCACTATTGCTGGGCCCAAGGGCCGCGTGCCTGCGCGCATGCCAGTACGGGGGAGCACTGTAACAGAGGTGGTGCTAATACTGGGTTGTTGAGTCGGAATAGCCCGGAGCGGTATGCGGTGCCGGTAATCCCTTACCGGCATCATTTTTCCATTACCTCCAACCTCGTAATGACCCCCAATGTCTCTCTGTGGGTGAACAATAGAATAAGAAAGCAATTAACTAGAAGAGGGACACCAGATGACACCTTCGCGGGACTGCAACTGCATTTGAAGAACTCCAAATGCACAGGTAGTAACAGAGCGTCTTTCCTGTAGGGAACAAACGTATAGCTATCAGAGGCGTTTCTCTCCTAGGCAAAAACACCCCCTAAATGGTCTATTAACTGACATATAGGGGTAGACAGAATGTCTGTTGACCCGTGCGTCAGGGTACACATGTACTGCAACGATGGAGGTGTCCCCTACAAGACAATAGACAAACAGACAAGCAGGTAAGGTAGACCGCGTGATATCAGAGAGAGAGGCAGAGTAAAGACAGAGCAATTGTCTAGGCTTACCGTAGTGAAAACGTGGTTTGTAGAGCAGTGGGAGGATAATCCGGTGTAGGTTCCTGGGTTGTTTTTCGGTGGTACTATCCCGTAGAAACGAGGATGCCTAATACCTGGGGTGGCAAGTCTCAAGTCACAAAACAGCCGCTGGACCCAACGGCACGCGGACGCCTGACACGAGGAAGTACAAAACACACCATGGAACAGTTCATTGGGATTGTGGAACTGATGAGGAGATGGCAACGTATTGGTAGGCAAAAGCAATAGAACACGTGGAACAATCCGGGTTCAATATCCTGGCGGGTGGAGTACAACAAAGGGCGAGGCAAAATGAATCTGTTAAGCATTTTCCGAGTCCAGTATCCTGAGGTACAATGCAGCACAAGGGATGAGGCAAAGGAGTCTGTATGACAGTATCTGAGGTCGGTTAACTTGCCGGCAACGAAGAACAAAAGGGGAGAGGCAGAAGGAGTCCAAGGAATGTAGTATGAAGACAAGGAGCCGAAGAGTAGACAGATCAAAACAAGGGGAAAGACAGGCAATCTAATAACAGGCAAAGGTCAGCAAGTCAGCAAAATGAAAAAAAAGCACAGTTTACATGAAGCTCAATCAGAAGGGCCGTCTGTCTACACTGAACGGCATTTAAACCCTGTGTCACGTGATTCGGAACGACGTGTCACGTGACCAAGAATATGAAAAGGTTGCCATTGTTTCCACAGCCACCGCCACCGTCCCAGTGTTCGGGACCGTGCCGTTCTGTGAAGCCGGGATGAAACGGGCAAAACACGTTGCCGGATGCACTTGGGGAAGGCAAGGCGAGACGGAGAAAGAAAGTATGGTGTTGCCTTAAGACGTAAGTCTCCACTTCCATAATGTTTGACAGAACGGAAACCTTGCTTCCTGACACCCAGAGGAAGAAAGGACGGATCGGGTCATCCTTTATCCTGCATCCCCGCTGATAAGACACTTGCAAATGGAAGAAGTGCATCGATTAAGACCCATGGGTTTCGACCTAATGGAGCACGAAATAATGTATCCAGTGAGCCCCAAAGTAGCAACTAGAAAATCAGCGCTGGTAACTACAGGAGGACCAGAACAGGGAGGACCAGAACAGGACCCCAAGAAACTCCATTACTCAAGCCGGGATAACGATAAAAGACCTAACACGCCTTGGAAGTCGGATAGGCGAGGACGTAAAGACAAGGTGAAATTAACTAACAATGAAAAAGGATTGGAGGAGGGGGGCGTGGCTTGGAGCACCGACGATGCAGCTCCTCCTCTGAGAGCCTCCGTACCAGGCCCACCGAGAATGTAGTTTTAAAGAAACTCGGCATTACCTTTCGAACCCCCCCTTCCATGCAACATGAAAGGAAGGTGTGAGGACCCTGGGGCACGAAGGTGAAGGCTGTTCGAGCCTGGGGGGACCCCGAATCTGCTTCCATGACTTCACCCACTGGGGGCCGGAGGACCCAAGATGGCAGCCATGGGAGCGCACCAACTTAGCCTTCTGACATAGGCAAATCTCGCCGAGGCTGCCCACTGGAGGAGCTCCCCCCTCCCGCTAGCTGTGCTGGACGACGAGTGCCGGCGTTCGCCTGGAGGCCCCCGCAGCCAGTTGCAGAAGGCTCCTCTTCCGCTGTCGCCCACCCACTCCAGGGCTGGTTCCAGGGCTGGCTCTGTGGCTGCAGCGCTCGGTGTCCTGGAGAATCCCACGCCGCCACAGTGAGTGCGTCCCTGGTCCTCTGGGGGCTGCGGGCCGGGTGGCGGACCAAACGTCCTCCCTGTGAGGGAGTGCAGCATGAGGTGACTGATAAGAGGGGCCTGCTCGGAAGCCTCCCCCTCACTCCAGCCACACGTTTGCGGAGGCCTCCAATGCTCCGGGGTCTCTTCCACCAACTCCTGGGGTGCCCCGGCCCAGCAAGCTGCTCCCCCCCAACCAACGGCCTCTGAAGTGGGCAGGAGCCCTAACGGTGGTCTTCGCTTCTGGGAGGATATCATCCCCTCCCCCGCTTGGCTCTTGGAGGCCTACGGGCCATCTTGAGGGACCGCAGCTGAGAGCACTTAAGAGCAACACCCACAGCCTATTCCAGGTGATCCCCACACCCCTGAGGCTGCCCAAAGACCCCTTCTACTCATTCCTGGGGCACCCCGGCCCACTCAGCAAAGCTCTCCTGGCACACCCCCCTCAGGGAAGTCTGCATCCGCAGCCACAACAACCTCCCCTACTGGGCCAACTTCTGTGACTATGTGACTTTGAATCCGGCAGAAAACCGGCATCTCCGGCCCACCACTTCACCTTGAATAAGGATCCCTCATACATGGCTGGCTACTCTACCCCACGAATAAGACTCCTGCCTTCCCACTTCCTCGGGTGCCCTGGCCTACACAACTTCCCTCCCCCTTGCTGCTGCACCTCCCAGGGGGTGCCGGCCGCCTCTGCAGCACCTGGCCGCTGCCGGACCCGTGGTTACTCACCTTGGTACACCCCTCCAAACAGCACCAGACACGTGCACCCTACCTACAATAACCCTAGGAGTTATCGAGTACAAGCCCTGGGTCTCCTATTTAACTGTCACTGCGAACCAGATACTAGCACCTCCACTTCGTCCCCTCCAACTAAGGTCCGCCATGGCTAAACAATCAAAGGCCAATATGAATGCAGACATCTCCACAATGCTACTAGCGGCCGACAGGGCCAAGAAACACGACCCTGCCCTCAAAATGACTCTGCAGAAGGCATCTGACGATAGAGATTTCTTGGCTACTAAAGAGGACATTCAGGCCTCTATGGCGGACATTAAAACTCAGTTCAGATCGTGCATGACCGAACTCACCACAAAAAAGCACTCTAACCCAAGGGTAACAGAGGCGGAACAACGCATAGGCGAAATTGAAGACCGCTCCCAGGACCAGACTGCGGCTATGGGGGAGATCCAACGCTCCATCCAATCCCTACAAGACAATTGTGAGATCCTTGTGTTTAAACAGGAGGACCTGGAAAACGGAGCCCGGTGCAACAACCTCTGAATTCGGGGCATCCCAACCTCTGTCCCTGACAAGGACCTCCCAGAATATGTGGGGAACTTCTTTTAGGTCCTTCTCCCCCACCTAGACAAACCTCTTCTACATCTGGACCGGACCCACAGGCTGCGCCCTCGATGGGGAGTGGAGACAGACTCCCCCCCGATGTCATAACCAGAGTTCACTTTTTCACAACAAAAGAAGCTATCGCGGCTATAAGCCGCACCCGCGATGAACTGTCCTTTCAAGGGGCGCCCCTCCGAATTTACCAGGACCTCTCGCTGCTCACCTTGCAAAAAAGAAAAACCCCCCGCCCCCTCACTCTCTACCTCCAGAACCACCACATTCGCTACAGATGGCTCTTCCCAAAAGTCCTTCAGTTTACCTAAAATGGCTCCATCTGGAGAATTAGCCATCTAGAAGAGGCTGAGAAGATCTTGCACTTGGATTCTCCTAAAGGGACACCAGCCCCATCTGCAACCGACGACGCAAGCAAAGCCCTGGCTTCCCCAAGGAAACCCAAGGAGTCTTCGTGGTCCAGAGTCCCGAGATATGGAAAAAGAAAATGACTGTTCTCACGTTTTCTATGGAACTTTGCCTCCCTGCAATTATGCAGTTCCTCAACCTGACCTCTGAAAAATGCCGACCCTTCAGCCTCTGGAAACAAACCCCTCGGCAGGCCCCCCCATGGCTCGTGCCTGATTCCAAGGTACAGACCACCAATGAGTCCATGGAATGGTGGTGGTGAATCCCCCGGACTCCCGAACTCTCAGATTTATCTCCCTTAATGTCAAGGGCCTGAATTCCCTGGCTAAGTCCAAATCGATTAACCAACGGCTCCTGGATGAAGATGCGGTCGTGGCCCTACTGCAGGAGACCCACCTGCTCGCAGGGGACTTCAGGCGCCTCAGATCTAAAGACTTCCCTCTACAATTTCTGGCTTCGGATGGCAATGAAAAAGGAGGTACGGCGATCCTTTTTAGAAGGGGCCTGAATCTGCAGATTCTAAGCTTCGATCTAGACCCTGAGGGCATGGGTGGACTGGCCTATAGGGAACTTTGGAGATTTCCCGGTAGGCCTCTGCACCCTGGGCCTCTTTTGTGTGGTGTTTTTAAATTTTCTCATAGGAAAAGCATTGGGTTTGCTGAAAATGAGTCATATGGGGCCACTTTGAACATTATTTCCAGGGCCTCTTTTGGTCCCCAGTAATTATTTCCAGGGCCTCTTTTAGTTCCCAGTCCACCCCTGCTTGAGGGCCGCTATGTTGCCATTAAGTACCTTTAACTGGGCCAATTATACACACTGGTGTCTGCATACGCTCCTAACATGGGCCAAACCACCTTCTATGATTCCCTGGGCACGATCATCTCATCCTTCTCTGAAGGCCTAAAAGTGTTTGGAGGTGACTTTGATGGAGTCCCAGACTCCACGAACGACAGATCACATCCCCCCTCGCCCAAAGATCTTAATACAGCAATGGGCATCCTGCGCCTCTTCAGGACCCTGGAGGTGGGGGACTCTTGGAGATTGATTCATCCCACAGAAAGGGACTTCTCTTTCTATTCATATGTCCACAGGACCTTCTCCAGAATCGACCTCCTTCTGACGTCACCACAGATACTGTCCTATGTCAAGGACATCTCGTTTGGGACACGCACCGTGTCGGATCACGCTCCAGTAACGCTAGAACTTCGAGCCCACCAAGGGACCCCACCTCCGCCGCACCGCTGGTCGCTATTCGACTCGATCCTCAACGACATGCCCTTGAGAGATACTATCGCCTCCACAATCCGAAACTTTTTCAACGAAAATCGGAATGACGACACCTCCCCCGCGAACACCTTGGATGGCATGAAAGTGGTGGTCCAGGGGGAACTGATCGCCCAGGGGGTGGCATACCACAGAGCCGGGCATCAAACCCGCTTATCCCTCGAAAAAGAACTCCAAGAAGCTGAGAGAACACATACACTGAAGGGCAGCTCCCTGAAGACGCAACGGGCAATCCGCACCTCTGCAATAAAATTGAGGAGCATTATGCTGAACATACAGCTCATCTCCTGGCCAAAACTAAACAGTTCTACTATGCCAAAAATAACAAGGCAAACAAATTATTAGTGAACAAACTAGCCAAGGCAAGGCGGAACAACACAATCATTGGGCTACGGGATCGCCAGGGCAGGGTCCAATACGCAGAGCGGGAGAAACAACAACTGGTGGCGGACCACCTGATGAGCACACCCCCTGGAGACCTAAGCAAACAAAGGGAATATCTACAGAGGGTTGCACTACCCCTCCTGAAGGACGCAGCCCGAGAAAACCTAGACGCGCCCATCACAGGTGAAGAAGTAGCGGAGGTCACCGAGTCCCTCAAATCACGTGCCCCGGGGCCCGACGGATTCTCAGCAAGATTCTACAAAATTTTCCGGCCACAACTGGTGGCTTCTATGGTAGCCCTCTTCAACTCATTCAGGGACTCAGGCACTATCACTCCCTCCATGGCGGAATCCATCACGATCTTACTACCCAAGCCAGGAAAAGATCCCAAAGGCCCAGCCTCGTACAGACCCATCGCCTTATTGAACATTGATGCTAACATTTACTCGAAAATCCTGGCCAACCGCCTCCCGGCCATTTTACCTGAAATAATACACTGAGACCAATCAGGCTTTATCACCAGTAGATCCACGGGAGACAATGTCCGCAGAGCCCTGGACCTGGTCGAACTCTCGGCCAGGAACTCACAAAAACTAGTACTGGTGGCCCTGGACGCAATTAAAGCGTTCGACAAGGTGGACTGGGCCTTTATGGGTCAAACCCTTGAAGCCTTCCACATCAGGCCTATGTTCCAGAAGATGGTCCTAGCAAACTATCAAGCTCCAAAAACCCTCCTTAGAGTCAATGGCGCACTCTCTTACCCGATCCCACTCACCTGTGGGACTAGGCAGGGATGCCTGCTGTCCCCATTGCTCTTTGCCCTGGTGATGGAGCCGTTTGCCCAGACAATCAGAGCTAAACTTAACATCAAAGGCCCGCAGATCGGCCCTACCCAACACAAAATAGCCCTTCACGCAGACGATGTCTTGCTCACCCTCGCGAACCCCACCTCCTCTGTGCACCACGCCCTGGCAGAAATAGGCAACTATGGGAAAGTCACAGGTTTCTCCATTGACTATAACAAATCAGTGGCTTTGGGGATCGGCCTGGCACCTGGCGACCGAGAGGCCCTCCCCTCATTATGCCCCGTACAATGGGAAAAGAAGTCAATCCCCTACCTAGGAGTCCACATCCCAGCAGACCCAAAATCAGTATATCAAGCAAACTTCTCCCCTCTCTTCCACGAACTAGAAAGAGACTTCAAGAGGTGGGCAAGAAATCTCCCTGATGGGGCGCATCACTGTGAGCAAAATGAATCTCCTCCCCAGATTCCTATATACATGTTCCGCCCTTCCTGTACGATTCCGCCGGCCGCCCTTCAGCTGCTCCAGAGGAAATTGCTTCAATTTATGTGGAAGGGCAAAAAGGTGAGGATCCCCCTGAGAACGATGCTGGGGAACGCACGTCTGGGAGGACTCGGAATCCCCGACCTGCAGAACTACCAAATTGCAGTGCAGTTAGCCCACATCCAAGCCTGGCTAATGACTTCGGGGCACTCCAGATGGGTGGCGATAGAACAATCCCGGCTCCCCCTTCCTCTGCGCTTCCTGCCGCATATCCCACCTCACCTCCGACAGAGCGAGTATGAGCTGCTAACTTCCACAAAACACACCCTGAAGGCATGGGACTGGGCCCGACGTCGCAAAAAGATCCTAAAAGGCATAGGCCCCTTCTCCTCGGTCTTCATGAACCCTTCCTTCACCCCCGGAACCAACCCTCACAACTTCAAGAATTGGATTAGGGGAGGTCTGGAGTAATTGGACCAACTTTTCGTAAAAGATCACCACAAAACTTTTGAACAATGCAAAGAAATTTCCAGCTGACGGAAGCAGACAGATTCACTTATAATCAGGTCCGACATTGTTGCACCCACCCACTGACCCGGCAAGCCGCAACGCGCTCCCCCTCCTCTTACTACGTTGGTACTACCCCCCCTAAGGTTCCACCATATAAACCCGGCCTTGAGCCCCGCCTGTTGGAGACTATCTGGACAACCGTGCTCCTTCTATCAAATGTGGTGGTCGTGCCTGAAGGTTCAACTTTTCTGGTCACAGCGTGTGACCATATTCGCAGACATTACCCAGACGAGGATCCCACTCGAACCTGAGCCTATCCTCCTGGGGGCCCCGCCCCGGTCCCAGGGTGCTACCCCAGATCGGGGTGAAAAGCGAACTTCTAACCCAATGCTTGCTGGCTGCGCGAATTGTGGTGGCTCGCACATGGAAGTCGACCGAAGGTCCGCCAGTGACGCTGTGGTGGGGAAAAATGTGGGACATCCTGATTGCAGAAAAGATAACGGCAGCCAGAACCGGGGTTCTGCATCGCTTCCAGGTCATCTGGGCCCCCTTCCTAGATTACAACAGAAAGTTCCTGGCCCTAACCTACTTACCCGGAATGTCGCAAGAATCCTGGAGAGGACGGAAACTACCTGAGCGGAAGAAGAAACATAGTGAATCCAGAGACCCAAGCTGGGTGGGGGACTTCGGGGGTGGAGGGACGGGGAAAATTGAGAAGCTGATTGCCATGCGATAATGTTACCTGTAATGTGTTCACTTTGCTCTGTTTCAAAAATAAACACAGTTTAAAAAAAAAAGGATTGGAGGAGAATTGGAAGTGGTTGGCTGGGTTACTGGCAGAAAATATAAACAAACCATAAAGCGAAGGATCCCTGGGGTCTAGGCAGTTCAAGCTGGGTAGCTGGAATACGAGGGGATTCTTGCACCTGTTTCAAAATGAAGCCCCCTTTAAAGACATCTACAATGTAATTTATTTACAGGAAACATGGCTCAGAGAACCACCAATTTTAGAAGGCTTTACTCCAGCCATTAAAGGTGCAAAAGGAAGACCCATGTCTGGCTTATTAATAGCTATCAACAACCAGGTACAATTCCAGTTGCTAGAAGAGCTGAACCTGATTCTGTATAGTCAACTTTTAGCAGGCAGAGTACCAGCGGGACCCAAGGTTGCGAAGAAGATTGTATTTTGGATCAACTTATATTGGAATCCAGAAATTCTGGACCAAATCGACTTCCCAGATCATATCATTGACTTGATCGATAAACAGAGAGGGAAATGGGGGGGATGCATAATTCTTTTTGTGCAGAGATGTTGATTCCCAATGCTGTGACAACACTGGGCGAGAAGTTGAAGAGGATCTAGTGACTGCATCAAAATCAAGAAAAAGAGGTCTCTTGTGGAAAAACACCATTAATTCAAGAGAGATTGTGATTCTTAATAGTAACACGCATGGAGACCAGGGAAACAAACGGGGAAAGGAATGGGAAGAGAGCAAATCATTGATTACATTTGTGTCTCCAGAAACATGATAATGGCAGTGCAGTTATTGTGTATTGAAGAGAAATCCTCGAGTGATCAGAACCTTCTAAGCCTAACTTGGATGGCCAATAACATGCACACAGATTTCAAATATACGGCTGATCCAGATGTGATCCCTGGCTGAAAAAGGCTGAGGATTAGAGTCAACAAAATATCAGGACTCACTGAAGAATTAAAACGAGTGATAGACCATCCTAGCTTGCGAGAAGGAACTCAAATGATTAACTATACCCATTTGCTTAAAGCCTTTGAAATAACAAAAGGGCCCAGGAATAAACCAATTTTCAAGCATCGTCATTTTTTTGATCCAGTAGCTTTTGGAAAAAAGAAAATGTTCTATAGACATATGCATATTCTAAACAAGCACACAACATTGCAGACGAAAATGAAAACTAATAAACTAAAGAAGCAATACCGGAATTGGTGCAAATTCCATAAGAAAAGGCTGATAAAACACGACGCCCAAATCATGCTGGCGAACATAAGGTCGAAAAATACATCAGTAATATGGACCTTTATCAATGGGCTGGATGCGCCTTAGGATTCCTTGGTGTCAAACCCTCTTCCGGCAGCATCATGGGTAACCTACCTATCCAGGTTCTTTGACCCGGATCTGAGGGAACCAACAGTCAGATTACAAAATAGCAGTAAGTTGGATCAATTAGACATCAGCTTATCATCTGTCCAGGAAGCAATACGTAATCTAAACAACTCGAGGGCCCCTGGGCCGGATGGGATGACCAATTTCTTGCTGAAACAAGACCCTACCCGATGGTCCTTTTTCCTGATGGCGTTATTTTAATACATTACAAAAACAATTCCAGCCACTTGGATGAAAGCAATAATCATTCCGATTTATAAAAAAGGTTTAAGATCTAACTGAAGTAACTACCGGCCTATCGTGCTGTTGGATGTGGCTGGAAAAGTATTTGCCACCTTAATATTGAAGATGCTGTCTAGATGGAGTATTAACTCAAACCACAGGGACAATTGGCCGGCCGGCTTCGTCAAGGGCATAGGAACATCTTGGAACATTTTTATTATTAACATCTTCAAGGCCCAAGCCCAAAGAAGTAAAGGAACGAAGATCTACCTGGCCTTTATAGACCATACCCAGGCATTTGATACCTACTGCGATCAAAGGCTAAAAACTTGGCAAGTCAAGGAAGGTTTCTAATGAAGAGATTTTGTGGCTTCTCATTGACCCCGTTGATCACATACTATCGGATGAAGGCGTTACCGATTTTGACCTATGGAGCCGAAACTTTGTTTATGTTTCAGGCCACTAATTGGTCCAGGATCAAAGGGATCTTTTGGAAGCAAGTGCTTCACTTACCAAAGAGTACCCCAATCCAAGCTA
Organism: Ambystoma mexicanum; assembly: GCF_040938575.1. Lineage (NCBI taxonomy): Eukaryota > Metazoa > Chordata > Amphibia > Caudata > Ambystomatidae > Ambystoma > Ambystoma mexicanum. Next base: position 296,188,503 of record NC_090928.1, on the reverse strand, counting down.
TCCGAATGGAACTGTGTTTGACTGCCATGAAGACGATTGTGACTTGGAAGACACTTTTGTTGTATAGAAAGTGCATCGATGACACCAAGACAGGGGGCTTTGCGGTGTTAAGAGAAGCACTTGGTAATGACGATGAAACAACCCTGTTAAAATGGAAAAGGATTTGTCACGCAATTTTGCTTGGCTTGGGCGAATATGATCTGTCACTGTGTGGAAACCCAGACAAAGTAAAAAAAAACTGTATACTAAATACTGGATAGCAACTCAGGAAGAACGCCAATATCTCAAATTATATGGGAAATCATTCTACGAACCACAGAATCTGAACACTCTGGCTAAATACCTGATCTTATTTCATAACTGGTTTTATAGGGATCAATTTCTCAGGTTCAGACTGAATCTATTTCCAACTAGAGAGATACTGAGTAGAAAAACTAACAGTACATGCGGAGTAGTCTGCAGACTATGCAAGGAAGAAGAATCAGTAGAATCATTAAAGCATTTGGTACTATTCTGCCGCGCCATGAAGGATACAAGAATACATTTGATGACAGAAATCACAAAGAAATATGGTTTCAGATCCATGGATGACTGCTGGCAAGACCTTTTAGGAGGAAATGATATTCCGCTCACTTTGGCACTGGTGACATTAATATGGATATCTTTTGCTAAAATCAGAGAGCAATGTGAAGAAATGAAGTAGAGTTTGTGTGTGTAACAAACAGAGCTACTGGACGGAAATGAAAGGAACTTTGTTTTTATGTAAAAAATGGCAGAAAGGTTTTCGTTACTGTAAAACCAACAAAAGCCAATAAAAAAAGAAAAATGTCTTTTTCCTTCTCTTTCTTGTTTCTCCCGGTTTCTTCTTTCTCATTCCTTTTGTTCTCATTCTCTCTTCTCTTTCTCTTCCTTTAGAGTCATCTATATTCTTTCCATCTATTTTAAAAAATATGTGTCCTCCCAGCAACTCATTCAGCGTAATCGCTGTCTTTTCCCTATAGCCCTGCCTGTCTCCCTGTCTTCAGAACTCCTCCTCGGCCTCTGTCAGTTTCGACGGAAGCTTGCAGCGTTCATTATACCCATTGCGTGTGGAAACTGGATTTTATTTGTTTATATTAGCTCCATTTATAACATCTTCACTACTGAAGGTGGGGGTGCATATGTAGGGTTAGTGTATCCTGCCTCTACCTTTAATTCTTTCAATGGATAAAATCATTGTACTTCGGCAGACGGATTGATGCCCGGAGGAGGAGGAGGAGCCGACGGTGCTGTGCCCACTCTTTCATGCTGATTAAGCATCCACTCTTTCACGGGTGGCTCTTCCATCTCATCCCCATACATCTTTCACAGTTTTAGAATGGCTAATCGCTTCTGCAACTTTTTTCCCTTTGTGCGCAGCATGCAGATATGTTGTCATGTGTTGCAACACTGATCTCCACACGCCCTTACTTTTCACCAACCCAAACCACTTTACACCCTACAGCTGGCGACAGCAATCCCTACAAATATAGGTGTAACCCCAATATACTACAACACAGTTGCCTTCTTCTCACCTGGCAAGGAATTTCTAACTCTTAATCATACCCTGGAAGGGGGTTTGTAACACACTCTTCCTTGACCTTGTCTCAGGAAAAGTCTTTATCATTAATAGCTTATCACAAGGTTTAGTACATCCCCTTCTGTATCCCTTGTTACAAGTATTCTCTCGAAAATCAATCCTTTATCACCTCATAATTCCCCAACAGATAAACAACTTCTCTTTAGTTTTGCCACATCGATACTACATTTGATGATAAGTCAAGGCCTTTGGTTTCGATCTTCGCCCGATTGGCCAGTCACCTTCAGCCCTGTGGCACACTTAGCGGGGGTTGAGCAGGATTTTCTCAGTTCCCGCGTGACTCACCAGCCTCCACAGGCCACCTTGCAGCCCTCAGGCTTATGGCAGGGAATTTTGACAATCCAAGTGTGCTGGCCAACCATCCGAACTGCTACCATATGTAAACGTAGACTGGAAGCCTCAGTCAGTGCGAAACAGATAGGCTAGAAATTCATGCACCCAAAAATGGAAATAGTTAAAATAAATGGCAAAAGCCTGCTTTATCACAATGCATATAAAGCAGGGACAACATATAAGCACACAAGTGTAAAAAGCTTTTTTCGTTCTCAAGCATGACAACGGTTTAAAAACTGAAAATTTGCCATCTTTGACGTCTCATTACAATCTTGGTTATGAAAACCTATGGAGTACAGGGATTGGTTAAGGGAATTATCTACATTTAGAAAATATCTGGGTTAGTCCTTCCTATATTTTATCTGATAGCCCCGCTTGGTGCCACCTCTAACTTGATAGTAGAGAGTATATATCATCTTTGAAGTTGGCTATTGGTTAATGCAACATGTACTGGGTGGCACAAAATTAAGAGTTTTTAATTGGTCGGCACCTTACTCACCAACCTTGGTAATGACAGACCATCAGCACATGAACTAGGAAATGGCAGTGAGGGGTGAGAAGTCCAAGACCTGCGTTCTTCCAATTAAATAAGATGCTATCCTGTATCCCTAGGACATGAGACAAAATATTTCTTTGTATTTAACCTTGCTAGGCACCTCGATTCTGAGAACAAACGGGGAGTCAAAGTAGGCGCTGGTTGTGCCTGGCCCTAATGAATAGACACTGTTCCTGAGATATAGGTCTCGTGTGAGGAGACCATGTTCTCAATTATTCTGTCCTGTATGTATTAAGATTTTAGTTAATATGAGCAAGAGTGTTATTGCCTTTTCAACCACTAAGGACTTGGTTGATCCATTCCTGTTGAGGTTAACTTATAATTACTCTGCACCTGGCATTCAAAGCCTGTTTGTTCTTCAATTTTGTGCCTTTGGAATTCTTATATCATGTTCTCTTCTAGGCCGTTCAGGCCCTCCCTCAATTCTTCCATAACCTTGAAGGGGGCCGCAAAGCCACTGCCTGCGCCCTGCACAAATCTGTACTTCAGTGGATTCAGCAGTTTTGAGTTTTCATAAGGCTCCGAGACCTCTATCCACTTCGATATGTGTTCTGACTTCCATCTTAACAAAGATGGCAGCCTTTTATGTTGAGTTTCTACGCTAGTAAACTATATTGCGTTAGTAAACTATATTGTATATCTATATACGTATAACTATACGTAAACTATATACGAACACCCGCTCCCTCCTTTACTCTCTCTCTCTCTGGTCACCCACTCTGGGCCCTCTTCCTGCTCCTTCCTGTGAGGCTAAGAACCTTGGTGTCATCTTCGACACCAACCTCTCCTTCTCTCCTCACATCTCTGACGTCTCTAAGAAGTCAAACTATCATCTGCACCTCCTCAGAGGTTTTCCTCCTTTTCTCACTTTCCCCCAGAAGTTCACTGTCTCCAGAGCTTTAGTCCTTGCTAGGCTGGACTATTGCAACAGCCTCTTTCTAAATCTTTCTGCCTCTACTCTTCAACCTTAATGACCTTTGCAACGTATCCAGAACAGGACTGTGCGATTTATCCTTGGCCTCAAGCCTGGGGACTGTATCTCTCCAGCTCTGAAATCTCTTCACTGACTCCCAATGGCTGTGAGAATCAAGTTCAAGACCCTCTTCATCGTCCACAAGGCTTTCTGGGGCCTGGGACCGCTCTACCTCCAACTTCCTCTTCCAAAGCTCTCTTCCTCAAGCTCTCTGTTCATCCACCCCCAACTCTCTGAAGGTCAGACATTTCTCCAAGCAGAGAGTTGGGGGCAAATCTATCCCCTCGGCTGGGTCCTCCCTTTAGAACAGCACCGGCAGACTGCAGGGGAAGACTGGGAGTGACAGGGAAGGGTCCAGAGGCTACCGAAAGACCGTCAAAGCCCTTTGCATACCCATGAACTGTTTGAGAGAGACAGCCAAGGCCAAACAGGTATCAGGGTGGCTAGTCTGGCGGTTGGGGAGACCCAGAGAGCATGTGGGGCAGGAATGTAAAGTAAACAGAAATACTCACTGGAAAATGGTGACAAAGAAAATGGGTTCTGGGACCCACATCAGAAGGACCTGTCCACAAAGCACCGGCAGACTGAAGGGGAAGCCAGTGGGCAACCGGGAAAGGTCCTGCTGCTACCAAAAGAACGACAAAGCCCTTGGGAGACCTGCGAAGCATTGGAGAAGGGCAGCCAAGGCCCTACAGGTATCAGGGAAACTAGTTTGGTGGTTGGGGAGACCCAGAGAGCGTGTGGGACAGGAAACCAAGTAAAGGAGAAATACTCACCAGGAAAGGGTGACAAAGAGAAAGGGGCCTGGGACCCACATCCGAAGGACATATCCTGACTGCCAGACAGAAGGGATATACACAGACCTTGGCAGGAGAGTAAACCTGGGCTGTGGGCTGAAGTGAAGCAAAAGCAAGAGAACATTGGGAATAACCTAGAGAAAGGTGTCTGGGGCCCACATCAGAACTACATATCCTGGCTATCAGTAAGGGGGAACACAAACTTTGGGGAAATACACAACGTTTCTCACCTTGGCAGAAGAGTAAACCAGGGCTGTGGAACAGAGAGCGATTGGATGATATAGACATTGTGAGAAAGGAGTCTGAAACCCTTATTGGGGAAGTGCTGCCCAAGTGCTATGTTACGTTACGTTACTTTGCATTTATATAGCGCCTTATGTACCATTGTTATAAACTCAAGGCAATGGTAGGTTGAACGCCCTCAGGAACCGTAGTTCAAGTCAGTAGAGAGAGAGAGAGAGTCATGAGGTGCATGTGAGCACTGGATATGTGTGCAGCAGGTGTGGCATTCATATGATAGCTGCTTCTTAGCGGTAGGTGTGGTGGTTGGGAGATCAGGAGTATGTGTTCATTCTGGCAGGGTGATACCAGATTGATTCTGGATGTGTTAGGCCTGAGGAGAACGCCTATGCTGGCGGGTGTGCAGCCAGCTGTGATTAGTTAGGATGAAGGGGAGTATGAGGCAGGTGTTGGTATGAGAACAGATATACCGAAATGTGTCATAGTATCGCTGTGTTCTAATTGAGTGGTGGTGTATAGAGGAGAAAGCGTGGTGACATGATATGGTGGTTTTCAGTAGGTGCTTGAGGTCGAGCTCATATCTGAACCATTTATTCTATCTTTTTTATTCACTCAGTCTGTTTAGTCTGCTTCGTCTGTTCGACTCCATCCATTGAGTTCACGCTGTCCGTAGTGACTACTCCATCCGTTCCATGCATTCCAACCGTTCCATGCACTCCAACCGTTCAATGTACTCCAACTGTTACACCTACTTCATCTGCTACTCCCGCTTCATCCGTTCCACCCACTTCATCCGTTCCACCCACTTCATTTGTTCCACTCACAGACAGACTGAGTGAATAAAAAAGATAGAATAAATGGTTCAGATATGAGCTCGACCTCAAGCACCTACTGAAAACCACCATATCATGTCACCACGCTTTCTCCTCTATACACCACCACTCAATTAGAACACAGCGATACTATGACACATTTCGGTATATCTGTTCTCATACCAACACCTGCCTCATACTCCCCTTCATCCTAACTAATCACAGCTGGCTGCACACCCGCCAGCATAGGCGTTCTCCTCATCCATTTCACCCATTTCCTCTGTTCCGCCCACTTCATCCGTTCCACCCACTTTTTTTGTTCTACCCACTTCTTCCGTTCCACCCACTTCTTTCTTTCCATCCACTTCACCCGTTCCATCCACTTCATCCATTCCATCCACTTCATCCGTTCCATCCATATCATCTGTTTCATCTGCTTCGTCCGTTCCACTTACTTCATCCGTTCCACCTACTAAAAATGTTCTTACCGGTTTCCCTCGGCATCTTCGGTCCTGTGGACTGAACGCACTGTCTCCAGGCCTACAGCTCCCATGTTTCACGCAGAGACGAACCAGGAAGCAGAGAGAGCTTCCTGGTTCCTGTTGACATGAGCTGGGGAGTCGGAGGCAGGGTGGTCCATTCTTACACCACCCAGTCGGCCCCAGTACAGTTAGTTAGTCAGGGTGGGGGCTGAGGCTATGCCTACCACTGGACATAGGGCAGTAGGGCACTGCCAGGGCGCACAGCTACGTCACTGGAAGGAGATGCTAGGGCACATAATCCTATGAGGGAAAACAGTGGCAGATTAAACCCTGTGGAGGCCCCTAGGCAGTTTATATGTCGCCCCCCCCCACCTCCATAGGCAAATGATCTCCTAATACGTTTTTAATTTTCTGCACTGCTTTATTTTGATACATTGTCGCGGGGGCCCTAAAAGGAGTAGGGCCCATAGGCCGGTGCCTACTTTGCCTAATACGGCACTGTGGGAAAAGGTAAATGAGGATTGTGACAGAAGGAAGACGTTTTATCTCCAGACAGAGAGTTGGAATTCTTTTTATTTGGAAAAATATTCCTGTCAAAGGTTGGCACCTCAAAAGTAAAGTACTGTGACGAGGAAAAGTAGAACTAGGTGTCATGAGCATTGCTGGTAAGTAATTGGATTATTCATTCACCCACAAATCTGTGGGCGAGGCAAATCCTAAAGTTCTCAGGAATGCACCTGCTGCTGCGTCACGCATGAATCTTGAAGCACACGTCCCACAGGGGTAATCATACAAATCAGTCTGGTGGTGGAGTCATGAAGGTGAAAGATTTTATTTTTAAATGTCTTCGCTGCACTGGCTCCCTGCCAACGGTGTCACGGCACTGGGAGGGATGTGTAAACCAGGAAGTGAAAACTAAAAAAATCCCTTCAACCAGAATGTCTCAGGTACTGGAACACGCACGCCGGACGGAGCTCTCAATCATTAACAAAAGGGGCGGAAGGAAAGAAGAACAGACGCAGGTTGTCTCCCTCCGGGCTGAGCGAGGACGGGATTTATTTCAAAGACAAGATCAACTAGTTTCGGGGGGGATTTAAGGAGATGGTCGTCTGAAGGCAGTCTAATCAGCAAAAGACTTGGCTCGCACATTTTTTGTAACCCCCCTTTAAAGCGAAAGAAAGGAAAACCGAAACCGGCGCTTTGTGTGCTTTGTTCGCCAAATAATCGTCTTCTGAAAATGGAAGGAAAAACTGTCGCTGCTTTCCCTGGTATGCCCCCGTGCCTCTGCCCACTCGGACTCGGGAATCTCTGCTGATCCGATATCTCACGATCCCAACTCAGGGCGCGGATATTTTTTTTTAACAAGATTTGGTTAACAGGTGCTCTGTTGTTAATAATTTTGTATTTATTTATTTTTTGACAAACGTGAGGAATGAAGGAAGACAAGACTAGCTGAAGCCAGTTGATGTGGCAATACCTATAAACTCCTTTTTACATTTCAAAATTCAGTATCCTGAAACCTTCATCTTTGCCGAGCTCACAGCCGGCTAGCAGCATGGGGAACTGTTGCCAGAAGTACTGCTGTTGCCCGAAGTGCTGCCAATCCTGCTGCCCTGGAACCTCGGGCAACACTGCGAAAAAATACACGCAGGAGGACATTGTCATACCCAACCCTCACGTGGCAGGATTTGCCACACACAATGTGCAACCCCCCGTTATTCCTCAAGGGAATCCAGTCGCAAAGAAAACTCTATCTGCTGCGTCAAACGGTCGAAGGAGCTCTGTGTCCAGCAGCGTGCATGTAGCCCTCTTTAGCTACCAGGCACGCACGGATGATGACTTGGGCTTCCGCGCCGGGGACAAGTTGCAGATCCTCAGTTGTGAGCAGGCTGGCTGGTGGCGAGCCAGGGCCATCAACCCCCGAGCAAACAAATCCGTGGGCTACATCCCTTCCAACTACGTCGCTCCTTTCGGGAGCATCGAAGCCGAGACGTAAGTACAAACATGCACGCGTCCGTTACATTTCTTGGCATTGCTGGGGAAATACTTTTCAGGAAAATTGAGAATGGTGTGGTCTGGTTGTCACTGAACTGGGCCACATGTGAGGAGTTTGAGATATAAGGCCCTGTAGGTTGCCTATTGTAGATACAATTGTTAAAGAGCACGTTTTCACACTTGCCAACATTCTGTGACCAAAAAGATGTAGGGTTTTTCAAGTTTGAAAAATAATAATTCCCATAACAATGACATCACAGGAAAATACAAAACATACAAGCAGCACAACATGGAAAGATGTTGAAATGTTAAAAATGTATAATTCTGAATGCTAACACCAAATTGTTGGCAGATGCTTTGCCATGGTGTTACACTCTTCCACTTGCTTTCACTGCTGGTTCACCTAAAGGTTGTACCGGCAAGAGTGCAGGACAGAGTCACTTAGCTGTCAGGTCAGCGGATTGGTCTGATGCAATCAAAGTAATCACCTACCAGTCCACTGTACAGACAGACTAATTAATGTGTTGCATGCTCTCTCCTGGAGCCTGCCTTAGAATCACATACATAACTTGCCACTGTAAAAAGCAGTAGGATCTGTCACTGAAATCTGTAGGCGGTAGGCCTGCTTCAAAAGCAGTAGTCTACTGCCTAAATCTGTAGGGTTGGCAAGTATGCATTTTTATGTGATAGGTTTTCAATTGTATTTCATGGTAACAGTTATTACCACTCTGGTGATCCATAGACACTGTTAAAGGCCTTTGACTCCTTATAGCATTGGTTGGTAGGCCTGGAATTACTTCCCTGTTTCCTGGTTGATTGCAGTTTATCAACAACTTTTAGCATCAGCCGTTTGATGGATCAGAAAACATTGTACATGTATTTACATCTTTGCTATATGGATGTTGCAGCCTAGGACAACTCCATACAGATAGTTAAAAAATAAGAAATAGAAGATTAAGTAGTAGGACAAGAAAATATATTTTTTTAATCACAAAAGTTCACTACAAAAGTGTGTAAGTGAATAAAAAATGGTTTTGGTTCAACGTGCTTCTGAGTCGAAGATCCGTTTGATTGCAGGCCAAATATTATTGCATTACTTGACTTGATTTGGCTTTGCGTCCAACAGCACCTCATTTTCGTTGGAGGCTCTGTTGGTAGGATAATACATTCTTAATCTGGGTGGGGGCAAAGACAGGAGTTGAGCTGTTAGACCTGTCCGTTGCTCTGTTTTAAGTTATTTAAACTTCACCTGGTAGACCTGCCTGTTAGCACCTTCAGCAGGTAAGTTTCTCTTCCTCCTTTTTATAATTAAATTAACATAATGTGGGGGGCGGCTTTCCCATTCCACACACCACAGTGTTAGTCTTTATCTGCGACCATTATTTGATTGTGACTTTTTTCACTATTGTCGACTCTTGTCATGAGACTACAAATGGAACCATTTTTCATGCCAGGCTCACACTTCGTTTTAAGGTCAACCCTGGTTTCTCTTAAAGAGGGTTTATTGATTTTGGCAGTCATCAAATTGCACTTTTGCCAGATAACGGAATTTTCCCCTTAATATAGATTTCTCTCATATAACCAGTAGGCATTAGGACCTGACTTTGCTTTCCAATCATAGGTTTTTTATGTTTCTAGCCTGCAATTGTTTATTTTATATTTTTTAGAGGGCCTGTTTTCCTTATCGGCTTCCCAATGGGTTCTCTAAAGACTTGGCTTTTCTCTGAACCAGCTCTTTCCTTCATCTGGGTTTTTGGTGTTCTCAGCCTAGACTTCCTTTTTGCTTCTGGCATTCTGTCCTAAATAATTTCTTAGCCAATCCAAGAAGGCCCCGAAGTGGTGAACTGCTTCAACCTAGCTCTTCTTGGACATGTTGATTTCTTGCCCTTTCCGGGGGTAGATCCTGATTTTCTCTGGGGGAATGTTGGGGTGCACAGCCCCAACCATTAGAAAAGTGAGAGGTAGTGTTGGGGTGCCTTGAGCCCTTCATCCCTATGTCACTTCATCCCAATGGTGGGCTCTGTCATCTTCGGTCTCAGACGGAGAAGGCTGGGTTCTCGGCAGGCCGCGTTGGTGAAATATGCTTGACTGTTTTGTGTATAATTTACGTGTTTTCACCTATCTCTTTAGATTTGTTATTTAGGACCTAATTGCCTCTTTTCTTTCATCTCAGGAAAATGGTCTAGTGATGCCATTGACCTTTTCCAGGAATGGGGATGGGCAGAAGGTGTGCTGTGGTGGCTCAGGCGGAAAGGTCAAGAAGATGACTTAGTTGACTTGAGGCAGGAGTCTCCATCCTTTTTGTTGGGAAGAGCTACTTGCAGTTAATGGCCAATAGGCGGGAGCTACTAGGCTGGTGATATCTATGAGTCTGAGAATTTCAACCAAGATGTTTTTCAGAAGTTTATTTGCTCTTCATATAAAAAAGGAATACTGTATATATTTACTGTGATATTAATATATCAATAACTTCCAAAACATATTTATTTTATTATTTTTTATTAGATGTTGTTTCCTAAAAAATGTAAAGCATATCAGAAGTAGGAAACTAATCGGGACGTTCAATGTGAAGGCTTAACCCGCATGCTATCCACCAGTGCACAGTAATCTGGTGTAAAGCTTGAAGCAGCAACAGCACTCAGATGCTATCAGGCAGGATTAAGGTTTTGATTTCCGGAATTTCGTCTGAAAAAGGCAGATTCACAGAGACAGGCAATCACATTGGTTGATATTGCGGATAACTTTTTAGCCATAGTGATTGCACACCGGACATGGCAGACATAGATTCAGGACAGTTTTTAAACTTGCTTACAACACACTCAGCCATGGGAGTCACTGCGGCCTTCACAACTGCACCATCTGTAAAAGAGCATTTGTTTTTCATCAAATAATTAGCACCTTTTGAATGACGGGTCTGTAACAGCATTTGGATTACAGCATTTAGTTTACCTACTTTTTAGAATCGCAGACAAATTCCTCTTGGAAAATGATTTTCATAACTTGTGTGTAATACTGCAAAATTCCTATCAATGTTACTATTGTATTCCCACTTTAACTTGGAAAGATGCACATTTTCTTTATACACTGGAACAAAACAGTTTTATAGTGGTGACTTGTAGCGTGCACACGAGACAACATACAAGTCTTTAAATTAACATTTAGAGCGAAGAGGAAGTATCAAACTGAACAGCTCACAGGATCGCTGCCTCTCCCTGCAGGAATCATGTTATTCTGGTACATGACCAATGGACCATGATTGGCTTGCACATGCAACTCTCCGACATATTGGAATTGTTCATGTATTAGATAATTACTTGTAAATTATATGTTTTGCTGAATTGTTTTAACAAAAACAGTGCTCATAAAGTGCACCATTTCAGACCAGTATTGAAAGGCTGGACATCCCTTGCCAGAATTTGAACATGTGTAGAGGTTCCCCACAGATATCTATAGATCTCCCAATCTGTGCACATAGCCAAAGGGGATCAGCCCTGTTAATTGTTCTCCCATCCCATGTCTCCCTCTATGATCTCACCCAGTATACACCACCCTATTTTGCACAGTGCTCTGTTACTTAGTAACTAGGTTTAAGCTATATTAATACTGTGCATATCAAAATATATATATGCAAACCACTGCTCACATTTCCCACTTAATTCCAACTATCGTTTCGTAAAACATCTCACATTACGGTTTCTTAAGTGCTGGTATTGATAGGCATGTCACTTTACAAACCTGTTTAGTTTTATAAATGTAAGTGGACAAGCACCAGTATGCAGTGCAGCTAGTAGTTTTCCATGTTTACTCAAATGTAAAATTGCAGTTATCGCTTGAATTCCTGTTTTGGGACATCCATAGAGGTGGGCGCCTCCATATCACGCTATATTCCATCCTAAGCTTTAATACAGTTTGGGTACTAGAGCTTTAAAAGAGGGAACTCAATATATGAAAATATAAAAAATAATTCACAGTTTTACCATAAACACACACAGCGAGATGTACCGTTTTTCTTGCAAGCTGGGACTCACACGGATTGTTATTTTTCTACACACACCCACGTGCGCTGAGAAAACGATTACAGCTGTATCTTTATTCCCCCCATTCTTATTGAAAGTCTACAATTACCAGCATGCAAAGTAATGCTGGTTGAAATAAATCTAAAGAAACATAATGAGATTGAAACGGTCACAGCCCCAGCTTTGTTTTACACAGCATGCAGATTTATGCACCCAGACCCTTTCTAATCCGCCATCATTTGCACCTCTTGGTGACAATGGCCACAGCACACATTTGCCATTTACTTTTGTTATTGATAGTTAACACCATGTTGGGACGCTGCCCAAGCCCTTCAAGCCCAGATGAAGCCCATCCTCTCACTGTGCACACAGCTTTTGACTGTTTACTTTATAGGAAGAGGAGTGGGAGGGGGTGGGGGAAAAGTCCCAGGGACTTCAGACACCAAATTAAACACACAGTGCTCATTTTGGGGTCTGATCAAAGAGCTACTAGGAAGCCTCAGGCGAGCTACCAGTAGCTCACGGTCTACTGGTTGGAGACCACTGATTTAAGGGTTGTGTCTGTTTTCACTTGTGGGCTTATGCATGCACAGCTGAAACAAGGGTGCAAGGGGGTTTCGGTGCTTTGAAACGCAATTGCACATTTTCCCTTTCCTACTCCATTGTATGCAAGCTGCACGGGCCCACACATGTGTCTTTGTATGCACGCATACGAGCCGCTTCCACACGAGGATATCTGATACCATGTCATTATTTTGAATATGTACTGTTCTAGACCCAGTTCTATGGCTAGCGCTGCATGCAGTCAGTGTCAGCCAACTTTCTGTTCCTTGGCAGAAGCGTCATTCCTTCCTGTCCTTGGAATGTTCTGTAACTTGTCCTGTGGTGCAGGGTAGGACGGGGGGACAGAATAAGATGGTGAAGTGCTCTGTCAAAGTTTGTCTTGCCGGGGTGCTGCCGTTCGAGGTCTACGGCTAGTCGAGGAAACTCCAGATCTTTTTTAAAGCTGAGTTCTCACCCTCTAGAAGTCAGCGCTTTGGAAGACTCGGCATGCAAGAAGGAATGCAGAAAAAGCCCAAACCTCCCCTACTCTGCAGAATGTGACCGAATTGCTGTATATGCCTTGCAATTTACAGAATTATTTTAGTTAGAGTGAGTATTTTGACCAATGAAAAGAGAGCAGAATCCAACTTTCATTACTCTCAGTAAGGTTTTCCTGCTGAATCACTAAAACAAACATGTTTCAAATTGTATTTATATTTTCCCAAAATACTCTTTGCTTTTATGCAAATCAGCAGGCTTGGGTTCTTTGAAGAGATACTGTGTTGCGCAAACTGTCGTGGGGCAACGCCCGAGAACGTTTTTTTCATTTGAAGCACTGTGATGGTGAACACAATTTTTTTAATCAATGAGAGAGAATTGGAAACTGCTTCATAACATTTTTATAGAACCTCTGAGGGTGGGCTTCTGTTGATGTGAAAGCTTAGACCATCATGCCCCTTTAGCTGTTCGAGGTGATGGGGTAACTAAGCATGTGGCCCCCAGGGAACAGTCGATGGTTGTCCCTTTGGAAAGAAGGGCTCTCTGCCTGGGCACGTCCTCCTCCCTCAAGGCCACAGTAAAGGGCCTTGGCTTCTGCTAAGTTTTCCTTCAGGCGACCCATGTCAATGGCTCTCTGATTGGCAGGTGCCTCCATGTGCCAATGAGGATTTCCGGCTCTCGTACACATACATTGACCTTCCTTTCTGTCACAGTCTACTAAGTGGGGAGCTCAAGGGGTATGCAAATGAAATACATCACGGTGTAGTATAGTCAGATAATACGTGGCCCATGTCACCTGGGCCCCACATTAACAACCTCAAGGATTGTGGGAGTTTCAGGCTTGCCTCATCGCAATTGAATCGATTGAAGAAAGCATAAGAATGTACTGATTTCTGAAATGGAAGCCCAGGGCTGTAGACTTGGAGCTGCCACTGGCATTGGGTCATCGGATCAATGTAGGGCACCCGCAGGCCCCTGCAGGAGTGTTGCCAATCAGGCTTGCACGTTAAGATAGCTTAAGGTGAGTGTGGTTGATTAGTGTGTCTTCTGACCAGTATGGTGTTGTACTTTGTATTCATTAGTGACTATAACACATCGCAAGCGGGAGAATGCACAAAAAGGAAGGAAAGAGCAACGCCTGGCCTCACTAAAACACCTCTGATGGCCTTTTTTCCCTTTCACTATATGCATGCTGCAATGTGTGCTGCTGTCTCTTTTTGTGCAAAGGAGAAGATGCCATATTTAGGGGAAAGCAAAATGTAATATAGGTATTTTTGCATTCTCATGACTCTATAGTAGCAGCTGAAGCTATTACCCGGGTTTGACATGTGTAAAAGCAATGCAAAACACCCCTTTAATGTGTAAATTCCAAGTGATTGCGATTATTCAGGTGTTTGCAGATTGCAGCCATTGCGAGTCTGAAATCCTCTATATTGCAAATGACTTCTCTGTTAGACCTACTTGGAAAATCAGAAATTGATGGCTGGAAATGCTGCGAGGCAATGCTTCATGATCACAGAGAATTTGTTTGTGAATTCAGTTCCTTCATTTTTAGTCTGGGCTAGTAGCTAGTGGTTGCGCCACCTATAAGTAAAATCTATTTAATTAGAGTACAGATGGGGAGAAATGGCATCTGAGGAGGGAGACAAGGCTGGTAGGTGCTGTTTGCTTATTTACCCACTATCGAGGATCAGAAGGAGGACACGGACGCGGTAAAGGCATGTTCTCACTGTGAAGTTTATTTAAAGTAAAATAAGGCATCTGTATAACTATGGGGTGTTTCCTGGCTATCTTTCAAAAGAAGGTGCTTATTAGTCTGGATGAATGTCCAGAAATAAATACGTCCTCTGTCCTATTCTAAGCTATCTGACCTTCAGACTATTATAACTAAGGTCAGGAGAATAACTCCCTTCTCCTGGTGCTTATGTTTTGTCACAAGTTTCTTCTCACTTCTCTTACCCCTTTCAGTAGAGCACCTGAACACAGTCCCTTGTCCTCCACTCTATCAAGTTCTGCAGTTCTTAGAGGGGACTGGTATTTCTATTGTCCATATTCTTCCCGGTCAGCTTTACTATATTTAGGTTTCTTTTCCCCCATTGCAGGGTTCTTGAATCTCTGTTACATTCTTCTTCTCTCATTTATAGTAGCTCAAGTTCCAATGACCATTTCCCCATTCCCTGGGTGCAGTTTCATGTATGAGTCTGGATGTCCTGGCTTCACAGGTTTGTTCTCCCCAAGTGTCTTTCTTTCTTGTGCTCTCTTTCTTATCTTGGAGACATGGGTGGGCCTTGCCTTTTCCCCAAAGTGCTGAGCCTCCACTGTTGTTTCTTTACCACTCCATGGTTTTGGTATTTCTTCTTATGATGTAATATGATAAGCCATTTATAACGCGCCTGTAAACAAGTGTTTCTAGTCTCACTCAAACAGTTCTGTTTCGCTGTATATTTTCCAGTAGTTTTCCCGTTGGTACTGGAATGTTTTTTGCTTGACTTATGAGTCCCACTTGGCTTTCCGTATTCCCATTCTCCTTTTTACCTTCTGAGCACCTGGGCAACATCAGAGGTACCTTCAGGCCCTTGGATTCTCTTTCCTTCTCGTTGCCACTCCGCTACTTGCTCTCCACAAAGTCTCCTTCCTGGATGTGCTGTTCTCGTCTTTGGGACGTCGTGGGGACCGTGACTCAGACTGGGAGCTGCTTACGTCTAGATGGTCTCGGCACTGTTGTATGGGCAGACTGCCCACCACTCTTGATTCCTTGGTCCTGCCAACACTGTTCTTTCTCCTCCACCTTGCTTGGATTTCTTCCGCTGTCGCAAACCGGTTGCTCAGCGTTTCTGATTCCACACTTGAGCAGCTCTGCTGCAGGTCGGCTCAGTGTTCTCCCAGAGCCCAACCTACTTCCACTCCTTTACGCACAGAGAGGTTTCCCTGCGTCTCTCTGGTCTTCGTTCTCTCTCTGCTCTTGGCCTTCTCTCTGCTCACGGCCTTCTGTTTGCTCATGGACTTCTGTCCGTCAGAGATCTCTGTCTTCTCACGGCATTCTGTCTGCTCACGGCTTTCGCTGTGCTCTTGACCTCTCTCGCACTTGTTGGTCTGGCATCCTTTTTCAGCCTCTTCCTTGAAATCTACTGGAGACTTCACGTTATCTTCATTAGTTTGATAACAGTTTGGTATATTGCATATGTCCATATAAGCCATCAATTGGAGGCCATCCGGGAGTTCCACATTGGAACGGGAGTCCTTGTCCCCAAAGAGGAAGTCTCTCCCAGTGAGGTCCCACTTGCTCAACTCCTAGAAAGGGTGTTGTGAAGTGGACTCACCTCCCTAGCCTCACAGGGGGCGGGAAGCTCTCTTTTGGGGAGAATGGATGAATTCCCTCAATTCTTGACACCACTCATTCACTGCCCAAGGGCAGGCTAATGCGTATTGCCATTCCCACCAAGTTCCTGCCCCTGCCCACCCAAAACACCTCCTCGTGGGAGCTCTTTGAGCTCTCGTTAATCAACCCTTACCATCAAACTTTGCACTTGAAGGGCCTGCCAGTGTTTTTTTCAAAGCAGCCTTATGAAAGTTAATGACCTAATTGGAGCTGCAACCCTGCTGCTGGTGTAATAATACTGTCTTAACCAGGTCTGCCTCCAGTCACTCGATTTATAAGCCCTATGCATGTCCTTCACTGAAGCCCTGTTAAAAACAAGTATAGGCAAAGCCAACCGTTTTTGCTTACATATAAGTATTAGGCATTTGCCTGCCACTGCTATCAGATGCCCTGCTACTTGCACCATTTTGCTGCTACCATTAATGGCCACTTAATACCACTGCAGCTGTGCCTAGTAAGTGCCTTTCCCATGCCTACACAAAAGCTCAAACTGTTGTCATTGCCAATGCTTGTTTTGTTTGTTTCTGCCGCCATGAAAGAGCCCCAAAATGCACATCCTTAACCCCCAGCACCTACAACAAATGAGCAGTCTAGAGCAGGGGGCTGCAACCTTTGGCTCTCCAGATATTTTAGTAGACAACTCCCATCAGCCCCAGCCAGCATAGTGAATGGCGAGGGCTCATGGGAGTCACAGTCCACAACATTTGGAGAAGCACGGGCTGTCAATGCCAGCCCTAGATTAAACTACTAAACCACACTGCCTTTGCTAATATGTGCTTTTGTGCCGGTGCCGACGAGACGTAGCCCAGCCTAGCACAATCACCATTCATTTTATCCTTCACTTTTCAGCTTTTCTCTGGGTGAGTTGCTAAACATACAAATACATCCTGTTGGCTACCCTTGCACCGTCTCCATTAAAATACTTGTGTTCAGCATGTCCCGGGTGGACTGCACACCAGCGATGACTGTGCAAATAACTTGTAACATTTGGTAATAACATTTGGCCTTCTGAAGACCAAAT
Organism: Ambystoma mexicanum; assembly: GCF_040938575.1. Classification (NCBI taxonomy): domain Eukaryota; kingdom Metazoa; phylum Chordata; class Amphibia; order Caudata; family Ambystomatidae; genus Ambystoma; species Ambystoma mexicanum. Next base: position 296,171,240 of record NC_090928.1, on the reverse strand, counting down.
GTTATTCTGTAAAATGCTTTGCAAAACACATTCATGCTGGCAGAGCAGCCCTTTTCTGACCATCAACTCACTCTCACACACACTCTCGCTCACTCTAAACCACTACTTTACCCTTTGCCCAGATTTGAGTGTGCTTCTCTGCAGAGGGGACATAGCCCAGTCTCCCCTAAATCCAAGTGTTTCCATCCTTTGCTTTCAGCTTTTCTCTAGTTGCCTTGTGATTCGCACAGATGCAGCTCATTACCAAGGCACAGGCTGTCCCCAATACAATGCCAGCTACTACTTTGGGCCTCAAAATGGACGCTTGCCACTGGCTAGTGATAATTGGCTCTTGGTGAGTTAGAAATGTTGTGCCGTGTGTATTTGGAGAATTGAGGTGGGAAGTGACATTTTATGCCTGTTGTACACAACTTGTTGGCGGGGCCTACACCTCAGGGATGGCTGTGCAAAAACTTAGCTTACTTTGCCCTCTGTTTTACTCATGAGCAACAACCATTGGAGTTCTGAGAGTACCAGATTCGAACTGTCCTGTAATACGGCCGATCTCTTGAAAAAAGAAAAGTCCCTCAAAAAAAGGCTGTTGCAAAGCCCTAGGCCAGTGTATCTGCATGTTCCCATTGGAACATGTCCCTGGGTTACTGTGATTCTAGCAATGAGGTTTCACATCTAGCACATACAGGGCCTCATTACGAGTTTGAAGGCAGCCATGCCCTTAATAAGGGAGAGTCCCTCCTTCTTTTGAGGAATATGTCCAGGAGATGCATGTCCAGAACGGAAAAATTGATTTATAAATTGAAATGTAAGCTTTCTTTGTATGAGAAGATCTGGAATGTATATAATGATTTCTTTTAGGTTTTTTTTGTTTTATATATGTTTTCCTTCTGTAATTTCTGAATTTGGTCCTGATATTATTTCTGTATATACTTGTAAATATATGAATAAAAAAAAAAATAAGGGCATGGCTGCCTCCAAACTCGGGTCCGGGTCTGTGGTCCCTGAATGGGGGAAATACCGGGCCATTCCAACCTTGGAGGACCCGGTATTTCCCCTTTCAGAGAACACATCCCCATTCCCATTTGAGCCCCCATAGGGATCAGATGTCCATAGCGGGTCCTGCAAGGGAACCTCGTAATAGGGCGGAATGGGTTTAACTTTACCGGCGCCGTTAAACCCATTCCGCCTGGGTCGTAATGAGGCCCACAGTCTGCAGAGTGCATATAATCTTGAGGTGATATGCCCCAAGGCAGCCGGCCGACCCTGTAGGTAATGGGCCACTGCCCAAGTTAAGTGCCCGAGCGCAGCGAGGGTCCCTTAACAAGGTTGGCAGTGCCGTTACCTACAGGGTCGGCCTGCCACCGAGGGGCATATCGCCATAGACAGCCGTGCGCGATGGCAGGCTGCTCCACAAAGGTAATTGTATTTATTTTTTGGGAGGGGAAACCTCTTAGCACCCATAGAGAGAACTTCGCGAAAAGTTGAGGGGGTTGGGGAGCGGGGAGGAAGAGAAGGGACGCCAGCTGCCCAGGAGGCTCGGAATGCGGGCTTGTACCATACAGTACAGCCCACGTTCCGGGCTGCCTGATTGGCCAGCGCCCACATGCAGGTTGCTAATGTGGCCCATATCTCTAAAACATTGCTGTCTTGTGCTTGTGCTCTGAGAGATGACTTAACTCTTTCACTGCCGCTATGTGTACTATTTTCTATACGAATTCATTATCGAAGTCCTGTTAATGGCAAGGCTGTAGCACCAGTGACGTTCCACGCTATGCACTTTTTCATCAATACAATACACTATTCTTTTCCAAATGCCCGATGATGGATTCTTATTAATTTGAATGCACATTCATTTGTTGGTCTCGTGCATTCATTTTGATCACATTTAAATATGAGCTGCTTTTGATTTGTTTATGAATAAAAGACACTTTTATTTATTTATTTTGCATTTTTAAAGCGCTCACACAGCCCACGGGCCATCGAGGCGCTGTTACAGGAATTGTTTGTTTTTTAGTTGGTTAATTGTTTTTTTTGTCTTAGTTGCGTATTTATAACGCGCTTAAATATCCAGAGGTTTTCTCAACTTAGTTGAGTTTAATGAATTGAGTGGAGTGGAGTATTACCTAGTTTGGATAGCCAGGGTTGCATGTGTGTTTGAAAGCCTAACAGGACAGAAGCCTTGAAGTCTGACATCTAATACCTTCAAGTGATAGGGTGAGGGGTCCAGTGAAGAATGGTACAAGGGAAACAGGGATGAAGGTTCTGTGTGCACTCGCTGCTAGCCATTGGCGATTGATATCTGACTTTTGTCGAGTAAGAAATGGTGTGCTGTGGATATGTAGAGAAGTGAGGTGGCAAGTCACTTTTTTTATATTGATGGCTAGTAGCTTCCAACTTGAACATTTCACCCCTGTAGCAATAATATCGGGTTTGGTTATAGCACATTATGCCAGACCCTCCTGCTTGTAAGCGCTGACATAATAGCGGTTACTATTGTCCAATTTGAAGGTTAAAAACCTGCAGGGTGTAGACTGCCAGGTACCAGAGGCTATCCTCCCAGGACCTTAGCGGGTTCCTAGCCGCTTTCCGATCTATATATAGGTTTCTGCAGAACCCAAGACGGCGCCCCGCCTGTGCCCCAGAGACCATGGACCGGTTCTTTCTCCTCTTCCTGCGTGCTGCTTCTCAAGCAGTGATTCACCTCACCTGTCTGGAAGGGAAAGGAGCTTATCTGAGACATTAGCATGTCCCTGATCCATGCAGAGTGTTGCTAGAAGGAAAATAACTTTGAATTGTTATAACCTGCACCAAATGGAGGGCACATTTTCCATGTATATTTTTTTGGGGCAGGGTGGGGGGGATAAACTGGGATAGTGAGCACTGGACATCCGTCCGTCTTCTGTTGTTTTGATGGAGTGAGATGTGCCCTCTCCTACATGTTACTACCAGATTGATTTAGCAGGAACATTAACTATGTGAGCTATCTAGCTGGTTTATCATTTTCTGAGCACCGGAATAGCTCTGCAGTAAGCAAGAGGTATGGAACTTACCTTTTAGTTATTTTGATTTGATTGTTTGAATACAAATATTGTATATTGAGATTTTACTGCTAAATAATATTTCTGTGGTATATCTTGAAGTAGAGAACTCAGCTGAGTATGTTAGGCCACTCCTGTAGTTACAAAGGACACTCCTCTCATAAAATATACCTTCTTTACTTGTGCTTCTTGCCCCCCCCCCGCACATCCCAAATATTGTTTTCAGACCACCTTAAATGAAGGCACGATTTTAAGGACAGAATGAAGGACTCGACACAGGGTGAGGGAGGAAGAGGAGGGACTAGAAGAGCCAGGGAAGAAAAGAAGATTGTAGAGGGACAACAAAGACGGTTGCATTTGTAACCATGCTGCGCTCCTATTATTTACTACTGTCAGTTCTGATCCTGGGGCCTTCCCCGGGCCACATGGCCACCTCGTGACCCTGGAGAAAGGGTCACAACATGGCACTCACCTCAACTTTTTATTCCGATTAAAGCACGGGCTGCTGTTTACCAACTTCAGTAACTGTCCTGCGTTTTGCTCTTTCTGGCATTAACCTTTAACGTTTACTGTGGTGATTGCTGTCACTCTTTTGAAAGCCTGGATTATAGGAGAATTAAAACATGGATCCCGGAAATGTCTTCTGCGTGTGCCTGCCATTGTGTCAGCGCAAACGCATCATGCGGATTCGGAATCTGTACAGTGTCTGAGGGAGAGGAGTACCTCACTCCAGCTCCCTTCACCCTGGTGACGACATGACTACTGGGATGAGTAGTGGCTACATCTCCTACACCGTGCTATGCTACTAGTAAACCAGCAAAGAGGCGGATCGGTCCCCGCAGGGGATGCTAGAGGGACAGCCTACATAGCGGACTGTCCCCTCTGGCCACCACCTTCCAGGGGGGTGGCCAGCCTCTACTCTTCCTCCCCAGTGGAGGCGGAAGAGGCGTCCCCCAGGGCCTGACTTCCAGGCAGGTTCCCGGGGGACGCATGTAAGGCGGGAGTCTCTTTTTCCAGCAGCTCCCTGCTTCCGGACCCTGTGTTCCTGATCATCTACACATTGGCGCCCATTTCGAACGGTAAGTATGGGAAAGAGGCGGGTGTGCAGTCGCTGGTCGCCCCATCGGCTGCGCCATGATACGTATTTATGTGTGTTGTTTGCTAACCGCCTCTGCTCAAGGCTTTTACCACTTACAGGGATGCCGCGCCACATGGTAGTATATATACTTATGCCATGGCAGTGTCTGCGTTTGTGATTGTGTGCAAATGTTTTCAGGGACGCCGTGCCACGGTACGGGAATGATGCACATTTTTTGTTGCAAAAGTGAGGTTTTTGTTGGACATTCACTGGCTGCCACGTCAGTCGAGGAATATTATGGTTTAAAATTGCAACTGGTTTGTTCATTTTTTCACTGGCCGCAGCGGTAGGCAGATTGGGCTCCGTTCCCTGGCGATTGCTTGGTTGGCTGGCCGCATTTTAGCCGTTGTCCTCGTTGCTTGACCAAGTCGCCGGCTGTGACTGCTGGACGCAATTTTGCCTTTGTCTTCATCGCTTGTACAAGCCGCAGCCTTGGCGGGAGGGGGGGGGGGTTTATCCATTTTGTAATGCATGGTGCTATGCTTTTGTTGTTTGCTGACCGTCGTGCGGGCAAACAAATGCCCATACGGAATGGGAAAGGCTTCAATTGTGCAGTGGGTGTCCTGGGAGGATAGCTCAGCGGCAACGTGCGCGCCTTGGAAGTAGGACGACACGAAGCAACACAGGTTCGATCCCCGGATCCGCGCTTAGAAACCCTGGGAGTTTAAGCGCGTTATAAATACGCAATTAAAAAGAAATATAAAACAATTCCTGTAACATTCTAAAATGCAAAAAATAAATAAATGTAACGGCACAGCAGGAATAGTGTACTTCTTCTGCTTGTTTGGGTGGCAATGGCTGAGTGCAGGCTATACGCTTCAAAACGCCAATAGGACTGGGGTACCAAAACAAAAAGAATGTCTAAAATAAGAGACAAACTGAAAATACACACAACTTATAAAAACGCTCCCACCCAACTACTGTAAAAAGAAGACACAGATAATGAAGACTTTGACATCAAAATGAGCACTCTGGGTCTGAAGAAAGCAGTAAACGGGCAATATTTTCAGCAAAAATATTTTCAGCCTTAAAGTCAAGTTCATTGACAATTCTTTACAAAGTTAAGGAGTGGTGTCTTAATTGTCACTTGGGCCAGCTAAAGCAGGCCAGAGGGTCACAACCACTTCAAATACCTTTTAGACTTGCAACATTGAGACGGCAACATTGAGACAGGCTTTTAGGCACTTTTCAATGTGTCAGCCCGCTATCGAGACTGTTGAGTCTATTGTTCTCAACAGATCGTGTGCATCACGACGGTCGAATCGGCTCAATGCAGTCCAGCGTTGAGAAGCTGTTCTGTTGAAGTGATTGCCTCAAATTGGGTGAAGAAGAGGCAGGTGATGGTCGAGTCGGCGCCTCAACAGCTCGAAAGTGGATAAAAAATGGTTAGTGTCAAAGACCGCTCTGAGGTGCCTACAGCAGCTTAAAAATGACTTGTAAGTGATAGTCGACTCAAAAGTGGTTTGGTGTGTGAAAAAGAGCCTAGAGCTGTTGATTGGCCTCTTGGTTGGTGTTGGAAGGACCCAGAGTCTCCAGGCATGAAGCGAGTCCTTGTTCTGCACTTCCCGGCCAGGATGTTTGCCAGAGAGAACACACAGGGGCTGCCACATCCAGTGGGCAGAGTTCTGGGTGCCAGTGTACTCTGATACATGCAGGCCTGGTCCAGGCAGCATGTCACCCTAAATGGTCATCTGGAATGGTTGAGTGAAAGAAATGTTTCCTTCCTTGGAAGTCTTTTTTTTCACCCTTATTAAAGAGGACTTTGGGGAAGACTTTACACCCAATACAGTTCTAGATGAAAACTCCTTCACATAATGTCCACAGATGATTCAATTACAAAGGGGGAGTCTACCCACCTAAAAGACCTTTTTGCCATAGGCGATTGGAACATTCCAAGCCTTTTGTAAGGTTGCAATACTGCCAGCTGTGAAGTTAGTCTTTACCTAGTGATGTCAGTCCCAGAATGCTTTGTCTGCAGGAAATTGGCAGGGGGCAAAGGGAGTTTGGGAGACCAAGGAAATCCCAAGATGGCAGAACCCCTCTCTTGCTGTTAAGTCCTCTCCTTAGCTACCTTACTCCTCCCTCCACACCTGTCTGCCTGCATGAAAATGCTTCATTACGTTCAACCCTGGTGTGATTCCCTTTTGTCCTGGCCAGGCTTTTTATTGAAGCACTATTCCCTTCCCTACCCACTACGGTATATCCTGTCCTTTGAAGAAGGTGGCAAGACTTTCTCAGAGATTACAGAACAGACTTGTAGGGCTTCACCCAAATGGTCTGTTTATGGTGAAACTCAGCCACGGACAGTTTACACAAACTGGTCTGTCAGTGTAATGAGTCATCGGACTGGCAAAAAAATAACATCACATTTTTTGTCCAGTTGCAGTTGTATATTCACATACGTCACCATTTCAACCAGATATGACAAATGTTTATATATTAATAAATCTACCATCAAGCCCTGAAAGAACACAACTCTATATAATGTGGATCATGTTGCATATGGTTAAAGGCAGTTCCTCTCTGTTGGAACTTTGGGTTCCATGAGGTGTTTTGCAGGAATTCACATGTTAATCTTTTTACTGCAATATTGCCACACTACAGCACATCTGCTTTGGGTTTTAAGGAACAGTCTCAGTAGTGTTACATGTTTGGACTATACATTTCATCATGGAGCATTTAAGAAAGGGACCTTGATCAGCAGATCTCACTGTTCTAGACAGACTTGCCATTATCGTATTGGGTTACAAAAGTTTTAAAAAAGCAAGGCCCCTGGACCTCAATAAAGGGAGCGACAGGATTGACCTTTGGAACAATATCTATATCAAAGACATTAGAGTTTAAGCACATATGACCAACTGATCCATTTAGCCTTGAGAAAGACCACTCAGGTCGAAACGCGTGTCTGCTCAGACTAAACTATGGTGGTTGATATAAAGGAATAAAGATGCTGATATACTAAGAATACACAAACATTGTCAACAATCGGATTCAACACAAGAACGCTTAGCAAGATAATTAGAAGGGAATTGGAGCATATGTAATCAACCAATGCCCAGAATAACTGCAGATTAGAGTTGGAATTAAGGGGTCGCGAAAGGTAAAATATAGGGTAAAAAAAGAAGGGGTTACAGAGGGTCTCCCCTGTAATGGAGAAGTGCTAGGGGAAGTGAAGGACAGTAGAAGTTAAGGTATGGAGAAGTCAATGTGGCTCAGTGAATGCAGCGGACGTAGAGACATACATCCGTGCATAGATGTTGGCCACAAACGCTTCACTCTCTGCTATTTTACCAACGTATAAGAGTCTTTCCTCTAATTATTCTGCGCCCTGGGGTCGTTCTGCGTGGCATGGCGGTAAAGAACAAAACAAAATCAAGACTTTTGCTCCGCCAATACCTTTTCCCAGGAGAATCGGGTCTCATGTATATCTAACCGGACCAGAGCGCAAACTGCATATTGTTGGAAACAAAAAAAGTGACCCAAGTTTATCTGAGGGTCCAAGGTAGGTGTGGCCTTGAAGTGTGGCTTTCTGATTCATATCTGCTGTCTGTAAACATACAGGGCGTAATTCACAGAAGTGTTTTATAATGGCAAACCCCCACTGGAAAACGTTCTGTGAATCATGGCCACAGGGTTTACCTCGGGCTGCTTGGCCTCATGATTCCACTTTCTTTATTTGGGACGACTTAAAAATGTTGTTGCCAAGCCTTTTTTCGCTGCATTTGAGAACAAAAAGCTGTTTGCATAAGGACATTGCGTGTCAATAACTGAGCATTCCGGATGAGCGTTACAATCATGCCAGCTAATCCCACTGCTATTGATGTGGACTTAGCCTCTTGTTCACATTTTCCTTTAAGAGGGAGTTGGCCAACGTGACGCAAGGTGAACAGTTCAAAAGTTCATGTGCCGCTTGACTCTGCGTATGGCAAATAGACAAAGGAAGTAAGATTCGACGTCTGGGACCAGCCTTAAACAGTTGTCTTGCCAAAACCACACACGGACTGTAGTCTACAGGTGGCAAATCGTGTTCACCAGTCACCTGTGGTTTCTACTGGATCCTGCTCCTAGGTGTTTGGTCTTCTGTGGAACGTGGAGGTAATGCCAATTGATCACAGTTGCATCTTGGAGCTGGTTATTGGTGTGCAGTGATGGCTTTTATTCTAGATCATCAGCAAAAAAAAAATTAAAAGAACTATGGCTGTATTCCTTGGCTGCATCCAGTGGAATCCATTTTTAAATGGACAGCCATTTTTTTTGTCAGGGGACAATCATTGGACAACTCTTTATTGAGTAGAAATCCTGGGGTTTGTGTTTTTGTGTTGATCAATATTTATTTTTGTAAAAATAAAAATATGTGCTGACAAATACATTGTTAAGAACTTGTGTAATAAAAACTTTAGAAATTCACTGAAAAACATGACTTGAAGGGAGGCCATGGTTTCAGCTCAAAACACAAGAGAACAGGAATGTTCCAATTTGGGCTGCTATAGACACCCATAACTTGGCCACCACCATGCACTCTGTGAGACATCACTGAGTTATTTGATAGGACAAATAGCCTTTTGAAAATCATCTTTGGGAACCATCTTATTTTCTGTTGGCCCTCAAAACCAAGTCAAATTCCTCATAAGCATTCTGGGGTACCGTGGTAAGGTGGGTTAGACCAGTAGCCTTTTTCTATAAAAAGGAATCTTCTTTACTTGGTTACAGTATAGATAAATATCTCCTATCTGGAAAAAAATAATCTTTACACCCAGTGGTTGTGGGCAATTACTGCCCCATCACTAAAGTCTCCTTTCTATAAATAAAATCTTGACAGAGTGGTCTATCAACAGTTCCAAGAACACACAGACATGAGTTATTGAGTGCTCGTCAGTCAGGATTTTGGACTCGCCATGGCACATAGACTGCCATGTTGGATTTGCGAGCCAGTCTAGTTGATAATGTTCAGGTCGCTTTACTTATGTTGCCGGACCTTTTGGCGGATTTTGACCTGGTGGATCATGGCCTTTTGCTAGAGAGACTGAGAACACTTGTAAATTGTTCTGAACTGGCAATTTCATGGCTGGCCTCCTTTTTGGGCCCACGACAAGCCTGAGTTGCTGTTGATGAGTTTCAATCACCTCCCAAATTGTTGACTTGTGGCATGCCCCACGGAGCTTGTCTCTCCCCCATCTTGTTTAACATTTATATGCACCCAGTTTTTGATCTTCTAGAAGTCGTTGGCGTTGGTTATACCAAATATGCCAACGACACCCAGATATTCCTAGCGCTTACAGGGGAATATGAGGCAGATGTGGTTAGGATAAATCATATATATTCATTGATTGAAACTTAATGGTGGTAAAACAGAGCTTATGTTGGTGGTCTTCAGTCAACATATAAAGAAACCCGATCCTGAGTAGACACAGTACAAGATTGATGATTGTAACATCCAGGTCAGTCCTTGTGTAAAAAAGTATAGGAGTATACTTGGATTCAGGTCTTTCTATGAAGCAACACGCTTTTCATGTCAAGTCCTCATGTGCATATACGGTCAAATTGATCGGGCAGATTAAGCCCTACCTCTCCAAGGCCAATATATCTATGTTGGCTACGGCTCTGGTAAACTCCAGAATTGATTACTGTAATAGCCTCCTGGTGGGTACAGCTAAATGCAATATTAAAATCTTACAACTGGCCCAAAACGCAGCTATCAGAGCTCTGTGTGGGTTGGCAAGAACAGAGCATGTTACGCAGGCTAGAAGGTCTTTGCATTGGTTAGCGTTTTGCCATCGGATATCTCATAAGATCTTGTCTCTCACATATAAAATCCTGAAGGATCACGCACCTGCCTATCTGGCACAGCGTCTTCCGAAGGCACCTGTTTTGCATTCCTTTCGTTCTAATGGTAACTTACTGTGCCGTGCTTTAAGTTGACTACGTTTGGTGGTACTTGCTTTGACGTCTGTGCACCAACCTTTTGGAGTTCTCTTCCAGGTGAAATTAAAGAGATCACAGACTTGCCAGGCTTCAAGGAAGCTATACAAACCTTGCTATTCAACACTAAGGATTAGTGTGTCAGCGTCTGGCTTCTGTTCCTGGCTCCTTGACTTTTCTGCTGACTTGATACCTTTTGGTGTTACTTATACCGTTTGTCTGTGAGCTCACTGCGGCCCATGGGCGTGTTGTGCTGTATACAAATGCAATAATAATAATAATAACAATAGGTCACGTTACAGGTTACGGGGCTCGGGTACATAAGGCATACATCAACATGATGGCGATGAACCTAGGGCTCAACGACACCAAGGACCACAACGCCCAATCCTTACAAAAGGCGCTCGCCTTGCTAGGATTCATCCAAGCCCTCACTAAACCCACACACATCAAAGGACGCACACTAGATTGGGTGACACAACATAACTGCCCCATCCTCCTCAAAGACATATCCCCCATCCCATGGTCTGACCACCACTGCATCAACTTTCACGTCGACACCTCACCTGAACCTGCAAGGCCCTCCATCCTTCTGCCGGCAGGGCTCTCAAGGAGCTCTAAAAAACTAACAAAGGATTCGCTCCTTCCACATCTGCTCACATCAGCTCTTCAATCCCCCTTCCCAAACGATCCCACCATCCTAGCCAGCACATTCAGCCAAGCGATAACCACAGCGGTAGATGCCATTGCACCTCTCATCGCTAAAAAAGCTAAAAAAAACTAAACATTCCAACGTTTGGTTCACACAAGAACTTGCGGATCTCCGTACAAAGAAGAGAGCGTTACTGACCACCTGGAAAAAGCACCCCTCTGAGACAAACAAAACTGCCTTCAAGTCTACTTCCAGAGACTACAAAATAGCCACTACAAGGGCTAAGGCAGACTCCTATAACACCAGGATTAGCAACGCCATTTCTGATACTAAGGAAATCTTCGCTATATTCAGGGAATTGGAATCCCCATCCGTACCACCCTCTACTATCACTAAAGATGAAACCTGGTGCAACCAAATTCAAGCAGCCATGCTACACAAGCTAGACACCCTACACTTCAAAATCCTAGCGCACCAAAAAGCACTATCAGCGCTACTTGATCGCACTAAAGCTCCTCCAGCCCAATCGCCAGACGTTCCCAGTCAAATACCTAAATTTGAATTCTCGAACATGACTGAACCTGAGGTCATTGCACTCATTAAATCTATTAAGCCCTCTAACTGCAAGGGAGATACCTGCCCCTACCACATTATCAAAGACTGCGCTCCAGCCCTGGCTCCTATCATCACTGCTTTCATCAACGCCTCTTTCCAATCATCCCATGTACCGACTTCTCTAAAAGAAGCTTGGGTCAAACCTCTCCTAAAAAAACCCTCTATCGACCCCTCCATCCCAGGGAACTACCGTCCCATCACAACCGTCCCTTTTCTGTTAAAGATCTTGGACAAAGCAGCCTACATGCAGGTTCAAAAGTTTATTGAAGACAACCACCTCCTCGGCCTACGCCAGTCGGGCTTCCGCCCTCGACATGGTACCGAGACGGCACTACTTGACCTAATAAATCAAATAGACGGCCTAAGAGATGCGGGCAAACCAGCTCTCCTCCTGCTCCTTGACCTCTCTGCGGCCTTCGATCTGGTCGAACACAAAACGCTATGCCACCATCTCACAAACTCAGCCCACTTCTCGGCCAAAGCATGCAACAGGATCTCCTCGTTCCGTCAAGAGAGGGTAATGAAGGTCTTCTCTGACTCCGCCAATGCTACGCCCAGCTCCATCAAATGCGGAGTCCCACAGGGCTCCTGCATAGCCCCCACACTCTACAATCTCTTCACAAGGCCTCTCTTTCTGGACTCCTTGGGCATCTCATATACAAACTATGCAGATGACACACAGGTCCTCATCCCTCTGTCAGGTGACTACACCTCAGACCTGGACACACTCAATAGGATCTATGCCACCATCCAATCATGGATGGCGGAGAACTGGCTCTGTCTAAACAGTGATAAGACCAAACTACTGCTTGTTGGCTCCCCATCTACACTGGGCAAACTTGACGCCAAATATCAATCCTTCACCGTAGATAATATTCCCATCAGAATCTCCCAAACCATCAAAACACTGGGTGTATATCTAGAACCCAGCCTCACCATGGACAGACAGGTCAATGCCATCGCCTCTTCTGCAGCATATCACTCCAAACTCATCAATGCCATCAGGCCCTTCCTATCTCAGCAAAACTGCATCTCAATTGCCAGAGCCATCATCGGCTCCAGACTTGACTACTGCAATGCGCTGTTCATTGGAACTTCCCAAAAAAACCTCACCAAACTCCAGATTGCACAAAATAATGCCTTAAGAGCTGCTACTGGCACCTCTCGCAAGGAACACATCTCAGGGATCAGGAGGCAGGTACATTGGCTCCCCATCAAGGAAAGGGTAGTCTTCAAAACCTTGGCCCTTACACATAAATGTCTGCACGATCAGGCCCCCCCTTATCTGACACAGAGGATTACCAGACAAACAATCAACAGACCGTCTAGAGTAGCCTATGCTAATCGCATCACTGTCCCGCACACGCGCAGAGTGCGGGCAGGAGGCACTAGCTTCCCCTCTATGGCGGCGACCCTATGGAACAGCCTCCCAGCTCAGATTAGATCAATTGAGTCTCACACAGCCTTCCGCAAGGCCTTAAAAACCCAGCTCTTTGTATAAAAGGGCCCCTCAGTCTAGGTCTACACCTCCACTATATCACCTAGCACACGCTCTGTTATGCCTCGTGCTACCTAGGAAAGTATATGAGTAACCAACTGTAACCTTCACTGTATACCCGCTGCAACTATGTAATAGGACTGTATATCGTCTGTAACCCTGTAACTGAATCTACCTAAGTATACCATATGGGGCCGCTTATTGTAACCCTCAAGCAAGCCTTCTTTAAATCTCCTTATAGCGCCTTGTTGCCTCCAGGCTGTAGTGCGCTCTACAAATACTAAAATAAATAAATAAATCGACCGGCCAACCTCTCTCTAGCCAGCTTCTCTACAACTGTCAGTCCAGGAACACACAGCAGAAAACGATCACACACCATTCTACCCTAGGAACACTCAGGCCATCACATCCATATATAGCAGAACAGATAGGTAAAGATACAATAACACCCCCCACCCCCCCCTTCAGTGAAACAGGAAAATGAGCACATTAAAAGAGGCGTACATAAAGCCCTAAGTACTACAGTAACCACACAGCTCTCCAAGCTAACTTTCCCATTCCATCATTGCAGACCTTGAGTACCAAACAACACTCTGCACCCAAAATCCACCATCCTTCCTTGCCTGCCAATGAAGCACACGCCCACCTGGCCACGGGACAACACCACTCAAACCCTGTCACCTCTCAAAATACACGGAATATAGTGAGAGGCGACCACATCAACTAAGCAAAAGGATACCTCAACTGACCCCTTAAACCAAAATGACACTGTCCACCACTTTAAGACAGTAAAACAAAACACATGCAGGAGAACAAAGCATGAATTACCCCACACAAAATCACACATTTTCCAAGAGCACCAGCAGTGGGGACGCCAACCCTACCTCCAAGGCATTTAACCATGCACATATCCACTGTGTGGACACCAAACCCCGCATGTGAGCAAGTCACTGGTGCATTCCTTCACTGAGGTACTACTCCAAAAGCAGTGGCATCCCTACTCCTCAGCCACCATGGTGTGTTGCACCACAATAGGCATGTAATCATGGGTGTCCAACACCTCTTGACAAACATGGTTGCTAAGACCACAATAAGTAAAAACCTTAGGGGTCCAATGGCTGGGTGTCTAACGCCACTCAAAAACTTTGGGTATCCAATAACACACACAGAATAGATACCCTGGGTGTCCTCCACTCCTATAAACATCTCGGGAGTCCAACACCTCCAGTGCCCAACGCCACTTTAACTGCTCATGGGTGTCCCATAGCCCAACTCCAATATGAGTGTCCAACACTCCGAAGGCGGCATGAAGGTGGCACATAGCCCAACTTAACACTAACAACCAATTGCCATAATATCTGCAAGCGCTCATTAACAGTACACGAGACACATCTGCTCCAACTGGAACCGTGATTTGCTAGGCCACAACCCCAGTGACATACACATACATGCCACATACATATAAAACCGCCAATTCAACTCGCAGTAAGTAGTCAGCAAGAGAACACAGCATATGAAGACATTTATTTCTAGCCTTAACAAGTCCGTGCTCTGAGCCTTACATCTGCAGAAGATGATTGTCCCTGTGGAGGTAAAACGTTACAAAAAAATACACAGATCACCAATGTTGCTTTGAATCTATACCACAGAGGCCATGACGAACATCCAATGTTTGCACCACCTCACCCAAACAGAAGTCTCACATCACAACCCTGGTTCAATAATACATTTAACTTCTCGGGGTTGAACTCAGGGACGTCATTTCACCAAAATGCCAGGGGAAGCGGAAGTGACATCACACGACCCTTGACCTCTGATGACATCACAGGAAGTGATGTCATTTGACCACACCCTGAAGTGACATCACAGGAAGTGATGGCACACGACCTTTCATCCCTTGAACAAAAAGTGGCATCACATAGCCTTGTTCCCAAGAACACTACGAACAATATAGTTACAATATCACTGTAATATACATTGCATACACAAATGGATCACCATATGTATCATTAATATCAGTGTGTATAGGTCCATATTATCAAACTACTGGGAATGCAAGCAGATGTCCAAAGTCAAATGATAACGATGTGTTATTATATAGCACTTACGCTTAAGCGCTTCATGTAGAATAAATAAACATACAATATCACCCAACCTGTGTTGGTACTCATTTATCAACCTCCGAAGAATGAAAGGCTGAGCTGGTCTTGCCAGGATTTGAACCTGCAGATCACACACACATCACAGCAGCAAGCACTCAACTCACTGAGCTATCTCACCACCTGTAGCTATCTTAACACCTATAGTAAAATGAGCAATTACATGTCTGAATGTTCTCAAAGTCAGAAAACAAATTACACTCAGTGGATATCAATAAACTGGTAACTGAGATTTAACAGAAGGCCAGTTCATCTGCAGGTCTGGTACAAAGTTGGCCACATGTCAGGCCTGCGTGGATCTACTTTTCAGGCTTCAGAGGTTGGCAAAATACATAAGATTGGAAGGGTTCATAACTGTGTATTAAAGAATTTAGAGTAGCGCAGGGAAAGCAGCACACTCAAACGGCATCCCGTACACTGGGCACTTGTTACCTCACTCATGCAAAAAAACATCCTGAACTGCATGTTATGGAAAGAGGATACACATTACAACAAAGCATTAATTGTGGCACAATGAAATCAAGAGCCATTTTAGGTGCGATGGTCAAACATTTCTACACTGTACAGAAGCTAGTAGGCACAAGGATTTTGTCAACTGACCAAGGACACTGAGATGGAATATCTTGTGATGGTCGCAACAGAGATAATGTCAGAAAGAAAAACATGCTATAACTGGAACTTGCGAAAAGCAAAATACATAGTCTGAAATGGATGCTTATTCTATTGTAAATGCTTTTTGGAAGTTTTTGCCTGAATTGTGAATTTGAGGTGTTTACGAACAGACTAAATCAGTGACTCACCTCCTGAAGTGTGCCTGAAATATACCTTTGAGTCTAGCAATTATTATATAGAATTCCAGAAGGTCAAATTATTTGTTATTCTTATTCTTTCTTATTTAGGGTCAATGTTCAAAGTGTTACACTTGTAGAACCCCCTGTTATTTTGTAAGAGGCCTGAACAAGAAAGCCAGCCACTCCAGAAACAAAAAGCCACATGGCGTTGGCTACAGCCGGAGCTTCCATTAAAAAAAATAAAATAAAACCCAAATGTCCGCGCTTAGAAACCTGTGGGTATTAAGCGCGTTATAAATAACCTATCATATCATATCATACTAACTAACCAATAAGAAGAAAAAAAAAATTAAAAGATTTCTGAGTAGGTGAAATTGGATTTGGTGAAATCTACGGTATCAGTGTTTGGAGGAACCGTTAGTCACAGCTACAGATGCTATTGGCTGTAAGCCTCTCAGCCCAGCGATTGGCCACTCCAATTCCGATGTCATAATTTGCCCAGGAAGCACTGAACAGTACGTGCATTGGCCAACGCTCCTTTGTCGTGAGAGGGTGTCCTCGGTTCCTCTTCTGCTATGCCTGCTGCGTACTTACTGCAACTGGCTACAATGACCACAGAGCTCTCCATGATTGTGCCGCCAGCTACGCTCCTAAACGGGTGCTGTCCTCGTTCAATCCCCGAGGTGCAACGGCGACAAGCAAGTGGTGCACTCTCGCACAAGAAAAACATGTGCATACTCCCATGGCTAGGCATGGACACACAGGGCCACCTCCATGTCGGTAAACAGGCTCTGCTCAGCACCAGTGGAATCTAACGCCTTGATTCTCATTGAGTAACACATGTAGAGATACTTGCTACTTAGCGAGTCCCTTGTACCATTTACGACCAGGCACTCAACCAAAGATCTTCCTCCGATCTTCCGTGGGAGGCTTGCTACCTTACTGAGAGAGAGTACTTCTCTTCCAGGTTTTGGGGGGCGGCGGATGCTGGTGTCCTTTCCTTCAGGCTGTCCCCCCAATACAGCTCAGGCCCTTCCAAGCACAGCACAGGTCAAACGTGTCTCCATTGTGCTAAGGTAGGTTGATCCACAGATACACCAGGAGCCTTCTTCTATAAAAGGAGTCTTCTTTATTAGTTACAGGTTAGTTACAGGTAAGCAGGTTCAAGCAGTAGGAACAGGACACATGTACATAAGAGACACATGCACTGGCACCCACTCTCTAGCCAGCCAGTCTCCAATTGTCACTCCAGGAACACACAGCAGAGAACTCTCACACAACATTCTACCCGAGAAACACTCATACCATCACATACATAGATAGCAGAGCAGATAGGTAACGGTAAAATACCACAGGTACTTCTGTTTTTCCTATGCAGTGTTTGATCATTGTGCCCTTTGGAAACAGTCAGTGCAGTAATGTCATGTGATGTCATGGTTGGCATCATGAGCAGTGAATGTTGCCATACATAACCATTACAAAAGAGTGATGAATCAAAGATTTTTAATGAATAGTAACCACTGGCATGTCTCTGGGAAACCAGCAAAGCCATATTTCTTTAGCCTGCCATGCCATTACTGAATGAGAAGTACAATACACAAATCAATTTGGTCCCACCACAAAAGGAGCAGTACATCCAGAGCAACATGTGCCCACAAGCAACGTAGACCTGTTTCAAAGTCATTGAATGTCATTGGCGAGGTGCAACTCGTGCCTCTAGGCAGAGCAAACTTGGGGTACCAGTCTGGGCAAACACTTAGGGTGACTTATGCAGAACCGAAGACGGGGGAATGATTTGAAGGTTTTGAATGGATCATGACCATTGCCATTCTTCTAGGTAGCCCCCCATCTTTTTTCAACTTGCCATGCCAATACAGAAGAAGAAATGGTTTATTGAAAGGAGGCCTGGTCCCAACGGACCTGGCAAGTGTCTGTGCTTTTTATGCTTAGCCCTGCAACTGTAGCGTTCCTTCAAGTAAAGTGTTTACAATGTAATTACACAAGGTTACCCATAACTGTCCTTAGCATTTTTCCCGTTAATACTTTGTGGGATTTAATGATTTACACTGACATGTGCAGGGTTTGAATTTAAGATTCGATAAGCAGGAGCTAAAATCAGCTCTTGGGTGCCAGGCTGGTGTCAAGTAGGCAGGAACTATCACTGGGGAGCCAGGAGCGAGTACACAGCGCCCTGAAAATCTAGCTTTCACACGAGATGCAAACTTTAACTTTGTACCTATTATGTAGGATCCATTTTGTTTATATGTGTACTAGATGCATCATAATTCTTCTTTATTAGCATTCTTTGGTGGGTAATAATTAGGAGACAGAGAAGGAGGCATTGTGAGCGACTTCTTTTTATTTCTCACTAAATGAACCTGAACTATCCCTACGTTTTAGATTCTATCCTAAAGAAAAGAAGTCCAAAAAGGTGCTTGTCAGGATGTCAACATAAAGCTAAGAAAGTCCTCTGTCTAATGCTATCTTAAGCTACCCTATGTCCTAACACTATTACATAGAAACAAAAGAACTCAATATAAGATACACGTAGGTCCTTAGCCCTTGCCCTGGAATGGTGGTTGGTTTATGACGCCACCCATGCGTGTTTCTCTCAACATGGCTGCTTGTCCTTGCCCCTGAGTCTGAGCTGGAATGTCTGTTGGAGCCAGTCTTTCTTTTTACATGGTTCCAACCAGTATGTGCAAGTGCCTCTCTTTCTGTTTCATCCCGTCTGCGGACCATTGTAACCTTTCTCTCGCCCTTCTGCCAGGAGGTTGTCCCTGGTATCCTTTACCAGGCGAGCCCCGGGCATTCCGCCCCGGCAGGAGGCCCTTCGGAATTCAGGTGGCCTCTGGTTCTTCTCACCCCATCTTGGAGTATATGTTCTGGCACACCATCTTGTGGTATTGTGCTCTTCACCCCACAAAGGGGTCTGTGTTGGATCAACCTGCTTAGGGATTTGTTTTCTCATACTCCGTCTTGGGGTCTGCTCCTCTTGTCCTGCTTTGGGATACCGTGATGCCCACCCCGCCATGTGTATGGCTCCATGTACCCAGTCTTGGGTATGGTTTCTTGCATCCCGCGTTGGGCTTTGGCTTCTCTCGCCTCCTCTGGGGCTATGTTTTCTCTATCCCCGCCCTTGGGAATTGTTTAGGACACGCCGCCTTGGGGTATAGTTTCTTGTGACCAGCGTTGGGCTCAGGTTTCTCTCTTCGCCTCTAGGGCAATGGCTGTTCTCATCTCACCCTGGGTTATGTTTCCATGCATCCCACCTGTGGCAGGATTTTGTGTGGCCCGTGTTGGGCTCTGGCTTTTCTCACCCCACCCTCGGGTTGGCTTGGTTGTAGCCTGCCCTGGGGTACAGTTGGTCTTTGCCTCCCTTATCCCCAAAGCCATTATGCACCTTTAACTTCCTTGGTGTCCTCCTCGTGTAGATGGGAAACATTAGTGTAGGCGTTGCTGGCTCCTCAGTGTCTTGTGTGTGTTCTGCTGTCGGTAGAGCTTGCGCCTCTCTCTCTTGTTTATTGGGACTCAGCAATCCCTGTTTTGCGGTTCGCCTGGGGTCGCTCGGCTCCAGCCCGGGCGTTCCCGGCTACTTGCATTGTAGGCTTGTCGGCGTTCCTTGGGCCTGGCCTTGCTCTGTGTGAGCTCTCTTCCTCCTGCCTTTCCTCCAAGGAGGAGGATCTCACGTCTGTAATGTGGATATCTCTCTCTCTGACTTTCCCTTTTTTTCTCTTCCCCTCGCACCTTCTTTCTCTTCCTCTCTCTTTCTTCATCTCAGAAACCACATCAACACCCCTTAAAGGTATTTTTCCAGTTATTACCTACTTTAACTCCCATGAAGCCAAGCAGCGCAGTATTGTAATCTTGGGGATAGGTGGGAGATAACGGAGAAGTGCTGTTCCGGCACTTGCTCTTTGCAACAGGAGGCTATAAGCCAGCAAAATGTTCTGTTGTTGAATGTGCCTGTTGTGGAGTGGAGAAGAATGGTAAACTCCACTGCATACTGTCCCATGGCCATGTCCTAGGCACCTAAAAGGGACACAAAGTGCCTTTTTGTCCAGGTAAAACACCCAAAGTGCTGACTGGTCATGGCCTGAAACTGTGCACCTTTGGAACCTGTGACAGTGGCCTTTCACCATGATCCAGTAACCAGAAAGGGGGTCACGTGCCTAGTGGACAAAGTGCCCGGGGAACGGGTTTCAGTCAGACCCCATGCACCTCAGAGACCCTGCCCTCCCGATGGCAAGACCTTTGGCTGTTCCCAGTGGTCACTGGGCCTGGGGAATGGCTAATATCCACGCTGCAGGCACCTCAAAGCGACCCAATGTACGGTAGACCTCTACTACAAAATACCATTTCTGATTTTGGCCTTCATTGGCCAGGTTTTCTTTGTTCATTAGAATTCTGTGAAGCAGCAGAAAGGCAGCATGTTGGTGGTGGCACTAAAAATCAGAATGAGGTCATAATCAGATATTTCACATTTCTCGTCTTTTGATTAGCAGACCGAAGTTCCAAACCCAGTATTATCATGTGACGTAATCAAACCGCACTCCCACCCCGCCAAGTCTGCCCAGGTAAACGGTGTGGAGATGATCACTGATGCTGAATGGTCTCAGACAAGGCAGGTCTAGTATGTAGTTGAGTAAAGGCTGGGCTTGTGATCGAACACACATAAGGTTGTACCTCCATGAAAAACACGCAGCCCCACTGTTGCATTTAAATTTTAATGCGATTCGTAAACTACATTTCGACTAAAACCATGTGCCCCACACATAATGAAAGTGTTGATTTAAATTCTCCTGAGGGCTATGTGATATTTCAACTCCGTCCCCACTTAACCCTATCAACTGACATCAGCAAACAGGCAACACGCCCTGACTGCACACTTGGGGAAGGCCGCAGAGATAATGTTAATCGTCACTGCCGATGCCAGGATAGGTAATTTTATGGTCCGCTGCTGTTTGCTGTGCAGTGTCAGCCTGCAGTCTGCTGGTTACCCAGAGCAGTCTAGCACTGAACCTCTGGGCAGCCCACGCCACACACTAGTGGCAGTTCAGGACATGGTAAATGTCCAGTCACATCACCCAGCATAAAAAGAGTTGCTCGTGGAGAGACATCAGCCCAAGTTGTGTGGATCAGAGCCAGGGGCGTTGCTAGGGGGGGGCTAAGGGGGCTATAGCCCCTGATCTTTTGGTTGTAGCCCCGGATAGAATCTCAGGAGCTACAGCCAAAAGGCTAGCTAGCCCCCAGTCCCAACAGTTCTGACATCAGCTTAGCCCCAGGTCTTTTCCAGACCTAGCAACTCCCCTGATCAGAGCCCTTGGGTAGATGCAGTGGGCATTAGAGAAAAGGCATCAATAGATTCTCCTCTAAACATCTTTTGAAGAACAAATGGACTACACATGAAAAACCTAAATCAGCCGTCCCCGCTGACTCCCTTCCCGATTAGAGCAAAGGAAGCATTATTGTTGTCCTGCTGGTGCCATTGCTTGTGTAAAGATGGTCTTCACACGTTGAAGCATTGTCTTACATATATTTATTATAAGTTACATGAACAATAAAGACCCCCAACCTGTATCCAGCAAGTCCTTCAGCCAACTGACCTCAGACAAAGTATAACATTCTACTGAGGTGATGGACACTCCACATTCCACCCCCATATTCTATCCCTTCTCCTAAGCACATAAATCGCAACAGCTTGCCAACTGCTAGACCTATTTTAATCTCCTTCTGCCAAAACTAAAAATAGAAATTCCTCTTTTCATGAATTGCTATCTGGCAAGGGTGTAAAAGCACTGGCTGTTTTAAAAAACAAAAAACAAATAATGAATATTACCACTGCATCCTGCACAGGGGTCCTGAATCTATTAAAGACATGGAGGCAAGCATTATGCTTCAACTTCTTTAATTACTACTCTTCAGCAGTTTCAACAAAATAACAGAAATAACAAAGGTTTGGCTTCAGCCACTTCGTTTTCTCTTCCTAGTCTGTTTACTGAACTCGAACTACATTTCCCTCTGCTCTCACTGCTTTTGTAGTTCTTGGCAGTCCCAGCCCTGTTTCCATGTGACTTCCTGTCCTTCACACCTCCTCTTCTTTGGATGCTCTGAACAGAACCATAGTGACACCTTCCAACCAAACGAAACAAGTTCCAACACAATTCCAACTTTTCAACTGTTCTGGGTTTGCTGTTCGCACAACGTATCACTTCTCGTCTGCTAAGCTGTGCAGTAGCCTACTCTCCTCTCATGCTCAGTTATTCTTATGGTCATCTCCTGTGGAGCAGACAAGGGAACTGACATTACGGTGGAGAAATGCACTGTCCATCATCTCATACTCAAACATTCTTATTGTCTATTACATTGCATGCCCTGGGTGGGAAAGTAATGCTCGCCTCTGTGTCTTTAATAGAATCAAGACTCCCTGTGCAGTATGCAGGGGTAATCTTCATTCTATGTCAAGACCGAAGGCCAGCATTATGCTTGTTCAAAGCTTCCCATTACTGTTGTTGCCACTGATTCAATCGGCTTAAAGTAAAAGGTCTTCAACACACTACAGCTAGCCCAGTCTGTTGCTTGTAAAATATCCTGCTGCAAAAGCTTTAGAAGCCATTGCGTCTTTTACTGAATGCGCCTCACATTTCCCTAGGTCAATTCCCGCTAACTGCATTATTTCGTGCACCCATCTGGCAATGGTGCCTGTCACTACTGCTTTGTAATGTTTCCTATGGACTATTAAGAGCAGTGTCGTTCCTGCTGACTGCGACTCCGCTGGTCCGCTTTCATATTCTCTAATACATGCTGCTACGCACCATTTTGCTCTGGCAAATATGGATAGGACATAGACGGAGTGTTAGTCTTTGTTCTCCTGGCTAGAGTAAAGGTAACTTTGGCCCAAATCTTTTCCTATTCACCTCTGGGGCTTTGATGTCCGCTACTCGCCTGCATGACACTCGACATAATAGCATCGCTAATTTCCCTGACAATTGGTTCAGAGAAAAGTATCTGTTCGCTGGCCAGCTTGCTAGGAAGCGTAACAGTATAGTCACATCCCATAACTGTACATAATTCAGCTCTGGTGGTGCTCTGAATATACGGGCCAGTGCCCTGCTGACCTATACACTGTGATGGTCCTGAAAGCTTTTCCGTCTTGTAATAGTTCGGCTAGAAAAGTGAGGATCGCTACTTTTAGGCAGAAACGGGATGAAAATGTCTCCTTCTGTACCAACGCGACCATTTATTTCAAGCCACGTTGTAGCTCCTTCATGTCGAAGGTGGCCAGGATTCTGCGATGAGCTTTTCAGCCAGTTTTGAAATGCCTGGCAGTGCCCAGCATTTCCTGATATCTTGCATGCCATCAACGGGAGAGTCCCTTTCGATCTCAGAGGATGAAACAACCCAGCTGGGTCCGTGAGCAGGTGTTCTACTGACAGGAGGATCCACAGGAAATCCGTGGAAAGCTCCATCAGCGTCGGGAACCACACTTGGGACTGCCACACCGGGGCCATTATAATCAGGGTCGCTTCTTCCCAGCGCATCTTCGCTAGCACTCTGCTCAGCATCATGAATGTGGGAAATGCATAGTGCATTTCTCTGCCCCAGTCTTGCAGGAATGCATCTGCTCCTTGAGCTGACAGGTCTAGTCTCCAGCAGAAGTAGCTGCTCTTCCGCGCGTTAGTCTGGATGCAAACAAATCCGTTGACTAACTTGAAGTGGATGAATATCTTCTCAGTTGATATTAGGCCCGGCTGGTGGAAGGCAAACCAGGTGATACAGAGGCTTTGCAATGTTATCCTCCATTAAGCATGGAGCCAATGTAGTGTACGGAGGGATGGAGTGTTATGTGCACATCTTTGGAAACTGATAATCTGGAATCTGAGAAGGAATTTCGGTGCTTTAGTAAGTATTCCAGGAGCTGCTCGTAGAGGCTGTTTGCACAGTAAAGCCTGGAAATAAGTATTGCGATGATAGCCACGGTTCGCTGTGGGGAAAGTAAGGTATGGCATGAAACGCAGGATAGTTGGGAGGAGTGCTCCAGATACCATTTTGAAGTGGGAGTATTTTACTGCCTATTTTTTAAAGATGGGAGTAAAATGATTTTTAGGGAAGTCCAATTCCCAATGGGAGTATTGTATAAGCGAGTCAAATCATAGTTTCATTGAAAAATTGAAATCTTTTCACAATAATAGTTACTTTGCACCTCACTATTCATGCACATTAAAAGATACGTTTACTTCTTCCAATCAGGCAGTTATGATAGTAGTTTCTTCCTGTGGCACTTTGTGCACTACTGGTCCAAACATATCCATGTAGCTGCGCGGGTGAAAGCAGGGGCACAAGGTCCTATATTTCGGTTTCCTATTATTTGATGGGAGGGTTTGCCTATTTATTGTCAGTAAAAGTGGCTGAGACACCCCTTATCGACACCCCTTATCTGTAGGACTGGTTGGGAGTTGAAATAAATAACCTCTTATGATCAATTTAACCTGACGTTCGTTTTCATGGAACCATGCTTGAAGGGTTCCATGTAATAATGTCGCCGAAAAAATCTCGCTATGCAAAAATATCGCCGAAAAATAGCCGTTTTTTGTGGCGACATTATTGCATGGAACATGCGGGGGACACCCCCGCAAACCCCAAACTTTTTTTTTAATTTATTTTTTTGGGCCCCTGTCCCCATATATATGGCCACCCATAAAATATCGCTGCGACCTTTTCCCGGCGATATTATTTAGGGCGACCATATATACGGGGATAATATTACCTGATACTGCTTGAAGAGTCTGAGGTTTTTGATTGTTTCTGTCAGTTGCAGGCAGGTTCGTATTTCTTTGGACCATGGAAGAATTTTGGGTTGGTTGTTGTGGTGCTGCAAAACATCATTTTGGTTGCGTTAAGTTTTCATCAATTTTTTATCATCTTTGAGTCAACCTGTGAGAGGTAGGCACCAAGATCCAGTAGATTTGTGATTGAAATATTGGTGAGTTAGTAGTGTAGATAATTTAAAGATCCATTGCATAGTTGAAACCTGTCATGACTGAGTTGATGCGTTCCAAGCGGCGGAGGAGAAGTCGGGGGCGCGGGGTAAAATAGATGCTGAAGGAAAGTGATCATGGACTGGTTCCTTGTGGTACTTTAATGGGTTTGTTGTAAGGGTGTGACCTAAAGCAGCCATGAATGGAGTCTTTATCCTGTCGATGAAGAATGATGTGACCCAGCATATCGTGGTTCCCTCTAATCTGATGTAAACAAGGGTTTCCACCAAGATTGTGTTGAATGGCACAGATGTGTCCAGGAGCGTAAGTGCCCATGTCGTATTTGCATAGGCCTTTTTAGTGTGTCTCATAAGGGAGAGGGCAGATTCTGTTCCACTCGTTGGTCGGAACCTGTTTTGCGATTTGTGCAAGTGGTTGTTTCCACAATGTCCTGGAGTTGTTGACAGATTAATTTTCCAAGTATTTTCGTAGTGAATGGTGTGTTGGATATAGGTTGCTGGGTCGTCTGGGTTTGCTGTGGCTTTCTTGAGTAGATGATTCATGAAAAGGTTTTTAATGGCTTGTATGGTATGCCTTGTTTTACGGATGAACCGCCTGCAGGCCGTTCCTCTCTCCTGACAGTTGCATTACCTTGGCCAGAGTCCTCATATTATTGAGATTGGACTATTGTAATGCCCTATATATTGGGACAAATAGCCACAATCTAAGTAAACTACCAGTGCTACAGAAAAACGTCCTAAGAGCGGCACGTTACATCCCTAGAGCCAACCACATCACCTCTGCCAAACAAAAGGCCACTGGCTACCAGTGAAGGATAGAATCGCCTTTAAAACGCTATCACAAACCCACAAGTGCCCCTCGAATAAAGCTCCCAAATTCCTAAATAGTAAGTTTACAAAGAATCAATCTAACAGATCTACCAGAGCCTCTCAGGTCAACCTACTAACGATAATCAGATACAAAGTAGAAAAAGCAGGGGGTAAGATTTTCCCAGTCCTAGCCGCTAAACTCTGGAATGCCGTGCCTTCAGACCAAAGAGTTGAGCCAGCCTTCTGGGCCTTCCGCAAAAAACAGAAAACATGGCTGTTTGCACAGGAACGGTAATGAATCTGCTTCTCCTCCAGATCACAAGTAAACCTGCTAACTGTTAATCTTGCTACATTTGCTTATTGAGTACAGTTTGCTGATGCCTCATACTATTTGTACAATTTCATATGTAGGGAACCTATTGTTTCTCCTTTGCTGTAACTGTGTTATGCTGATGTATCATAATTTGCTTGCCATATAAAAATATGTTTTTTGCTACCTGTAAAAACGTCTTGTACCATAATTGTAACCTGCAAACTTGCGCCCAGATACCTCCGGGTTTGGTGCGCTATAAAAATAAACAAATAAATAAATAAACCGAGCAGCGAACAGTGGGGCATGTTCCGGGTGTTGTGTAATTGGCTTGTAGATTTGGGGTTGTGGGAGGTCTTCACGTAATCCTGCTGGGTTACTGACATTGACTGTGCTGATGAATGATCAATAAGTGGCAGAAAGCTCCCAGTGCCTGTATTTTGCTCAGTGCGATTTCCACCCCTGGGTTGTGTGTTGTGGTTGGATCTCTCTTGCCCAGGTAGTTTTGGCTCTGTTGGATTTTGCTGAAATGGAGTCGCTGAGTAGCTGTGAGTGGGTTTTTGCAAGATGAAAGATTTGTGTACCCTTTGAGATCATTTTGAACATTTCCTTCTGGCTGTGTTGTGTGTACCCCGTGAAGTGTGCATAATGAGCCTGTTGTGCTTTTTATCAGTTCTGCTCTGTACATCCGGAGTTGTTGATAGTATGCCATTTTGTCTGCTAGCAAGAAGAGTTCATCCAAGATCGCTCCGGCCTCCTGCCCCTATTCCTTTCATAGCAGTTACTATAAAAAAACAATCTTTTTTCGAACGAAATGATGGTAAGCGGCAATTAGTTGCGCTTGCATTGTTACAGCTTTCAAATGAAGCAAGTGCAGCGTGAATTATTATGGGAAAAAAGCTTTCGTGTTCTTGGCACACCAGCATGGGTGCATTCCTGTGCTATGCTTTCCGGAATAATGACAGCTTTTTACAGTAATTCTTAAAATATGTACTGAACAGGTTTCCTTGTTCCTCATTCCAAGGCAGCCGTTTGACCGTTACTTTAGATGTTCAGAAACATAGGTCGCCCCAGTTCTGGACTGACCTCAACCAACTCTGCTTTATTGTTCAGTCCAGGCTTAGGGGTGCGCAGCTCTCAACCTGCCAAAGCAAGGCTTTTCTGGCATGGAACGCTTGCTCCCACTTGAATTTTGCAGTATTGGACAGAATGGCTTTTTCTGAGGTTCATGACTTGACGCTGGTCATTTTCCTTCTAAAAAGTGGGTTGTTTGAGAGTTTGGCCCCTGAAATGAGAGATGGGTGAGAACTATGGGGCAGGGAGGTTACACAGTGATTCTTTCGTCCCCTCTCGGTCCTTTTTTACTTACGTTCCACCAGGCCCCTCTCCATTCACACAAGCAGGCAGTTGCAGCTGGTGATTTTTAGTTTGGGTTATAAGGTGGCGCTGAAAGCACTTCCTTAAAAGCCAAAATGATTGTCATTAACATAAGAGCTTCAAATATGGGCTTTGGAAGTGGGTCTGTGCTGCTTTTCTAATGGGGATGGCATTTGAGGAGGGATGCACAGTTGTAATCCATTATTGAAAAAGATTTCCTTGGATCCTGTTAATGATAAAAATTATCGGGTTTACTAATGTACCCTTTCTGACCAAATTTCTTGATAGAGCCGCACACTTACAATTGCAAAAAATGAGTAGAGGCTAATAAACTCGTGGACATTCACCAGTATGGCTTTAGGGCTCAACAGAGGACTGAGACTGCCCTACTGAACCTCAAGTCTAACATTTCTGTGATCATTGAAGGAGGTCACCCTGCATTACTTATGTTGCTGGACCTCTCTTCAGCTTTTGACTTGATCGATCACAATCTGTTACGTGAAAGACTACTTAACAACGTCAACTGCTCAGATAGGGCAGCTCTCTGGATCACATCCTTCCTAGGTCCGAGAACATCCACGGTGACAGCTACAAAGTTTGAAGGCCCTCCATTTCCTTCCTCCTGCGGTGTGCTGTAGAGGTCATGCCTGTCTCCCATTCTATTCAACAGTTATATTAGACCACTTCTGGATCTTCTAGATGGCCTGGGTGTCCAGTATGGTAATTATGCTGACACTCAGATCGTTTCGAATTGACTGATATCTATGACACATACTAAAACTGTGAACAATCTTTACCAAGTGATCCAGAACTGGATGGCCTACAATTCCTTGGCCCTGAATAACAGTAAAACTGAGCTCATCATATTTGTCTCATATTTGACTCAGGGCCACGTCTTAAGAACATTGATGCTACATTTTCTCAGTTTATCATCATGGCAATATAATTCCTGCATCCAAAACCGTAAAAACCTTGGGTGTCACTCTTGACTCTGAGTTATCTATGAAAAAGCATGTCTCCAACGTTTGTTCCTCTTGTTGACTTGTTATCAAACTCCTCCATCAGATGAGTCCTTATCTTAACATTAAAAATCGCTCCCTTCTTGCCACAACTCTAATCAATTCCCCCCTGGATTATTGCAACAGTCTACTTATTGGCACCTCTAGAGCTAATTTTAAGCATTTACAGACTACACAGAACGGCGCAGTCGGGGCGGTCTTTGGTCTCGCTAAGGGTGTCCATGTTTCCGATCTTAGGAGCGAACTTCATTGGTTGATGGGCAAGGAGAGAGTGAGACATAAGACTCTGTCTCTTGCTTTTACAGGTCTACACTCGGTCACAGCTTTCTACCTGGAAAAACGAATCTCTCGTGTAAAGCCCTTGAGAATACTGTGCTCCAGCAACTCCTATCTCCTAACCCAACCTTGTTACCCTCTGGATAAGTTTGGAGGTACTTGCTTCGAAGTCAGGGCTCTGCTAGAATGGAATTTTTTACCCCTCCTTATTAAATCATCTCCTTCACTGACTGTTTTCAAGAAAACAATGAAGACTTTTCTCTTTAATTCTCTGGATTAGATCTCTCCTGCTATGTACAATTCTTCCTTCCTGACCCCATTTGTTTGTCCATTTGTGTGCGCTCTGAGCCCTACGGGCTTGTAGCACACTATAAGAACTAAAAATAAATAAATCCCACCCATTCCCCGCCCCTAGCCAATGTAATCCCTATGGCTAATCCCACCCATTTCTGCCCATCTCAGAACTCTTTGAATTTTGAGTGAGTTCTACCATGGAGGCAGCCGTCTTGGATGACTGTCTCTAAGGAAGCTCTCTGCAAGCAAGCCAGCCATCTTTGAATGGGGTATATACCATGAATCGTCCAAATAGAATGATACATTGAAGCATGTGAGTGTAATATTTTTTTAATAGCTAATGCACTTTTTTTGTTTTTCATGTTTTGTTTGAATAGCTAATGTACATTTATGTTGAACTCTGGGCAAGAGTGTGTTCTTTCTGTTTTGCATTCTTTCCTTTTCCTCTATTGGTTCTAGTAAAACTGTCAGTGCTGTATTGTATAGTCCATGGTGCCAGTGTTTCCTGGATGTTGTTTAACACTCAGATCTCTATTACGCGACCAATATTTTGGCGGGGAGGCCAGCCATTTGCTGCAGTAATCACGTAGCCACGCAGATGCGAGAACATCACGTGCCACACATTGAATGTATGGGCTTTCCTTAATATGGAAGCCCATTAAATTAGTGCGTTCTGAAGACAGAGTTGCAGCAAATGTTGTGCACTAGTAAAACAGAGAGTGAGGATGTCATGCTACAACTAACGGGGTAAGTTATTACCCCTTCAGGTCTTCCTTTCTTTTTAGTGCCAAGGTTGTAACTGCTTTTGTTCGGAGTGGCTCATACATTTTCTGTGCTAATCGGACTTGCAGATGCCCAATTTCTCCTGTATTTCCTCAGGGGTGATGGGCTCTGCATGGTGGCAGAAGCCCATAGCAGTTGCCTTCAGATCAGATAATACCACAGTAGAGCTCCTATGTGGCATACGCTGCTGAGCTGAACATATGACCACAGCAGAGCAGGAGGTAACCAAGAGGCAGACTGTTTATGTTGGGGGTACTTTCCTTATTTATGGGTGCACAACGGACCAGTTAACTGCTTATGTGGACGGCTGTAGTGATCTTCTCAGCTTCCCCTCCAGCTTTCTTCATGTAATTTAAACATTCTACTGTTCAGGCTGGTGCAAGCACGTATCTGTGGCACGGGACGTTGACTAACACATCCTCACAGGACACACTATAACTGGGTGCAGAATTTTAGTCTCGAGAAACATCTGCTTTCAACAGGTTAAAATGATAGAACCCTACAAGCATACACTTCATTCGTGCATACTACTTTTCCTCTATAGATACCGTGATCCCATCAAGCACTTATTTGACTTGGTGATTAATATACTTGCATATGATGTAACCGTCCTATATATTTAGCATCTAGGCATGTTATTTTATGTAATTTGTATCTTTACGGCGTAGACCCCATTCTACCAGAAACTTCAGTTGACATAGAAAGATGACCTGCTTACTGCCAACTGTGTGTAATGTGGACTTTGAGATGTAACCTGAAGCATGTGCAGGATGTTAAGACAGGAAATGTGGATAGCGTCTGTGTAGGTTTATGCTGCTAAAGTGTTGTTAGTTGTGTGATTATCACTGCATGGAAGCACACAGTGGAAGCCAATATAATGGGAACTTTGGGGCTGTGAAATAGGCTAAACAGTGTTGTGTCCATGGAGTGGTCTGGGATGGCACGTGCTACCCCTGGAATGTGATGTGCCACACCATTATCCTAAACTATTATCATTATGGATGCACGTGCATTTCATACCACCCCTGCATACCTCAGCGTCAGTGCCCCACTTGGGCCACCCCAGTCAAGTGTCTGGGCACGCCACTGGTAGACTTGCACCATGCGTCCATCTTCCCCCAAGCCAGGCGTGGAGGCGAATTGTGAGCTCTATACTACAATGTCACTGGATCTTAAAAACTACTTTATATCCTGTATAATCGAGCACTCTTAGGCCCTTATTCATGGAATTATTTGCGTGTAAAACAGGGATTTGCCCGCCATTCTGCCCGCAAATCCCTGTTTGATGAATTAGGATTTGCGGGCATAATGCCACACAAATCCACCCCAGTATCCTAAACTATGATCATTATGTATGCGTGCGCATGCGTGCGCATTTCATGCCACCCCTGCATAAGTCAGCGCCCCAGTTGGGCCACGCCAATCAAGAGTCTGGCACGCCACTGGTTGACTTGCACCATGCAGCCATCTTCCCCCAAGCAGGGCGTGGAGGTCGAATTGTGAGCTCTACACCACAATCTCGCGGGATCTTAAAAAGTACTTTATCTCCTGTATGATGGAGCACTCTTAGGCCCTGATTCATGGAATTATTCTCGTGCAAAACAGGGATGTGCGTGCCATTCTGCCCACAAATAGCTGTTTGACGAATGGGTATTTACGGGCAGAATGGCATGCAAATCCTCGTTTTACACGTAAATAATTCCATGAATCGGGTAATGTTCTCTCTCAAGTCTTAAATTTTGCTCA
This sequence comes from Ambystoma mexicanum, assembly GCF_040938575.1. NCBI lineage: Eukaryota > Metazoa > Chordata > Amphibia > Caudata > Ambystomatidae > Ambystoma > Ambystoma mexicanum. The sequence continues at coordinate 296,139,823 of NC_090928.1, read as the reverse complement.
TCACAATTGAACTAAGTTGCTGATTTAGAATTGCTAACAAGCACATGCGCCTAAACCCTGCCATTTCTCAGCTGAGATTGTACCAAACCAGGTTTCATATTCTCACTGGTAGTACGTACCAAAGTTATTCCTTCATTCATGAGCACTTTGGGATTTGGGTGACTTGGTTTCAGTCTTTTGTGTTGCAACACTGTATTCATGTTCTTGATAATGCAATGCAGCCGGTGTCTGGCCATGCTTATCCAAACCATTCCATGCCAGAGCCACCATTGCACTGGCACTCACGCTTGCATTTCCATGCCCGTGTGTTCGACATTTGAAGTGAGGAATTAAAGTGCAAAGTGAGCGTTTGATTGCTACTTCACTATACTTGTGAGCATCTAGGTAACCCATGATCTACAAGTGAGGACAAAAGTAGGTCTTCACTTAAACTGGAAAAAAAACAGCACACAAGTTTGACTGTGTTGGGGTCTAATTTACTATGTTGCTACTTCAGTTCCGGGGAGGTGTACGTTAGCTTGAATCTCACTTAAAGACATACACCCAAGACATAGAGGCAGAAGCTCAGCATTCATGTTCAAGAATTAATGACAAGCAAGGTCCAAGTGCCAGTACTAACACTTGCTCCCTCTCTTGCTTCCTCGCACACATGCACAAGCATGCATGCACACTCACATACAATCCGTCTCACACCCACAGTCGCACCAACTCGCGCACATCATACTCACAATTCAACTATTTGTGCATATCACTGTCGGGCAGCTCGTTTCTCTAATCTGAGTAGGTGAACATTATTAAGCATAGACCTAGTGGGATAGCACATTATGCAGAATCGTTCATGCTTATTCACTCGGTAATAATAACCGTTTTGAGGTTTTAATTCAAGAGTCTGTCGATATCCTTAAAACAGACATTGCATCAAAATACGATTCCGTTATTTATCTTGTAAAGGTTTTATTCTGAGAAGATTCCATGTTTGGGGTTCTCGAGGAGGGGACTTGGAGGCCATACCAGGATTCGAACCTGGAATCTGCAAGTTGTGCGCAAACCTATGCATCAGGCATTCAACTAGCTGAGCAGATATTTTGGTTTCGTGTGCAGTATGAAATGGTAGGGATTATCAAATCACCATAGGGAGGTTTAAGTGTTGCTCATTCTTTGGATGTTCTAGGTTGCAAATAGCACAGCCGAGCAAGAAACACAGCAGCTCCGCCGGCTACATCTGGGAGTTATTATTGTGGAAGAGGTTCCATTATATTAAATGGCCCTCATGTCAAATTGTTTCTAGACATTAATTGAGTATTAATCTTCTGACCGTGTAATTGTTTGTCATGGATACATGTTTTCGGTAACGCCAACCTAAAGATCACACTCCAGTGCATCCACATAGCAGCGCTTTTATTAGCAGAATATCTTTACACCGGGAATAGTTCTCTCAGGAAGTGACACCTGGAACAGATGTGCATTCAACAAGAATTGTTCTTCAAACTGTTGCCGTTTCCTGCGCCCCGTATGAGTTTCATGATCTTTTAACCTCTCTAAATGTGAAGGGCACAGCTGTTCTCCTTCGGCAGTAGGGACCCTTACATTTGGCAGCGTTGTGATCGTTCTAGAAGGATTTTGTTGAGTCTGGTAGTGGTGCTTTGGCATTTATTGGTTGGCATCTAAAGGGTAGGGGTTGCCTATGACCCAGGGTGCAAGTCCTGATAAAATAAGTGTGTGAATTCATTGGCATATGGAATGCACACAACTGCAGGAAGTGACGTCAGAGGACGTGATGTGACAGCAAGGCAACCCAGCCCGTGTTCCGTTAGCAGATGAGGTTGTACATAGACCCTTTGAATTCATTTCGGTGACATGCAAACATATTTGCTCTTCTGCACAGTAGTTATCTTTGCGGAAAGTTACTGTCCAGAAGAAATGCTGAATTCCAATACATCTAGTAATGTTGACAAACTACTGCCCTTTTTCTCAACTTCCTTGTGAGTTCCTTGGTCACGCTTACATTTTAAGAAAATTAAAAAGTGATAACAAATGACACCACAAGGATATTAAAATGTATGTTTCTATTTAAGTTGTCAGGATTTGTTTGCTCTGTCTCCTAAGGCTTGGTTTCTACCCTCTAGTTCTCTTCCATCTTTAGGAAACCTCCTACTGCTCTCTGTTCAGGGTCTCTGACATTTTTAGTTTTGGCTGTTAGGTGGTGCTGAAAGCACTACCTTTATGCCGCAACTATTGCCATTAACATAAGAGCTTCAAATAGGGGCTTTGAATGAGGGTCTGTAATGCTTTTCCAATGGAGATGACATTTGAGGAGGGAAACCGCGTTGTTGTGGTATTGTATGTCTCCCATTCCCCACCCCCAGCCATGCTAATCCCTATGGCTAATCCTGCCAATTGCTGCCCATCTCAGAACTCTTTGAGTTTCTGCGCTGACATATTTACACACCAATAAAAGGGTACTTGTTCATCGACATCGGAAGGATGAAAGGCTGAGTTGGCTTAGCCGGGTTTTGAACATGCAACGAGCAATGAGCATTTAACCTGCTGAGCCATCTTACCAGCTTTATAAGTGCTATGTGTGTCCTTCCCGGATGTCCTGTTCAAACAAGCTTTGGCAAAGCAACCATTTTAGCTTGTGCATAAGTATTAGGCATTTGCCAGGTATTGCTATTAGATGCCCAGGTACTTGCCCCATTTTGCACCTGCTACCATCAATGGGCATTTAATACCACTAAGGGTGTGCCTAGCAGGCACCATTACCAAACCTAAAGAAAAGCCCAAACTGTTGGCATTGCCAATGCTTGTTTATAATTAGAGCAGTGTAAATGTTTCCCACTTGTATACAGGAGCAACAGAGCATAGAGAGGGAGCACAAACTAGCCATGTGAGGATCTGGGGAATTTCTCCTCCTGAGAACATTTAAAACACATACTTTGTGCAAAAAATGTGCGTAAAAAACGACACAGTTTGTAATCGATTTTTGTATGGTAACAGATAAAAATCCAATAGATGCAAGTCACCAATCGTGCGCAGGAGCATTTTCCAACTAACTTTCTTTACTTTGCCCACAATTTATGCCAGTATAAAGAACAATTTCATGTTGGCTGTGCACATACATGTCCATGCAGGCTGCACCAATAAATGACAGTGTTAACGGGTAAACTGTTGTTGGCTCTGCCTGAAAAAATACCATTCCATAGTAAGAAAACAGGTTTTGCTAATGTAGGCTAGTATGGCCATGTAAGAACACTTGCGTTGGCTTTACTCTTGATGCCCAGTGAAACATGCCATGCCACAGTAACAATTATATCCGGACTATTTGCTTCAATGTAGGCCAGTCTAGACACATTATAACACCCATCATTCTGGCTTTACCCTTGATACCAGTAAATAATGACATGCCAAGGAAAGAAAATGGAACTAGACTGGCTGCACAGATGTATTGCAGACTACCCAAGTAATAACCCATAGTATGTTTGCTTTATCCTTGATGCACAGTTTAAAATGCCATTCTGCTGCTGCTGCCCATCCCCCCAAATCCATAGCCTACTCCGTGGCACATACTCAGGAACATATGCATTCACACACCATTCATACACATTCATCCGTACACCTACACAGCATTCATACATTCTTTCACCCACATACACTCTTCAATTCACTTGCACGCCCAGACAATATACTTGCTCATTCGTACGCAGCCATGCAGGCATACATCATTTTTTTCAAATTATCTGCAGCCCAGTCCAGAATCTGCTCCACCTTAAGCTCCCATGATGGCTTTCAGCTACTGCACAGCATGAACAAAGAAGCAGAGAGAGCTTCTTGGTTCCTGCACATGCATGGAGGAGCAGGAGCGTCTCTGGCTCTACACCCCATGGCCACTGAATGTGCGGGGAGGTACGGGAGCGCCGCCCATTAATATTCACCACTGCAGTATCACCAGTCTGCATCCCCAAAGTGCCATGAAAGGCTTTGGAAGCAAAACTCCCCCAGCCTTTCACGGCCAGTTAGATGCTGGGATACTGAAAACTGTCAAAAAGAAATCACAGGAGTACTCAAGGAAGCACCCAGTGTTTTCACTGGGCTATATTGGCTCCTCCATAACGGATGGTGGTTCGACACCCTGTTGCCCAATATGGATGAGCCACCTCTGCACTCAGGCAGTTGTCAAGGAAAAGGTGAGCGTCGAGCCACTGTGCTTCTGATTCAAAATTGCTCCTTTTCCCACTTCCTTATGTCACTATAGTGAGCACAATACAGAACTGCAACACTGTTTGAAGTGAACACCATGAAAAAAGAACCTGTAAAATCAACCAAGTCTTTCAACAAAGATCATTCCCTCTGAAATGGACGGTTGACATGCCAGAGAACAGACAAATCACTCATCAAGGGGATGTAAACTGTAAAGATAGCTCAGCAGGTTAAGTTGTCTTCCTAGACCTCCGTGATTAGCATGCAGTGCAACGGTTTAAATGCTGGCAGAGCAGGCAAAGCTCTTCATCATTCTGAGATCATTCAACTGCATACAATTACATTGGGTAATAATACCCTCAATTATTATAGTGCTTAGAAGCAGGCAGAATCTGGTGCTATGTAAATATGTGATATTAATATTGTTTGCAGGCTGGATTACTGCCATTCTGTATACACAGGTGCACCACTAAGGTTGGTGAACAAAGTGCAAATAGTACACAAGTGCTTAGGCTTCCAATTTGAAGCCAGAGACTCAGAATGCATGCATTTCGCCTGTACAGATGGCTTCTATTGTGGGTTCCATCCCATTTGCCAAAAACACATAAACGGACTACTGCTGAAGGCGTGGTCCAAACGGTCCACTATGTTACACGCATGCAGGCCATGAGGGCATCTATCAGAAGTACCGAAATCTCCTGCAACATTCTTATATTAATATTGGGCTCTGCAGACCGGCACTTCTTTTGCGTTTCAATTGAAAATCATTGTACTTTTCAAATGAAGTGTGCACTCGTCGGAGTTTCAGCCTTGTGCCCTACGCAGCAATTGTTTTACTTTGTAAAATGCTGAAAATAGCCAAAAACTGCTCCTGCTGAGCCCGTACCTTAAGATCGGCGGATCTATATAGGATGTAAGTTCCATGATTGTGTCACGTCAAAAGTGCTAATCTGAACGGGCCCGCTATATGCCCCAATGCTGTCATTTGTAAAGATTGACATGGTCTCTTATCCACCAAAAACTGTTGCGCTATATTGAGACCACCCTTAACATTGGGAGTTCCTTCCCACCCCAATCAAGGAGCCCCGCAATACTCGCTTACGTTATTTAGCGCTGGTCTTACTGAAGACTCATATAGAGTCACACAAATCTCTTCCCCTTGGGCCCACAGCCAGCCAAGAATCAGGCCGGGGTATAGAAAGTATATTTATATTTATTTGAATTATAGGTAATGAAGAACACAGTAAAATTCCACACACCACCTTCTTTGTGGCTCACAATTAAACTTCTTTTTACATAAATAAATCACACAAGTTGGTTGGGAAAAACACAAATCAGAATACTTTACTTTATATAGATTTCAATTCAAGAAATAAACACGGTCAATGAAAAAAATCAATTTAAATATGCATTGCTGTGCAATTTCGATTTTCCTGCACACTTAAAAGGCTAGCAGTTTGGTTTACAAGGTTGGATACATGAGGTCTCACTTTTGCAAGTACGTCTCCCCCCAGCACCAAAACCCCAGCATCAATTACATGCAGCAACCTTCTATTCAAAGGCCAGGTCTATAGAGTGGAGACAGTTTCAGATGTTTTCAGAAACCCTCCCACTTAAAAGCCTGTGTTGGGGAAGCTGGAGAGTTTATGAATTTTTCTAGTTTAGGGACAAAGACATTGCTTTTCCTAAAAGAAGTCGGGGTTAACAGGAAAATTGGATTATTCAATTACATTAGAGGCTATAGTTTTCAGCGTACACTGGGAATGAGCTTTGTTAATTTCAAATGTTAACAAAACCCCTTTTTTTGTTGTTAAAGTGGAATTCATAAAATTAGCATACAGTCAAATAGGCTAACGTTCTACTCAGTCCCCCACCTTTTGGTTTCAAATGGCTCAATTCTACTTACATTGAAAACCTCTGTTTAAAGTTCAGGAAAGCCAGCTGTATTTCAGGACCCTCTTTGAGGACAGGGCAGGGGTCTGGTCCCACCACTCTCAAGATTCGTCACCAGCTCTTCACCATAGGACCCAGTCAGCTTTTAGGCCTCCAGAGCAATAGACAGCTGTAGTATTCGAAGCTCCACCCAGATGCAATTTCAGAAAATCTCCTATGGTGTTTCCTTGCTGCTACCAGTTGGTCATTTTTAGCAGCTCCACCTTCTCTCATAGTGCGTAGACTTCTATACCAGTGATGAGACCATCATGATTTCAATATTGGGCAGTGGCCTGCAAGAATTCTAGGAACCAGGATTGGACAGTTAGCCCCCCCCCCCCCCCCCCAAGTCTATCCTCTCTCTAAGGATTGGTTTAGGAGTCTAGAACAGAAATATTGCAACTCCCATTTTAAATCCCTTTTTCATATGTCAACTTTTTGGCAAAAAGTACCTTCATGGCAAATCTTTCTAATTTACTAATAAATGTCATATATATACCGTTTCATGACCATTACCCATGACCCTCACTGGCAAGTCAGCCTTCCAGTTAGGACCAGGTCAAAGGCCTTAAAACCTCACCCAAGACTCTCTTGGAGTCAGTCCTGGCGCCTTTGGCGCCAGGCTCATAACCATCATGAAGACCAACATTAGAATGGGACTATTTACTTGGGACTATTTAACTTGGGAGGGGTTCAGCCAACATGGAGGCACACACATAGCTCAGTTACAAGGAACTGAGCTATGCGGTCTAGTCTTTTGGGTGTGGCAGGCCTGGGACTACTTTACCTGGACTACTTTGGGTGTGGCAGGCCTGGGACTATTTTATCTGGACTACTTTACCTGAGACTATTTAAACCGCACCCAAATAGCAGAACACGCTTCGCGTTATTCTGCTGTGTGCAGCGTAACGCTCACTGTGTCCAGTTCTTTGATGCCAGCTTACCTGAAACCAAGGACCTGCAGATAGAGAAAGAACACTATGAAACTTACCTGGAACAGTATCCTGTCTTCAATCCATCGCCGACTTCAGTTCCACTCACCTGAAGGTACAAACTCCATCATCCACCAACGTATGCATCCTGGAATACCATAAACTGGAAAGAGGAGAAAGAAAGACAGCATTAGTAAGCGTTTACTCACGTTTCCCCCCGAACGAAGAAAGCCACACAATTTTTACCTGGGTAGTCATCTCCTGGTCAGTATCATCGCTGGAACATTACGGCGCTCGGCGAGGAACATCGCAACCTGCAAGGAGAGAAAAAACACAGGTTAGCAACATAAAAGGCGAAACAGCGCCGCGCATCGCGCATTACTCACTGGACAGCATTGCGCACACCGCGCTTTCGCCTACTGGCCCATGCTCATCTTCAAACTGCATGACAACACCTAAATACCTTTCCATACCTAAAAAGAAAGGAGCAAGACATTATTATTCGAACTAAGAGAAACATAAGATCTGCATATAAAGACTGTAAAGCAGCAAACCTACAGAGGCGCCGCAGGCCTGGATTCCCACAGGGGGGCTTGCACCAGTGAAGTAACTTGGTCGCTGCTCGCACCCCACATCTACGCACCCCTGCCACGAGGAGCAGGACAGAGAATCCACCTTTTACAATATTAAGACCCATCTTTAATCAGAGGCCTTACCAAGGGACCGGGAGAGGGTTCGAGAGTGCAAATCATCCAACCAGGGCTGGGTGGCGTCTCCGTGGATACCAGGTGACTGTAACAAATGCTTCAGCTAATCATGGGGGATTTAAAACAGTTACTGCCATTATCCCACCATGGTCCACAGGCGCATGGCACGTTTTTGCTGTTTATACAAAAAGTATAATAATTGTTATAAACATGCAATTTACTCTCCAGGTACCTAATTTTACCCTCCACCAGTTTAAGTCTTAAATTCAGGACATGTTCAGAGCAGCCAGGAACACATTTTAGCTTGCCATTACAATTCCCTAAGTCGCAGATGGATGAATTTTATTTCAACAAAATTGCTTGGAAATTACACATAAATTAATGCAGTACGACTTGTGGTTGCTGAGAAAAATGCATCAGTTATGATAGTCCTTTTAAACTAAATTGAAATCTTGATATTTATGCAAATCTGGGCTCTCCTGTCTCCAGGCCATTTGCCATTCCTGGCCAGCATGTGGCTTGTTCTCTGAAGTTGACCACCATTTCGATGTGAAAACCTTCTATTTTCTTGTATTTCTTTAGAGTTCAGCTTCCTCTAATTACACAGCTCCTCCGCACATTCCAGTCATGCACAAGTCTGGCCACAGGAGAAGTTTGCTTTGAACACCATTAAGAGGAGGGTACACTTTAGTGCAGTTGTAAATAGCTGGGATGCAATAGCCAGTCTTGCCGTGGGGCAATCCATTTGCAAATTCTACCCAGAGACCCACTGATTGTTCTTGGCTGAAATGAACCCACATATTGCGTTTTCTAACATCAGCCTTCATTCTTTGACATACTGTGTGATGCATTGTTCAGGGATTATCTTGCTTTTGCCTTGGTGGATTTCTTCTTTCTTTTCACACAGCATTCGTTTTTAAATAGGAAAGTACATGGGGGTTTATTTCAGTCATTAATAAAATATATTTTTAATTATCTGCTGTTTATTTTTATGCTGAAAAGAGGGCCTGAGAAGTCATGGTGCACCACCTTTCGATGGGTGTCAGTTTCAGTGAAAACGCTGCTTGTATCGCTCAACCAGCAATGTGATGTGCTTTTCCAATCTGCACTCTGATTACAATTTTTTCTTCAGCTTTCTCTGGATTTCAACTGCAGAAAGACACATACGTAGCCTGCATAAACACCCCCCCCCCCCTGATAAAATGAAATCCTGAAATGCTGTATATGCTCCTCCCAACCTGACTTGAAATGTGTTAATAGGTTTGTCCATGTGGCAGGGTGCTGTGCATGACAAGGATGACAGCTGTCGGCGAGTAAAGGAATGTTGCAGTTTTGAAAACTAGTCCCGCAGAGATCAACTGAAGACAGCCCCCCTATACACACTAATCTGGGGCGCTCATTATTGTTGAACACAGGGACGCCTTGTTTACCCTTCTCTCTGATATTTGAAGAAGGTCTTTTACTACCTCCGGCCGATAGCGGTGACCCGGCAGTAGTAGGTAGAGACACACCACTGGTTGGTGCAGCTGAAGGGAATTGTATAGCAAACTTACTTGAATGGATTATAACGTTGAATCAGTGGTGTACCATCATTAACTATATACCAACAAGGACAGCATATTTGAACTTTAAGTAGATATAATATGCCATGAGGTACTTGAAGATACTTTGAGCGCTGCTACTATACTGTATTTGCTGACCCCCATCTCCCGATTGTGTGGTAGTTACTTTGGTGCAGTGCTTTATTTTGTTGAATGCAGCATAATTCCTCACTATGTCATACAGTGATACTGCTTTTCCCACATCTTATTGGGGCCAACAGATGCTTTAGGTCTTTAGATGTTCGCCTGGCCCAGTAAACGCCATCAGATGGACAAGGAGTAAAGATGATGTAAATATTTTGCAAAGGCACGATGAGGCCGCGTATCACGTGCAGCTCCCTTCCACACACCCCTGCACACATGGACACCAAAGGCCAGGTTTCCTAACAATTTAGAATGGTTTAAACAGCAGAACAAATACATTTTGCTTCGCCTCACCTGTTAGGAAATTGAGATGTTTGTTTCAAACTGAGCCTGCATTACACTACTATTGCCCATTGTGTGCCCAGGCCTAGTACAATGTGCTATACCATACTATGTGCTAGGCCTGGGCATAAAATGGGGCACATTGATTGTGCATCAAATATATGTGTAATAAGGATGAGGGAAAATAGAATATACTCAACTTTACGAATTCGAGAAGGGGTTATTTCTTATGCTATAAGAAGGAAACCGCTTAGCAATTACTGGACCGTGTTTTCTTAATTAAAATCTGAATAAAACACAAGTACAATGATTTATAAATTATAGATGCTTCATGCATTTTTGCAACAATTTCCCAGCCCCATTTTGCCCTGTTACAAAAATATTTCCCCCAGCATGGACACATGCTAGATCCAACTGTTTGTTCCATTCCTTATTTCAGACACAAGAACGTGTTTGCTGCAGTGAAAACTTAATGTAATAGGCTCATCAATGTTTCCATGTACCAAGATTTACAGTCCTAGAAGAAAACATGTTCCTAATGTTGGACCTTCTTTTCTGTTAATACATCATTCCATGAGGTTTTTTAAAACAAAATAATTATTTATTATTTAAAAATATTTAAAATATATATATTGTTTAAAGGTCAGCACTCAGAAAAATACTTGCACATGGGTACCCACATGACTCAACCTGCTGACTCATCAAGGAGAGTGAAATTAGATATTTTTGCTTTTGGTGGGCGAGAACCCATTGAAATCTATGGAAGGGTACAGGGCTTGCAAGAGGGCTGAATGAGTACACGCAGGTGGCTTGTAAAGCCTGCATTTTTTAAGTGTTTTTGGAGGAAGACCTCTCTAAATGCTGTCACACAAGCGTATGAAAACCAAGTGCATGAACAGTAATTACGTCACCCCAGCTTCCTACTTTTCCATCATCAAAGTCATCCCTTTGAGCCATTTTGCCATTTGAAGGGCAGTTGCTTAAAAAGGGCATTTACTTCCTTTGACCATTCTTTATTGTTTTGAGGTCCATGCCCCGTCGCTTTCCGGCAAGACCTCCTATGATCTGAGTGATACTGAGTACCTGTATACAATCATTTCTATTCCAAGGTTGGGGGAGGTGTCATATAAAAGTACTGTAGTTTGTTGTCTATGCCACAAACTCACGCTTCTTGGTTAAATTGACGTCTTAATCACATACCACACAGGTGCTGCTGTCTCCATTTTGTTTATTTCCAAGCAGCAATAGAATGCAGTGATACCTGAGGAATGTATGAGCATATTAATTTGTTTATGCACGCCTTATTGTATAGTGCTGTAGTAAACAGTAAATGTGACCTCTATATTGTAGGTGCTTTCATAGAATGTTACGTGCATAGTTGCCAACCTGATCCATTCCATTCTGTAGGTGTTTACCAGTCCTGGATTTTTTATTTGCATTCTGCTACTTGTAGCTCCACTTTCCCCATTATAAAACACGAACTACAAGTCCCAGAATGCAAAGAAAAAACTGGGCCTGGATAAGCACTTACAGAATGGAATGGGTCATGTTGGCAACTATGCATGTGGGTGTCATTCCAATACTTGTAGTGACAAAGACAGATTGGCCATTAGAGAACGGAGTCTTCTACAAAAACTAAAAGCCAGTGGGACCAAAGAGTGGAAGGGTAACAGGTGCACATAGTTTGAAAGTCAAAGACCTGAAAAAAGTGAGACAGACAGATTTTAAAAGCGGTTTATGTGTCAGCATGACGTGACTCGGAAAGACAACAAACTATTAGCAGAAACATGAGAAAAGTATTAAAGGGAAAACAGAAACTTGGAAATTAGTGAGAAAGTGAGTGAGATCATGAGGGCTAAATATCGCCGCAAGACTGATGAACTGCCCTGGTCACGTTTGGCCTAAAAGTACAGAAATACTTTTTTGCAATTGGTAAGCACGCTTTGGACTGACAGAGAAAAGGCCAACAGTTTATTTCAACTGCAAAATCATGAAAACTCTGGTTAATTTGCTAAAATAGAGAGACCATGGACATATGTGCATTCTGAAGCCTGGAACATGAACATTTTAAATATAAAACTACAGTGTAGAAGGGAATTCAAAGACACCATATTGGCTGACAGAAAAAAGGGCAGCATTTTACTTGCAACTGCCAAACATCAAAATGCTGTTTTCAGAGAAAGAGAAATGGAAACACTAATGGGCCTTGTTCGAGTGACTAGGCCAAAGGCCTGAAACTACTTTCCATTATATATGACTGATGTCTAAAGTGCAGCTTTGCTAACACAGAGGGCTGCCATAGAATTTAATACATTTTGCAGTTTGGGTTGAAAGGAACTGTTTACAGATGAAAATCCTTGGCTTGAATCATGCAAAGGTATATTATAATGTGAAGTTGGACATTGATGCCTGATGCAATTACATGAAAAAAGGCCTCATGTTCAAAGAAATTGTAACATTTAAAAGTATGAGTTTTCTGTGCATGAAGAAAAGTTGTGTTCAGCCCAAAAAGACATTTTTTATGATATTCAAAGCCAAGAACTTCTCACATCCCCCCAATCTTATTGTTCTCTGGGAATGTCTTTGAAGCTGTGGGAGAGGCAGGAAGAGGGGTTTTATGGGGGCAGGGAGTGGGGAGCGTGGTGGGATTGGTGATTTAACGCACACTGTGAAAAGAATGACCCAGCTAATAAGTGTGAACTGTGAATAATTCCCCAAAATTCAAGTACATTATTTGTCCCTCTCCCCAAGCTGATGATATTTGACAGACAACAGTAGAGTCACATGTGTCAGGGGGTGGGGTTGTATTTCTCTGCAAACAAAGATAAGAAAGATGTGTGTATTAGCCCTGGAAGTAAGAAATGTTATGGCAGGCTTGGGTCAACAAAGGCCAGAGGCCAGGCACACACAGATCTTGGGAACAAAAATATGCCAGTTAATTGAAGGGAAAATATGCATGTCAATAATATTTACATAGGAGTGTATGGAGGATCATACTTTGGTAATTATATCGGGAACCATACTCATTCAAATAGTTTTGAAAAGATTATTGAACTCTCCATCCAATGATTCAACTCTCATACAAATTTGGCCTAGAACTAAAGTTATAACTGTGAAATGTGATGATAGCTTACCGGAAAATGTCACAAAGCAGAGATTCAGGAAGAAAGCTTATTAAATTAGATATCTGTATAGATAATGTTGTGTTTATAACTGTAATAATTTTTTCATAAATCATGAAAATCTGTCATTCCAACCTGCAACCTTGTGCAGAAATGAGACACATTTCATGAAGTGGTCAAAAACTGTAATTTCAAAAGGGTGAGTTATAATTTACTGGGATGATGCCTAGTAACTAAAGGAACCAATGATTGAAATGGGGATGAATAATAGATGTCCAACCATAATAGTCAGCGAATCAACTGGGACATGCGAATTTAGTTGATTTAGGGAGTGGTTAAAGATTTATAAGGAGACTCACAATGGGAATGGTGAAGAGCTGTCTGATATGGTCTGAGTTGGACTACTGAAAAATTGCTGGAGAACAAAGATTGCATGGGAGGTCGAGGAAACCCAGAAAAGCCAGAAGCTGGGGCCCATGCAAGGAGAGGCAAATAAAGGGATGGATTCTAGAGGTATGCATGACTGAACTTGAAGAGGCCATCTAACCAGATCCATGTCCTTTCCCCATGAGATGATCTAGGAGGGGGTGTCTTTTTCCTGAGCACAAAACCCATAGATATTCTATGTAAGTAACATGTCCAACCAAACCAGGTTTTGTGGGGGTCTGTTTGATTTAATATCTTCCCTGATTGATTGGTTGTGCACACCAAGGAGATTCACAATATGTTTACTAAATAATAATGTAATACATTCCCCTATAGCCAGCTAACACTGGGTGATTTTTTTTAAATTGGACATCAATAACGTTGCTTCTGGTGTGGATAGAAATATTATCTGTTAAAGTAATTGGGTACTCCTATTTATCATTGCCAACCCCAAAGTTCCAGAAAGGGCAGGGGTGTACTTGTCAAAACGAAATTCCTGACTGTTCGCCATTCCTGAGACCCTGCCTTAAAGCAGAGGGGTGCTGAATGTAAACTGAATATCCGGGTTTGTGTGCTGTGGCAGAAAAGTGTCTTGCCAAATTAAATGAAGTGAAGTCCCTGATTGAAAAGCATACCCTCTACTGAGAAAGTGAGTCTTGATAGAAGATAGTTTTTTCATTGCATACGAGTGAATTAAATAGGGTTTCAGATATATATAAAAAAAAGTGTTGTTCTTAAATGTTTGTTGTGCTTACAACACTGCTAAGTGTGCAGGGAGATTCAAATAAAGAGCACTGCGTATTTCAAATGTCTTGTACCAACAGAAAACTGTTGCATGTTATTTAAAGTAAGCCCCATGCAAAGTATACTGTGAAGTTAAATTGTTCCCTTATGTCAAGGGTACTGCACAATTTGGTACTTTAAGAGTATTGTGAGTGGCTCCCATTATTTGAAGTGCATATTCGACCTGTGTGTTTTTTTTAACATGAGAGCAGGATTGAAAATACACATGTGGAATTTGGATATTTGTAGATTTTATTATCAAAAAGTGAATGGTGTTCAACTGCTCAGTATTGAAGTTTGTGCCACGGAGAAGGTGGCGCATCTTGTGATTTTGTGCAAATATTAATTTTCTTAAACATTAATAAAAATATATTCTTTCTACACACAGGCCTGATTCCTGGCTTATCTATTGCACAGGTGTGAGGGCTGATTGTGGTTTAATATGGTTCATAGACAGGGTTACAGTGAATTCTATTACAGGTATATTGGTGTGGCGCTCTTGATTGGGGAGGGAAAGAATTCCCTGCATTGATTGATACCACATAGATATCTCCTACAATATTTGGCACCAGCATGCAACAAATGAAATACAGCATTGACAAAGATAGCAGCTTTGGCTCTTGCACTGGATGCAGAGTTATGTGTTGCCACATATGTAACATCTTCATATGTGCAGGTGCTGACATCATATGCCAGGCAGAGCCTCAAATACCTCCGTAGTGCCAGCAAATGATGGCTAATTTTTCATATGCATGCTGTATTCACCAGATGTAAAGTGCAGCCTCACATGCCCACTTGCTACCCTTGTATATCAAGCACTTGCCCAAATGCCAGTTGCTGCTTCACATTCATGTTATAGACATCACATACAAGAAACATCCTCGCTTGCCAAGTTGCCACCGTGATATGCCAAGCACAGACTTTAATTCCTCAGAGGTATCATCCAATAGCAGTTCCAGCCTCTGATAGCTGGTAGAGTCTCCATATATACGCTATGCTACCACCCCGCCTCAACCCATGTTTCTGGTCCACAACCCATGTAAAGTATAGCCTCACATGGGCTGGTGCTGTCCCTCGACCATGCCCCTTTTCCCATATGTACATCTGAACCTACCTAAAGAGGTTCCCTGCTCCATTGACTCCCAGTTCTCTGGCTGCTGGCTCTGATCACCAGTTCTGTTTCTTCCAGTTTCTCTGCTTCCCATGCGCTATGTCAGCGACGTGGTACATGTGTACGGGAGGGACGAGGAGTTCCCACCCCATATCCCTCGTGCTTATACCCCCTTCTACCATCATGAACCAGGTTAGGGCATTGGGGAAGGCAAGGGACGGGCAGTGTACATGAATCACTATGCCTGCCGCCTGCATAAGGAGAAAGCCAACAGTATGCTTAGTGACACATTGCCACCAATGAATGCAAATTCATGCAATGGCCAGTGTGCCTTCATTTAAATGCACTCTGCTGCTGTGGTAGACCTGCCTACATTTGAAAATCAGAAACCCTGAGACTTCGGCGGTTTGCAGTGTGCGGTGCACACCTAACACTGCCCTTTGTTATTCACCTGTTATATAGTTTAGATTACAATAGCCTGTGAATAAGTTATGTTATGTTATGTTATTTGGTATTTATATAGCGCTCTATCATTGGTATGACCTCAAAGCGCTGGTAGGTTGAACACCCTCAGGGACTGCAGTCCAGGTCAGTTGAGAGAGTAGGGTGTTGTAGGGTGCTTGGGTTCACCAGTTAAGTGTGCAGCTGGTTTAATTGGACAGAAGGATTAATTAATTTGCCCACGGCCACACACTTGAGACCAGTTTGCAGCTCAATGGCTTGATACCCTGGTTTCTCAGCTCTAATTGGTAATTATGATTATAATTCATTTTTTATAATGTGCTTAATACCGAAGAGGTTTCTAAGCACGGACCTGGGATTTGAACCTGTGTTGCACGCGTTGCCACTGAGCTATACTACTGTGTCAAACTTTACACATGATTTTAATGAGTGAATTTCATGAATACTCTGTTTTAATGAGCTTATTTCTAAATAACACAAATCATAATATACCAATTTGAAAAAAGCATAAATCCTCGTATACGTATATTAAGGCAAATAACGTGTAATGTTATATCAGTGAAGGGCAGATTGGCCAGGTCACACAAAACAAACTTCAGAAACACTATACTTGCAGGATAGAGCACAGAGCTGTGTGCGCTTGAGTGCTCTTCAACGCTGCCGTGTCCCAGAGGACCCAGGTTTGAAATCATTCAAAGGAATCGAAAGCCATTGTTTCTAGTCACAGGCAAAACATGTCTCTGCAGCTCAGAAATCCCATAGATATCCCCTGTCTCCAGAGAACTGAAAACTGTCTGGAAAACCCGGAGTCTCCGGGCCAAACCCAGAGATTAGGCAGCTCTGTGCCAAGGCCAGGCATTATTATCCCATGCCGCTCTGTCTTCTAGGCCGGCGAAGCTGACACTGAATCAAAGGCTATATCATCCATGCAAGTGTAGTATGAAGAATAATAAATGAGTGCAATGTTAAGGTCTGCAAAGACTCGATCAGTTCCTCATGACCGTAAACCTGCGTCTGAAAACTAGTGCACTCATTTCAATCACTCATAGGGCCGGACTTTCTCCAATCTGGCAAAAAATGTCGAGCGCTCTTTCACGAAACAGATTCGGTTATGTTCCCACATTTAGCCACTAGACCACAGGAGATCTGACTTGTGCTCTTCTGAATCTGCCAGTTCAGATTGCTCCCTGCTGAATATGTTGAAGTACAGCTTTGTACGTTTAAAAGATGTGCACCTTTTATAATTTGCTTGCAACCTTAAAGGAAACGCTCCTCATTTCTTGGGTTAGTTTCCAGTTGTTAATAGTGTATTAATTAATGCCCTGAAATGGAAATGCTTATTTAAAAGTGGGTTGGGAGGGGGCTGATAAAAATCTCCCAAGTCACCCTTTGCCCGCACTCCCTCTGAATGTTGCTGGTGGGATCCCACAGTTAATAACCTTTCTAGCACTCACTTTAGTACCCATCAGTGTTTTGCCTATTTGTTTGAGTTCGTTGTTTTTTTACATCAACCGCCACATTTGAAACATTTCTATTGCCATTTCTTTAAAAAAAATGAATTATTCAAACCGCACTCAGCAGCACGTGAATCCGGCTGCGTGTTGCCTCTTCGTCAGGCCGATCATTAGGTCCCTGCCAAAGTGCTCATTATTCTTCTGGCAGGATCGTCTAAATGTTGGAACCATGCCCTGAATGTCTTCGGAAGGCCAGAAGGGGAGGGCAGCAGCATAAACACTGCATGGGAAGCAAGGGTGCAAGAGGCAACCCCAAGGGCACACTGCACACCACAGTTACATTGGCAGAGAACTAGGGCAGTGTTCCTCCTGTGTTTCTTCACCAGCACCCTCTGGACTGCCTCTTATGGGAAAGGAAGTGCAATGTGAAGCAGGGACATGAACAAATGGGATCGAAACTAAACCCGAAGCATATCTCTGTACTCCAGCTTAAAATATATGCAAGAAGATATGATTTTACTTTGTAACTACTGCACAGGTATGACACGCATGAAAGATGAGGAAGCCCAGGGACACGCTTATGCGATCTACATTTGCAGTTGAAAGGTTTCTGGAAACATGCTTTGCGTGATGTCACAGTGCTCTTAAAACGTGCATTCATTTAAACAGCACACCTCCTCAGCTCCAGGGAAACCGTGGGGCCACGTGGTGTGAATGTTTCTCTTCAAAAGCGGAGCTGCTCTTGATCGCAGGCCGTTCGGGAAATCTGTGTTGTGCCTTGAACTCTTGGCCACGAGGTGAGCCAGGTGTGTATTGTTAATGGGAACAATGCATTGCTGGCCTTTCCAATCAAAACAAGTAAGTCAACATATTTTTGAATTCATCCCATTTTCGTTAGCTATTACTAAATACACCTGTGATGTGGCACTTGAAGTATACATACACTGAATGGATGCATGTGTGTACTTGTGTAGGGCGATGCGTCATGAGATTTAGCTGCTTGGTGGACGACACTGAGAGAATAAACCCGAACGTCTGCGCTACACTGTGATAGTTCGCTTTTTAATTAATACATAATTATTGATTTGGCTTGGCAGCTGGTTAGACCCAAGAACGGAGCCCTTACCTTCCCCAAATATGCTGGATTGCTAGAAATGCATTTTTACCTAATAAGCGAGCATAACTTTTAATGCACATCAATGATTTAATGTACGCAATGCTAGTGTTGTGCTTCTGTACTCAAGTGCAATTTATGCGTGTGTCTTATTTTCATTTTGAATTTGTTGTGCACCACATACATTCCATAAAACCAGCAGCCATGTGTTTTACACACCAGTGCTTTTTCAAGGAAGGTCTACACATTGTTTAGTCCTCTTTGTTTACCAGGCGTATCAAAGTATTTGTCCTCAAATACATGAGGCCCGAAGGTTTTTAGCAGCTCATAACATCATAGTGGAGGTCCTCCTGGGGATTGTCAACGCACGTTCCACTCATGGATTCAATTCCATTGTTTCCCATTTAGTGTTTTGGCATTATCATGAAATAATGGACTGCCATTAAAAGTTTGGCTTGAATACTAGGCCGAAATCGACTTTCATGGGGCCACACCATTCCGGCTAAACTGTCACTAGGCAGGGCTAATCGGCAAAGCAATGAGAGCCTTGGTGAACATAAGACACTGTTTCCAAGAGATGTTTTAATAAGGAATGTTCAAATCACTGACCATGCATTCAGCTGCTCATTGAAACTGGGAGCTTGCTACACGTCTTAGACCCGAATTCCAAAAGCGGGCTGCTGAGCCGAAACCTAGGAATATCTACAAGGTAAAAGCA
Organism: Ambystoma mexicanum; assembly: GCF_040938575.1. NCBI lineage: Eukaryota > Metazoa > Chordata > Amphibia > Caudata > Ambystomatidae > Ambystoma > Ambystoma mexicanum. The sequence goes on along the minus strand of NC_090928.1, from coordinate 296,120,838 downwards.
CTTTGATCTTGTGCTTTCTCTGGCGGAATACAACGAGGTATTGGTGGCAGGAGGACTGGGAGGGCAGCGAAAGGCACAATTCTGAATCAAACCCAATATTTCAAACAAGACTCTTCTCTCCATTGTGAACCACTGTATTAGATGGCGGGGCTATATGATATGGTCTCGGCTTGGGACCAAGCCAAATGTGGTATAGTCCCGTCAGAGGACTTGGGACCAAAGTTAGCATTCTAGGTTATTTTGAAGTTTGTTAATGGATTTCCTAGTGAGCCCTGATAAATGCAAGTATCTATGATCTATGTGCGAATTGATGGCTGGCTGAGACCATCGCCAGTTTCTTCAGGTGTTTTGGGGTCTTGTTCATTTTCTAATCTGTTGTGCGATCAACAGCGGTAGGAGAGTTTGTTGGGTTGATTCTGCAATAGAATATATGCGAACCTCATCCGGAAGGGATTTCTCCATATTTCTATGCAATGGACCAGATAATGAAAGAGCCTGTAGCTCCTACCAGAATACACTGTATATTAATGAAGGCCATATACATTTTGTGAAAAGATGTCAGTCGAGTTCATACTATCAACAAAAACAGAACACTGATGTAACACATTTCGTTGTTATATATATATACACACACAACCACACACGCCTTTTTTGTTTCCATTATTCATACAATACACATTACTTTGCTTTAGCTATACACAGCTGTGTATAATAGTCTTGCAACATATCGACGAGTGTAGTTACCTGATACAACTTTAGAGTTCATTTTCTCATTACACATTACCTGTGGCATCACATCTCTTTCTTGTAACAGGAAAAACCATTGCGTAGCTGCCTGTAATGCAACAAAACAACCAATTAAAGAAGTCACAACGTCAACTGCACTCTCCAAAAACAAAGATATAAAGAGGGACAGAAAGTGGAAGAAAATTAAAGGAATAAAAAAGAAAAATACATCTAGGGAAAAGAGATGAATAATGACACTAACAGAACAAAAAACAAATAGTGGCTCTTCACTTCTGGGCCCATGCATCCAAATGATCACACTTTAGGAATTTTTCTTTAGCAAACACATATTGCTTGTCTTACCCTTACCCTTTCTTAATCGCTATATGCAGGTTGACCCCAGTATGGTGGCGTATTAAAGTGAACGTTGTCTGGACCTAATGTGTATTTTGTCTGGCATAATGGTTCTATTAGCCCCTTGTATAGCACCCAATTAATTAATAATGGGTGTTATTTTCACCAAAGTCAATGTACAATTCATCTATCTTAAAAATGGAAAGGGCCGAGTGGGTCCTGGCATGATTGAAACCTGTGACTGCAATTTGTACACAGATGTGGGGGACACGCAATTGGCATTCTCGGATATCTCACTTCCTGGAGCACGTGGGGCAACATGGAAGTAAATGTACATTTCTTGGACTTGCTTGATGTTGTTTCAATTATGTGTCCGAAATCTATTTCCTGCATGTTTTATCTTGTCCGTCAGGGCCCGGATTGAGTTTCATTCACTGTAGTTTGCTTTTTCTGTATTGAATACTTTCGTCAGTGTGACGCTAAGGTCTTGGGGCGGCTTAGCCAATTTTGGATTTGCGGGGGTCGCATCCACACATTCTTTGTCCTTCTAAAAATTGACATCTTTTTAGGATATTGCTTCTGCCTGACCACTCCTATTTCCATTGGCCAGCACTTGAAATGCGTTGGGCTTCCAAGCGTTCTTGGGTGGATCCATGTTGGAGCATCAGATAACTGTCTTCTCTCAGGGAGATTCGAAAGGGTTGTTTTTTTCCTTCAAATACAATATCCTCCCCCAATGTCTACGGTGAATTGAAGACCTTGAGATTCACTGTAATGACAGTATGAACGCCCAGCTACACAAAAGTCCAATTTCTTTAAGTAGCTCAAGTGCACTCTTTTCTGTGGATGCTCAAATGGGCTAGTCATCTAGCAATGAGCACATACCTGCCCGGCAATATTAGCGGCTACATACATCTTAACTAGAACAGTTCAATGTTTGATTTTGAAGACCTACCATTTTAGCCTCTGGCCAAATCCGACATAATATTTTATATTGACGCACCTTTCATAATACGTCATAGTAAACAACGCAAAATTCATGCTCTGTCTTTCGGAGTGTCATTCACTGATTTTAATAGGAATGTGGACCACATTAGGGTTTCTTCCTAAAGTGACTTTGGTCTTTCATGTACATCTGTTGAGTAATTTCTTAACCAGAGTTGTATAGTCCTGCGCAGATTTGGGGGGAAAGCAGGTGAAAAAAAACTTCCATCCTACTAGACTTCTTTTCAATTGAATCCGCCATATTAGAGCATATTCTGCATACCTTCAATGCTAAGAACATTATTAAACACTGTCTATAAAATGGACAGAAAACAGCCGGAAGGGAGTGCTGCTAACGTGAAGGCCTTCCCTAAGAAAGGTACCACCCGGTGGATATTGACGTAATATATTGACTCATGCTCATTTCTGGGCCCAGGAGACCAAATGATCACTCTGCATCAATTTACCTTTAGCAAGCATATGTACAGCATCCATGTGCTAATAGGTCCAGACTGTCAGAGTAAACACGTCTTGATTCTGGTGCAAGGTTTGACTCTATTAATGTGTAGAATCGCATATGTCACAAGGATGCCCTATTTTAGGAACTATTGGGCTATAATAATCAGTGAAAGAAAGACAATTGTAATAATGTAAATCACTTGAGCAGCACATTCTGCACAGCACTCATTTCTCATTAGTGTTGCTACACAACATACGAATACGTGTTTAATTACTTTACAACTGTACATGGATACAAAGAGACACTACTTAGTATAGAAATAGTGAAAGTATAACTAACAAGTGTTTCTAAATACATAAGAAATTGTTAAAGTATAACGAGCAACACCTGCTTCTAAATACATAACATGTATTTTGCTTTTAGCTGCCACGAGTGACAAACAATAATAAACGCAAGTCTGTTATCTTTGTGAGTCCGCACAACACTAAACATAAATTAATAACACTTTAAACTTAAAAAAACACACACACGACAAAGATATGTTAGGATTATACATGACAATACATTTTAATAAGTTTGGGGCGCATCCTCCAAATGGTTTTAGAGAATTTAAAGTTCAATACTGATTTTAGAAGATATGAATAATGTCTGACATGTTTCGACCACTTTAGAGTGGCAAGTGCAGAATTGTCGCACGTGGTCTTCCTCAAGAACGTGCTTATTGTGCGGACAGCTGCATATCTGAACAATAAATACATGTCATTGTTTCATTTATGTACACACATGTACAATTTGGGAAATGTTGCTAAATTAGGGGAGGGAGGCATTTTTTAGAACCAAGGCAAAAATGACAAACCTGTGCAATGGTGCCAATCTTGTTGAGTAGTATCACACTCATTTGCGTATGTCCTAGATAAAATAAATACAATTTAAATAATTGGCTTATTCAAAAAGGATCTTTATGAATACTGTGAAAAAATTCTTTTGAATCCCAAAATACTGATTCATTCTTTTTTCCCGCTTTTTCCCGCTTATATGTGCTTATACCCCCACAGCCCCCCATAACCCTCAACCTGTTCTGTTTACCTATCCAACCCCCACACATATATATTTATGTGGTAAAAAGGTGGTCTTGAATTTCGGTATTTTGTGATTTAAAATGTTGGCATTCTCTAATTTGGTATGATTCCCTTAAAAAATGGTAGGAACACAAGGTAAGAACTCAAAGTCATACCTCCGTCTGTGTAATCTGGTAGGATTATTCAATGCCTGGATATAACTTGATCAGAATTACCTGCTCTGAGTGGTTCTCTATAAGGTTTCTTAACAATATTGGTATTATGTTGTTTGTCCTGTATTTTAAGTAGAACTAGCTTAATGAAGATCGGGCGATTCGTCAATTCTTGAGATACTTATAGTTAGGTGAACGGCACCATTGAGAACTTGTCATGGTTAGGGATTTACAAAGTGGCGTCCGCGTGGTTTAATGAGCGCAGTCATATTGGATAGTGTTTTAAAAGGGGGTGAACTATGAGTCATCTGACTTATGTTACTGGTGAAACATCCTCTTAGTCATGTGAAGCAACATCATTTTAACAGAAACGTCCACGTTGTAACATGAAACAATGCCATTTTTCATGAACATTTGGATACAATCTTACCGAGATTGAGAAAATCGCTTAGGACAACATCAGAAGCAACACAGAAATTATAATTAAACCAGCTGAAAAAGGAGGAGGAATGAGTAGCAATCCTTCCAAAAGAATGATACAATAGTATTGTCATGAAACTATTGGATAGGGAACTCCATTATCATAAACTGAACCATGATCCTTCTGAAGACCTTAAGAGATGGATTACTACCATCACGGAAGAAGCAAAAGAAGGTAGTGATTAGCTATGAGGAGTGGGATGTTCTCAACACCATTAATTTGTGTAGTCCTGTGCTTTATATCCTAACTATCTTGGAGAAATATTCAGAGCAGGGAACTCTGCTCAAACTATATACAGCCAATGAATAATCCTACTGGATTACACAAAAATAGGTAGGACTTGGACTGTTTACGTTCCTTTACTACACTTTTTGAATAAGCCTATTATTGAAATAGTATTTATTTTATCTAGGGCATATGCAAATTAGTGTGATACTAATCTTGACAAGAGATTTATCTCAGGATTGGAACCATTAGGTAGGTTTCTTTTGTTCTCCTTTATTCTAACACTGGCCCCTCTAACTTAATTTAGCAAAACTTAAACCAATATTGAACTTTGAATTCTCTAAAACTATTTTTTTGGAGGATGTGCCTGACACTTTTTTGCATTTATTTTCACGCATAAATGTAACATATCTTTTCCATTTGTATGATTATTTAAGTGTTATTAATTTGTGTAGCTTTGTAAGCATTCACAAAGATAACAGATTTGTGTTTATTGTTGTGGCTCTCTGACAGGCGGCTCCTGGTGGTGTCTGCAGGTGTCCGCAGGGGATGCCTGTTGCCAGTTGCCACCCTGCTCAATGGTCTGGGCCCCCTGTCCACTGTGACCACTTGGTTTGACCCACTTACTCAGCTGTGGTCTCACTTGTTTCACCCATGCACTGTCACCGTATTTAAAGTTGCTCTGTGAAACCTAGGCCTTTTTCTCCCTCTTTAGGATTCTCAAATTTAGGTTTGTCTTCTTTCCTGTTTTAGAATGTCCTGTGCCTTTCTTGCGTTTGCCTCCTAAGTGCCCTCGTCCTCTGCCACTCTCCTGCGTACTTGCCTCTCGCTGTCTTGTCTGTCTTCCCCTTGAACCCCCTCCTCTCCCATCTTCTCTATGGTGTTCTCTGTCTCCCCTATCTTTTCAAACTGTTTCACTATTGACTATCCTGCCCTCCTCACTAAGTCTGGTAGGAAAAAGTTTAAAAAGGACATCCTGGTCTCCAACCCAGGCCTCCCTATCGCTGACACCTACATCAGTGCCTCCTCCAAGGAAACTCTCACCGACATCCTCTTTGTCGTTCCTTCTCCTGATCTATGGACCCCGCATATGGTCTCTGTTCTCTCTCCTTTCTCCTCTTCTCCCATTAATGGTGGTACCCGTTGGGACGCCCTCCTGGCCTCTTTCTTTTCCTCTAAGGCAGGGGTGCACAACTGATTTTGACAGAGGGCCGAAAGTACCCTACATGGTGGCTATAGTGGGCCGAAACGTAAATGTGTGTGGGGCGGTAGGCGTGGCGTGGCGTGGCGTGGCAGGAGGCTTTTTCAACCCCTAATTTTTATTAAACACTATGCCCCATGGCCCCCTCCCCTCAAGCAAACACTATGCCCCATGGCTCCCACCCCTTATGCAAACACTATGCCCCAAGGCCCCCACCCCTCAAGCAAACACTTTGCCCCATGGCCCCCACTCCCCAACCAAACACTATGCCCCATGACACCCCCCTCAAGCAAACACTATGCCCCATGACACCCCCCCTCAAGCAAACACTATGCCCAATGACACCCACCCCTTATGTAAACACTATGCCCCATGGCCCCCACTCCCCAACCAAACACTATGCCCCATGGCCCCCACCCCTCATGCAAACACTAGGCCCCAAGACACCCACCCCTCATGCAAACACTATGTCCCATGGCCCCCACTCCCCAACCAAACACTATGCCCCATGGCCCCCACCCCTCATGCAAACACTAGGCCCCAAGACACCCACCCCTCATGCAAACACTATGTCCCATGGCCCCCACTCTCCAACCAAACACTATGCCCCATGACACCCACCCCTCAAGCAAACACTATGCCCCATAGCCCCCACTCCCCGACCAAACACTATGCCCCATGACACCCACCCCTCATGCAAACACTATGCCCCATGACACCCACCCCTCATGCAAACACTATGCCCCAAGACACCCACCCCTGATGCAAACACTATGCCCCATGACACCCACCCCTCATGCAAACACTATGCCCCAAGACACCCACCCCTCATGCAAACACTATGCCCCAAGACACCCACCCCTCAAGCAAACACTATGCCCCATGCCACCAAGCATGCACCATGCACCCATACAGACCCGAACCCCCCTACCCTCAACTCACCATACAAACTCACAAGTATACACCATGCACCCATAAAGACCCGAACCCCCCACCCCCAACTCACCACACAAACTCACAAGTATACACCATGCACCCATAAAGACCCGAACCCCCCACCCCCAACTCACCACACAAACCCACAAGCACACACCATGCACACATACAGACCCCACCCCCAACTCACCATACAAACTCACAAGTATACACCATGCACCCATACAGACCCAAACCCCCCACCCCCAACTCAGCACACAAACCCACAAGCTTACACCAAGCACCTATACAGACCCAAATCCACCCCACCCCCAACTCAGCACACAAACTCACAAGCATGCACCATGCACCCATACAGACCCGAACCCCCCTACCCTCAACTCACCATACAAACTCACAAGTATACACCATGCACCCATAAAGACCCGAACCCCCCACCCCCAACTCACCACACAAACCCACAAGCACACACTATGCACCCATACAGACCCAAACCCCCCACCCCAACTCAGCACACAAACCCACAAGCATACACCATGCACCCATACAGACCTGAACCCCCCCACCCCCAACTCAGCACACAAACTCACAAGCATACACCATGCACACATACAGACCCCACCCCCAACTCACCATACAAACTCACAAGTATACACCATGCACCCATACAGACCCAAACCCCCCACCCCCAACTCAGCACACAAACCCACAAGCTTACACCAAGCACCTATACAGACCCAAATCCACCCCACCCCCAACTCAGCACACAAACTCACAAGCATACACCATGCACCCATACAGACCCCACCCCCAACTCACCATAGAAACTCACAAGTATATACCATGCACCCATACAGACCCAAACCCCCCCACCCCCAACTCAGCACACAAACTCACAAGCCTACACCATGCACCCATACAGACCCAAACCCCCCACCCCCAACTCAGCACACAAACCCACAAGCATACACCATGCACCCATACAGACCCGAACCCTCCACCCCTAACTCAGCACACAAACCCACAAGCATACACCATGCACCCATACAGACCTGAACCCCCCACCCCCAACTCAGCACACAAACTCACAAGCATACACCATGCACACATACAGACCCCACCCCCAACTCACCATACAAACTCACAAGTATACACCATGCACCCATACAGACCCAAACCCCCCACCCCCAACTCAGCACACAAACCCACAAGCTTACACCAAGCACCTATACAGACCCAAATCCACCCCACCCCCAACTCAGCACACAAACTCACAAGCATACACCATGCACCCATACAGACCCCACCCCCAACTCACCATACAAACTCACAAGTATATACCATGCACCCATACAGACCCAAACCCCCCCACCCCAACTCAGCACACAAACTCACAAGCCTACACCATGCACCCATACAGACCCAAACCCCCCACCCCCAACTCAGCACACAAACCCACAAGCATACACCATGCACCCATACAGACCCGAACCCTCCACCCCTAACTCAGCACACAAACCCACAAGCATACACCATGCACCCATACAGACCTGAACCCCCCACCCCCAACTCAGCACACAAACTCACAAGCATACACCATGCACCCATACAGACCCCACCCCCAACTCACCATACAAACTCACATGCATACACCATGCATCCATACAGACCTGAACCCCCCACCTCCCAACTCACCAAACAAACTCACAATCATGCACGCATACAGATCCGGACCACCCCACCCCCACATCTCAACATACACTGAACGTGCACACAACAACAACAAACATTCAGGCAGACCCGACCCCCACACCCCTCCGCATCTCAACACACAATCCACTTGCACACAAACACATTCAGGCAGACCCGACACACACCCCACCCCCGCATCTCAACATACACTGAACTTGCAAACAAACACATTCAGGCAGACCCGACCCCCACACCCACTCCGCATCTCAACACACACTACACTTGCACACAAACACATTCAAGCAGACCCGACACACACCCCACCCCCGCATCTCAACATACACTGCAGACATACAAATACAAACACACCCATACACACCCGACACCCCCCCCACCTCCGCATCTCAACATACATACAAAAACAAAAAACACAGTCAGGACGGACCAGAGACAGACACACACACACACACACAAACATACAGCCCCCCCCCACCATGTACTTACCCAGACGTGCTGGAACGCTGGCGAGGCTTCTGGCACTACGGCCTTACTGGCCACGCCAGCCGTAGTGCTGGCACTCCATTGGTGCAGCACACACGCAGCACACTACGTGGCTCGTAGGAGCTGCATGGTTCGTGCGCACTGAACCAATGAGGGCCAGTGTTTTGTCTGGCCCGAAAGACAACAAAGACTTTCCTAATGGAGGGCGGTCGATGCTGCTTGCGGGCCGCCCTCCATTAGGAAAGTCTTTGTGCCTCGCGGGCCGGACAAAACGGCATGGCGGGCCACAACTGGCCCGCGGGCCGTATGTTGTGCACCCATGCTCTAAGGTCATCATTAATGTCTACTCTAATGGGACCATGTTGGTCCAAGGCCCTCAGGCCAACCTTCATCTCTTTGATAGATGCTTTCCGCGCCTCATCAACTTCCTTTCTTCTCCTGCTGTCCCCTCCCCCCTTTCCTTGGCTACCTTGCCTTCCCCCTCCCTCTCCGCCCCCTCTCGGGTGATTTCTACACTTCCTCAGGGCGTACCTCTGATCTGTACCCCTCCCCGGAAGTCCTTCAAGGAGGGCAACCTTCTCCACATTGCCACTCTTAACTCCCACTCCGCTGTCAAACCCTCCTCTGATATCTGCCGCCTTTTGAAGAACTTGACCTCAATGTCCTCGGTCTCACTGAGACATGGTTTGCGGCCAGCTCTGTCACCAGCTTTGACACGCTCCTACCTGCTGGCTACAAGATCCTCTCCGTGCCCAGGCCCAACCGATCTGGTGGGGGCGTCGCCCTTATCTTCCATGAGCGGATTCCTGCCTCTGTCATTCCTATGCAGGCCTACTCCTCTTTTGAATGCCTCGTCTGCAGGCTCTCTCTCTCGCCTAGCCATTCCCTTACTGTGGCTACTATCTATCGGCCACCTGACATGAAGCGCGTGTCAGTTGAGGCTTTCGCCGCCACCTTCTCACCCCCTCCTCCTCCCCTGGCTGGCTCTCACCCTGACACAGCCCTCTCCACTCTTCACTCTGCTATATCTGATACTCTTGATATCCTTGCCCCTGTCATGAGAATCCGCCTGAAGCCCAAAGTCAAGTGCAACTCATGGTATGACTCAGACCTCGTCACCCTAAAACGCAAGTGTAGGGTTGCCGAGAAGAAATGGTGTGCTTCAAGTTCATCCTCTGACAAACTGGTCTGCCGTCTGCCGCAAAGGCAATACCGGCTCTCCGTCCTCACCAACAAGTGAGCTCATATCCAAGCCCGCATCTCTGCGGCATCTAACAACTCAGCTGAACACTTTAAAATCTGCAAGGAACTGGCCAATCCTGCCGCAGTCTCTACCTCTCCTGTCCCTTCCCAGGCCCTCTGCACGGCACTGGCTTCTCACTTCATTTCTAAAACTCAGGACATCCTGTCCTCACTCTCCTCCTCTCATCCCTCTTCCGCTATTCCCTGCTCTTCCTCTGGCCCTTCTGCAGCCACCCCTCCTCCCTCCTTCTCTACCTTTCCCCTTTTCTCTCCAGACGAGGTTTCTAGACAAGTCCGATCTATGAAAGTCTCGTCGCAACAGGTTCAACCCTGTTCCTCCAAAACTATCAAGGATCACATCGACTCCTGGCTCCTGCCCTGGCGGATTTCTGCAATCACTCCTTCGCCACTGGAGTCTTCCCTTCCCCCCTGAAGCACTCCCTTGTGCACCCTCTTCTTAAGAAACCCTCTGCCGACCCCTCCTGCCCGGCTAACTATCACCCAATCTCCATAACTCTCTTCCTGGGCAAGCTCCTGGAGAAACTGGCCATCTCCCAGCTCAATATCCACACTGAATCTGTTGGTTGTCTTCATGACCATCAGTCTGGCTTCAGAGCTGCCAGAAGCACGGAAACTGCTCTCCTGAACATCCGTGAAGACCTGCTCTCCAACCTCGACTCTAACACCCCTTGCGTTCTTATCCTGCTTGATCTCTCTTCTGCCTTTGATACTATCAACCATGCCATCCTGCTCAACCGTCTCCGTGATAACCGGGTATCACTGGTCAGGCTCTGGTGTGGCTGACTTCTTTCCTCTCCGACCGACCCTCCTAGGTCCAACTTGGGTCCTTCCTCTCCGACATCTTTTTCTCTATCTCTATTCTCTATTTGTGGTGTCCCCCAGGGATCTAACCTCTCTCCCTTGGTGTTCAACCAATACCTGGCACTCTTTGCCCACTGCATCGCCGCTCTCTGTCCCAACTTTCAGTGCTATGCGGATGATGTCCAGCTCATTTTCAGGCTACCCTCGGCCTCCTCCTCCTCTCCTTCCCTCATCTCTGACTGTCTGTCTGCCATCCAGGAATGGTGTGCCGCCAACTACCTCTGCCTTAATGCCAGTAAGACTGAGATTCTACTCATCGGCACACCCACTCCCTCCTTCCCTGCAGCTCTCTGGCTGGCTTCTCTTAGCCCTCCTCCCACTCCCAACTGCAAGGCTAAAAACCTCGGGGTCATCTTCGACTCTGCACTCTCCTTCTCCCCTCACATCTCTGACGTCTCTAAGAAGTGCCACTACCAGCTGCACCTCCTTAGAGGTAATCTTCCTTTCCTCTCCTTCCCCCAGAAGCTCACTGTCTCCAGATCCCTGGTCCTCTCCAAGCTGGACTACTGTAACAGCCTCTATCTAAATCTCCCTGCCTCCACTCTTCGCCCTCTGCAACTTATCTAGAACAGGACTGCGAGACTTGTCCATGGCCTCAAGCCCAGGGATCGTATCTCTCCAGGACTGAAATCTCTGCACTGGCTCCCAGTGGCTGCGAGGATTAAATTCAAAACCCTCTGCTTTGTACACAAGGCCTTCTGGGGTCTGGGGCCGCAATACCTTCAACTCTCTCTTCCTAAATATCGTCCTTCTCGAGCTCTTCGCTCATCTGCCTCCAACTCCCTCAAAGTCAGTCGCTTCTCCAAGCAACAAGTTGGTGGCAGATCACTCTCTTCGGCAGGGGCCTCTCTCTGGAACAGCCTTCCTGCCTCCCTGAAACTCAAGGAGAACCATCTCCAGTTCTGGAAACACCTCAAAACCTTCCTCTTTGCTTCTGCTTTCTCTCCTCCCCTCCCTTGCTGAATTCCTGACTGAAATTGCACTGGTTACCTGGCCACCCTTTTCTGATCTCTGGCCCAGGCGCCGTCAACTGCCCACCTGCACTGCCTCCCTGGCAACCTCTGCACTTGGGGACTGTTTTTTCTGTATCCCTTCAGTCCCCCTTCCAGCACTTATGTCTGCACTTCCTTGCACTTGCCACCAGCTGGCTGATTTATGTGTTTTATTTATCTTATTTATTCCACTTTCCCATGTACTGCACTTTCCCCTCTCCCTTCCCCCAGTGCACTTTTCCTTTCCCCCTTCCCATGCACTTGCGCAATCTGAATGACACCTGGCCTAGTAGGATCGTTGTCTGTCCTCCCTTTGTCCCCCGCCCCTTGCCTCGTGGCGCCTTGAAACACTTGTGTATAGGCGCGTTATAAATGCCATATCATATCATATCATACTCATGGCAGCTAAAAGCAATGTTATGTATTCAGAAGCAGGTGTTGTTAATTATACTTTCCCTATTTCTACACTAAGTAGTGATTCTTTGTATCTATTAACAGTTGTAAAGTAATTATACACATATACATATGCTTTGTTGCAACACTACATAGAAATGAGGGACGTGTAGCATTTACTGCAAAACACTCATGTGATTTGCATATACAGAATCGCTCCTCAATCTCACTGCTTGTCACTATTTCCTGGCTAATTGAACAGAACAGATGTTTTGTAGATTAGTTTGTATGTAAAGGGAGAGGGTAGGTTGCTCCAGGTAGTGACATTGGAATCAGAAAAGTAGCAACCATCCATTTGTGACTGTGAACTATGTGATTCTTGGAATCAAGATTTTGAACGTCGGAAGTAAACAGAAGCCCATTCTTTAGATCACCCCACCCCTTTTGCACACCTTCAGTGGCCTCCTTTTGCCTGTGTTACGTCCTCCCATGGAGCCATGTTAGGCTGCTATTAACCATTTTTGCATAACATCTGGGCACCTATTTATTTCTGCAGTGGACTGCCGCTGGCTTCCAAGCACAATCAGCGTTTCCTTGTTTGGTAAATACATTCTCCGGATTATAGCCAAATAAAATGTGTTAAAGATCAAAGTAAATTACTATAATTAGAAGTGCAGAACCCTGGAGAGAATACAATGAAAAATGTAATTCAGAGCTGCTTCTTTAAAACTAGTAAACAGTGGGATAGAAAAAGGTGGGGGAAGAGGGAAGGAGGTGATTAATGATTTGATGCCCTTTGGGCTTTTGAGGAGGATTTAAAGAGAAGAGCTTGCCTTTCTGTAACAAAGGATAAGGTGGTAAGGAAGGGCCTCATTGATGCAAGCCCGGGGACTTAGTGCAGTTAAGATCAGATTGTTGGAAACTCACAGAAATATACAATTAGCGGGCACAGAGGCGCAGAACTTCCCCTAGGCCTGCCTTTGCCTCCATTGCTGATATCTCCTGCTGTAACCCTCTGTATACACCTCTCCGTATCCTTCCAACTGTATCCAACATAGTGTATCCCACTAATTGCATTCCTATTATTGTATCTTAGTACTGTATCCACTTGTTTCACAGCACTGCATTCCTTCACAACTATGATTTTACTTTATAACACCGAAGACCTCACGCATCTAATACATATATCCATCCCTACTTATTCGTTTCACTTGCCTGTACAGTGATTTTTGGGTAGTTACATTTCGAAGGCTAAGCATAGAATACATTTTGAAGTCATATCATAATTAATGTATGGAGTAAGAATAAACCATAACAGGCATTTAAGAAAGACCTGTCAGTAGCAGGCTGTAAACCTAGTCTTCTCATTTGGAAGGATTTTGGAGTCATTTCACGTCTTTGTAAATAAGAACATTTTAGGCCAATGCTTAGATGAGTTTTACATCTGCAGTGGCTGATCCCGCCGTTTGGACTTCGTGCCAACTAAAGTTTAGGAGAATCCTATAGCGTCATCTGCCTGCTGAAGCCAGCAAGGATTGGGGGCTGGGCCCTCCAGCATCCACATCTAGTGGAAAGCCACCCATTGGAATATGGTAATGACTGGACTACTGCATAGCGATGGCAGTGTCTATGGTGCCTGGTCACTGCAACCACCATGAATGCTTTGTAGAGCATAACAACCTTTCAAACTTGAGTCAATTCATTTTATTAGTGGTTGGTTCATTAAGGTCAAATCACCATCGTGCACTTTGAAACTAGCCTTGCATAGTTGGTTGATAGTGGCCCATCGTCAGGCACACCCACCCACATTGTCAACTTTCTTAAGACCGTGCTGTCATAGCTATTTTATTCCAGACCAACAAAAGCATCTGTCCTGTGGTAGGAGACAGGATGGATCAGTCAATCATGTCCAGTCATCAGCCTACTTCTAACTGGTTGTTCATTTTAGAAATAAGAGGGATTTGGATGCCTGCCAGTTTCTACTTTACCTTCTGTGATGAGAGTCCAGTCTGATTATGTTTCAGCTACGTGACAGAGTACGCTCATGGCTGGCCGAGGAAACCTGTTCCACGCAGCACATTGAGCTTTCCTGTATTACCTGCTCTTCACGCTCTGCGTACAATGTCTGCTCATGCCCTGCCTAACAAATTAAGATGTAGATTGTCTTAGGCCTAGCTTCTAATACTTCACAAAAGTCTTCTCCGAACCACCAGAAAACACCACTTCAGCTTTAGCCATCACCGAACACCCGCCTGTTTGCTTGACTCCGGCAAAACTTCTTTTGATGAGGGGCCTGAGTTTAGGAAAAAGCCAAAGAGCTTGGGGGCCCTAGGGGCAGAAATGGGAGGCATCTATGTTTTGTGAGTTACACACCAGGCAGAATCTGTATAGTTTTCTGGTCCTTCAAAAGAACAATTGATGCAATTACATGTTTTCCCTCTTCTTGCGATTGCTAATTTAATCCAGAACCAATCACACTTGAAAATGGACAGTGACACAGAATGTGTTACATGGTGGGGCCTGGTGGTCTGTCCTACTCCAGTCTTTAGTTTACACTGTAACAGGCTTGGTCGACATCCCTGCCGGTAAGTGGTTTTGTCTAGCACAGTGTGGCTGAACTGCAGGCCACCAACATGTTCCTTGATTGGATTGGCCCAGTCACTATCATTGTTATAGTAAATCCACGCGTTCTTGACACTTGCGTGATTTTCGTAACTATGCTTAGTTGTTTAGTATAACTGTTAGTATAACTGAAAAACTCTTCGTTTTCAATTCAACACCAATAATGTGTTTAGGGTGCATCCCGTTCCCTTCAGAAGCAGCCTAGTTTTCCTATGAAAACTCTGCTAGACATCGAAAGGTCCCCCGACAATAGACGGTGAGCTCACTGGACATAACCTTCATGCCGCCCTCTGAAATATCACAGAGATATCCTTAGTTAATAAGGATATTCATGGAGTTGCCAAATTAGGTGGGGAAGGTCTTCGTCCATTCTCATAGGGCATACAACATTCTCATCAATCTCATCGGTGTCCTATGCAGTTAGTATGTCGGGATTGGTGGCGAGCTGCTTTGGGACCGAGCCGTTCAGAACAATGTGCTGGCCCTCAGAAGCTCCATCACCTCCAGGATCATCATAAGCTAATGAGTCCTATAGATTTTTATTTCTTCCTGCTATGGCATAAGCTCTGCCACTTTAGCCACAGTATCCTTTGCATCTGAATTTTGTACTTGGTTTGGGTCCTTTGCAGATTTCTGCTGTTCTCATTGGTTTCACTTTGGAAACACTTTTGTCAAAACTCTGACCAGCATTTATAAGCAGTCCCAATACCAAGTGAATGAATGAATGAATAAATCTCAGGCAGGGGCCATTTGACAGATAAAGCAATATATAGTAGGGTGCGCTGAAATTACAGGGGTGAAATGACAAAACAGGCTGTGACAGGCAGAGCATTTAAAGGTTTGAAAGCATTTACGGTAGCTCCAAAAGGAAATATGTTGGCATGGTAATCAGGGTGTACAATGGACATGTAAGCATTGGCCCAATTAGGGCCCGGCTAGGTGGGCATTACATTGCTCTTCACCTGTAGAGAAAAATGAAATAAAGACACATTGACACCTATTTAATGCCTTTATGTGTAGGTGTTTCACTGTACTTACCTTGCTTACCAGAATGTTGGGCCAGGAACAATGGACAGGTCTCCCCTGTCCAGGATTGGTGGACTGGCCCGTAGATGGGAGAGCCACGCAGGGGTCGAACATAAGATTAGATGAGTAGGAGCTAAAAGCAGCTCCTGGGTATCTGACATTAACCAGTGAGCAGGAGCTAAGGGGAACCAGGAGCTAGTATATAGCGTTCAGCAAATCTAACTTTAACATAAGATGCATACTTAATATTTTTCTTATTTTTTATGAACCCTTATGCTTTAAATGTCATATAGATGTGTACTAATGCTTATTTATAGATTGGCCCAAATGCACAGAGTTAAATTCACATGGGTGTGTTTGTTTGGCATAAATTGGCCTGGTAGCCAAGAGTAGCTCCTGGTAGCTGTTGGTGCCAAGCTAACCCGGCTCTTCTAGGCTACAAGCAGGAGCCAAATGTGCTGGAGAAGCAGGAGCGTGGGAGAGGAAGTGGCCACACCTTAAACGTGGCTCCATGGGGAGGCAGTGGCCTCGAACTGCCCCCCATGCCCCTGGAATGTGGAGCTATTCAATTGTCAGGCCAAGTAAATCAGTAGTGGCCTGGCTGAAGCTGAAGCCAGACTGCATGCCAAAGCACCCTGTGACGACCTGGGAGCCAGTTGGGCGGGCCAAGAAGATTCCCAAGCCCGGTGCCATTTCAACTGTGCAGCGAGTGTTACGATCTCCCCAGCATGCCCTAGGCTGGTTAGGTATCCGTAGACATTTTTGAATTTAAAAAACCAAATGGGAGATTTGTTCGAATTTCAGCTGAACGAAAATTTTGAACATCTGAAATTTTTGAACAAATATTCCATTCGGTGCCATTTCAGTGAACAAGGGGAGCTAGGTTACAGGGGTTACACCCGCACCTGTTACAGTGGAATCAGGGGTTGCGGGGTGTCCACTGCTCCCGAGAAAAACAAGTCCGGAAAAGAAAGGACCTTGTGATGGCCGTTCCCATCCACGTAAGTGCCACCAACAGGTAAGTAGGGAGCGGTGGGGCATCATTATTTGACCAAGTCTCACATTTCGAATTCAGCATTGCTGCATTTGGGCAATTTCGAATTCAAAATCGCGGGACTCGGTCAAAATCACGGATATCCGGCTGGGTAGACAGTGATAACTTGGTGGGGTGGCGGCCGAAGGCAGCAGAAGTTCAGGCAGCCCAGGTGAAGGAGCCTGGGGCGCAACAGGTTACGTCACCCTGATGCACAGGAATGCAGTGGCCCATCATTAGCGCTGCACAGGCACAGCATGAAAAGTGGATAGGGCCTGGCCCTTTACTTGTAGGAATGTGGAATTGTTGTGCCGTGGGGCACATTGGTGGAGGCTGCAGCAGTGACAGTTTGCACAGTGCACCCCCAGGCAACACAGAGCCGTACTCAATAACATAACAGGACAGCAGTGGTGATTGTGGCGCCCTCTCCTGGAGGAATGGGGCAGCGCAGTGAAAACAAAAGCCAAGCCTGCAGCAGTGATGGCAATGCCATTGCCCCCACTGGTATAGGGTGCCCCATATACAGCTCCATACCACAGTCAATGGCAGTGTGTGATATCTGCAAGGAGCACAGAAAAGCGTATGTGGACTGGCCTCTGAGAACCCTACAGAATTTAGGAGGATAACTACTGGAAGGTACTGTGTTATGGGCAGTTACAACACTTATACAAGGCCATTGGCCCTGCTTAGAGGATTGACATTGTGTGTACAGCAGCCATGTTCCTAGGATTTCACACATGCATTTTATGTATGAATGCGTACATGTCTATTTGTATGTATTAATTGAGCTTCAGGCTGAGGTAGAGATGTAAGAAGTCTCAAAGGTGTGGGGTACTTTATAGGGTAGCAAAGGTGTTGGAGCCCCTCTACTGAGAAGTAATGGAGTCAAATAACCTTTCCTGTGGGTAGGTTCCCACTCTCGGGGGTCTACTACCACTTATAGATCACTGTACCTTTCACAGAGGGTAAATATCCATTTGCATGTCGGTCTGGTCCCACCCACTTGGGTAGTATAGCAGTTATCTTCTGAACAAGAGTAGCAACAGCAACCTGAGACACATGTTTCGGCCCTGTTGGACTTCTTCAATAAGGTGAAGCTGTGCCTCTTTAAGCACAGCGAGCAAGGGGTCCATGTCTTTATTACCGTGGGTAACATAGGGTAAAACCCCAAGTTTTACAAAATGAGCAAATGTGTGGGTGCCCCTGACCCTTATTGGGAAGACAGGTAATAGGGGTAAGAGACTGGAGATGTGGCCCGCTAAAGGTCACCTAGATGGAGGGGTGAATCAAGGGGGTGCCATTCTTTCCCCACATGTATACGGGTGGCATAGGAGTGCGAGAAAAAAGGGACTGTTCTGAGCGTCCATCGCTCATGACCCACTTGACACCAGGGTGGCTAGGGGGAGCAGGATCCTGAGTAAGATATATGCTAATGTTACGGAAGTATATAATTTGGGCAAAAAGTTAGGTTTATTTATGTTATGTTTAAAAGAAAAAATAGCGGTCTGAATTGAGTCTTTAAAATCAATCAGGTGCCAAGTGTTTGTTAAGAAGAGAGTGAGAAAACATTAAAGAACTCCGGACTGCAGACCATCTCCTGCTTAATTGCAGTATATCACATATGGGAATTTCCCTGGTTAACCTTCTTCTTGCAGTCCGACTGGCGGAGGAGGGTTGGCATTAAATAGTCCCACCCTGGCCTTGTTGCGAGGGTCAAGCCAGAGGGGTCAGTGCTCCAATAACACCATGGTTACAGACAACCAATGAAAAGGATGGGTCGGGGAATTAAAAGAGATCTGGAAAGAAAGTTGGGGGGAATGGGACATTGCTGACTTCGGTTAGTTAGGACTTATAGAGCCACAGACTCACATGACTCGCTGTTGGTTGATGCCATTCCCACCTCAGAGCTCTGTTAGAATGCGGGAATCAGGCCCTTTCTTATTGAGGCATAATGTCATGCACCACGGCCCATGATGCGTCTGCGAGTGTGGCCATGACAGGAGCAGAGGAGTGTGAGAGCATATGTTAGGGCAGGTGTCTGCACCCTGCAGCTCTCCAGATATTTTGCACTATGACTCCTGAAGAGAGGGTCTCAGGAATGGCCCTTATTCCCCCCTTGTGACTGTGATGCCTCAGAATGAAGAATGAAAGGTGGAACTTGCTCTTTGGACAGTCACTAACTGTATCAGTGTATCACAGATATGACAAGAGATATTCTCTCAGACAGCCATTCAAATTGTATCCAGTGGGTGTTTTCAAGGAGACAGACCAGATCGACTGACAATAAAGCAAGGTATTGATGATGTCATTAGAGACAACACAACATAGCCACATTAGCCATGAAGCAAATATGCATCCATTCATGAAACTACACAACATGCACTAGTTTATTGCTTGTAGACATGAAAAACATGCTTATAACTCCTGTAGGTAAAGGACAAATACATTTACAAATTGCTAAGAACCTTTCCTTTCTGTCTCCAAAGCAAAACCGCAAGATGCAGAATATACGTGGCTCAAGTGTGCATATGCTTTATTGCAACTAACCATAAGAAACCATGAAGACACATAGGGCCTCATTAGGACCCTAGCAGGTGAATTTTTACCGGGTCCATGGAATGGGCAATTACCGGGTCATGCCGACCTTGGCGGACCCAGTAATTGCCCATTCCATGGCCCCGGTAAAAACTAATCCCCATTCCCATTTTGGGGCTCAATGGGAATGGGGATGATGCTAACAACAGGCCCGTTAATAACGGGCCCGCTGTTAGAATGCTTGTCCCCTCGTGGGACCTGCAAAGGACGTCTGGTAATACCAGACGTCCAGAGCGGGTCCCGCTAGGGGACCTCATAATAGGCCAGTACGGGGTTAACGGCACTGGCACCTTTACCGGCCTCCTCGTAATGAGGCCCATAGGGTAAGTATAGGGGGACTGAAGTGAATCAGGTTGGAAAGATAGGCCTCAGATACATGGAAGGGGAGACACGATTCCTGCAGCACGAGGCGCACAGCTGGTGTTCGCACAGCTGTTGTTCCCAGCCAAGGACAAGGGCGGGTGAAAAATTCCTGGTTCTCGAGGCAGCAAGCCACCTGCAAGAATTCAGAATAAAAACCTTATAATTGAAGACAGAAAGGCTTCACTTTGCGGTTCCCTCACACGTGACCCAGCAGAACAGGCCAATGCGCATTTACTCGTGGTGGGAAGAGAAGCTGTTCCCAGAGAAACAGAGTGGAATTATGCAAATGTTGCCCACCAAAACTGCAACCTGAAGGCACTCTCTCAGGCTTAGGTGATCAGACAATGGTAACAATATGGAACACAAAGCCCTCCATGTTCCTTCCCATCACCGTGAAAAGTTAAAAGGTACACTGAGCTCTGTGACCAGACAGGGCCACAGGCCTGGGAGAACCTGCTCTAGCCAACCCAGAAGCTCCATTTGTGAGGTGGTATAAAATGTTGCACAGGCCAATGGTCTTCCTGCAACCCTGCAACAGTTTAGTTTGTAACTTTTAGGGGTAGTCTCACGCAGAGCCACCTGATATGGGGGACCAATAAACAGACAAATGTATAGTTTGTGTATACATAGTTATCCTAAACTGACCTTTGAGGACACCCCATAGGTTTCTGTGGTGGACACAATTTTTGTGAAGTCACACGTGCACAAAACCGTGTGACACAGACTCAGAAGCTGAGAATGCTGGAGAATTATTTGTCCTGTATGATACCTGTCTGTGTTGGGTAATAAAGACAGTGGCCCTCATTACAAGGTGGGCGCAAAGGAATACCGGGCACCGCTAATGACACCAGTGCCGGTAATCCCTTTGCACCCTACTCCGATGTCCCTTTGCAGGTCCTTCACTTAATGCCTGGTTTTAGCAGGCGTTAAGGACGGGACAAGCAAAGGGATACCGGGGTCAATATCGGTACTGCAATTTGCGGTACCATTATTGCCGCCTTCTCCCTTCCCATTGAGCCCTATGGGGGCTCAAATGGGAATGGGGAATGGCTCTGGTGAATGGGGAATTACCGGTCCCGCCGACCTCGGACTGGACCGGTAATTACTCCCTTCACCAGACCGGAGTCGGACCGATTTTAATTTAATAGCGCCATGGCTACCTCTAAACTCGGAATGAGGGCGAGTATATTTGCTCCATGTCTGAGTCTTCTCTTCTTGTGGTGGGGAGTCTTTGATGGGTCCATGTTTCTCTGCTAGGTATCTGGACAAATGCTGTGAGGTCCCATCCGCAAGCCCTTAACGCTCCCCTCATCCTTCACCATGGACTTTGCTGTCTATGGCTGATGGGAATTGTGGTAAAAAATAACAAAAGATAGAAACCCAAATTAAGATGCAAGGGATGAGGGAACAACACAAAGATACTTACAAGTAGCGTAACATGAGCTGAAGAGGGAATCTTAACATTTATACAAACAACAGAAGTGAAAATAAGTTGGAGAGGGAGGAGAGCAAACAATCGAGAAGAGCGATAAACCGAGTCAAGAACATGTGGTGAGCCACACGCAGTCAACCCACTCTCACAGGCATCTCATCGATTTCACTTTGGGACCGTGGCCAAAGCTTGTGGCTGGTCCGTTACCACAAGGCCCAGAGTTGGCTAATAACAGAAAGCCATTCTTTGGAGAGTGACCAAAGAAAGAGAAACCGCCCACATAAGGAGCCCGCTGTTGCGTTATTGGCTTTATTTAGACAACTGACTTCAATGGATGCGTTCCATTGTGTTGTTCCAGTTCAACCTGTTTTGGGCTGCGTGGTAATGTTCCACTGTCGCCCTTCTTCTCAAACGTCTCTTAAAAGCCAAAGGGGCTGTTGAAAGCCGAAAGGAAAACAGCGGCGAAAGTGTTGCACCCGTTTGGCCGGTGCTTGTCGACCAGTGCCATAGACTTTGACCTGCAACACCTACTTTTTCAGAATGAAGACTGGGATGGGCAAAGCTTTAATATGATCTAACTGCAGAGGGCAGTCATCCAGTCTGAACCTTGAGTTTGCTTACCATTCAGGTCCTGTAATGATCCTTCCTACACAACTTCCCAGATTGCTGAAATAATTTAGAAACCTGGGTCCTAGCGGAGGGGGTGAAATGGAGGCGCTGCCTCCACCACGGAGGACCCCATCCCATCCATGAAAATCTCTGGGTTTCACTGGTGCATGACCGCAGCCGTATTTGATGTCACTGCTGGATGGTACTTCAAACATGAACCAAACCACAGCGATTGGGTTGGAGGAGACATAGCTCACTGCAGCTACCATTGTAAAGGGAGGTCTGCACCATTTGCTTATGGGCTCTACCTTTGCGCAACATAAAGCGGCCATAACTGCATGAAAAAAATCACTTAATCGTTTTTGCTTTGGTAGCATCCAGGAGATGTGGGGGCAGCGGGAGACTGCACGTCAGTGGGCGTAAGGGCCGCAGACAATGGTGGGGTCGCAGGTGTACACCACATTCTGGGCCAATGAGGCAGAAGGCAAATGGGCTTTGGCAGGCAGTCTTATGCTGTAGAGCATGCAAACCTATTCTATTCACTAGACATATGATATTTGTTAATTCCCCTGGCAGGGTTTGAAATTGAGATACAATGCTGCAGTGGAACAAGGAGCAACCAGAGACGCTCCTTTAACTTTTTGTCCATTTTGTATGAGCCATACCATTGTGTTTAAATGTGTATTAGATGTGTTCTCATTCTCTTTATTAACATTACCAAATACTCAAAGGTAATGTCACATTTACATGTTTGGAAGGCACCAGGCGCCAATAGTAGCTCCTGGTGGCTGTTATTTTCAAGCTAATCATGCTCTACTACGCTAGAAGCAGGTGCTAAATAGCTCCCAGCTCCCCTCAATTTCCAACTCTGCCTGACTAAATTACATCAGAGGCACAGTGACATAGGGTTCTTGATGAAAGAATTCACCTTATGGGGCGGATCGAGTTATTGCTTTCTACGGTTACCACCTATCCAGATATTAGGCTGAACCGTACGTTTTTCTAATGTCATTTCCAGAGCACTCAAGTTTCCCCTTTCCATGCACAAAAAGGACATCCAGTCCTGTTTTTAACTTTGAATTCTGGGACATGTAGTTTTCTTTCTTTACCTTTTTTTTTCAAATTCATTAAACAAGTGCCGGAATTCCAATAGAAACAGGACTGCATGTTATTTTATTTGATATTTGTATATCGCCTACAGCCATCATTATAGCTTCAGAGTGATGTGGAGTGAAAGGCCATTATGAACACCCTAGTGTGCAAATATGACAATAAAGAGCATTACATTGCATGTGAACAGTAATTAGATTTTAGCCTGGTGACCTTCTCGTGCATGGCTAGGTCAAACTTGAGAGCCTTTTGCCTGATTTCTCCTCTCTGGTGTGTTTTTTTTCTATCTGCTCCTGCAGAGCGTAGGCAGAGATTTTTGATCTCTGAGCTAATCATGTTTGGTTCTACTGCCAATCCCTCCCACTTCCCGTAGACGCCTCCCTTGCGCCCCAGCTAAGTGAGACTATTTTTTGTCTGTTGTTTGTGGCCCAGTCACTGGTTTCATCCCCGGCTGTGAGGATCTTGAACAATCTGCATAGAGGGAAGGGCAAATATGAGATCCTGCCAAAAATAGAATTATTTAAGCAATATGACATGAGCGGCGGGGGCATTACCAACTCAGGTAATGTCCCGGGGCATTACCTGAGTTGGTAATGTCCCCGCCGCGAGGATCATATTGCTTTTAGTACCCCGGCCCGCAAGATCTGCGTGACCGGGGCACTAAAAGCATGTTTTTCTGTCCCGAAACAAACAAAAAGAAAAACACCAAGAAAATGGCCACCGGGAAAGGAAAACAGAGTCTGTTTTCCCTTTCCATGGCGGTCATCAGGAGCGGACGCACTGGGAACACATCTGATCCCATCGCGTCCGCTCCCCAAAAAAAAAAAAAGACAAGGAGGAAAGTGGGGTGAGAGGGAGGAAGGGAGAAGAAAAAAAAACGTACCCGAGTCCCCGGCGTGGGACGATGGAAGCCTCCAGTGGATGCTCGGAGCGGGATGGCCCCGCTTCGAGTCTCCACATGGTTGGAGTCTGCCATCGTCCCATGCCGGTAACAAAGCAGGCTGAAGGTAAGTGGGGTAGGGAGGGGGGAGGTGGGAAACAAACAAAAAAAAATACTTACCCGAGTCCCCGGCAGTGAGAGAAAGCAGCTTCTCAGCCGTGGAGGCTCGGAGCGGGGATGGCCCGCTTCGAGGCTGAGGGGCTGCCCCGCCCCCCGCCGGAAACAATGGCCATGGAATCCTGGCCGGGGGATTCCCGGCCGGGTAATGCCTCGGCGAGGGCCAATCAGAATGGTTCTCTCATTCTGATTGCGCCCTCGCCGGGTACTAATATTGAATAGGGAGTCTTGTCAGTTTCATAGGAAAAGGGATATATGTTTTGTAAAGTAAAGTTGTCTTCTTTGGTGTTTAGCCTAAGGACACTTTCATTACATAATGCCATCCAAAGAACTTTTTTAAAGAGCACTTACTGTAACTGATAGCGCCTATTACTGTTAAGGAGCAATTATTTTGGATGCACTTGTGTATGCCTCTGTTGCTTCCTGGAGCTACATTAGCGCTTAATACTTACCCTAATAATATAAATGCATAGATGGCAATTCTTTTGTTATTGATCATTTTCCAAATCAGTTTTGTCTGGCATGTTCCCAGCCAGTTTATTCTGTGATGCTGTCAATCTTGATGAATACATTCGCACTCTTAAGATGTGTTTTGTTTAGGCTCTCCTGAGTGTGTCCTGGCAGTGCCTGTGTGCCAGGCTCCTTCCTGTCAGGGATCTGAGGGTGAACCCCTGACCGAGCTAGACTTAGCTCAGAGCAGTGTGTGCTTGCTAGCAGGGCTCCCCCTAGTTTGCTTTTCCTGTGCCTCTCGAGAAGGATTCCCCCACCCGCAGCCTCCAGACCCTGCTCTGCACTCTCCGCACATCCGGACCCTGCCAGGGTGCTGCACTCTCAGGAAGTCCTCGGAAAGGTAGGTGGACCCTGCCATCCTAGGGCTGCAGTGCCCAGGCCACAGGGCTCGCGGCGGGCTTTGCTCGCTTCCTCATCCAGGGAAGCCCATCTGAGGTATCGGTTCCCAGTGACACTGGCTTCCAGTTTGTAGTTCTTCAATAGAAAAATAGAGCGAGCCTTAGCTCAGAGCAGTGGGTGCTTGCTAGCAGGGTTCCCCCTAGTTTGCGTCTCCTGTGCCTCTCCAGTAGGACTCCCCTGCCAAGCAGTCTCCAGCCCCTGCTGTGCACTCTCTGCACCTCCTCATCCTGCCAGGGCGCTGCACTCTATGGAAGTCCTCAGAAGGGTACGGTGGACCCTGCCATCCTAGCGCCACACGGCCCACAGTGGGCTTGGCTCGGGTCTTCATCCAGGGAATCCCATTTGAGGCACTTTACTGTGCATCAAGGATAAAGTTATTATGTGGCTAGACTGGTCTACATCACTAATGTAGGCCAGTCTAGTCGCATAATAACACTTCTCAAGTGTGCTTTACCCTTGATGCCCTGTACAGTAAAAATTCAATCCATGTCATTTAAAAAAAATAAATGCAGACAGCCATCACCAATGTAGGCCAATGCAGCCATGCAATAACATGTCTCATATGTGCTCTACCCTTGATGCAAAGTAAAAAATGCCATGCTCATTAAAATGGCGTGGCATTTTTTGCTTGTAATTTAAGGCAAAGCAAACTTAAGTATTATGTGGCTAGCCTGGCCTACATCAGTAGTGCGTGTCCACATTTACTTTTGTACTGGGTGTGGGATTTGTTATTTGACATCAAGGGTGGAGCACATTTGAGAAGTGCTTTTACATGGCTAGATTGGTCTACATTGGCGATGCCAGTCTGCATTTGCTTTTTTTTCTTTGGCGTTGCATTTCTTCTTTTAGTGGGTATCAAGAGTAAAGCAAACAAGATGACTGTTATTATGAGGCTACACTGGCCTACATTGCTGGCTCCAGTTTGGCTTAATATTCTTAGTGTGGCATGACTTTTTTGTACTGTTCATCGAGGGTAAAAGCAAACATAAGCTTGATTATGTGCTACACTGGCCAATGTTGGTTTAGCCAGTCTGGATATACTGACTTTCTGTGGCATGGCATTTCTTATTGGCTGCGAGTTTTTATAGGGTAATACTGGTATAGATCAGTGCAGCCTGCATGGACATGTATGGGCACAGCCTGCATAAAATGCTTTTTTATACTGGCATACGTTGTGGGCATGAAAATGTTTTGGAAAATACTCCTGTGCACTGTTGGTGACTTTAATCTATTGAGTTTTGTATATGCTACCATACAAAACCGGTTGCAAACTGTGTGACTTTGTACCCAATTATTTACAGAAAGAACTGTAAAATGCACCTTTCTAATTTAGTTTTTTAAAATAAATTATCTTGGGGGAAAGGGTGGGAGAACTCCCTGAACCCTGCTTGGTTGGTCTGTGCTTTCTCTCTGCACTCAGCCCCTCTTGTATATTCAGTGCAAACATTTACTCCCCTCCAGTTCAGAAATTCACTGGTAGCCACTGCCCAGCACCCCAACCTACGAGGAGCAAGCCCAGACTCCTGGAAGCAGCCAAGAGGCTCAAGACCCTCCTCTTCCAGAAACTGCACCTCCCTAGCACCCAGCTACATAGACCTTCCACTCACCACCCTACCTGAGACTGGGCAATCTGAACCCCACTGTTTCCTACCCTGGTTGCTTTTCGATCCATTGCTGACAAATTGCCCAAACTTCCCTGTTGTTAGATCCCCACCCCCTTGTTCGACTGCTTCCCTCACCATTTTCTTCCCCCTATGATTGTAAAGCGCTCTGTTGCTTCCGGAAACTAGGTCCACGCTCAGTAAATACCATAATGATAATAATAAAAGGCAGCAGCGCAGACAGTGGCAGGCCTGTCACCAGTCACAGAAGAGCGCCGAGGATTCATATCACAGTGGGCCTGTGAAATTAACCTTTTCATTTTGAACATTATTCATTTATTTTCGGCGCTTCCGGCTCTTTCCTCCCTCACCTCCCTGCAGCAATAGAGCAGAATAAAATGGCGATTGTGTTTTGCTAACTGTTTTTTCCCCACCCTGTCCCCCAAAGCAGGTGACTGAGTGAAAATGTAATGTTACATCCTACAATCGGGGCACCCCCAGCTAATTCATAAGTTGCCCCCCCCTGTTATGACATCAAAGTAAAATGATTCAAACTTCAACATTTACAATCAAACACACATCACATCGTTTTTACATGTTAATAATTGCATTGTTATTTCACAGTCCTTAAATTCGTGCTTGGGGTTTACACCTGCTCCCAATATATCTGCTGTGGAATCTGGAAAGAAACAATATAATTCACTCTTCGTGTGGGGGTGGCGTTTTCCCTTGGTGCCTATCCTGGACACCCCTCACTATTGGGGAATATTCCTTGCTCCCATTCCTTGATCCCTTACAACTTGGGTCCACCCCATGCTGGAATGCAATTGGTGAGTAAGTGGTGGCAGTAGCCACCAGGGACATCATTTGGGGTCGCTAGGGGTCGCAGCTGTGACCCCTGCTGACTCCCTTGCAACCCCTGGCCCAAAAAAAATAATGTTTTCTTTTTTTGTAAAGTGCCAGCCGGTGGCCCTCGGGCCCTTCGGACACATGATTACATGTTCATGTGCTTCAAAAAGGGAGGCGTGAAGGAGAAGACAGATTTCCGGCACAATGAGGAGCAGCTCACCCCTCGTTTTCTGGTGCACAGTGACCCAGTATGACTCATGAACTTGGCTGTTCAGTTGTGTGTGCCCAAACTCTCAGGAGGCAGGCTCTTGTATAATAGAGCAGGATTCATCAAAGGGTAGCGTCACCATGCCAGGCCCCTTAATGCATTGCACACAGTATAATATAGCAGAGAGGAGGTCATTCTACGCCCTGTAAACAGCCCTATTCAGCTGTTGCCACACACATTTCCTGAAGATTTAACAACACTACAAAAACATGCAAGTGAAAGTTCAGTCACTTAACGAGGATTGAAGAGCAAGAATGCACCCGCGAAAATGGCCCTTTAAATTAAGGGTGGTGTCAAGGTTTGGATGGGCACGGGTGGAGGCTGAGCTCCTTGCTCCTTCAAGAGGGGATCCAATGAAATGAAAAACTAAAGGGGGAGGTTCCTGGGGAGATGGGGTGTCTTGAAAGAGTGGCGCCTGGGATAGGCTGGTTGGGCTGGGATGCATCAGTTTTCTTAAACTTTCATTAAACTAGAAAAGTGGTGCTGCAGTCTAAGAAATGCATTGTTTATAAAGGGAAAAAGGTGTTGAGTGGAGTTAAAAGGCACCTGAAAGGTACCATATTTTTACACCTTTCGTGACGTGCTAAACCAGTGCAGCTGGGAGGAGAAACCCATTCCATGTGGCTGCCCTGCATTCCTGAGGGTGTCTAGGGCTGTTGTCAAGCCATAAATCAGGCTCATACAGAAGCTTTCATGTCCCTGCTGCACATTCTTTCTTCATCAGAATATGGTGTTTGTAAGTAAAGTGTTCCTCCTTCATGCAGGAACACTTTCTTACATTTGCACACACCTCAGAATCGGCCCCTCAAAGTCCCTGTTTTTTCACTGTTTGATAAACTACCACAGAATCTCGCGGCCATGACTCAGCTCTATTTATACACATTGTGAAAAGCCACATGATGTGTGACCCCTCGATTCTCTGAACTTGGCAACCTTCTGTAAAATGTGGCCGCGGCTGGGTGCCTTCCGTGTACCTGATTTATTAAACTATGGGCCTCATTAGGACCCAGGCGGTAAGGGGTTTACGGCGGCGTAAACAGCGCCGACCCTTACCGCCTGATTCCGAGGTCCCTTAGCACCATGGAGGTTTTAACACCTGCTTTTAGCAGGTGTTAAAATCCATGGCGCTAAGGGACCTTGTAGTTAATTACGCCACCGTAATTTACGGTGGCGTAATTAACGCCTTCCCCACTCCCATTATGCCCTATCGGGCAAAAATGGGAATGGGGAAGGGTAAATGGGTTAATGGGGACTTACCGCCCCACTCACCTCGGAATGGGGCGGTAAATCCGCCAACCACCATGGCGTAAACGTAGTTTACGCCATGGTGGTAAAGGTACGACCCAGGCGGTAACTTACCGCCTGGGTCGTGATGAGGCCCTATGTGACAATGGAAACTCCATAGCATTGCAACACCTCCACCTCCCTATGCTGTTTACCGAATGCTTCGTTCCTACCAAAGCGCTTTTTTCCCTGTCCTTAACTTGCTGCGAGAGAGAAGGTTTAAAGTCTGACGTTCCAGGTTTGTGCAGTTGTTCATGTAACCAAAGACCTGCTACATGGCACTGTCAGCAGAAGGGCAAACTGACAACTCTCACCTCAAAGGAGGTCAGAAAATTCGCCTCCAGGCCCATTTAATAATGGCCTCTCTAGTGAAATTCGAAACGGAGATGTCAGGCTCTCCCTGGGTCATGGTTACGCAGGCAGGCTGGTACCCAATCAATCATAGTCCTAAATCAATGGTCTGCAAACTGTGGCTCGCCACTTGTGTTGGTCTATACCTCCCATGAGCCCTTGACATTGAATGTGCTGATAGAGCTGATGGGAGTTGTAGTCCAAAACATCTAGAGAGCCAAAGCTTGCAAACCCCCTGCCCTAAGTGTTTCTGGGACGCAGGGGGAAGGGGAGGCAGAACTAGACTACTTCTCCTTATGGGATCACACCCTTTTCCTGAGTTCCAGTCACATAAACATGGCGGCAGCCAATTCGCCTTGGACAGTCGCAGTCCCGCGTTTTTCTAGGGCAGAGCAGGGAAGGGAGGCACGTGGCCGATTGGGAATAGTACAGATGGCTACTGTTCCTGATGGAACCCCGCCCCTTCCTGGCTCGTAGCTATTTGGCCAGGGCAGGTCGGGACACAATCTGCAATGTACAATCACCGGCCTGATGTTCTAGCTGCACTTTGTCAAATGCCCTCTAAAATTTCAACATCACTTCTTTCGCCTAGGTCCTTTTCCTAAGGTACACTGAGGCTCATTACGAGTATGGCACTGCGGGAAATAGGTGGCGGTAACAGAATTACCACCACTTTCCCCACACCGCCATAGTACTAGTTTGGCCTTGGAATGGGTGATTTACCTTCAGCATCTTGCTGGATTTAAATCTTGACACTTTCCACCCAAAAATAGGTGGAATTACCACAGCGGTAATTTCACTGGTGGTAATTCTGCCAAAATACCCAATGGAGTCCTATGGAATCCAAATTAATGTGAACTAACACCGCCACCACCACTTGTAATCCGTCGATAAATCTGCCGGACCAAGTGGCGATAACATTAACTCTGTTGGCCGGTATTCCATAGGATATACCACCCAACTCATAATGAGGCCCACTGTATCTTTCTTTTGGACCGAGGGAAATTCTACTTGGTGTACTGAAAATATGCCCCACTGCTGTGCGCGGGGTTGACCACGCCTCTGCACAGCAGTGGGCATGTGAGGCCTTGCAAAGGGTGGCCATCTAACCCTCCCACACAAGGCCCTTCTGGTCAAACGGAATGGCCTGAATCACCACAAAAGTTTAGTGATTCAGTGAACTCAGAATCACCCTAAAATTCGGGTGAGTCAGACTTGATACAGAAAAGCTTGCCCAGGGCTAAGGGCATGGCATTACGTTTTTGTACTTTATTCAAAGCCTCAAGTACATGCGTTAGGCCCTGTTAGGTTGCCTAGTGTTGAGCAACACTCAAAACTGAGATGCAGGTCATGTGGTTGGGATGTTGCTTTGCCCTGTGTGCACAACCCAGTTTAAATGTGGAAAAATTGGCCAATGATATTTACAAAGTGCATGGTCTGCTCCCGGTTCAAGAAATTGCACAATGACCGACCTCTCGGAGCCCGTAGTTCTGCATGTTATTGCCGTGTGGCATTGCATTGTGCCTTTTGTAAACTGCCCCTATGGAGATCTCTGAACTTATCTGAACTGCTCTGATATTGCAGTACCAGTCCAATTGAAGTTACCTTTACAATGTGTTAGTTGCAAATGCGGGACACGTGAACATCATGGGTGTGGTATGCCATTGGTGCATGCTGCAATTTTACCAGAAGGACACAATGGAATGTCCCAGGCGCAGAATGCACCTTTGCAAACGAGGCAAGAGGCTGTGCCTGGGGTGCTATGCAATGTGATTTAATGGTACAACGTTCGTTTATCGCCAGGGTTTTTTCACTGAGTTTTTTGCTGTTGATTTTTGGCTGGAAAAACGAATCGAAATATATGGGCAGGGGGTAAAGAGGAGTAAAGGGATATAAGGAGTAGAGAGGTGTGGGGAATGGGTACCAGACAACTGTGAAGGGTGGATTGGGGGGAACCCCCAAAATAAAGAAATTAAACATTCTGTGATTTTGTTCAGCCAAAAATCAGTGGCAAAAAAAACCCTACCGATGGAATGACATAGAACCGATTTAATACTTTTTGGGGCTTTAAATGTAATCTTCCATGGGGCAGAACAGCTAACGCTCCTGTAAAGTGGTCTTTGCAGCCTGCCCAGTTTTGACCATTGTTAGCGGCCTAACTTGTGTTAGCATGTAATATTTTTCAGATGCTTTCATAAGAGTTCCCTGGGCGAAGCAAGCTAAGGGGGCTCAGTACCATCGCTGCGTCCCTCTTGTGCCCATGGTTGGGACGCACCCCTAATGAGGGGTTATATTTATGGAGATCAATCAGATAGTGCCTTTCTACAGTCACAGGTGTTTTAAGAGCACGACTGTAGGAGCACTAGCCATGGCCACTACATGTTCTACCGATAGGTTTCCTTGGGGCCCACTAGCCATGGCCTTCGGCCCTGGCCAGTGAGCGTAGCCTTTGGCCGTGCCGCGCTGGATATTTTAATGCACTCGGTTTCTTTCAAGCCCTGTCATGTCCTTCGGCCAGGGGCCACTGCCTTCAGCCGTGGCTGCACATGTTGCACCAATAGGTTTCTTTGGGGTCCATTGACCAGGGACACTGGCACAAAGGCCCCTTTACCCCAGGCTGGTAAATGTGAACACAACAGATGTCCCACCCATTTTTGTTTTCCCTGAGTTTCCATTCCCCCGATAATTACAGCAGAAATCTTGTGAAATCTCGCACAAATTACTGCAATAACGCTAGAAAATGTAAAAAGTCCTGACAGTCGCTCCCCTTTTGCCTTCTTCCTTTTCTCTAGGTTCCACCACAGTTGATTTTTACCTCCCTAGCCCCCTCCCATTACCCCCTTCTTCTCTTTTCTTAGTGTTACACATTTTTTCATTTCCAAGCTCGTCTCCCTTGCGTTATTACCACGGTAATCTCGTGACTTTCCCCCAATAAAATGTACATCTTTTTTCTCTAATTTTGCCCTCTGACCGCCCCCAACTCCCCAACTCTCCCTCCTCAACTGCAGCCTAATGCCTTTGTAATCTTTTGCACCTCTAAACAGCTTTTTCAGAATGTTTAATGTTTGGCTTCCCCCGGGATTACCATGGTAATCTCTTGCATCAAGCAAAAAAAGAAATGTCAGATTTTTCATTTTTGACAAGTCTCTCTGCAGCAAAGCACCATGGGAGATATAGCCATAGTTTTGGGAGAAGAGGGCACCACGGTCCCCATCAGATATTTTTAAACCTATTGGACGGAATAACCCTGAACCTGTTGTTTCTTATTTGGTCCAATTCCATCCAGCAGTTATTGTGCTTCGGCTTGATAAAATGTGGACTTTTTCTCTATGGCAAAATCATTAGGAGTAGGGTGAAAACATCATTTTTTGGCTTTCTTAATAATTTTGTTATTTTTTACTGACTTTTTCCCATAATGTCCTGTCTGGGGGGGTCCGTGACAAACTTTATGTTTGGAAAATATTAACCAAATCCATCATGCAAGACAAAAGTTACTAGCAATAGAATTTTTGCATTTCCTATGGCTCATTACATTCACCTGAACTACAGTGCGTTGCCCGCCACAGTATAATATATATACATATACGCTCATTTTGACGTTGGTTGTCTATCGATGTGAGTCTTGTGCGCTTCAGTTTGAGACGTGAGCTTGTAATTGAGTCACTAACTCCCCCTTGATTACTGTGTGTCCCGTCAAGCGCGCACAGGAGAAATCAATTGGGCTCCATCTTCTTCTGGCTCCATTCCTCCTCTGGAAATAGGGGATCATGCTGGGAAAACCCAGATCTTACACCTGTGATCAAACTGTTCAGGAATGTCACTTAATGTGCGCTTTGAGAATGACTCGGAGCTTTGTGTGGAATGCATAGAAAGGGTAATTGTGTTTGGGAACGCTTTGGCAAACACTGATGTACGCAATAGTTTCCAAAAACCTGTCCTTCCAGTTCCAGAATATAAATGCTTCCTGGTTATGCACATGAAGTGGACACAACAAAGGTGTGTCTTTCTACATATACAGTTCAGCTTACGAACGGCCGTTCATGGGCACACTCAGGGTTTTCAGTCTCTGGGTGTTGGGTCCAGTCTCATGGTTCCAGAAGCAGAGGTGATGGAGCCAGAACTACCCACATTATTAATTATGCCAATAGGTTGCCCTAAAGCACCACCTATAAGCCAAAACAATTGCATTGGAGTTTAGCTTGGAAGGAAATTTGATGTCAGAAAGGACAGATAGCTTGTGGGCATGGCTTGGTTATTTACCCACACATTGACTGCCCATGGGCATGCTAATCCCTATGGCGATTCCCACCGTCTATCTGCTCCTTCAGGCTCAGAATACATCCTTCTGAGATCTCTTTGAGCTAGCTGTATCATGTAGTTACTTTGTTCTGTTTCTCCCGCTTTCTGAGACCTAATATCCCTGCGAGGTGCTGCTGAATGTTGGCATGTGTGGGAGTTGTGGGAACCAGAAGACGGATGTGGACACATGGTAGACATAGAGGAAGGTTTTATTTAAATAATAAGAGAACTAATAGAACATGCCTATCTTGTCCTACTGCTATCAGGAATAATTCCTGCCTAACAGAACTAAATAAGGGTGCTCCTTAGAGTCCAAAATGAAAAGTCTAGAGTCCAAAAATCATACTTCTAAAGTAATAACTAAAGATTGTCAGTCAATCTGGCACGTTCCCTTTTGGCCTGCTGGGTGCAAGGCCTTTCCTCCCGGGTTTTCTCCACAAGAAAAGTTTCTTTTATCATTGTTTTTTCAAAATCAATCAATAATTAATATTAGTCCAAACTCTCACAAGGTTTCTCATGAGCTCCTGTAGCTCGTAGTACACATCTCAGTACACATTTCCTGTTAATATTTCCTGGTATTTGCCAGGCATCATGAGGACCTTACTGTCTGTCTTATTTTCCTTCCGAATATAGTTTTATTTATGATTCTTCCTCTTGTTTTCAGTTCTAAACTGTCCTTGTACTGTTGCCTACCCCTCCCTCACTCTACCCTGGTACCTTCATTCCAGGGGTTTAAATTCCTGGGAGTCTGACGTCGAGACTGAGCGGCTTCGTTCTGCCTCTGCTGCCGCCTTCCTAACTCTTCGGAGTTGCTACGCACATCTGGCCAACTCAGGTTTTTCAGCTTCGCTCGTACAGCAGTAGATTTCACTTCTATCGCTCCTGCTGGTTTTCGGCATCATTCGTCTGGCCTCAGTTACACCACAGATCTCCTGTGGTCACGTAACCATGATGTACGGTGCCCTGAACTCCATCCTGCCAGCGGATTCACCCCTGATTGCAAAACCATTCCTCCTGTGTTCTCGGATGGCGTTCTCTCCTTCGCAGGCTCTGCAGTTCCTCCTTGGTTCGCCCCTCCAAGGCGTAGCAACATCAGAGGGCTTCCTGTGTGTATGGCTCTCTTCTCTCTCAATCGATTAGTCTTGGTTACATATACTTCAAAATGCAAATGGGCGTTCCATCTGGCTGTAGATGTCATAGTTGATCCAGCATTAATGGAAGTTAATAGGAAAGAAGATGTTTGACTTGGTATAAAAGAGAATCCCTTATAAGCAGATACTGTTGCTGGTATAAGTAGTTCTTCATGGGAATGAGAGTCCTTGTCCCCTAGAGGGTAGCCACCTCCAGCGAGATCCCATTTGCCCAGACCCCTGGGGGTGTCTTGCAGAGCAGGCTCACCTCTCTAACCTCACAGGGGGTGGCTCCCCCGTGGGGAGAACGGGCACATGCTCTCGATTCAACACAGAGTTTACATTTGTATTACAGAAGTATTGTATTAAGTATTGTCTACCCCTGACGTTTGCGTGGTACATTCTGAATGGGGCTTTTCCACATTTGCATGGGGTGTCCTGCAAATGAGGGTTCCCCATTGCCTGTGTGCTTGCTGTGTATTAGCAAAGCAAATCATGGGCATTTATGTCCTGAGGTGTGATCTACATGTGCGCCACAAGCAGGGAACACAAACAATATGCAGTTGTAAGGGTGGTAGAGGGTCACATGGACCCAGCAGGGGTGAAGTGTCATAGAACAACATTATGTAGGGGCCATGACCCCCTTCTGAAGAAGTAGCAATGCAACCAGGCTATTACGTAAAGTGCGGCAGGAGATTCCCTTTCAGTATTAGTGGTGGCGCATATTTGCAGCACATTTGTCAGAGAAGCATGCGCCTATGAGAAATGTGCTGCTGTGGCTATGTTTAAATGGGGCTCTTGGCTCCAAACACTGACCATGACAGCTTGTGTGACCTGCACCAAATTCATTCTAGATATTGATAAACACATTGATAATCGGCCCTGGGTTGCCGGATTGTAGCTAGCAATGATAGACACAGGGTTGTTTCTTCGCAATATGCTGCTCATGGGCTAAGAAATGAAATACACCAACACCCACATGCAACGCTCACTTAAAGTACACACACTCGGCCTCTGGCACACAGCCATATCCCAACGCCATACCCAAGACAAGAGTTCCCTTGTTGCCTCAGGCACAAACATGGCAGCAGATGGAGCCACCACAGCCACAGGCCCAATGATCTGAGGGCCAGGAAGTGGCAAAATCAATTGTGCAGGCAACCTGCCACTAAGTCAAGAGCCATGCCCCAGGCAGATCCCCCCTAAACCACCAAACACTGCAGCATATCATTCAATTTGGATGGCCCACAAGTGATGGTGCATGAGTGAGCCAATGGGCCTCTCAGCCTGTGGTGTTCCACGTTCAAATAGTATGTTATTAGTATTTTATACTGCACACTTCCCCACCACTGTGGTTTTAAAGTGGTGAGCCAGTCTGTGTAGATTCGAATTGTGACCGTGCATAGGATGGCAACCAGACTGTGACCTGTGGGATGAAAGGAAACTGGGCCAAGTAGAGCGGGAAAGGGGAAGAGTGGGAAAAGTCCGGGAGACAAACAAAATTAGAGGCTTACCTCACAATGGGAAACAAGGGAAATGAAGACATAGGGGAGAGTGATATTGATCTTTGAGATGAATGTAAAGGTTTTAGTGTTTTGACCCAGATAAAATGTAATGAGAGCTTACATTATTGGCCAGCAGATCTCTCATGGAGGCAACTACTAGCTGGGTGGTGATGTTACCTTAAGTCATGTTGTGGATAGATGATGGTGTTGAGATGTGCTCAAGAGTTCCAGGGAGTTATGGAAGCAAGCAACCAAATAGATAATCATATTGGATTCCCTCCTGTTGATACCCAGAGGGAGTTTTGGTAAAGCCAAGCAGGCCGACACTGCCAAGAATTGGCTGTGCGCAAATTGAGTGCTTTGTGTTCAAAATGGCTGTCGGATAGAGGTTCTCTAGCGACTTAAGCCATACATCACTGATCTTGGTTGGAGACAAGGGAACAAGTGTAGCCTTTTGCCTAAAAATGTAGCATGAGAAAATTAAGAGGTAAGATTATAAAGTAACACATAAAAGGCTCACAAGGACAAAGGATATATTCATATGAAGGCCAACACTCTAGGTGGGCAACTGTTCAACATAAGGCCTGTGTGCAGAGTCTGAGTGGCACTTTAGGCACAAGCTTCCAGACCTTCGCGCACTGCCTCATTGTGTTCAAGCAATGCCCAAGGGAGCAGGAGAGCACACACTCTTCTACTTATTACCTAGGTCCAAAAACTAGGGGGAACTACGGGCATTCGTGAATGAGGGTTGATTTTGGTCTGTGGCTCCTGTGAAAGCTGGGCCGTGGACCGGCCTTTCTGGATGTCTTTGCAGCCTGGTGGGAGCGTTATGAGAATGGTAATGGTGATATGGGAGGTGGGATTGATTAACAGTATCCATGAAAAACACTGCAGGGCATTAAAGGACGCATACCTCCTAACTCACCCGCGTTTGAAGATTTGTCACTTGCCCAGGAAAACGTTTCTTCCCATTTACGTGAATGGGCTCACCCACAAAACACACCTGAGTTCACCCACATCGGAGATCAATAGGTTGGAAGGTTTGAGCATAGACGAAAATGGCTTTTTATGTGGTGCAAAATAATGTGGTGCAGTGGGAAATTACCTGACGTACTCCCTTCCCAGATCTGTCACTCAGCTGGACCTCAGTCTAGGCTATCATCACATTCCGCTGTCCCAGTTTCTCGCTTACTCCATCCTACTAACTTTCAGGACTCACACCTACCTGCCAACGGTTTCACCGTCACACCTTCAGCTCTCCCGTTTCTCAATCTTTATTCATTTTTGTATTCCACTCTGCCTTCCTTTCTGTTCTTTGCTTTATCCCCATCTTTTCTTTCCTCTTGTACCTCTCCCTTTGTGTTTTATAATTTACACTTGCTTTGCTTCCTTTTACTTGTTGTTTTATTGTTCTACCCTTTACCATTTCTTTTCTTTCTCTCTTTCCATTTCACGTTGTCTCTCCTTTTACTCCTTTGTTTACTGGTTTCGGGGTCTTTGCCTTTCCATTCTGTCTTCCCCCGTCTAACACCCCACTGCCCTTGAACCCCTTTACTGCACGCCCACTAATCTTCTCACAATGGATTTCTCTTTGTTTTTATTTGTTGCCATTGTCTGCTCTTTTTAGCTCCCTGGAAAGTGCCTCCCCCTTGAGGTGCTAGTTGTTACATCTTGCACAAGGTCTGCAGGGCTCCATCAAAGTTAAGCTTGCTTAGGCCTAGAAAGAGGTGCTAATGTAGAGGGATGATTCTATATCAAGACGGGAGGTTTCTTATTATGCAATCATTCTTCGTTACTTCAACCAGCAGTAAATAAATTAAATGTTTACAACTTTGTGATCAAGAAAAAACATTCTAAAAGCCACAGACAATTTTTAGTAACCCAATCCAAGATGAAAGCTATGGATATACTCCTTCCATAGTCAAATCAGCAACAGTCCAAGGGTAGAAAGTGCCCCGGAGTTCGTCCTTCACCCTCTTCTTAGATGCTCGATCAGCCTAGAATGTTCGAGTGTTAGCTTTGTTTTAATTGTTAAAGTGAGCATAAATAATATGTAGCTTTTAAATTGGTGCATTAGTTTATTGATTCAACGCAGTGTTTGCAGTGTCAATTAATATCACATTATATCCCTTGCAACTTGCACCGGGATAGAACGGTGCACTGGGTCTGCAGCGCGCTACTGACCTTGGCATGAACCCTCACTGGAACGTTTGGGTTCCGCTGACCTTGTCTCGGCCTCATTTATGGGCTGGCTTGGCTCCGGTGCCTGTAGGTACCTTGTTCACCTTTCAGGCCTGCTTGGCCTATAACTTTCAGCTAATCAACGGGTGCACTGTGAGCTACAGTCTCGGGGAAGGCCTCTGTTCAAGGCGCGGTGTTTCCCTTAAAAGAGTAGTTTACAATAATTACAGGTGCAATACCTTTAAAAATAATAGGGAGTCCTTGGTGTAATGCCAACCACTTAGAGTGGTGATAGGATCCAGCAGAGTACAGCGGGTCCCAAGGAGAATGGGATTCGGGAGGCACATCAGTCTAGTTTCTCTGAGAGCTATGGGGTCCCATTAAATCAGCTGGATTCAGCTAATAGGGAGGCTTTCATTCTATCCTGAATCAGCAAGGTGGTCCAGGAGTCAATGGTTAACCCCCCTTGGGACATCAATAAAACCTTGGTTTTTGAGAGATTTATAAAATAAAAATTCTGTGTTCCATTCTGATAATACACCAGATACTTTGGGACATTATGAGTCCACAAGACACCATTGTCGTAAACATTAAGGTAAGACAATACATCTGGAAAGATTGGAGAGGAATGAGACTTCTTCTCAAAGGCTCCACATCTCTGTCTCATTTCTGCAAAAGGTGTAAAGGGAGGTCCTTTGCTCTTGAAGAGCAGATTATGTCTCTCTCAATTTCTAATCCCTCTTCTTTGGGGGAGGAGGACTCAGATTCTCCTCCTAAGTGGACGTAAAAGAAGGAAGGACATAGGATCTGCTAGGGAGCTTGCGGTCAGAGATTTGCTAGGGGAACCTTACTTTGATCCTACACAAATGTAGCATCCACTCTCAGCAGAGTGGTGCCCATCAGAAAGGGCGGGGTCCCTTCATGAGACATTGGATTCGGAAACCCATGGAAATAGAGGAGTGTACAAAATTATGCTTTGACTGCCCTAGATTTAGTCTACCAAACATAGTAACCCAAGCCCAAGAGATGGATCAGCCAATGATAGCCTTTCTGTTTAAAAAGGGGAAAGATCTGAAGAAGGGTATAGACAAGTCCTGAGATCTTGCCAGGATAGGTTGTTGGACATTCCATGGCCACTAGTTTTAGAAGACAGTGCAACCAATGGTTTGGCACCAATTGTAACCGTTTTTTTACGAGGGTGGGCCCAGAGATGGTTATGCCGGCTAGACAATGATAATACAGTGTTATCTATGGAATGGAGGAAACCGCTTCTAATCTGATTTGGGTCGAAAGGCACACAGGGTCTTGTTTGGGGAGAGATATGGGAAGGATCTGTCAACCATAGTCCATTGGAAGAGGCAGGGCCTGCTCCCCTGGCTGTCCCTTCCAGGGCCCTTCTCACCCCTCCCAGTGTGCGCTGAGGGGAGCTCATTCAGGATAATTTTTAACAAGAGGAGGGCAGCCCTTTTTTTCCCCCCACAGAGAGCCAAGAGGGGGATGACACATCAATGGTTCAGGACATTTTTTACCCTCATCAGGTACACATTGGTCATTTAAGTATTGTTCCCCAAGGAAATGTGGGAGGGGGATCTAACCTTATTCTTTCGAAATTGGTCCATTCTTGTAGCAGATCCATGGATGTTCAATTCAAGGAAGAAAGAGCTGGTGGACCGTGTGGTTCAGGATGTCATTCAGAAAGGGACGTCCGTCCCAGACACTTACCTGCCACCATCTTTCTCCGCTCAATTTTTCGGTTCCAACCTGAAAGCCGTAAATGTTTTTGTGTTGTATCACAAATTTATGATGAAAGGTATCTACTTTTTCAGGGATTCCACTTTTCACTGGAGTTTTATGGTCAAGATAGTCTTGTGGAAGCTTATCTGGTGTTTTCCGATTCATCCTCCGCAGCTCCCTGTTCCTTCACAAAGCCGTTACACCTCATGATGGCTTTGCTCAGGATGAGGGGAGTTTGAATAATATTCTATTTAGATGACAAGACAGAGGTTTTGGTAGTTGGCTATCCCCCCGATCCTTCACTCTGGGTGTCCCCCTTGTGCTGCTTCTATTGGTCCTCTTCCGACTCCGGCGGAGAAGGTGAATAACCTGGGTGTAGTTTTATCCGCATCTCTATCGATGGACAATCAAGTAACTGCTGTTTGTTAATCTGTTCATTTTCAGCTGAAAGTCCTAAAGAAGGTACTTCCCATGATACCTGCCTCTCTTTGTCCACCAGTGGTAGCATCCATGCTGCTATCCCGGCTGGATTATTGTAATTCTCTATACCTGGTGCAGCCGAACAAGTTGATCCAGCGGTTACAGCGAAAAAACAAATCTTGCAGCCCGGGTGGCAATGGGCATGCCTTATGGGTCCCACATTTCCCCAGTGCTCCGTTCCCTTCATTGGCTCCCAGTGGCACAACACATCGGATTCAAAGCGCTATGTATTGTTCATCGGGCGCTGCATGATCAGGGGGCAGAATTTCTTAGTCACTGTCCTGCGCACTGTCTGCGCTCCTCTTTGGCTTTCAGGCTCTGTGTGCCCTACTACTGATGGGTGTGGATTGGAGGCTGTGCTTTTTCTATAGCAGCAGCTATGCTTTGGAATGAGCTCCCGCGTGCTATAAAAAAGTGACCTAACCATCTGTTCTTTAGGAAGACCTACTTGTTTTAAACTGAGAATTCTTTGTTATCGCTTGCCTTCTATCTAGCGCCAAGATACCTTAGAGTGACTGTGCGCTCTAGAAATGTCTTTAACATAACATAACATAACATGCTCCTGATGGCATAAGAGGTGTAGTTACACTTGTCTCACCTTAGGATGACAGGATCCCTCCTTCAGCATCCGGGTTTGTGAAACAATCTGAGAAGGCTATACTCTAACCTACTCAATGCATCCAGTTTCTGGGATTTGATATAGATTCACTGCAATGTCTTTTCCTCCTTTCAAAGAGAAAGATGGAGGGGATTTGAAATAAGGTCAGTCCCATTTCAGAGAGAGGCCATCTATCTCTGACTTATCGCTTGAATTATAGGGATGTTCCCATTTTTTATTCAAGCGATCAACCCTGGCCTCTCTGCATTACAGAGCTCGGCATAGACTGAAGGGGAGACCTCTCTGCCATGGGATGTCTTATAGGACAATTTGTGCAACTATCCACAGATGCTAAGGGAAGAACTGGAGTGGTGGCTAAAGTACATTGGGTCTTGGAACGGGAGAGCTACCTACGGGCCATCTCCTGACATTGTGTTAGAATCTGCTGCAAGTATGGTAAGATTTGGTGCAATAATAGAGGACCTCTCTACAGGCAGGTGGTCCTTAGAAGAGAGATCTCTGCATATAGATTGTCTGGAGCTTTTGACTGGTTCTTTTGCTGTAAAGTCTGGCAAAAGACAAAATGAAGTGCTGTCTGCTTCTGTGGATGGACAATAACCCTATGGGACAATACATCAATTGCTTTGGGGGGAACGAGATCCAAAGGCTTAGGGGACTTGTCTAGAGATTTTGGGAATTTTTCCCTGGATGGGGGAATAAACGGTGCAAGCAGAATACCTTCCAGGGTTGGTGAATACAGTTGCGGACTGGAATTCTGAGTACCTTTAAGATAGAAGGGACTGGAAACTGGACGATAATGTATTCTCCCTCCTAATATACCTCCTACATTCCCTTTGGGCTCCGATGACATTTTCTTGCCTCAATTGTTGGGTGCATATGTCCTTCAGCTGGCGACCAGGCACGGAGGCTCTAGTGGTGGATGTGCTTCTCCAGGATTATAATTATAATTATAAATGTAAAGCCAGGAGAAAACTAGATGTACCATTTACTCAATCAGCCTGGCCAATCCCAACGTCAACTATACAATTCTAGTGACGTGTTGGTCCTGCCACATGTAGATCTCTTTTGATGAGTCTTTGTGGACATAGAAGAAAAAGAGAAGGAGGCAAAACAAGAATTAGGCTCATCTGCAGGTTTTATGCCTTTCCTCCTTTCTCAATGGTAGTGAGAGTTCTATTTCATGTGCGCTGGCGGCATATGACCCTTCTCATCCCATTTTGACCATCTCAGGTGTGGTTCTCAGCCCTTCTAGAACCAGCAATAGGTGTTCCCTGTATTCTTCTATTGCTTCCTCATTGGTTATCAGATCCGGGGGCGGGGGGTTCATGTCTTGGTTCTGGGAAAACAGCTTCTCCTCATGGCATAGAGGATTTCAGTGAGTTCTAGTTTTTTCCAGACATTTCAACTTTCCAGGTCATGGGGGATTTCTGGTAAACATCCAACCAATCGTCACACTTGGCAGCATTGTCACAGTGGATGGACAATTGTATGGATTGATTGTATAAATCACATGTCTGCCCTTCTGTTGGATATAGTGAATTTCCTTGTCTCTTTGTTTAGGGAATGGTAAGCTTAAAGGACCATTAATAATTTTAGGTCTGCAATATCAGCTGGGCACTGATTAAATGTGAACTGGTAGGGAGACAGTTTTAGTAAAGAAGACTTTGCGGTCTATTCGTATTACGATTCCGCCATAAGCAAATGTTATGAACCCATTTCCTGCACAACGCGAGAGCTATGGGTCTCCTACTTAGGGAGACTTTCCTCCTGAAAGCGCAGCCTGTGGCTAATGAGCAAAACCGCTAGGCTAGGGGCTCAGGTGAAAAGGCAGGAGAAAGCACGAGCAAGCCGAAAAAGAACAAAACAACAATGACTATACATGCTTCCAGGATAAGCAGCAGGTTCAACCCCCACACATCTCCCCCCAACCCCAATAGCCATGTCCTCCCTGGATAGTGTGCGTGAAGGACAGTGTACCTAAACCTATATACTTCTGCCAGTATCTGAAAGTCCATACACCAGACAACCGCCTGACGCTAAGCGACTATGGACGAAATGTTCAGCAATTCCAGAAGCGAACCCGAACGGCATGAGGACGCAATCCCTACTGCAAAGTCCAGGAAACTCTGGGTACCTATTCCCGAACACCACCAGGGAGCAACTAAAGATTGGGAATTCAGATGGTGCT
This sequence comes from Ambystoma mexicanum, assembly GCF_040938575.1. Taxonomy (NCBI): domain Eukaryota; kingdom Metazoa; phylum Chordata; class Amphibia; order Caudata; family Ambystomatidae; genus Ambystoma; species Ambystoma mexicanum. Next base: position 296,077,293 of record NC_090928.1, on the reverse strand, counting down.
TCAATCTTATTCTTCCTTCATAGAATTAATCCAAACTCTTCCAAGACAAAGAGTAATCCAGAGGGAATCCAATAAGCAGGCAGAAATCCGAAATCCAGGAAGACAGTTCAAATGAAGTGGAAATGCAAGCAAAGCCATAGATAGCACCAAGAGCCAAAAGGGGTAATCCAATGGAGAATGCAATAGACAGGCAGCGATCTAGTAAAGAGGCAGACAATCGAAGAACAGGCAACAAAAGCAAAAAATGCACAGTTCCAGAGAATAAAGAGATGGCAACAGGAAGTCACAAAAAAAAAAACAGGAAGTGAAAACAATCAATAGGCAACTCACCGCAGAGCTGGTTAGGAGCGCTGCAGAGTTTTTCTGTTTCTGAATTAAGCGCAAGATGCGGCATTCCCCGCTCGTGGTGACATGACGGAACGTACCGATGTCAAATGCTGCAGTCCACCGTGATATCAATTCATGGGACTTGTAGTCCTTAGTCTTCTCGGACGGGTACTTCGCTGCCCAAGTCTCCACGGAAGGCGTCACCCCTGCCGGATAAGTATTCAGCTTTCTAGAATGTTAATCTGGCTTTTCATTGCTTTCAAGCCCGTAGTCATTACATTTGTCTGCACTGCAAGGTTAACAAAGCAATTGTGTCTTATTTCCATCAAGAGAGTTTCTGACATAAGATCGTTAGATGTGAACAATAAAGTGTACTCCCCTGAAGGAGTAACATTTTTCACCACATGCAGAAATAAGTGTATGACTATCTCAGTTTCTTATACCTCTTTTCAGGAGGATCAGAAGTTGTGTGTGGTCCATTGCTTATAATGTTATTTTAATAAAACTAACAATTGCCCCACTCCCATCACCTCTCAGATGCTTAGTGCTACCTTTAAGCCTTTTTGGACTGTATGTTCAGTCACTTTGGTTTGCTGTGTTCGATTGGTAATGAAGGCGGTGGGGGTGGATGCCTGCGTTTTCAGGGCTTGTTTAACACGAGCGGCAATGCCTTCTAAATCAGTTAATTTGGGAGTAAGATTGGAAGAGATCCTCTGTGCAGCGGTCAGGTCAATTGAGTCTACTTTTAAAACGTTCTGTCATCAGCATGTTCAGCATATAGCTAACGTTGTTTTGCAAGGGCTTTAAACTTGTATAATAAGAAAGCTCCAGTCTTGGCATAGAATGTATATACCCCCCTGTTAACGTGAGTGGGGGTTTAGATTTTATTAAGAGACAGGGAGGTGAGTATTATCCCTCCCAACGGCCCTGATTCATTATCTCTCCGTTTGTCTGTAGTTTTTCACATAAGGAAGAGGAGTTGGCATCAGTTGCAGGTGTAATGGAGGAGAACGTCCAGAAGTTTGCATTGTCTTCCTTGATGGGATGGATTATTTTCTTGATCTGGTGGCTGTTTTGGTTGTCCGGATGTTTCTCGCAGCTACAGAAAAGCCTGAAGTACTAACTCAGGAGGACTTTATATCCTTGGACTGTAGCTGTTATGGAAAGAGTACATCCATAGGTTCAATCATGGAATGGGTTACTTAACTACATGTTTGGTGTGTTTTCAAATGTTTTTTCTTCATCTGATCCCTAAGTTGTTGTAAAACATGTAATGTATTTGCTGATTGTTGAAGTAAAGGACAATGATTGCATAATACCCGCCTAAGTGTCTCTTAATAGAATCTAAACCCCCACTCATGTTAAAGAGGGGGTTACCCATTAGCAAAGGGAATGCTGCCTCCATTATGCCCTGATGAACTTGTTAATTTAGACCTGCCTTGCTGTGCTGCCAAAGCTCCTGCACCGTAGAGCAGCGTCATGGATTTGGTAGATCAAGTTAAGGAAAGCGCATGGCTGTGCCCCTTCTGTTTTAAAAGGGCAGTCATTTCCATGTTAGTTTTGTGTTTTTATATACATTTTTTGATGTTGTGCAATGCACTCTGCAAAGCTCTTGATTGGTTTGAGTTGTGTACCCGTAGATCTCTCAAACTTTTAGGGCCCGAGGGCGGGTGAAAGCAGACGATTTTGTTTTGGATGGGTGAGAGCACATTGAATTATTTGGTGATTTAACTATTTCCATGGCAGGTGACACCAGTCCAAAGCATGTGAGTTGAGTGCAATGTGTAACTATCGTTTTTTTCTTTCTTTACTTCATTAACAAAGTAAAAGATCTAGGGGTTCATTAGGACTCTGCCGGTCTGTAAATAATGTGCCAGTAATTCCGTTTACCAGCACGTTTCTGCACAGGCAGAGTGCAAGTTTGCCGGTGCAGTGCCTGAATTTCCTCCAACAAAAAGCTGGTGGTAAATCAGACACCACACGGCAAACAACCGGTTTTACTGGCACAACTATTACTGTGTCAGTAATACCAGAAATCGCCCCTTGGAGTCCCATGGAATGGGGATTTATCTACCGTGGCTGGCACGGTAGGTAAATTCCAGCATATCAGGCGCTGGTAACGGTTGATCCGTTTACCGGTATCTGGACGGAATTACTGGCGAAATACTGGAAAACATTTAATGAGGGCCACAATCTTACATTTTGCTCTGTTGGAGCGATGTTATCTCTAACACCTGGCAGGTGTAATCCCAACACTTGAGAGTGCTGTGGAAAGTTTCTCACATGCATCAGATCTTGCCTTCAGGCCACAGATTTAGTTACATGATCCAAAATGGTGGTCCTGTCGCTCTCTGTGCAGAACATGTCCAACTCAGAGACAGCTATTGCTAGTAACACTGGGTTGATATTCGATCAGCCATCAGAAGTCAGAGGGTTTTTTGTGTGCAAGCAGAGACTTTTCTAACAATTGAACTTGGAGACATTTCACTGTGTGAAGCAGCTCCCTTAGAGCACACAGAACAACCCAAGGGTAAAAACGTGTCAATCCTGTTTTGTTTTTGTGTATATTTAGTAGCTTAGTAACAACTGCCGAATCCTTGGAGGGCCTAATAAATCTATGTTTTTGTTGTTCTACCATGGCCCCTTTGTTTATGCAATAACACCTTGTGGCATCTATAGGGCTTAATAGGGAATCTAAACACATTAGGGGGCTCATGTTCAATAGGGGTATAACGTTAATAAAGCGTAAAAGCCTTGCATAAGGCGTTTACACCTTCCATTAATGTAACCTTCCATTAATGTTAGCCCGTTTGCAAACATTCCTATGGCGGAGCGGAGGGCGGAACGCAAATTTGCTTTCCGCTTTTTTCTTCCTGTCCACCATACAAATGCTTCAGCATTTGCGCCGGCATGGATTGTCATGCTGGCGCAAATGCTGGAGACCCTTATGGGGTCCGCCAGGTTTAGGCACCAGCATAAAGCAAGCCAACCTCATAGGGATCCATTGTAAACGAGCATGGCAGCCGACGTTTACTATTAAAATTGCAAATAAACCCTGTCCAACAAGTTTGCATGTCGGACAACGTCTATATTTCAATGTGAACACTGCTTGCCATGCGCACATGGTAAGCAGTTTTCACAAATGGAAATGAAGCGCTCTCCGACATGCTTGGTTTAAGTGTAATTGTGAGTCCGCTTGACAAGCGGGCTTGCCAAGAGGCGCTCATAATCAAAAGCAAATGCCTGGCATGTCAGGCAGCGTTTACGCTTTCGGTATTGCGGAGTGCAAATGTGAAAGGCAAAAGGCAGCGAACATGCTTATAGGCACCTTTTGCCCTTTACATTTGCACCCATCAGTGCAAATGACCAAAATTTGGTGGCGAGAACCCGCTTATGTTAAAGTGTTAAAGTGTAAATGTATCGCGTCCCCGCTTGCCAAATTACTTATTTTTTCAAATTGCCCGAAGAGCAGTCAACACGGAGGCAAGCGATCTGCCAGCTTTTCTTAATGATACATAACATTTTACTGAGATTGTGTGCACGAATCTGGGGACGGGACTGTAAAGTCTGCTCTGCCTTCTACCCCAGCGCTGTGCGTGAAATTGATCAGCACTTCCACCCACGCCCAATTTTGATATGGGCGTGAATACATGAATGGCTATGGAGTGCACCTGCATTGTACACCTGTACAGAGCAGGCAGAATCCATAGGGATTCATTCTAATGCCAAACGCCATGCATGTGCGTGGCCCCGGCTTTGCTGCTTGGTTTGTGGTAGCGGTATACAAAAGGCAAAAGAGCCTCACTGTAAAACCACTTTGATTCTAGTACCTAATTTACACCATCAAAACCACACTTTAAAGGGCTGTGGATATGTAAGTGTTAGCAGGCAGTGTCCCAGCCCTTTCCAGGTAATTAGCATCTCATTTAAAATGAGGCTGTTTAATGCTAATGCAAAACCAAGAAACATAATTGCAGAGTAACTACGGATAACTGAAAACAAATGGAGCATAACATTCACCCAGAAACGCCAAACAGAGAAACCTTTTACTTTGGAAAATTACTCTCTGTTTTTTGCCCCTTCCTGTCCCTCTTATTAGTTTTTGTTTCATTTATATTTTTCTTTACCCTTGCTCTACTTTCTAAACATGCACATTTAAATGGTGGCCGTGTTAGTCAGTGCGCACATTTCTCAGAGTAGAAAATGGTGGCCGTGTTAGCCAGTGCACCACACTGGGGGTCTTGAAATGGTTCTATATGAAAATGTCCCCTGGAAAATGTAGTCACGTGAAAATGTAGTCAGGGAAAAGTATTTTTTTAATAAATTATAGCCAAGCAACACAAGCAATCCAAAGTGTGAAAATGTTGACAGTAATAAGGTTGAAAAAAGAAGTTATTTTTAAATACAGAAAAGTAAAAGACTGTTACCCTAAATATGACCTAAACCTCTAACAAAACCTCCACAATCATCCTAAATCCATTCTTAAACCTTCAACTAATCCTAATTACAACCCTTATTCCACCCTGAACTCTTACAGAACAATAACCCTTCAGTGTGATAAAGCATTTTATTTGCATGCTTTTCAATACTAAATAGAAAATGAACAGTGAACCTATGTTGAACCCCATGACCAGCCCCCAACAAAGTACCTAGGACCTGATCACGAGTTGGGCGGTAGCCCTTAAATGCGGCGGTAACACTGTAACACTGTTACCGCCGCATTTAAGGGTCGGCCCATTCTTGATTCTGGTATGTTTAACCACCGCTCAGAACTGGGGGTAAACACGCGGGAAAAATGCCACTTTTTCTGCGCAATTACCGGCGGCGGTATTACTGTGTGTTAACTGGTTCGAAAGTTTCCCACCAGGTCTAATGCACCCAATGGGGAATGGGAACTAACAGTTAGCTCCCAACCCGTGATCAGGCACATAGCCTTTGCCTTAATTCAAATCCTTGCTCTAATACCAGCCTTACCCTAACTGTAATTCTACCACTTACCTTAAGGTTTATCCTAAAAGTTACCTACACCAAAATCACCAGCCATCTCCAATCTCCCTATCCCTTTCTTTAAAACATACACAAGCAATTACTCTATTAGACCTAGCCTTAAAATAACCCCTACCCTAATACTAAGCCTGACACTTAATCTACCCTAATGACTAACTGAACCTTAACTTCTTTAATCTAACCCCTATCTTTACCCCAACCCCTTCCTGAACCCTAATCCAGGCAATCACAAACCCACTAAACCCTTCTTAACCCTAATATTACCCTGGTAGCACTATGTTTTTGGCTACTTTTCAGCTGCATTTTTTGACTACCTTTTGCTTGGCAACTTTTTCACTGCAGAGTTATTTTTACCACGACTTTTTCATGGAGCAGGAGCTAAAAGCAGCTCCTAGGTATTGTGATGAATCCTATGGAGTCCTCACAGAATCCCTGCCTAAAGTCTCCTCGCAGGTGGCCAGGGAGAAGGCATCCGCCACCTGTTCCTAACCCTGGGGGTGGTATTAGCCCGGTGGATCACCTGGGAGGAGAAGGCCACCAAGGGAATAGCGTGACTCCGTTAGGGGAGACGCGGTACTCCTCTTCTTCGCAGGGTGAGCCTTCCATAATGCCAGAATTTCTAATGGCGTGCTGTCGGAGTATGGCTTCCCTTTCCAAAAGCACCCAAAGTGTAACTAGTAAAAGCCCTTATGGTCAAAATGGGAATAGAACACATAAGGATCGGAACATCAATATAATTACTTCTTAAACATGTGATTCCCCCTTTTATTAATAATTGTTCTTTAAAAAAAAAAAATTGTTCTTTTATAACCTGCCAAATACCGGGGATCAGTTTCCAAGCGTGAGCTCGGCATTCAAACCTGTGTTGCTATGCGTTGTTTTGCTTCCAAGACAAACGTGCTGCCTTTGAGCTATCCTCCTGGCCTTTCAGCTATGAAGCCAAGAGCCATCCATTGATTACTCTAAAGCCGTTCCTAAAAGTAAATTCTATAAACAGAGTGAGTTGGATGAGGTAAAAATCAAAACCTTTGATAAAAAGGGGAATAAGAACATTAGGCACTTAAAGTCCCATTATACCCTAGGTTCTGAGACGAGGAAGAGGGGGTCAGAGACACAGAACTGCTGTATGCATTCTAGTGTTTCTAATGGCCTACACCTGAGCGGGACATTTAATTATTGAAAGCCGTTTCAGGTGCTGGCCATCATGAGAAGAAGGAGAAGAAGCATTAGGAGAAGTAATCAGCAGCCTTGTATGCAGCCTGTGCAGAGAAGTGAAGACGCCAGGACCGCCACTGTGTTCGTAGCAGATTATGGTGCAGAGGGAGTCACAGGTGAAGCTTGAACTGTAGATGTGACACAGCGGGAAGCGTTGTTGTGGTAGGCTTGCCCGTGGGAGATCGAATCTCTCCATATCCCCTACCTAACTCCGGTGGCTGGTGAGCATCAGAGAACCCAAGGAGCAAAGCAGGCTGCTGTGGTGAAAGGCTCAGGACACAGGAATACGAGAAGATCCGAACACGAAGACCAAAGAAGTCACAGCAGGAGCGGGTTAAGCAGACGCACAAGTAAAGACTGGTCAGTTGGCCTTTGATAGATGACCACGGGGCGATCTGCGATCGACCGCTGGCTGCTTAGAACTGTTTTGAATGCCGAAACAATGAAAGTATTTGTGGGATATTGTCATATTGAGAGGAATCACGAGGATGAGGTTTGCAACTATCAGTGCCCAAATAAAGAGGGGGAAGTATTTAAGCCAAGCTATAACCAACATTGCCAAAGTATAGAGTAGGCAATATTTAAGCCAAATAACAACAAGCATTGTCAAAGCCAAAGAAAGGCCATTACAGAAAAAAGGGGGAGACTGCTTTCTTTTAAGAGAGAATCCTGAATAAGAGACCTTATCAGCAGTTACCTGGTGTGATAGTAGAAACCCAAAGGTAGCAGGAGAGAAGCCATCCTTGTAGAAACTATCAAGGGGTAGAGGAACATAACTTGCATTGCATGTAGCATACAAATCAGTGGAACAAACAGCATCATTGGGTGTTGTATCCTTATGGCAGAAGTTGCGAATCGTAATATTGTTGAAAGTCAAAGACTGTTCTAATGTTTGAAGTAAACCTCACCACAGAGTAATTATAGTCCCGGGAGGATAGCTCAGCGGCAGCGTGCGCGTCTTGGAAGCAAGACGACACGAAGCAACAACAGGTTCGATCCCTGGGTCCGCGCTTAGAAATCTCTGGGTGTTTAAGCGCGTTATAAATACGTACCTAAGACAAAAAAAAAAAATTACGCAACTAAGAAAAACAAACAATTCCTGTAACAGCGCCTCGATGCCTGCGGGCTGTGTGAGCGCTTTATAAATGTAAAAATAAATAAAAAATAAATAGTAGTGGTAGGAGTTTTATCCTGGCAGGTGAGTACACCAGAAAAGGCATTTTTAGTGGTAGCCCTGACTGTTAGTGGGCCAGCAAGAAGATATTGAAGTACTGCATTGTGGTGAAAGGTTGTGGTGGAAAGAAAGTGGCACGGTCACTAATGTGTTTGATGAACTGTGATAAAGCCATCCTGACAAAATGTTGTGTATAAGGAAGAAATGAAGTAGTTGTCTTTTCCAAAGAGGAGACGTTATATTGAAATACTAGAAGTGTGAAGACAATTGGCATCATCACAAACTTGCAGTATCCTGGCGGTACACCTGCTGGGATACCGCCAATGCAAATAGCATTACTGCAACTTGCCGAATCTTGATTTGCGGTAAGGCTGTTACTCCCCATTTGTTTATAACGTTCATATGACTCTAGGGGGGCAGTAGCAGCGAATGCCGCCGGCGGTAATAGCGCCGCAAATGGGTGGAAAGTGGAGAGTTTTACCTACAGCAAAAAGCTGGAGGCAGACCTCTGACTTTCCGCCCAAATTTAAGATTGGGCGGAGCAGTAATGTGGCGGTAATGGCGTTACCACCACATTTTTGTGACTCCACCCAACACCTGATGATTCCCAAAGACTTTTGGTTTGATAAACAAGAGGTTGTGGAAAACTTATTTTGCAGAGTGATAAAGTTTGTTTAATCATAAAATAATGCACATGCCAAGTAAAATCCTAAAGGAGGAAAGGAAGTTTGTGTTGCCCTTGAAGTAGAACTTGACTATTATAAAGAACTTTGTTAATTGGAACTTTTATTTGGAAAAGCCTGCTTTAATCCTTGGGAAGGGTATTCAACCCTGGTTACAAGTATATTTGGTTATAAAGTTTGTGTTTGAGTATAACTGTTATTCTGTTGAGTTTGAACAGCCATACAAATACCTATATGCTTTTATTGTATGTATAAGTGTGAGGGACAGATATCTATTGATGTTAGAGTGTTTTCCTTTAGTCTTAGTTTTATAGGCAGGAAACTCCTCCTTAGGTTAGGGAAGGCGAGGTGTTTGTTACACCTTTATAATTTAATCAAATGGCTAGTTATGAAAAATCTTTATCAAGTCGTCCGCCTTGCATTTCTGACCCCTCACAGTACCCAGCATTAACTAGTGACCAGGAGCTAGCGATGTGGAACGAGGAGCTATCACATAGCATTGCGCAAATATAACTGGCAATTGTCATTTTGTCTATTATGTATGCTCCCTTATACCTTATAGATGTGTCCTAATGCATGTTTATAGATTGTCCCAAGCACACAAAGTTAAATTCACATAGTTGTGTGTTTTAGGCATTAGTTGGCCTCGGGAGTCCAATGGAGCTCCTGTTAGCTGTTGGTGTCAAGCTAACCAGGCTCCTCTAGGGTACAAGCAAGAGCTAAATAGCTCCCAGCTCCCCTCAATTTTGAATCCTATATCTGGGACCCCCGAACAATAGGAAGGCATATCTTTTTTCATCAAACTGTTGTATAGTCAAAGGTCAGGAGATGCAGTAGATCACACTAACTATATGACCTGTTTGTTGCACAGTCAATAGTACTTAAAAAATGCTTAGAGGGAGTTTGACTGATTTGGGCTAAAGATGGGATTTGGATGGTTGCCTTGTGAAGTAACGACAGCTAAGTTAAGCATTAGAACTGTAAGTGTGACCTTGGAGCCAATCAAACATGCTATATTAGGCATTGTTCCTTAGTGTTGAAACGAAGAGATTGCAATCAAATTCTCTCCTATAAGCTGGTACACGTGCAATGGGGCATGCTAAATGTGATGTTCAACAGATGGTCAGACAGCGTTTTTGCTTTCTAAAAGCTGTCTGGTATAGAATACCATAGAAAATAGATCAATGAGATGCCACACAAACCAGCCCAGTGCACGTTATTTTTCCTTATAGGTCTCTTCTTTTTACATTTCTCAATTTTTCAGGTTGCGGTGTGTACTAGTTTCCAAAGTAGAACTGAAGTAGACGATTCCCATTGTATCTGCTGTTGGTGTGGGCACTGTGTAGGAGTTGGGTCTGATTTTCTGGAGCGGGAACTGGCTCAAGTACTGAAAAACACATAACATAGAGACAGCTGTACCACTCGTCAACTGCCATTTCCATAACTCAAATTCCTTGTTCGGTGTAGACTCAATTCTCTATTATGATGTTGGATCACGCTACTTCCTTTTTTAAGGTTTTATGTGCTGCTGGTGCGTGCGCTATCATATTGTATAACATTCAAGAAATCTGCACAGCTGTAACGGTACACAACAGTAATGAACGTCATTAGGACAGACTCTGCACAAAGCATCTTTGTTTGTAAGAGCAGCCAAGTGCACCAGGCTTGTAGACAAAACATTGCGATGTTGAGAGTCTGAAGGAACACAATGCTCGAATGTTCCGTAACCTTGGGCTTGGATGTAATCCTCTATACCCGGTCGCGCCCACCTTATGGTGCTGCGTGAGCCGCTGTTACAGATCTGTCAGATCATCAATAGAGGCAATATCTTCCGCAGTGCACTGCTAACAAATAAGCCAGACAACCATTGCACTAGTGTACCAAGCACCAATCCACTAAGCATGTATGTGCCCCTTGGCCTGTCTTGTAGGGAACATATCACACTCTGCTAGATATTCGTGGTAGGCTCCAAATCCACCAGCCTTATTTCTGTTTTTAATTTTAATTTTTTATTTATTTTGGTGCTTATGGCAAATTACATGGCTTTTGCACCATTAAAATATAGAAAAAGATTACATCAATATACAATACATACAGTATTAAATACGTTAAAAAGTCTCATAATAGGAATAGATGCATGCGCAAAACCAGGAAATTCATTTAAAAGCTCCCACCTAAGTTAAAATTGTTACTGCCAATTTGATGTATCTACTCTAAACTTACTCTCTCTAAAAGATATTTCTAAATGTGGTATGCTGCAGCAGACATAACCAATGAATTTTCTGACTAAATTGTGGACCAGAATTGGTCAGCGTGGTAACCACAATACACACTGTTTCATACTGAGTCTTCAATTCATAACAGCTGGTAAAGATCTGCCTTGTGGTTACAACTTGCATATTGCGGTATTCCATTCCACGCTCAGGGGTACTCTAAAACTGGTAAGATGTTTAATCGGAAGTATAACATAAAGCGGCGGAGCTTTAAGCTGCACCACTTCACCAGATAACAACACAGGGAATTCAGTGCAAATCCCTGCCTTGCATATTCCACATACCGTCCCCCCCCAGCCAATGCATCAGCACTACATACTGTATCCCAATAAGCTGATTTTATTTCAAGCTTATTTTTAAACTGCACAGTATCTTCAGCCTACAGAAGTGGGATACATAAGGCTTTAAAGTGCTGATGTGCAGTATGCGCCATTTCTCTGTAAACCTGAGTGGTACCAATGCCATTTGTCCCGGACAAAATCTTTGTTACATGATCAGCGATGATGTTCCTAAGTACATTAAAACCTTCATCTTTATATTTCAATTTAATATGAAGTAGGCACCTCACAATCTTCCAACAAGTATTCAAAGAAGTCAAGGCCAGTTGAAGGCGCAACGCCTCTACTGGAGTGGACTGTGGAACTCCCAATAAGGACCGAATCAACCTCCCTTCTAACAAACTCAACCTTAAAATGTGTTTCTCGGGGAGGGTTTCTAATGCATATAATATGCACGGCACAATTCTCTTCAGATTGGCTTCCCGCAGAGCCTCTATGGAGCCGCCACATCTGCGATTAACAAACTCTTTGATCACTTGCCATTTGCCCAGAATCTTGGTGTTTGCCAACTCCTTAAATAGGTTACTTTTAGGTTCGGAATAAATCGCACAACCCAGATATAAATAGAAATGGACTACTTCAATCTCTTCCCCACCAAGAATCCAGTTAAATATGAGATTGCGACGTTGTCTTCCACCCAGGATCATGACGTTATTGTGATTTATTTTCAGAGCATTTTCTTTTGCATATCTATCCAGGCAGGCTAATGATCTCTGTAGACCTATTGGAGTTTGGTTCATAAGAAAGGTATCATCTGCATAACAGAAGCAACTTCCCGGAAGTCCGTCCAATTTAGGGGGGAATTCACCACACTTCTCAAGAGCCTTATACAAATCAGACACATACAGATTATATAGGTAGGGCGCAAGTACGCATCCCTGTTTCAGTCCCACATTTGTATCAACTGTTTGAGTCTGAACACCTGCCTGAGACATTCTAACTGTGCCTCTAGTGCCAGTGTATAGTTCATGCACACGATATAACAGTGCTGAATCAATACCCAAGGAACTTAAATTCCCCCACAAGCAAGTTTGATTAACACTATCGAAGGCAAAGGAATAGTCTACAAAACAGACATACAATCGGCTGTTAGTTACGTTCTTATTCTCTGCTAAAAGCCGTTGTAGTGCACAAATACAATGCGTGGTATAACAACCACTGCAAAAACCAATCTGGTTTGTGTCCAACAATTTCTTGCCCTTTGACCATCTATTAAGTTGTTTCAGGAGAATCGTAGCAAAGATTTTACTGTCGAAATCCAGCATAGCGAGTAATCTTTTTTTGTGTACTGTTATAAGAATCGAGGACCACCAACTCTCTGGGATGTTTTCACTTTCTATGATGGCCTTGAAGCTGTGCCCGAGAATGTTTGCCCATAAAACAGAGTTCTTTTTAATAACAATATTAGGGAGATTGTTGGGGCCTGGCGCCCTAGATGCTTTAAGCTTCATAATAAATCACCTTCATCAAACTTTATGTCAAATACTCTATTTTCCCCCTCACCGGTTGGGTCTATGCCTGTTATTCCAATTTCAGACCAGAACATGTTTTTAATATACTCGCACCAAGTGACCTTGGATATACTATTTATTTCCTTGGGCACTCATTGAGCAATATATATCTGATATAAGTGCCAGAGGTTCTTGGCATCATGTGCCCTAATTAATCTATAGACCAGTTGGGAGAATTGTTTGACTTGTGTGTTCTTAGCCATGTTTTATATTTGACTACCAGCTTGTTTATGGCAATTTATTTCCCCTCATAGTTTAGTTGTTTTGAATTCTTATTTACAAGGAAAGATTTGCGATGTTGCTTCTTGACCTTTTGTGTTACGGCGTTGTGCAAGAGATCATTTTGGTTTGAAATTTGTGGTCATCTATCCAATTCAAAACCGTGATGATGTTTTGCACGGCTTCAGTCATGTAATACTCATGTAATACTCATGTAATACTCATGCTGAGACCAATAGATGCCACCCTGATTATCCAGCCGGGTCAGGAAAGTGTTGGCGTGGTGGATGTTCATCACTCTCCATCGAATACGATTACCCTGTGTGTATGAAGTAGCCATTGAGTTAAGGTCACGTTGAAACTACCCACTCGAAAATCAAATGTGGCCACCAACGGAGCATGATCCCTTAGGTCATTAAACGTTGCCTCGTACATAACCATTCTAGTGCCAAAGCATTCTGTTACACAAATAGCATCTAGCTAGGGCGTCCTCTGTCAACCTTGCCAAGTCTTAAAATGTAACAATGTGGAACCATTTAAGGTGTTAATGGGTGCATATTAAAATCGTTCCTTACTTCAGTGAATTTTTTCCCTTTTGCTCAGAGGAGTCTTTGATATTTGTTTAATTGCAACTCACTGTCATACGTGCTACCACCACCAAATACATTACCATCCATCTCTTCAAACGTTAGACATTGAGCATTGAAATCTCTGGAAACAATGGTAGTGCTCACACCCACATCCTCTTCCGCAAACCAGTGTGTCAATATCTTAACTAGGCTATCAGATAAAACTGCGGTGGATAAGCTGTCTGAAGGATCATATAAGGTTCCAACCAGAGTCGTAGGGTTTAGGATCGGAAACAAATTATTAATAACAGCACTGAGTTTATTGTTCAAATTAGTATCTTGCATATAAGTGACAATGTCTAATTGAGATCTCACACCAATACAAAGTCTGCGACCCTCTTTCCTCTTCTGGCTGGGCAAGTTACTATACTGGTGTGAACTGGTCAATATTTTACACTCTTCATATTGTTCACTGGCCTTTCAATACCAGATTCTATATTCATATCACAGACACCATTGAATATGTGTGTTGGTTGCAGACAATTTCAAACCAGCATGAAAGATTGGTTGTAACTATTGGTTACGCACACAGTTTGTTCCTAATTCAGTTCCTCCGCAGATTTGGGCTAGTAAATATGTGGATTGGCTTGCAAGTCAAAGCCAAGGTAATTAAACTGGTCAATATCGGTGCATATGTGTTGGACTATCACAGGAGATACAAATGTGGCAGTACCCCAATTTCAGCTATTGTTCAGGTTGGGCAGTTCCACCTTAATGTCACAAGATGTTATAATTTGTAATTCAGGTATTAAGTGTAGGAGCTGCAAAAGGTGTGAACGATTTCTAAAAGGGCTGCTCCAAGTAGTATTATTTAATTTAAAATTGATAGAATTTGATGGTAACCTGTTAATTAGCTGTTGGTACACTGCAGCCTTCTGCGGTCTTTGCCCAAGCTTTGTGTACCAGCTGTCAGAGCTGGAATTATACCATTGAGACTCAGCCCTAAACAGATTGTCTCTAAATTGAATTTCTTATATTCTGGCTTTTTCCAATATTAACAACTCCGAAATGGCCTCCTTTAAAGTAACTGGTACACTCGACTGGGCCGCATTTACAAGTGTCTGGTTCGGGATATTGGGCAAAGATGTGGCTTCTGCTGGCTGAAATGACTTGACCTCCTGCAGACGCAGACGCAGACGCTTGTCAAAAGTCTGCGTCTGCTGGACCAGTTTCAATGACGTCTTGTGCCCATTGTATTTGAATTTGTATTTATGGATTTATAACGCACCTTACGCCAAAGCGCTGTACATGGAACAACATGATACATAGAATATAAACGATATAACAGATGAAGCAATTACAATATGAATCAATCAAACAGCAAAACAATGAGAAGAGCAATTAACTGAAGGGGATAGGGAGGGAAAGGGTGATGGGACAGGATAAGGGGAGTGGAGGAGAAGAGTTGGAGGAGGGAAGGGGAGGGTGGAGGAGGGAAGGTAGGAGAGGGGAGAGGAGAAAGTCGGGGGGAAAGAGTGAGGGGGAAGCAGAAGGGGGGAAGGGGTTTCAAGGAGGAGAATGGAGAAGGAGAGATTTAAGGGAATTGCGGAATGAAGTGAAGGTGAGGGAAGAACGGATAGCAAGAGGAAGGGAGTTCCAATGTAGAGGTGCTAGGAGTTGGAAGGAGCGAAAACGGGAGGAGGCACAGGGGGGTGAGGGTGCAGTGAGAAGGAAATGGTCAGTGGACCGAAGGGAACGGGAGGGGGAGTAGAAGGAGAGAAGGGAGGAGAGATAAGGGGGGGCAAGACCATGGAGAGATTTGAAGACAAGGCAGAGACATTTTAATTTAAGTTGGGAGTGAAAAGGAAGCCAGCCAAGGTGGGAGAGAGAGGTAGAGAAGGAGTCACAGGAGGTGAGGAGACAGAGGGTGCGAACAGCAGAGTGTTAGATGGATTTAAGAGGGGCAAGGTGAGAAGTAGGAAGTCCAAAGAGTAAGGAAGAGCAGTAGAAGAGGCGGGAGAAGATGAGGGAGACAAGTATGGTATTAAGAGAGAGACAAACTCAAGTGTTATAGTTTCAGAACCTTTATTTACTACAATGCTGGGGTTGGTGTAATACCTAACTGGCCCTAACTCTATTGGGACGGTTCCCTCAACTGATGTTTCTAAGGGCCATCGATGCCTGAAAGTCCAAAGCCAAAATCTGTCTATGTCTAAACCTATGCTTGCCCTCACTCTCTGATAAAATGTGGTGGGAAGTCTCTTTAAAGGTAAAATAGTGATTCAAAAAGAAATATATTATCAAGAATGGTTTCAGTTGGTCTTCTCACCAGGTTTAGCTTGGTTAGTATCATCAAAGGTCAGCACAATCAAAAAGAAGTTTTTCATCAGCTCTTCTCCACAAAGTTCTTATATTCTGTTCAACAAGTCCCAATGTCTTTAGTTCCTGGGGATTCCCTTCCCCAAGCTTCAATCCTTCTGAGTTTCAAATTAAACAAAAATATAACATAGTTTCTTCCAGGCATCTCAGGGTTGACTTCCCCAAGCTTATGCCTCCTTGTTTCACCAAATAAAAGTTCACTTCTGTTAGGCCTCTTAGCATTCCCTTCCCCAAGCTCAGGCCCATTCAGTTTCAAACACAAGTTCAGTTTAACAACACTGTTTATCTTAGGCCTCTCAGGGTTCCCTTCCCCAAGTTTAGGCCTCTTCAGTTTAAACAAAATGTTCACCTTGTCAAATAAGTATTCACCTTGGTTAGGCCTCTTGGGGTTCCCTTCCCCTCTTAATTCAAAACACGAGTCCATTTTCAAACACAAAATTCAACTTGTCAAGATGTGCCTTTCTCTTATTTACAGTTCCTTTCACACACAATCTTCTCATGGGGTAATATCAGAGACTTTCGAAAACGCTGTGGGGTTGGCTGTTCCTAAGCACGACCACTCTGATCTTTGGCTTCTCTCTGTATTTCCTGCACTTGCTTTTCTTCTATCCTTTACTCTTCCAGGTGCTTCCTACAGCCCTTGGTTGTGTTCCACTTTGTTGTGCACACTTGCACCTTCTTTGTCTTGCTTTTTCTCTTGACTTGCCATGCCCCCAGCACCTTCCCTTTGGGTTCAATCACTAGGCCTCTTGCACATTAATTTCTTTGCTTTCGTGCACCCTTGCACCTGTCTTTTTGCTTTTCGTGCCTCTTGCACACTTGTTTCGCTCACTGGTGCTCACTTGCACCTATCCTTCACTTTCAGGTCACTTGCGCACTTCTTGTTTACTTCATTTTGCTTTCTGGTGCTCACTTGCACCTTTCCTTCACTTTCGGGTCACTCGCGCACTTCTTGTTTACTTCATTTTGCTTTCTGGTGCACACTTGCACTTTTCCTTCATTTCCGGGTCACTCGCACCTTTCTCATTTATGTTCAAGCCTTTTGCTTAATTTCCGCTGTCTCAGCGCCTCTCTCTTGTTTTTCTTGCAAATTCTGTCTTTTCTCCCTTCCCGCTCCAGCTAGCAGCACGCTAGCAGCATGCTCCCAAGTTTCTCTAATTGTTCCTTTGAAACTCACTGGGTAGCATTTTGCTGGTGAGCCGTGCTCTCAGGGCATATGTGATCGAGGTCAGGGTCTCACCACCTGCCCCTCAGACTCTCTTGGGATCGCACACGTGCCAAGGGAACAAGCACTCCTTCACACGCCTCCAGCAGGACACAGGCTGCCTCAATCCGGCTCCCTGGTGACACGGCTCCCTAGCCATGCTGCAGCTCCTCACAAGTACTGGGCCAGCGTCTCAGCACGCTGCTCTCCTCTGGATCCTCCGGGCTCCTCTCCCTTCAGTTCCCTGCTCCTTGGCTTCTCGGCTTCCTTCAGGATTCACAGCTCGCTCCCTTTATTGTGCAAACCCACACCTTTTATACTTCAGATAAAAGTCAAGTGGAGTCAGGTGTGAGTAGTCAGCGTGAAATGCCTGACCCTTCCTGACTCTATTAATCGGACAACCTAATGGTATCAGGTGTCAGTCTTCCTTTTTTTCTCAAGGTATTTCATGCAGGTAATCCTCACTACTCTCGGTTACCTCTTCTTCTTCCCAGTGTTTGTCAGAAGTGGGGAGGGGGACATGGAATGGGATTGCAAATATCCCCTGGAAGCTGAGGAAGGGGTTTCAAATGGGAAATTGGGAGAGGGGGGATTGAATTGGGATTGAGGGTTACTCCTATTTAATACTGTTAGGATATTGATAGCGGGGATAGGAACATTCTCTAGCCTTGGTGTACTTAACGCTTTCCCTCCTCTTACTTGTATCATGAATAATGGGCTTTGAATTTGAAGTAATAAGACGTGGATCAGAGCTAAGAGAGTCAGAATACCTCATGAAGGCTTCTGGGACTTCCTCCTCCTCTCTTATGGTTCTGTGGGTATACTGTGTCTCATCCGGGACACTCCCATGAATATAACCCTGGATTCACCTACCCAGGTGATCCTCTCTCGCTTGTCTACCACCAGGGTTGGGATCCAAGAGCAATGGCCCTCCCGTGGCAACCTGAATAGAGGTTTCTAGGGGTTTACATGGGAGAATACCCCTAGGTTTCTCACATATCCTTGCCCAAGAACACCAGCTACCTGCTGTAGGGCTGGAAGGTGGGAAAGATGGAGTCGGAATGCTATAAGAAGTTTTATCCCTTGTATCTGGAGCAAAATTGGCTTTTTCCATGTTCTTAATTTTCTTTCCTTTTTGGTTAGATGTCTGTGGGTTTCCCTCTCTGTTCAACCTATCCCAACTGGGTTTTTCTTCGAACGGGCAGGTGGTAAGACCAATTCGATTTAATGGACAATTTTGGGTCCTTTAGCCAACCTCTCTACCAGAGTAACATGGTGGGTTCGAAGCAACAGGTATCTGTTCCCTCCTGGTTTCTTGTGGAGGTACTATCTTCTTGACATGTGTAAACAAAATATTTGCACACCAAATCTCCTGTTTTGGTTGGCCTTCCTGCTCCAACAATGGCTCAAATATTAGAGCAGGGCTTTCCCAATCATTGGCTGGATAGCTCCCTGAGGTGGGTCCAGGCTTTTCATAGAAAAAGTCCTCCCGTTCTGCATCTAGACATCCTGTAGGAGGCCCATACTCTTCCTCAAAGGAGTTGGGGTTATTTTCACCCTCTTGTTCCACTATGGAGGCCTCTGTTTCCCCGCCCTCATCAACTGGTTCTTTTGGGCTATCCCAGGATCTTGGATTCCCAAAGAGATTCTAATAGGGCTTATATGTTTGCCCCTCTCCTGTCCATCTAATTCAAGTTCCCAGTCACACATAGATTCTTCGCTAGATGAGGGGATTGGCGGTATGGTAGACTCCCCGACTTGGTTAATGGTGTCATATTCCTGGGTTGGCGTAGAGGTTTCACTGCACCTTTGATCGTGACAAAAGGTTGGGGTTATACTAGGAGGATGATCCTTTTTTCCTCTCTTTTGGGCCTCCATCAACTCCTCTTTTAAACTTTCGGGGCAGAATCCCATACCATGTCCTCGATTCCCACAGAATGAACATTGTAAGAAACAGAAAGAATCTAGCTCTTTTAAGGGGGCGTTAGGAAACTCATGGAGTACTTCCCTTATTGTCTGCTTTCAATGTGAGTAAAATTGAGCCAATTGAAATCAAAAGTGGGGGGATCTGCTTGCCTTAAATCCTTTTCCTTTATAGTGGGTGGCGTGGGGGGACTGTGTAGATATTTAGCCCATTTAACAAAAAATATTAATTTAATGAATTCCCTTTGGCAGAACAACATAGGGTGATTTTTGTTAAAATTCTAAATTAACAAAGCTCATTTCTAGTGTGCGCTGAAAACTATAGACTATAATGTAATTGGGTAATCCTATTTTGCCTTGTTAACCCTGACTTATTTTAGGAAGACAGGTATCTTTGACCCTAAACTAAAAAAAATTCCTAAACTGCCAGCTTCCCCAACACAGGCCTTCAAGTGGAGGAGGGTCTGAAATCCCAAATTCTTCAATCATCCCAAGTTTCCTGTCCAAACTCCCCAACACAGACCAAAGTAGGGGGGGTGAAAAACACAGTGCCTAATCACCCTGTGTTTATTTACTGCTAGCCTTTTAAGCATGCAGGAAACCAAAATTGAACAGCATTGCACATCTAAAATGATGTTATTCAGGGACCGGTGTTGATGATCATTTATTTTGAAATTTGTATAAAGTAAAATATTGTGATTAAAGTTTTCCCAACACAAAAGTTATTTATGTAGTGAGAAGTGTATTGTGTTGTGCTACAGAGAAAGTGGTTTGTGACATTTTAGTGCAATTTTCCATTAAGTATCATCCAAATAAAAAATATATATATTTACTGTACGCTGGCCTGGTTCTTGGCTCATTGGTAGATCAGGGGGAGGGTCCAAGGGGTATGATATGCATCAGAAATAGGACTGAATAAAGGCTTGACATTAAACCGTTTATTGTGTGACACCTAGATTGGGGAGGATAGGAAAGCCCTGTGTTGATGGTGGCCTCACAATAAACTGTCACAATACAATGAGGGAAGCAGAGACGCAAAATATCAGAGAGATAGCAACGGAGGAGAGGATGGCAGGCAGTATGGCAGCAAGAGATGTACAAGCAACCGGGGGAGCAGATTACCGAGTCTCAGGTTAGGTGGGGAGCGTGGATCTAGGTGTTGGGGAGGAGCCGTTTCTTGAAGAAGAGAGTCTTGAGCTCCTTGAGCGTGTTGCTGTCGGGAACGCTTAGCTGGTTCCCGGGTGACTCTGCAACACTGGTCTTGCTTAGCTGAGGAATATGTTTCAACACTATGTACCAGTCAGAGGATTTCGGTGTTAGTCTGGCTACCTTTCCCCTCCTAAGAACTACCGTATTTACGTGGAGGGAAGTGCTTTTTGCGGTCATGTGGACATCAGGAATTCTAGTCTTGTGAACCTTCAAGCATCAAGTAGTTCTGCATCAATCACAAAGTAACTTTAGACATATATTTGTCCACTGTCCTAGTTAGGTAGGAAACATGTCTGATGGTTCACTGTCCATGTTAAGTGGGATGGTTAGGTTGCCTTGGTATTCTCCCTACCATAAATATATTTGTTCTATTTGCGTTGAATATCCTCAAACCCTTTTCTAAAAATGCGGAATATACATGTGCATACAAAAAATGATTTCATTTTTCGATTTCGTTAAAACTCTCAAGACCAGTTTAATAATAAGGCACCTGGAGGTGCGGCCTCTTGTGCCAGCAGCGGAGCAGGACCTTTTGCACGGACTTGACTTATATCTTTGAAGGATGACTTAGACCACTATGGGGTGTTTTGTTCTTTAATGGACTACAGACTCCATAATGGCCCTTAACACATAAAATCTGTTTCCATTGCAAAGGAGGTTTGGGCACCAAAATGGCACTTTTGCTGAGTTGGCATGACTCTGTGCACCACCAAACGGCCACGCACCTGATATTTAATGCTCATCATGATATTCCAGTGTGAAAATTCAAACCGATCTAGAACAAAACAAGATGGTCCTTGCCCACCGAGCAAATTACCTGCGACGATTCAAAGTTGGATAAATGAAGGAAGGTTTTTCCACATTTTTGTCGGTGCACCCGGGCACTGTCTGCACCATCTGAGTGCACTGCGGGTTTTGTGTTGCTCCATGGGTTATTTTGAGGCCTGTCACCATTAGAAGGCTGCCAGCAGGCAGAACCGTGCTTTATCGCCTTGTTCTGCTCTGTAACTTTAGCACTGGTGCCACAGTGAGATGGAAACATTTATTTGACCGTTTCTGTCAAAAGAATGGTGCTGATTGTCCGAGGTTGGCGAATCACATTCCCTCTGTGTGACTCACGCGTCACGTGACCTGTCGCAAACAGCAACCCAGTAACGGACTTCATCGCTCACATGATTCTTGGTGGTATTTGAATTGCACGCTGTGCGCCGCCTCATTTTGTTTGGGAACATTTAGAAATTAGTTTGTCAATCTCTTTCCCTATGGCTTGCCTGGCTTTTGCACGGACTTGACTTATATCTTTGAAGGATGACTTAGACCGCTATGGGGTGTTTTGTTCTTTAATGGACTACAGAGCATGGGGACATGTAGTGTACCACACCGGGAGCCACGTGGGAGGAATTCACAACAAAGGAGACAGAGCCACGTGAAGGTAGAACCTCCTTTATTATCCCTCTACAAGCTTCTGTCTCGAGCTCTGAAAGCCCCTCCTCTTCCTCCTTCATCCCCGTGACCAGTCCTTCCTCCTTCTCCTTTAAGGTCGTCCTCAGTTTAAGGACGTCTGACTGTAATCACTAAACAACATGGGGTGATCGTGCAGTATAAAAAAAGTAGCACCATAACATAACCTAACACGCTCCCCCACCTGCACTAGAAGATTGTTGTTTGGATGGAAATTGACACTTCTTATTGACTGAGCCATTGCAGTTTTGGGTATCTTTGGGAAAATGGGCATCTCCAGCCAGTTTAAAGGTGTAGTTTGATGGGGAGGACGGGAGAGGTGGTCTAGTAACCAGAACAGCCCCTGCTGCCCATGGACCGTTCTACCAGCGGCTGAGGAACCACCTTTCCCTACCCTAAGTAGAGGAACTTTACTTGCTTGGGTCTCTTTTGCCCCATCACCAATCTTATCTACTGGAAGGCCTCCACATTTTAGGCTCCAATGGTCATGCTCCTTTCACTTACACAGGATATCACTCCTCTGCCTAGAACGGACACGGCCTTGCTACTTTTCCTCAATTTCACGTTATTTTGTGATATTCCCCTTTGTAACACCTTCAATCCTCCCTTTCTCCCCCCTCTCGGGTCTCCTCAGCAAGAACACATTTTCGTGACTACACCATAACACTGCCCCATCATTGTGTCTGTGATTGTAATTGCTTCCTTCGGATGGTAAGTCTAAAAGGGCTCAGTTGAGGGAGGTCCTACCTACCTTACACCTACCTTTCACAGAAGTCGTACTGATGGAAATACATTTTGAATTGAGAACATTTAATTGAATCGATTTTTGAAATCACACACTGATTTCGAGCATTAGACCATAGGGAAATATTTTAAGAATTTGAATAATATGTGAAAATGATCTTTTTTGATGATCTTGAGAGATGTTTGCTCATCACACTTAGTGCTCATCTATGACCTCTGTGTTCAGGCTACAAGGCACAGGATTGAATCCAAGCAGGCCAACTCTGCTTTCATTCTTACAGGGCTGAAAACTTTATTAGCACACTTTGGGGGTGCGCCAGCCAATCAGGTTGCTCCGAGCCTGGGCTGAATATACGCATAACCGAGAAGTGGTAAGAATGTAGCATGAAGTGATGAATATAAATGAACCTTGGCAAAGCCAATAGTTTGGGCTTTTGTATGGGCATGGGGGAATGCATTTGCCAGGCAGTGCTAGAATGGTACAACCTTCCTGTAGGATGGCAACAACTGCATAATGGTGCGAGTACCAGGGCATATGATAGCTGTGCCTTGAAAATGCCTAACCTTTGGATTTGCCATTGCTTGATTTAACATGACTTCAGTAAAATGACACACCTACTGCTTATTAAATCACCTGGCTGAATGCACACTTGGTTAAGACAATTGTATTAGGCCAGTAGCACATTTCTAGCGGAAATTGGGCCATTAACTCTCTGTAGACTGATTTGAATTAAAACTGGCAGCCACTTATAGCAATTACAGAAATACATTGGATGTAACTGCTTGATAAATCGAGCTCAAAGAGATCCCGGGAGAATGTGTTTTGGGTGGGGACGCTCTGGTAATAGCAGAGAACGGCCACAGGGATAGGCCTTAACTCTCTGTAGACTGATTTGAATTAAAACTGGCAGCCACTTATAGCAATTACAGAAATACATTGGATGTAACTGCTTGATAAATCGAGCTCAAAGAGATCCCGGGAGGATGTGTTTTGGGTGGGGACGCTCTGGTAATAGCGGAGAACGGCCACAGGGATAGGCCATGGGCAGTCAGTGGGTGGGCAAAACACCAAACAACACTCCTAGCTGTGTGTCCCCCCTCACTTTCCATATGTCTATTATCTGTACTCCAATGCAATTGTTTTGACTTATAGGTGGTGTTTTTGTCACCTATACGCCAAAGGCAGTCTTATGCAGCGCCTTTCTGCCTATAGTGTTGCCCTTGCCGCATGTGGCTATGTCATGAAAAGAGGGTGGGGTTGATGGTGGTGGGATAGCGAGGAAGGCCGGGGCGGAAAACACTGTGGTGTTGATTACAAGTTGGAAGCACGTATTACCTGCGTGTTTAAATGGGTTCTAGTCTGTGCGGGTGGGCAAGGTACCCTGAGCTGTGTTAGCTGTAAGGGCAGTCCCAGGGTTAGGAGGGTAGGCATGGATGAATTGGAGTGGCATGGAGGGGAGTGCGATCGTGAATTCTGTAGGGAATGACCAGATTCATAGTGTATTAACCCTTGTCTTGTCACTTGTTGAGCCTTTCTTAGTTTTACAGGCAAGTGTGCAAAGCATCCCAGGTGGCGAGCTTTGCGTTGTACGCAAACTGTATGCAGGTGAAAACTATCGCAGTCTCTAGTGAATGCCGTTGCAGTTTTCAGGCGATTTGTCTGATATAGGAAGAGTTTTTTGCTCAGGACTCCAGTCTATAGCTTTATTGCAGCCTCAACGCCACCAGCGCCCGGGCTGCCATGGGAATCCTGGAAACCCTCAGGAGTTGACGATCACCTGACATAGAAAGGGTGTGGCTGCTACCTTTCTGTGTCTGACACATG
This sequence comes from Ambystoma mexicanum, assembly GCF_040938575.1. Classification (NCBI taxonomy): domain Eukaryota; kingdom Metazoa; phylum Chordata; class Amphibia; order Caudata; family Ambystomatidae; genus Ambystoma; species Ambystoma mexicanum. The sequence continues at coordinate 296,053,232 of NC_090928.1, read as the reverse complement.
GCTGTCCATTGTGTTTGGGCCTTAGGCAGCCTTAAGCTAAGGCACCAGCGATTGCATACACTAACAGACAGACTGTTGGGCTCCATGTTTCTCTCATGTTGTATAGTTTTGAATTATTTTAATGGCGGACAAGGATACCAGCCACGAGGGGGCACCACAAAGCAAGTTTTCCCTCGGTCTGAAATATAAAAATGTTTGAATGTTATCAGAACTAAAGTGGCACCAGGAGGCCCTCCCTCAAATATGGGGAGCCCTCCTACAAAGCACAGTGCTCAGAGGTACACTACTTTCTTCCATTATGCGCTGCAGTAGGATTGCTACTTCCTGTTGACGCCAGGGTTTAGGCTGCAGTGCCACAGGGCCTGGATGTTTGTTTGTTTTAGTTGCTTATGGCTGCAAAGGAAAAACACTCAGCCAAAGCAGGATGGTATCTTGATTAAACAACAAGCTCAGCAGCAGGTCACTCACCTCAAGCAGGTGAGAGTCCCAGTAGCTTAGCATCCTGGACATGGTACTTCCGGAGACAGAGCATGGGCCAGCAAAGCAGACACCTCGCAGGTAGGATCAGGGGCGTACGGAGGAGGGCCAAAGGAGGGAGTGGGTCTCATGCAGATATAGCAATAGGGATCCAAATGCCTTTGGCCATACACTCTTAGAATAGGATGAAGAGAGCTGTGATTGCAGCATCATTTTATTTATTTATTTTATTAGAATGAAAAAGCTGAGTGATAGTCAGCAAAAATTGGCAAGCAATGCTGGACAGCACTGCCTCTGAAGTAAGGACGCCACAATTAATTTGCTGTCGCATTTGCTCTAAAACTAAATTATAATTATTCATGCAATTTGTGCATGATTGGACATGTTTGGGGCGCACATGACCCTTTCATGCTACAATACTTTAAAAATAAATATTTGGTGAATTCACGTGTAAGTGTTCTCTAGCGTTTCTTGCAAAGTTAGCAATGAAATGCCACCGAGTTAATTTAAAAACGATTTAAAATTTTAAAATTTTTTTCTCTGAGAACTGGCCAAGCAATAGAGGACCATACTGCTCACAGGTTGCCCTGGTACATTTTTACATTGTAGGTTACATAGCCAAGATAAGTATTATAGGTGACAATATGTGCATGTTTAGGGTTTGTGCACAACACTCAACCTGAGCTTCGCTCGGGCCGATAACTTGGGCTGCTGGGCCGTTATTCCCTCGTTCCAGCCCTGGAACGGGGGATGAATTCCGCAATAGGCCATTGAGTTGATGTTGATTAATGGCAACAATGGTAATACTTTACCTCCAGTGCTCTCATTGTCCAAAGGACTACTAGCTGAGATGCTCTTCCCTGCAGTCTGTGGATCTGTTCACTACTCTGTGGCCTACCCCCTTACTTTGGACAGCCTGCAATTGGATAGCCAGAAGATAAAGCAGACTTTAGTGTAGGGCTGTATGCCCTTTTAAATGACTACCACCTCAAGGTTCATTTAAGCCACTAAGCAATTTTGTATGTGCATATGTACAGATGAGTTAATCACTCACACCTGCACCTATGTCACCGCCCCCTACTACCTCTACTTAAGAAGGAAGCCCGACTGGGAGGGATTACTGAGAGCTAGCGCATGAACTCTTTTTGGTGCAGTAAAACCCCTGTACACACCCCTCCGCCCAGAAGATGCATGGGCATACATAAGAGCTCCTAGAGGGAGTGGGCCATGTGAAAGCAGGGTGCTTGGTATGTGTGGAAACTTGTAGGCTGCATCTGAGCCAGAGTCCATCCTCTACCTGCTCTTTGTAAAGGAAACCTACACTGGCCCTGTCCTTGTTATGTCCATTGTGTCTGTCAGAGGGAGTCATGCTTGGTCCTTATGCAGGATGCACATATACTCACTTGTATACTCACTTGTGTGTGGGAAGCTTGCAACATTCAGAGCAGTTGTGACTGTTTGAGAAGCTTGTTTATGAAAGTCGCGGTCACACAACCTTTTCTTCGCGGATGATACACAGATAATCTACACATTTGTGAACCCCCCATCATCAAACGCCCCAGGCCTTAAAAACTGCCTTGCACAGGTGGACGCATGGATGACATTAGACTAAAACTCAACTCTAGCAAAACAGAGCTGATGCTTTGTAATCAGGGGTGGACTGGGAACCAAATGAGGCCCTGGAAATAATGTTCAAGGTGGCCCCATATTACACATTTTCAGCAGTCCCAACCCTTTTCCTATGAGAACATTTGGAAATAAAATAGGTTGCCACACAAAAGAGGCTCAGGGTGCAGAGGTCTACCAGGGAATCTCCAGATCTCCCTATAGGCCAGACCAGCCCTGTCCGCAATCCTACAGGTTCTAATTCCACCACAATCCCGTGGCCAGACGAGTTAGGACCCTGCCCAAAACACTTAACCATAGTAAGAAATCTTGGAACGAAAATGGACAACACCCTCACCCTTGATCCACAGGTCAAAGCCATTGTCAGAAGCTGTTTCTTTCAAATGTTTATGGAACAGCACATCTTACCTTACTTAACATTCACCCACAGGGCCATGGCCATAACTTCAATTTCTCTAATACTATCCAAACTGATTACCTAAGTTGAAACTCCAAAGAGTCCAAATACAGCGGCAAGAATACATCTCAGAATGAAGCGATTTGAACATATCACGCCAGCATTACATTCTCCACTGGCTATCCATCAAAAAAAGGGTTCATTTCAAAACCTTGCGCATCGACCATAATTCATACTACTGAGGGGGCCCTTCCTCCTTCAGAAGTAAGTTTCAACACTACACTCCTTCTAGAAAACTTAAGTCCAGCTATGCTGCACTAGTACTGGTGTCCAACTTCAACAAGAAACAGCAACGAGGATCCTCTTTTTCAGTTCTGACCACACAGCTGTGGCACACCTTACCAAAACTCCGTGCCTGGAGGAGAACCACCTGACTTCCAGGAAGCAGCTCAAGACTTGACTTTTCAACCAACTATTGAAAGAAAAGAAAAATAATAGCAGCAGACTAAAAACTGTGGGCTGAAGCACAACAAGCATTTTTCAAAACTCTTGGCACTACCATCTTTGGGAAACCAAGCTGACTTAAGGAACCTCTCCTGTCGAGTACTTATCCACATCTTTTAATCTCAGTGACATCTACCACCAAGAGCCAGGAAGTGAAAACACGCTCACCCCCACTCTCCACCCCCTTTATCCCACAACTAACTCCTCACTAATACAATATTGCACCCTTACACATCCCACACTCCTACAGATTACCTCCTAGGTCTAGTGTACTTAATAGATTCAGACCCTATCCATCTTCTATCAACAACCAAGTTGTAAATGCTTGCACTCCACAATCCGGGGGCTGCCCATATGGCTAACCTGCCTGGGCGGTACCAACCACAAGCAAGATAGAGATTTTTAAATCGGTACACAGGTAACGAGTACTTCCGATCTACATCCATCGACAGCAAAGGATTCTGAATCTGCATTCCGACTATCCGACTAACACACTACCCTCCTTTGTTACATAGCAATGCGCAGTGAGGCCACCATAATTTGCAGAACAGCGCTATATAAGACAACTTTACCCTAACTTAACACTCATATATCTGTATGCCTAATGAAGCCCCTGTAACGAGGCGTAGCTTTGTTAGACCATGCATTTACCCTAATTTGACACTCTTGTATCTGTATGCCTAATGTAGCCCCCTGTTCCATCAGGCATGGCTTTGCTAGACTATGCATTTACCCTGAATTAAAACTCATATATCTGTATGCCTAATGTAGCCTCCCGTACCATGAGGCGTGGCTTCACCAGACTACTCCTAAGAACCACCAGTACGTTGTAATGTATGTGTGGGCCTGTACTTTGAAGATTGTACCTTCACAATTACTGTAACTAGCGCTCTGATGTCTGAGGGTTTTGGTGCGCTGCTATAAATGCAAAAATAAATAAATAAATTACAATTATTTGCCAACAGAAGCTTGCACTGACCCTGCTGATACTGTACCAGTACCTGATGTATTTTCCTGCACAGGAAGCAGTATGTGTACTAACCATGCTGTACTTTTGGTGAGGAAACTTCCACTTGCCTTGCCCATTCTGTACAGCGTGTAGTGGATGCCTACTATCAGCCTCCTGTACACGTTTGTGATGCAAGCTTTCATTAGCCCTCTAAATGCTACATGCATCTTTGTTTGGTACTATGTTTACGGTTTTACTGTTTGTGTGTGTTTTATTTTGACAATGTTATTCGAAAACATTTTGAAGTATGAAGGGAAAGGGGAGCTTGTGAATGTGATTGATATTTGAAGATGCCATGACATATTTAGGGTAAGGTATATGGTTAGAGTATGTGGGGTGGAGATGGGTTTGGGCGGCAAAATTACCTTTCACCCAGGTCAGCAAAAATCCTTCCACGGCCCTGTGTTCAGCATACATATTCATCAGCATTTCAGACAGTGCTGTTTCTCAAAATATAACTGATTATACATCATTTCAAATTCATTTGAACAGATTCATATATTCACTCACATTGGGTCTCATTACGGGGTTGGAGGTAGGCTTGCCGCTAAGAGCAGCAAGGCTACCTCCATACCGGCATGAAAGTCCAGCACCCGCGAACAGGCAATTACCGGGGTATTCTGACCCCGCCGGACGCGGTAATAGCCCTTTCGCAGGTGCCGGTGCCTGTAGATCCCCATTCCCATTTCAGCCCCATAGGGCTCTATGGGAATGGGATGCCTGTAGCACCGGCACTGTTCATAACGGTGCCTGTGCTGCAGGTATGCTGTGCTCGCGGGTGCCTTTCATTCCGCCAGGGCAGACCTGGCGGAATGAAAGGCACCCGCGACACAACTTGGAGTTTGCCGGTCCGGTAACAACGGTACCGGCAAGCATACCGGTACTGTTGTTACCGGACCGGCAACCTCATAATGAGGACACTGTCTCTTACAGGTACTCTCTACTATAAAGAGGATTCATTTCACCACTTGTTACAACTTTCAGAAAATGATTTCAGTGAAGCCTTGAGAACAGGGGGCAAAATAACCACAACAAAAAATTTGATGTAGCATAGACACCAAAAAATCCTCAGGTCTCAACACGGCATTCGGTGCCCCTAAATTCGGGATGAAGCGGATTGTCTTGTCTTCTCTTAAGAGTCTCTGTAAGCTTAAGTTGGGCTTCAATGTCCCCTCACCCTTCTTTTCTCCAGTTCCGTGGGCCTTAGGGTTTCCTGCGCCCTCTATTATCTCCAAATGTCTCTCGGGCTTAAGCGGTCCATGCATCCTCTCTTCTCTCAGGAGTAAGCTTCTAATTTAAGGAATAACAGATGACCTCTGAGGCTGTGGGTCTTGTCTGCAAACTTTAGGAAGAGCTACAATATCTTCCCCAGACGCATTAGGTGGAGATGAGCATCCTGGGTTAACTGTTGCTGTCCCAGAGATGTTAGGAAGGCTCCCTTATACATTCTATCCAGAGAGTCAGGCCTGCCAGTAGTTCACGGCCCTACCAGCAAACTCAGAGTGTTTGGTAACAATGCCAGAGTCGGTATTGCCAACATTTTTCTGGCATTTTTACCTGGCAGCACATCCGTAATGACACCCATAGAGCCATCCTACACTGCACAGTCGGAACTGAAATCTATCATGTACATTATTCTGAGAAAGTGCAGACCTCCTTGACTCCTGTGGCGCTCTTTGCCTCATAAGCATGTGTTCTTGTTGCTCTGCACAAAGATCCTTTAAATTAACAGGAGAGAAGGTTGACATTCTTGGATTGAACTGATCCCCTGACCTGGCACTAAACTGTGGCTAAAAAAGCTAGTAGATGCAACTGATATGTAAGCAGTGTGTTCTATTGCCATGCAATTCCCAGGTACAGAAACCATTGCCAACGATGTATGTAGTTGGCAGGGCAGTGCCAGGTACAACCATGCCCATTTTAGCAAAGCCGTGCCAGAGTCCTTCATGTCCAGTTGGCTTGTACCACGATCAGCTATGCCCAGTTAGCCTAGCACAGCCAGCCTAGCCTATCAGAGCCAAATTGAAAATTTACATCAGCAGTCCCAGATTTAATTATGCCCAGTTAGCACAGAAAGGCCACATCGAATATTCAGTTATCACATTAATGACAGTAATTGTTAAATGCAGAAACTACAGTAACCCCAGAATCCACTATCCCTAGTTACAATTTCAAGCCCAGATTTCATTGTTGCTGTTTGTGCGGAGCTGGGGCCAGTAGTGCGCAATGCTGGGGGCAGTGTGTGCAGAGTGTGTATGAGACAAAATGACTTCTGCCCCACTGGAGTACAAACCCCCTACTCACCCATCACACTTCTACAAAACAAGAGTGATCCCAATCATAAAGGTAAAACAGGCACAGTTAAGAGATGTACCTCCTTCACCTTTTTTGGTAATGTGAGCTGAGAGCAAGCTGCAATTGTGAAACAGTAGCAACTCAAACAACAAGTAGAACAGTCCAAAATAAAGGAATGCCCAAAATCAAGGTTCTGTAAAATATATATACTTTAGTAAAACACTCCATATGCAGAAATAACTGAATACACCGAACTACATAAGAGATAGAAAGAGGCAGCACTCTGGGTATTGAAATGGATGAAAGGCAATCAATAGCCACAACGTTCATAAAAGGATATGTCCTTGTGGGAAAAAGTGCTTAAAAGTGACCTAACCAGTCTAGGGCCCAAACACAGACCAGGGTGGCAGCTAAGTGTCAAACATAACTTTTCACAGTTCCTGGTGATTCAACAATGTTGAAACAGGCTTCTTAGCACTGAGCGAGCTGTTCAAAGATCGAGAGAGCTAAAAGCGGCACCAGTGGGTCCTGGTGGTCTGAACGTTTGGAACAGATCTAAATCTCAGTTCGATGGCGAAATAAAACACAAGAATGCTGTCTGTTTGCTGTAAGGCACAATCCAAGGGCTCAGGGACAAGATAGGCCCTTGTTTCCCAAACACGGGGTAGGCTGGCAAACACCTGCTGGGGTCCTTCACCTCCGGTGAGGTCCTGGGTAGCGCTGCAGCTGGCAGAGAGGCAGGTTTTGCTCAAGCATCAGGTCATCCCCAGTGTGCCCTAGAGATGGTTAGAGAGAATAGCATGCCTCTGCCTTTTTTCACCTGCCTTCACCTTACAGCTGGAGGACTTTGGAAAGGAGTGCTCTCTCAGCAGGGTCCAATGAATTCTTCTTGAAGGGCTGAATTCCAGATGTGGGAGACCCCCCTCTTTTATAGGCAAAAGTCTACAGGTGTTTGGGCAAAAGCAAACCTGCTTTAAGGAGCCCAGTTCCTGTCCTTGTGAAAAGTGTTCTTTGTCCTCTGACATCATACACAACGTGCTTTGTGGTAAAGGATGTGGAGGAGACAGGAAAGAAAGAGAGGTACAAAGAGAAACAAGATGGCAGGACCCTTCCACGCCTAGGCTGAGCTCCCTCTGTCTACACTAACTGTGCCCCTTCCCAGATCCATATCATCAAAGCCCATTTGAGAAGCAGCACCCTGGTATGAGGCTAGTCCCTTTGTTTTGGGCATGGCCTGTGATTCCTGTTTCTCTCCTGAGGTCTTCCTGGGCTGGACGGAGGTGTCACCGGACCTCACAAAGGATCTAAGGAGAGCAATAGCCATTCAGTCTATGGTCCTGCTGGGCTGACAGGGACAGGCTGTCTGGCTAGAGTACACATAACCCTTCCACTGCTGAGCTGGCCTCACAATGCTGCCACATGTATGATATAAAACAGATGCATCTCTTTAGACCCTTCACTAACATACCACATGGGGTATGGCTTATATTTTCAGATTACCCTGCCAGCAAGTGTGGGGTTTATCATAAGTATATGGAATTTCAGAACATATGTGTAAACATAAAATCAACCTCTGTGTTGCAGTGACATGGCTGTCACAGCTGCTGTCAAGCAGGGCATTTGTGACCTCTGAACCTCCTCTGTGCCACTGGAGAGCAGGAGCTGCAGATCAGGAGACCGATGCAGCAAGGCTTAGGTGTAAATTATGCTTTTGGCACAGAGCTTATGAAAGGGGGTTTTGATTAGCAGGTCACCCTTTCTGAGATGAAATTATCCACATCATTTTATTAATTAATATAATGAAATAGCCAGAGGTTCTACACCCTTGCCTGATGGCAATTACTCACAGTTCATTACTAAGAATGGCATACACATGTGCAGAACTGTGGATGTCATGTATGCAGTACTCGGGTGGTGTGTGTTTTGGGTATTACTGTGGCAGTATGTGGGTGCAGAGCTGAGCTCACGGCAGTGTGTATGTGTCTGCTGTGCTGGGTTGGTGTGTATTTAAAGTGGGATGCCAGGGTCAGTGTTTGTGTGTGTGCATCTTTATGTGTGCACATTTTAGAGGGCTGCAGCGGGGTGCATGAGCACTGTAGTGGTGAGTCAGTGTGTTTGTGCACTGCTAAGTGCCTTCTGTGTGTGTAGTGGTATAGTTGGTGTGCGTGTAGTACTTTTGGTGTTTGCATGGCTAGATGCTGTCTTTGTGTGCTTGTGTGACCAATGCAATGTCGGGGCAAGGCGTGTATGTGTTTGTGTGTGTTTGTGTAAAGATTGCAGAAGTACTTTATCCAGTGATGTGGTGGTACATTCATGTGTAGTGCTGAATCTGTGTTTTGTGTTTGTGACTGTGTGAGAATGTCTGTCCAGAGCTTAGGGCAGTGTATTTGTGTGCTGACAGTGCTGGTGTGTTGTTTATGTACATCCGAGATCGATGTGTGTGTGTGCGTGTACATGCAGTGCTAGTATGATGTGCATAAGCAGTCTAGTCTTGGACTAGTGTGTTTGTCCAGTGATAGAAATAGTGTGTGTGTGTGTCTATAGTGATAAAGGTGGTGTGTGAGTGCACTTTATGCTAGGGTAGATAGCTTTAATGATGAATACCATTTTGCGCTCAACCTTTTATGCCATGGAAAGTCTCCATTCCAAGATGGCTGTTCTATTTGCTGTAACCAAACAATACCCACATGCTATGTAAACACCCTCAAAGCCATCTCCCCGCTTTCTACTCTCATACCAATAGTGTTGCCTCATGAGTGCACACGCTGCGGCATTTATAGGCCGAAACTTGAAAAAAAAAAATTGCTGAAGGCAAGCGGGCCAGGGCATCAAGAATCACAATGTTGTACGGTCCTCATCTACTCTGGCACGAGGAACCAACATCTTTGGACAAATATTAAGACGTTCCAGAATTGTCCCACAAGAAAAACACTTTTTAGGAAGAAGCCATGTAGCCATCATGGTTTCTCTGCTTCTGTCATGCCCGCGCCGCTGGCGCATGCATTGGCAACCATCATGGACTACTTGGTACTCATTTATCCTCCTAATACACTTTGAACAACTCCTATTCACGCCTTGGTCTTTTATTTCCATTTGCTCAACTTTGGTTCTTTCTTATTTTATTCAATGAACTACATTTACCATAATGCACCTGGCTACAGTCCTCAATTCCTGGCTTTTTTCATTCATTGTTATTGGGACCACAATCCCCAGAAGCCCTAGCGGGCAGTGCTACTTCCACCTGCTCAGGACCAGAGAGGGAGGAGGCAAATTGTCTTCAGGTGTGCTGCTCCAGGTGCTGTTAATTAGCCTGCCTCAGAACAGGGCAGGGCTGTATATAAGCAGCTGCCTGCAGGAGCATAGTGTCTTGCATCTTGAGATCTCCCCGCTCCTGTTTGCCTTGACCCTCTACCTTGTATGCTGTTCCTGTTGCTGCATTATCTTGTTTTGATCCAGTGCCCTTTCCGGGCTCCCTGCCTTGCAGCCGATCACGCTCCGCTGCCTTCTACCTACAGCCCTTGTCCTCTGGGCTTCCTGCCTTGCAGCCTACTACTGTCCTCTACAGCCCTCTACAGTCAGCGGCCCTGCTCCTCTGGGCTCACTTCTTGCTGCCCTGCTCTTCTGGGCTCCTTGCCTTGCAGCCTGCCTCACTCTGACTGCCTACAGTCCTTGTCCTCTGGGCTCCCTGCCCTGTAGGCTGCCTCACTCCGGCTGCCTACAGTCTTTGTCATCTGGGCTCCCTGCCCTGCAGCCTGCCTCACTCTGGCTGCCTACAGTCCTTGTCCTCTGGGCTCCCTGCCCTGCAGCCTGCCTCACTCTGGCTGCCTACAGTCCTTGTCTTCTGGGCTCCCTGCCCTGCAGCCTGCCTCACTCCGACTGCCTACAGTCCTTGTCCTCTGGGCTGCCTTGCAGCCTGCCTCACTCCGGCTGCCTACAGCCCTTGTCCTCTGGGCTCCCTACCTTGCAGCTTGCAACCCTCTGCTGTCTCCAAGCCCTTGTCCCCTGGGCTCCCTACTTTGCAGCCTGCACCTCTTCGCTGCCTACAGCCCTTGTCCTCTGGGCTCCTTCCTTGCAGCCTGCTCCCTCCGCTGCCTTCAGCCCGTGTCCTCTGGGCTCCTTCCTTGCAGCCTGTCTCACTCTGCTGCCTACAACCCTTGTCCTCTGGGCTCCCTGCCTTGCGGCTTGCTACACTCCTCTGCCTTACAGCCTGTTTTACACTTAGCTGCCTACAGCCCTGCTCCTCTGGGCTCCCTACCTCACGGCCCTATTCTTTTGGGCTCTCTGTCTGTCGCCTACTACTAATCTCTCTCTGTCCTGTTCTTCTGGACTCCCTGCCTTGCAGCCTACTACAGTCCTCCACAGTCCACTGCAGTTTGCCTGCACCTAGTGCCACTCTTGACTGCAGACCTGCTTCCTACTTTGCAGCCCTTCTGTTTTCCTGACTGCTGCTCCCTTGTTCTCTTCCTTGAGTCCTCTGTACTCCACCTTAGGTTATCTATTTCAGTCTAACTGCCTTTCCTTCATTTCCTTCTGCTAGATTGCTCATTGACTTCCTTTTCGCTGGATATTTCTGTTCTTGTCTTCTCATGTGTCTTATGTAATCCCTTTGTACAGAGCTTTCCTGTTGGTTTCCGGCAGGCAACCTCTGCCCCTTCCCTTGTCGCGTTTTCAGTGTTACAGGCACCCACTGCTGTTGTTCCCAGCCATGAGCATACAGCGTGGGCCTCTGTTATAGCAATCTGTGCAGAAGGCTGGAGTTTCCTAAGGTTTGTGGAACACTCTTTGCCATTTCAGCATACACCCCAAGAGGGAATCCAGTTTGTTTGTACTTCGGTATCTTTTGCCCCTTTTGGCTCACTGCTACAGTTTCCTACTCTTCTTTCTTGTTGAACTTCCTGCTGTGTGTCCTTATCTGCTACCTTACTTCAGCACAGCCACCCAAACCCTACCTGGGTACCCTGTGCCACTCTTGACAGAGTGCCATTCCTGACAGCTTCCTATAACCAATTTGCTTTGATGCTAGTCTTGCCGAACTACATCTTGCGGGAAACCTTTGGTGGGAGAATTTGATTACACTGGTTCTTTTCACATAATTCTGCATAGACAATGTAAACTGTGTACTGATGATGTCCGCCGCCTGTGTTACGGTTTTGTCCTACGTAAAGAAAGAGCCGGACACAGTACGTCTACGCACTCTCCTTTATTCAGATCAACTGTCCCTTTCGATGCCGTCATTTCCCTTTCCCTGCCCCAACATGCCCCTCCCACATAATGAGGCTAGCGGGCCTGCAAATACCAACATGACATCTTCCCCCCTCCTTGAACACAAAGGGGTGTCACTCCGTTTCCTCTATTAGTCTTTATGGTTTCATCTTGACCCGCACAGGACACCCTGCCTTCAGGCCCTCTGGGCTTGTCCTCTGTGGGGATACCATGAGTCCTCCCTTGTGTCCCATTCTTTTTCTGACGCCTCACTGTCTCCCAGATAGGATTCGTCTGATTCTCCTTGTGTGTCCTTGTCCATGTCACTGCCACTGAGATGCTTCTTCCTCGCATTCTTGAAGTGGGACACGTTTCTTGTGATGGTCCATCCGTCACCATCTCTCGCCGTTATCATGGTGCCATTCCGGTGTGACACAGTGATGGTCTTGGGTGCAAATGTGGAGTCCTCCTTTCTTTGTTTTGCTTTCTTCACCAGGACCTGATCTCCAATGTCCAAATTGGACTCTCTGGCCCCTCTCCTGGTATCTGCTGCTTCCTTCATGGTCTGTTTGGCAGCAGCATCACACATCCTTATGTCGTGGTCCTTTTGAAGGTCTCCTCTCTCTTCGGGATTATGGGGGAGCCGTGGCCTGACTTGTTGCCCGAACATGAGATCTGCCGGGAATTTTCCTGTAGAGCAATGCAGGGTATGTCTGTATTCCCTCAAGAACTGGTATAGAACTTTTCAAAAAGTTTTCTTGTGACTTGCACAATTTGCAGAGTTCTCTTCATGCTAGACATGAACCGCACGTCCATGCTATTAGCTTGAGGCCACAGTGGCGTTATTTTGCGATATTTGAAACCCATGTAGTCCACGAAGTGGGCAAAGTCATGGCCTGTGAAAGGTGGACCATTTTCTGACTTGAAAACTTTGGGATGTCATAAGCTGTTAGAATCCGGTCTAGGGCAGGGATGACAATGTTGGCAGCTGGGGATGGTAGGATTTGGACCTCGGGGAATCTCGAGTATTCATCGATCAGTACAAGTATGCATGAGCCATCTCGCATTGGTCCGAAAAAATCAATTGCCACTTCCTCCAACACCCCTTCTGGTAGGCCTGACATCTGCAATGGGTGAGGTTTTGGGTGAGGAGCAACCCTACCCTACATAAGGTACAATTCTGCAGCGTGCTCTCCACTCTGCTGTCAAGTTGGGGGAACCAGACTTTCTGGCGAACCAGCTTCTTTGTGAATGCGGTTCCCCGATGGCCCTCGTGGGTGAGGTCAATGATCCTCTAGCACAAGCATCTCGGCATTACGATTTTGCATCCCTTGAGAAGAAGGTTGTCGTCTGTGACAGTAAGTTCTTCCTGGACCAAGCACAAACTCTGTACGTCATCCTGGATAGGTTGTCCCAGATGCTGGACCATGTCCTTCGCATGTCTCATTCTCCCTGCGTGAAGGCACTGAGCTATGGTGTTGATCGCAATGTCGGCTTTCGATTCCTGTTGGAGCGTTGTCCAGGCGATTGGGAATGGTTTCATCTGGTGAATGACGTAATTCAGGTATTCTTCTGCGATTGATTGGTCCTGTGGCGCGGTTCTCCTCGGATGGCGTGACAGATAGTCTGCCAGATTTTTGTCCTTCCCTGGCCTGTGTTGGATCGTAAATTTATAGTCTTTTAGTCAGAGTCCCCACTGGGCGATGCGCAGTGGCATCCGTGCCTTCGGGCTGCCATAAATCGTGAGTAAGGCCTGGTGGTCTGTGATAATGGTAAAAGCCTAGCCGTATAAAAAGAAGTGGAAGTACTCACATGCCAAGACCACTGCCAGGCTCTCCTTCTCGGCATGGGAGTATCTTTGTTCCGTCTCTGCGAGGCTGTGTCTAGCATATGCGACCACGTGATTGACATGTGGTTTTCTGGGGTCAAACTCTGACAGGATGGCTCCCAGGGCGACCGGGCTGGCATTAACTGTAACAAAGCTGAAATAGGCCATGTCGGATGCCGAAGCAAATTTCGAGCAAATGTTCTCGAAGCTGGCCTGACACTCTGACGAACAAGCAAATAATTGACCTTCCCTGGTGAGCTCCCGTAGGGGCGCAATGATGGTTGCATAATTTTCAAAATATCTTGAACAGTCACTGGCTAAACCCAGGAAAGACCTAAGATCGGAGATGGTGGTTGGCCTGGGAGTCTCAGTTAGGGATGCCTCTTTTTCTGGTTCCGGGCGCTTCTCCTTGTCAGAAAAGATGTGTCCAAAAAACGTCAATGTGTGTTTTTGGAATTTGCACTTGTCTTTGTTTAGGGCTACTCTTGCTGCTTCCAGCACCATGTAAACTCGGCATAGGGTGTCATCATGTTCACTCAGTGACCTCCCAAAGACGAGGATGTCGTTGCTGTATTTCGAGCAATTTGGTATATGTTTTATGACCTGTTGTATCTCTTCTTGGAAAATATCTGCTGCCAAGGATATATTAAAAGTGAGTCTCTTATAGTGGAATAGTCCCATGTAGGTGACGAAGGTTGTGATCTAGCGGGATTCGGGTGCCAGCTCCAGCTGGTGGTAGCCCTTGTTTAAAAGGTGGATCATGTTGGTGATCCTCTGTGCCTGGTGTCTTTCTCTTTGGATGGGTTTGTGCGGCCTGTGTATGTCCACGCATAGCCAAATGGATCCCTCCGTGGATTTCTGTGGCACATGGACTATTGATGAAACCCACGGGATCGGGCCATGTGCTCTCGTGATAATGTTGTGGTCCAGTAGACAGCATAGTTCTTCAACCTGTTTCTGGATGTTGGTAGGGATTCCCCTTCAATGAGGTGCAACTCCTTTGACGGTGTGGTCGATGTGCAGCTTGACCTTACAGTTCCTCAGCTTTCCCAGTTTTTGAAAATGTTGGGGAACAATTTGATCACATCTCCATTCGGGCCCTTATGCTTATGCACCATGAGCTGGTATAGGATGTGGACTAGTCCCATGTACATTGCTGTTTTAAAACTGAGAATGCACCCACTATTCTCTGCTGTGGACAGTACGTGCAGTTGAATTAGCGCCGTGTCCGACTTGTGGGAGCACATGTTGGTGAAAACACTGTTGCAGGGGAGAAGAGTGTCCGATCCTTATGGGTAGATGTCCACCTGTGATGGCTTTATTGTGGGTGGTCGAGGGAGTTTTTTGTATGTCTCTTCACTCATGACGTTTGTGATTGCCCCCGTGTCAATGAGGAATTCTGTGGGTGTATTGAGGACTTGCATTGTGAGTATGGGGCTGTGTTCTTTGGCCGTGGTGTTATGCAGGGACCACACATAGACATTCTTATGCTGATCTGTAGATGGGCCCAACGAGTTGCTCTCAGACTGGGAGCCTGTGGCCATGTACCTGAGGTTCCGTCTCTGTCGACGTGACGTCTTTCTCTCTGGAGACCGGTGTAATCTCATTTCATAGTATTTGTTCTGGGCGCCCTCTGCTGGCTTCTGTCTTCTGGGGTCGCGTGTGCTCCTGCGTTCCTCCCTGTGGTATCTCGTGTGTTGCCTGCTGCTCACTGGTTAGGAGTTGTGAGGAATGGGTGGTGGTGCTTTCTTACACACTGCACGAAAATGGTCCTCACCTCCACACACTGCATTTCTGGCACGTGCCCTTGTGGGGGTATTTGTAGCCATATTTAAAGCACGGCATGCCGGATTTTACAGCACCTTTCCTTCGGATGCTGGACATTTCCTGGACCGACTTCCGGTCTTTGGTCGAGGGGACAATCTTTAATGTTCCCATGTTTTGGACTTGTAGGGAGATGTCGGAGTCTTCCCTAGCCACAGCTAGTATTTCGTTTAGCGATCTCTGTTTCTGTAGAGTTTTTTTTGCAAAAATCTGATGATTCACATCTCGATATCACCTGGTACCTGAGTGCCTCGTTGTTGGAGTAGTGGTGAAACGCACAATGCTTCATGCGGATGCGTATACTCATGACAAAGTTATCTAAGGTCTCACCTGGCTCTTGCTTAGTTGTATGGAAGATGTGCCACTCATATTCAACGTCTGTGTGTCGTGCAAAGTATTTGGTCAAAAACTCTTGAATTTCTTCAAATGTTGCCTTTTATTCATCCACCAGTTAGTATCCAATGTCCCGCACTGTTGCGTCTATGGCTAACGTGAGTAGATACTTCTTCCTGTTGTCATCTACGTATCCCATGGCCCTTTTGTAGACCTTGAAATCTTTTAACCACCGGACACACCTCGAGCCTAGATTGCTTGTGTCTGTGAAGTCAAATGCTGCTGGTACTTGCCACAGGATGGTCTCGCTCTGCGCCATGTGAAAAGAGTCAGAGGGTGTTGCTGCTACAGTGGCTGGGATGTCTTCTGAAGACATGGCTGTGCAGCCCTGCCGTTAGATGCTTGGATGGCGCTCTTGCGTGCAGGTAATGTCCCTCTGCGTTGCTCAAAGGGCTCCTGTGGTGGCAACCCCGTGTCCCCACCACTGCTCCTTGGGGTTGTCAGGCTGGCTGTTCCTGTGAGCTTGTCCACTATGCCCTTATGTCGTGGGCAACTTAATTGGGGCTTGCACACACCCGTGCTGACATGGCCTGCGGGCCCCTGCTCAATTTGTGCCCCACCGCAGCAGTTTTCTGGCACGGGCGGGGGCAGCTTCTTCGCCTTGCTTGATGGCTCCGGGCCGGAGTCTCTTGTCGGCCCCGTTGGGCCTGCTGACATCAAAGACACAACACTGCCATCTCTCGAGCGAGCGTCTTGCAGGCGGGGTGCAGCACGGTGCTCGCCGGTGCACTGCAACTGGAAGAGCGCAGGAGTTCTTGCCCGCCTCGTCGCCAGTGTAAGCTGCAGACTGATGAGGCCCGCTGCCCGTGTTACCGGTCGGGCCTATGTAAAGAAAGAGCTGAACACAGTACGTCTACGCAGTCTCCTTTATTCATATCAACTACCTCAACATCCCTTTTGATGCTGTCACTGCCCTTTTCCCACCCCGATTCCCCAACTGACCCCTCCCACATAATGAGGCAAACGGGCCTCGACATACCAACGTGACAGACAAGCTTTGCAGCATTCTTACATAGCATCTTCAGTCACTTCAACTATTTCGGTGCTTTTTGTTGCTTGTTTTCCTTCGATCTGTTGTTTCCAACAAAATGGGTGATGGCTCAGCTGTTGCCGCAAAATTACGCTTATCATTCAACAAAATGTTTTATTGCCAAATACGCAGAGCATGAACACCTTCTTGTCAATAGGGCTACACGCCCGGTGTGCATTTGTTAATTACTCAGGCTGTCATTTTCTTCTTTGTGCTAATTACATGTAGAGGACAGTTTACGCTAACACTTGCGTGTGAGCATTCCCCTATACCAGTTTGATTGTTTACACTACGAAGTGCAAACAATGCACAGAAACCGGTTTTCCCCAGATTTCAGTGCATTGTTTGCTCTTTGTGGTAAAAACAATCATAAATGTGTCCTACCATGCACGGGCATGCACGGGCATGCACGGGCATGGCAGAAGGCATGTACATGGATTCTATAAGAATCCAATCCATTTCCACCAGCATCAAAATCCGATCTGCCGTTAATAGGCTTGTGTTTTACCGGTTAGGAACGGCGAGACCTCGCATTTTGTTCCATGCTTCCTCACGAACCCTTAAATACTTGATAATCCAGTTGAGTGTTAAATGGGATGTAAACCAATGAGTACATTTTCTACGCATTGGTTTTCACACCTGCTTTAACCAGTAGTCGAAGTGGGCAGGAGTGGTTGGGAGCAGTGCTCCTCTACATTTTTCTATTACATTTTGCCATTCCTATACATTCCAGAATGGTTTCTTTTTAAAATAAAAGTGTAGGAAGAAGTTGAAATTTGCACTTTAGTTCACTGCACTGAACATTCCCTTGAGCAGCGGGAGCATTAGTTTGGGTGTTTGTATTGCGTGTGGTAGGGGGCTTGGTGGTGGGGTTTGTGGGAAGCGGGGACAGGCCTGCAGGGAACATAGTTCCAACAGGCCTGCAGGGAACATAGTTCCAATACTTCTTTTCGTACGCTTTGCCCAATGCCTTTAACACTTTGGAGGACTGTAACATTAGTAACTTTCTGTATTTATTCTTAGGGCTTGAACCATGATTATAAATAACAGCCTTCTAGTGAGGCTAACTCCCACAGTCTGAGCAGCTTCAATGCCACAGCTCTATGTCAACACTCCCTGAAGGAGATTTCAAAAGACCCTCTAGTAGGGTCGTCCAACTTCAGGACTTGATGGCCGGAATCCTGACTGGTTTTCAGGATATCCCTTATTAATATTCATGAGGACATATTTGCACACATTTAGCATCATTGTATGCAAATTGATCTAATGAATATTAATGAAGTTTATCCTGAAATCCCAGCATGGATCTGGCACTCGAGGCCTGTAGTTGGACAACCAAAGCCTCATGTCCTTCAAGGGTAAGTACAACCATCATGCACATCAACGGGTAGGAATTCCTGCCTGGTATCCCTAGATGTGCTGGCAGATATTAAAGTAACGGATACATGCAGACCAAATACACATTTCACACCCAGTTGACTTGCTCTGATAGCCACTTTCCCTCACGCTGTTGCGTAAGGTGTTGCACAGTGGGTGGAGTGGAACTATTTAGGAATGTGAATTCCTTGGGAGGGAGTTCTCCCTCTAGGCACTGCTCCTGCAATCCATTCCTGCTCCACCGTGAACTTGCTCTTCAAAAGAAGCATAATATTGACCTTTTCTTAACTGTCTGTAGAGCAACACTAATGCTGCCTCATGCACAATACTGCTTCTCTGCATCTGGTGCCCCAGTTCCCCCACCGCACATGTCCCATGGACGGGTCTTCCTCTCCTTTGTTCATTAGGAAATATTTCGTTCTGATTCATATAGTGGCCTTCGGTTAACGAGTATGGTTGTTGTACGAACCTTCGGTAATAGCATGATGTAGCATAGGAGATCCATGCCACTCTGAGACTCCAGACACTTTGCGTTACAAGTTTCTACTCTATGCGTTTCCCTAAATCCGGCACAGTCCTCTATGGATTTGCACGTTCCCTTCCTGACTGCGACTATTCTTTCTCTTGGTTTGATCTATTCCCTTTCGGTATCAAATTCTTTGATATGGGGTTCCTCTGGGCTCTGACTGCAGCCACCTTCAACACCACCATTCTAGTGAGCATCACCCATTCAGCAGCACCTCTTCAGCATCTCCTAGCAATCACGAGGCCATCTTTGACCCCTTTCTTTAATTTCAACTGTTTCCTGCACCAGTGGCTGAGCTATCAGATGCCACCACGTGCGGCTGATGCAGTGCACACTCGCTGTGGCATGCGCACGCTGGGTCATATGCCAAGGTGACTGCTGCTCAGGGTCTGCAGGCGGGGCATCTAATGCTGGCTTCTGCAGCGCCATTGTTTTTTGTGGTGGAGGTATGCGGACTGCATTTGGCAGTGGGCGTTACCACTGTGATGGAATCAAAAGGAAAAGAATCACTCAGAAAGGTAATCTTAATGGGATGTATTTGGTAATGTATGCAGTGAGTGGGCAAAATAATAATAAACAGGGCAGGCACAAGGCGCAACGGAAACGGCCGGATTACTTTGGTGGCTGTAACTGATGGAAAGCTCAGAGGAAACTAACGTTCAAAGAGTTTGGGGCTCCATTCCCACCTTGCCTTAGAAGCAATCGCGTTATAAATATGAATCGCGTTATAAATAACCAATTATTATTATTATAATGAGTGACACTGTTAAAATGTGTGTTTGTTAAAGGTGGACCATTTAGGTGACTTTTCGCTTTACAGACACATGGCACTGGGAGGACACTATACAGTTGTCACAGATGGTGGTGGGTTCAGGGTGCCGGTTGTTGAGGGCTGCTCCAGGGATGGATGAATCTTCTGGGGGGCCCTGTGAGATTGATTCGGTAAGGCCCAGGTGATTAAGAGCATCTCTCCAGCAAAAACAAGAGCCATCTGAGCTACCTTGCTAGGAGTGGATCCTGTAACCAGCAGGCTGCACACAGATTTCTGCAGCAGGCACATTAACTTGCAAAGCTATCTTACTGGCTTGGATTCTTTAACTGCTGAGCTATCTCATCAGCTTACCTTAGGCAGGTTCCTCCATGTTTTTCTAGGGCTGGAAGCCCTCACTCTAGCAGCTTTCTATGCAGCACTTTTATAGAAGCACTAGAGTTGTCGGATGAAATATGTGTCCAGTACATTTGCAGACTCCCTCGGGGTCTTCATGACGGGTCCTAATACCATCCGAAATTGCACACATTTCACCACCATGTACAGGACACAAGGCTGACATGCGAAGCTTAGGGAATGGGATTTTTGATAAGTTTGCAAAATTCACAGATATCAGAATAGTGGTGCCAGTTATAAAAAACAAAACAAAGCTGGAGACTAGTAGTGGATATGGTGGCGCATCTAATAGAATAAAGTCACAGTTGAGGGTCGAGTCTGCCTCGAAAGATCTCTTGTGTTTATAATGAATGGCTCTCACTCCCATTCCCGGGCAGAGCAACTCTTTATATTTAGCACGGTTAGCCATGGTGCACTTCAGCTCGAAGGGAGTTAGTGCTGCTAACAAACCAGAAAGTAGTCTCACAGCAGAGACATCCCACAAGACTGCGTTGCTGCTTAAATCGGACATTAACTCGGAGCTTACATGCAGAAAGACACAAGTGATTATACAGTAGGCTAATGAGTGTTTGCAGTAGTCTTGTTGCCATGCATGGATGTCATCAAATCAGGGATTACAAACTTTACTAATCCACTAGCATTGGCAAGTCGTTTTTATGAAGGGCGAGTACTATTTGCATGATACTCGACCTTGCTGGCGAGTAGACAATAATTTATCAATTACTGCAAAAACACTTTCTGTGCAGTAAATGGCAGATACAAGTTTCCCTGTGCATGCAGTGTGCTTATGGCGACATGCACCTTTTTATAAAAAGCACTGGTAAATATTTTGTCACCAGTCACCTTGGGGCAAGTGCATTTCTCTTAGGTCAAGTATGTAAACTAAGTAACTCGCCCTGCAGCTAGACTGGGATTTTTAAGAATATGCAAGGCCTGCAAATAGACATGCAGGTCTATTTCTTTTGGATGGTTGACTTGGGCAGATGTCCGTGGTGCAGGTACTTTGAAGGGGCAGGGGCAGTTGTTTCCAGCCAGCGCTCAGAGATTAATTTATGAGCTACGTTCTACTTTGATTTTTTTTTTTTGGCTTTGTATTTGTCCAAAAAAAAGAAAAGAATGACAGAATATGCTAAACATGTTTAAAGCTATCATTCATGTGAGCAGAGCTTTTTGAACAACAAGAGATTAGTGTCCGATGATTGCAGACACAGCTGTGAGTGGTGAATTGGCAGTTCAAATATTGTGCAATTAGAAAAGGGAGGGGTGAATAACAAGCTTCACACTGTCTAAAACAATGACTACAAGAAGGTGACCTTATGCCCTTTCCTTCACTTGAATTGTATCCCCATCGTTCGGCTATAAAACCCAGAGAAGATTTGTTGTGCCTTCCATTAACACATATCTATACAAAGTAGAGCTCGGAAGACATAAATTGCACATTGGGGCTCAAATCCCAGCGTCACCTCTTAACTTAAGTGTGTGATACCAGGTAAATCAATTCATTTCACTGTGCTTGCGCTATGAAAATTGGGAGTACCTAGAAATGATCTAGTTTTCAATATGCGCTTTTCATACAAAGCCTCACTCATGGTTTGCTAGGCTCTATTGACCTAAACCAATTATGAGATGTTGATAGTGAAAATCCTTCAGTTGTTTCAATGTTTTAACCATACAAATAAGCATTTGTTGTTTCAAAATGCGTGGTTCGCACTAAGGACCTTGGTTACAGATGCTGCTGCTGATTTTTTTGGCGGTATTTTAGTATATTAAATCTGATTAAAACATATCAATGGTCTTTACTGGCTGAAGAGAGACCGCTATCCACTCCATTTATACATTCAATTGAGAGCAAAATGATTGCAAAAATATATTGCGCAACAGCAATGAACCCTTTGCATCAGCAGAATGTGTACAATGAATGGGTTGAGGAAATAACAAAGGGGAACTATTGTCTGTAATATCTACTGTGCTGAGTCTACTTATTACGATTAACTCCTTTAATCACAAGTTAAGCATAATAATAGAATTTGCTGTGGTATATAGCGCAGCAAACCGGAGATTCCAGTGTCTGAGACGCACACGCCACGTGTAGAGCTATCCGCTCCTCCTTTAATAAAACTAGCTTTTGTTTCTATTGCAATGATTTTATAATGTTGGGGAAGGCTTGTGGGGTTTGGTTCCCAGTACAGGGGTGCATTTTAGTGATTACCTCTGGGTGCGTTGTGGTCTAGAAACTGTCCTGAGGCTTTTCCTCCCAGATGCCTGCTCCTCTTTTACTGTGTTTGGGCAGCATTGGCAACCACAGCGAAATATATAGCAGGCTACAGATGCATTACTGAAACATATTCAGGCAGCTCTTGAATTAAAGGTGACCCATTTCTCATCGGTGAAATAGAGGTATTAAATGACTGTCCTTTTTCGAGAGCAAATATTCACGGCAGAGACAGTGGGAATGTGACCACACAGGTTGGACTGGCAGCTCAGCTACCCTGCATGAACACAGGCTATGGTGCATTCATCTAGGAAGGAGACCTTCAAGTTTGCGGTGTACCTTTGTTACAATCCTAGTTCACATGCAAAGTGCAAATAATTCTATTTCCGCTTCCGGATTTGGGATCTATATCCAAGTGGTCTTGTGTAGCCCAATTTTTGTTATATTTGTTTCAGCCCCTTTTCTCTTGCCCTTGCAGACATCTCATCTCTGAAAACAGGACCCAGGCCGGATTCTCACAAACAGACACAAGTGCATCTGCAAGTAAGAAATAAAAGGCAAAGATGTGAAATTCGGATTGAGGTTGAAAGACCGAGCTAGAAATGTTCGAGGGAGAAAAGACCAAAGATTATTTTTTCGAAATAATCTTTGGTCTTTTCTCCCCTGAACATTACTGACTTGGCCCACACCCCTACCCACACCCACACCCCTACCCACACCCTCAACACACCACACCCTGGCCCCCATCCCCCTACTTACCTTGCTTCTGACTCGCTGTGTCCCTGCGACACCTGTTCCCTTTCATTTCCGTGATCGGGAACCGGCACCAAAGGGGGTCCTTCCTTTTTTTTTTTCGGGACAGCTGCAGGGGTGTCCCCCGCAAACCCCGCTCAGAATATAGTGAGCAACGGTGTGGGAGATAACCCTGCAGCCCTTTTTTTGGGGGGGATGGCTGTGGGGGACAACCCCACAACCCCCACTCACACTATAGTGAGCAAGGGTGCCCCCAGCACCGAATGCGTGATCTAGTCGAACTTTTCATACGTTCGAATTTTTCAAACGGCCGAAATTCGGCAACATCACACATTCAACATTCAATGTTTTTATTTTGAATATTTTGGGTAAACCTGTGAAATTCAGCTGGATTGGGGGGCTGTTTATGGTTAAGGGGGTGCCTGGTGCAGATGAACCTTTAGCTCCATGGATAATCCGCCCCTGGCTACAAAGCCAGACACATTATTGGGTGAAGTTGTGCCAATATTCTATTACAAATTTTAATTAATTTCACAAGCCATCAAATGGAAAGCACAGAGATGGCGTAAACGTGTAATGTAATGGAAGTGGTCTTCTATACCGCATTTCTGCCACTGTTGCTGCAGAAGGCTCTGTAAGAAAAATGGGTGGTGGGGTTCTTTAGTGGGACAGTGGAAGAGGCAGGTGAGAAACACCTGTAGTGTAGGTGGGTGCAGGTCAGAGGTACCCGGCTCCTGATTGCCAATTTGCTTCTTATGGGCCTGCTGCAGAATCCTGGAAATATGTTATCGATAGGGAAGACTCCAAGAGCTGATAGACTACAGTGCTTTCTGTCGGCTTAGCAGCTGATGTAGGAGAAGGTGATAAGGCGAAATAGGAGAGCTTAGTCGTGGCTCGGTTAGTGTTGATGTACTAATGGCTCGGCCTGTAGTGGCCATCTGTTGGTGGTGTGTAGTGTGAAGTGGTGAAGATCTTAGAGGAGAAATGGTTAGTCGGGGAAGGGGAGGAGCAGGCCTTACAACGCAAATTAACCTGCACTCCTATCCCTAGGCATTTGCAGATAGATGCCATTGCTCTAGCTCACAATGCCCCCTGTCAATCCCCTCTTTTGTTCCCACTCTGTGTCTCGTCTCTGTCTCAATGGATAGGGGATGACACATCATATGCATTTATCTTTTTATAAATACCAATAAATGCCACAGTCTAAATTCAATTTGATTTTTTTTTATTATCATAAACAATTTAATTTCATAAAAATAATTTTTCAAAACCAATTTACAAATTTCAACTCACACACGCATTCCTACCATTCATTCAATCTCACTTTCTCTTAAAAATGATGCATTTCACATCTATATCCATGACCTACAATCTGTAATTTTCACACTGTGAATTTCCCGCTGCCTGTTGCCAGATGGTTTTATAATTAATTTCACAGAAGTAGTCGTCGACACATGTTTCAGTTGTCTGTTAGGACTTCAGAAATCATGTCCACTAGTAAGGCAACCTTCATCAGGACCAAAACAGGAGGTTTTATAATTCCCATATAACAAAGTAGGGTGAGTCAGACCACTCGCATAGTGTCCTGGCATCTTTAAAATCGCCCTTTGATGATCAAAAGTATCCTTAGATGATTGTAAAGGAAATACTCAATGCCCCAAATAATTAATCTGTATTGTCTCAGTAAATCGTATATTGTTTTGTGTGGGTACACCATATAATCATTTTCTAGTGTACAACATTGGTTTCACTCCTTCTAAATAAAGCTTTGTAATAGCCCGTAATAGGCTTCACATAGTTTCAAATCCGTTTCTTCAAATCGGCTGTGTTGCCCCGGTGTCTCTTTATCTAAGGATTCTACCGCATCGAATTCCTAATCTCTCTCTTCGGTCAACCACGGTCTTCGGTGGTTACCAGTTAGCAACCTGTTAAGTGTTAGTTATGGGAGGCAGGGACATTTGGTTCAGAGGAAGGGCTGCTTGAAATATGAGGACTTCAGTTACCCATTTCATGTTAGCTGCCAGGGTGGTTGAAACCTCAACCCTCACTCTCACAGGCTCATATGCTGTGATCTGTGTCTTGCTGGGACCTTTGCCCTCTGAGGTAGAGCAAGGACTTGTACCTGAAATGAAGTTCAGGTAGTTAATACTAGTAGATCCTAAAGAGCAGCCCTTGCGTTCCACTACATGGTTTCTTAGTCGTTTGAGGGCACTTCATAATCTCTCCTCCCTTGCTACGCACTTTAAATTATAATCTACAGCTGAGCAGATAGGTTGTCTGCGCTATCTCCCGCAGTACCTTCAGTGTATGTGCCCTTTGTTGCTATTCCTTCAGAATGGGTGGGATGTTTGGATCTGACAGGATGAGGACCAGAGCATGCTTCTGTCCAGTCTAAAAAAAGGACAATTTAAACCTGACACACATCCTCTCCCGGCACACAAGCCTACTTTTACTTAAATGGGTCAGATTGCCCTTTTCTGTGATGTAATGTACTGTTCAGTCCAAGGTTGTGCTTTTAGATTAAGCCACAAACATGGGAATTCTAGAAGTTGGCACCTATCATTTGACTTCATTTGCTAGGCAAGGTGGCTTGCCTGGAGCATGGACCTTGTTTGTGTAAGGAGTCTGGCAATTTTGTTTTACTATAGATTCCCAATCAAGGGGCTGGGTTCTTAGAGTTTCCACATTAGTTTGTGAGTGACTGGTGGGGAGGGCATACAGATCTTGGGAAGAGCAAGTCTTGCACAAATCTGAGGTTGCCACCTGCCATGCGTTGCTTTCGTTTTTCTCACCTCTCTTCCACCATCCAGGAAATGGGGGGTTTGGCGAAAGCTTCTTCGCACTAGTAGCTCTGTTTGCACCTCTCCAACCCCCCAACCCTCACGAGACATGATGGCATGCTCCAACGCAATGCTCTTATTCGGAAAGATCAAGTGCTCTTTGCTCGTTCAACAGGATACACATTTGTGACCTTCAGCTTGCGCACAGATGTCTGCAGCAGGCGGGTTACCTAAGGATAAGTGAAAAAATAAGGGTTGGTGCATGAAGAAAGTAGACTGAAAAGGAAAAGTGGAATCAAATCAAAAAGTAATGAAGGCAAGGCCTTGAAGGAATCCTGTCTGGCTATTATTGCTCTGGGCAGCCTCCCATGCCATTATTCTGTAGCTTATCGGCAGTGGCAGTCATGCGGAAGTCGGTCTTTGCCAGTCCAGCTGCCGGGCCCCCTCTGCACAGGAGCACAGGAAGCACCGGAGATGTATCAAACTTGGTGTATAACCATTCGGAAAAAGACAACTCTCACTGGTGGCAGGACCAAGACTGATTTCTCATGATGCTTTAGAAGGTTGCCCAAAGCAACAGCAGTGGTTAGGAATTTGTTGAAAGCCTTCCATCCATCACAGCTTGGTTTTAGATGGTCTCTAAGCAAGAGAGTGTATGCTCACATGTGTCTCTCTTGCTTGATGCGCCTAGGGAATGAAGGTGCACCTCACTAATTAGGTCCAACAACGCCAGAACATGGCTGGGGTTGTTTCTGCTGCAGTAGAGAGAGGACATGTCCAAGTGGTTCAGACTAGGCTGCTACAAGTCCAAGAGCATTTGGCATGAGGGTGTGAGGATAGCTGGGGAGTGAGATACTCGCCTTGGGACCAAGACAGTGCTGTGCAATGTGGTTTTGATTCTGGGTCTAGCAGTTAGAAGCTGGAGGAGTCTGGCATTAAGTGTGATATAAATCAAACTTAAAATTAAAACAAATGCAAAATAATGGCTGGCCCACTTCTCCTGTGTTTTTTTTATTTTGCATTTTTAAAGCGCTCACACAGCCTGCGGGCACCGAGGTGCTGTTACAGGAATATTCTTTTTTTGTTGTTGCGTAATTGTTTTTTATTTTTGGCTTAGTTGCGTATTTATAAAGCGCTCAAATATCAAGAGGTTTCTAAGCGCAGACCTGGTGATCGAACCTATGTTGCTTCATGTTGTCTTGCTTTGAGGCGAGCACGTTGACACTGAGCTATCCTCCCGGGACAGTGTTGCATCCGGGTTAAAAATACCAATAATAATATGGAAGCTGTCAAGACCAATTACATTGGTTAACATTACAATACTTCCTTTTGATGCCTACCAAAACAGGGCGCATGCAAAGATTTCATTTTCGTCTCCAGATGGGAGGATAGCTCAGCAGCAATGTGCTCGCCTTGGAAGCAAGACGATACGATGAAACACAGGTTCGATCCCCGGGTCCGCGCTTATGAAACCTCTGGGTATTAAGCACGTTATAAATAACCTATCATATCATATCATCACATGGGGCAGACACTCACAGGAAGACTTCCCCCTTCTCTCATCCACATGCAGGCAGATTCCCCCTCCTCTACCGAGAGCCGCAGCAGAGAGGTTCCTGGCACTGGAACCCAACAAGGAGCGGATGGACCATGAGCGGCTCCAGGCATGGGCTTCGGAGGGCTGAAGCTCTCCCACTTTGATGCAGCAGTCATCAATATGCTCTGAGGCCCAGCCCGGCTCAGACAGCAAAACGCTGTCACATTGTATCTACTTGAATACACCTCACTCCAAGGTGAGAAAATAGTCTTTTACTGTGTCTGCTGCCTCAGCAAACGTTCTGAGGACAAAAGCCACAAAGTAAGTAATAGGGGATGCTGGGTTGCTATTGTTAAATACATCTCAGGCAAACGCCACCTCTTCCCGGATAAGAAACCATAAATAGAACATATAGAGGTAGAGAATATGCAACCTGTAAAGTGGACCAGGTAATGTCAAACAGCCAGTAATTAATCAAAATATGAACTTTATTAAATATAAAATATCAATAAACTAAAGAGACAGTTCATAGATAAAGGTAATGATAATTCAAAACACACATTTTGCAATTGGTCAAATAGTTTCTCTAGATATAGCGAGTATCTGTCACTCTTATGAATAGTGAAGGTGGTTTTATAGACATATCTAGTTCATGGGGCCTCATTTGGACCCTTGCGGTGGTGGGTTAACGGCGCCGGTGGAGCTCCCGGCGCCGTTAACCCCCTACTGCATCATTACGAGGTCTGCTCGTGGGACCCGCTCAGGACGTCTAGTTTTACCAGACGTCCTTAGCGGGTCTCGCGAGCGGCCCAGCATGCTAACAACGGGCCCGTCATTAATGGGCCTGTTGTTAGCATGCTCCCCATTGAGCCCTATGGGGGCTCAAATGGGAATGGGGAAGTACCAGGTCTGGGTCCCTTGAATGGGGAAATACCGGCCCTCCTAGGTCAGAATGGACTGGTATTTCCCCATTCAGGGAACCCGGACCCTGACCCGAGTTTGGGGGTAGCCATGCTCTTAGTAAGGGCATGGTTACCTCCAAACTCGTAATGAGGCCCATGGTCTTTCATGGAGTACTGTACACTCTATGTGACTGGTTGTTGAGCACGCATATACATAGCTTAAGCTATTAGGTTTAAGCACTTTCTCAACATGTTTTAGTTCTTATCTTCTAAAGGGTGAACATTCGTCAGGAGACATAGAATTTAGTGGTCACTAGTAAAAAACACACGACTCTGTAGTTCAGTGTCAAATAGATTCTTAATCGCGCATAGACACTGCTATCACATTACATGCTTAACTGGTGTGTGGGGGTAGGTGTATAGCCGTATACAGTCTTGCAAATAGACCATGTTCAGGATAGACTCTTGTTTAGGTAGAGAAGCATCTGGTAGTAGTTAGCCGGTAGGGTCATTCAACACGATCACCCAACCAAAGTTGGTACTAATTTATTGACCTCAGAAGGTGGAACGGCTGAGTGGGCCTTGCTGGGATTTGAACCTGTGATCTGCAGATCACACACAGATTGCAGCAGCAAAGGCTCAATTCGTTGAGCTATTGTACCGCTAACTCACAAAGGAATGTTGTCTTACTGTGGCATGGCCTTTTTTTTAACTGCCATTAATGCAACAAGAGCATGTTAATGTGTGGGGATACGGCATATGTTGGCAGAGCCAGCATGAACATGCTTTGTTATAGTATCATTAGTGGCATCATGGGCAAAACAAACACCAGTATTTTCTGATGTGGGAATACTGACATATATAGGAGCACCAGAATTGCTGTTTTTGGGCACAATCAGTGTGAAAATGTTGTTTACACTTGCGGGGTACTGGCATACAGTGGGCAAAGGCCTTATGAAAATGTGTTTGAAAATGCTGCTGTGCATTGTTGGTGGCTTGGCATCTAATGGACTTTTTCATGTCTTACCCTACAAAACCGATTGTAAACTGTGTGACTTTTTACCTAATCTATCATAGAAAGTGTACTGTAAAATTCAGCATTTCAACCCCTTATTTAAACATTTTTCTCTGGGAGAGAACCCCTCTGAAGCCACCTGGGTTGGTTTGCGCTCCCTCGCTACGCTTGGTAGCTCCTACAGATTCGGCCGGGGTAGAGGAAGCCCAGTTCCCTCTTTATTCGTTAGTTCAAGGACTCACTTGTTACACAATCCTGGCTATGCCCTTGGTGAGTTGGGGATGAAAGATGCATTTAATGGGCCAAAGGAAGACGCAATATCTAACCAGCCTAGTGGACTCCATGTGGGGATCAACAGCTGAATAGGTTAAATGACCCGCATTCACTACCATCTTTCTAAACCGCCATTCAGCCCCCCTCATAATGTTGTGGCTGGGTCCGCTCCTGAATGGAACATACAATTCAGTGCAGAGACCTGCCAGAAGGAATCCTTTTCTGTCGCGGTGAGGACTGGAAGAGGGAGGGTGGGCCTGCAGTTCTTCTGTTTTGATGGAAGGTCCGAGCATGCAACTGTGCCCACAGAATAGCAGCCGGCACGATTGCACCTGGAGATTTCTTACCGGGATGGGAAATTATGACCAGCCTGCAGCAGCATAGGTTTTCAGCAGGCACCGTAACACCCTGAGCTATCCTACAGTTATTGGAACCTCTGCCGACTTACTTTGATTTGATATTGTTTGATATTTGATTTCTCTCCTGATTAATATGATGTTAAGCACACCTTTTTAAATCACTTTCATTCCAAGTACGAAAACACAACTGTGTCTGTCTTGACACCGTTTTATAGGTTTGTTTGCTAATTGCATGCTTAAGTCGTGCCAGATATTTCTTAGGTCCGGCTCCAAACATTATTTCGTGACTCATTAGGGTCCCCATGATTTGTTGTCCCACTTAAAGTACTTCTTCCACCCATCACTTTTTAGTTTTGGTGGCAAGCAGTCTGGTTAGAAAACCAGGTCTCTTCACTGCTGTGCTCAGGGCACGTGCCTGGGTTGTCACTTTATGTGACACCACCCCCGATGTTGTCACTCCCAATTACTTTACCCGGGTTAGCGTTTAGTCCCATAAGGCTCCCCTGCTTCTTGGTAAATGCCATAGTTGCCATCCCTGACCCCTCTGGTCTCCAGATACAAGCTTTGTGGATGGCAAAAAAGTTAATGCGATTGCTAGTGAAATTGACTGAACAGACTGATCTAGAACATTCCTGCAAACTGCATCCTTGGATTGATTCTGTGTACAACCGCAATCATCCATCCACAATGGGGTCACTCACATTCCCTGGGGAAGCATTGCCCGGGCCTTCCGCTCGGGCAGTCTCAGTGGCAGGCAGGGCAGTTAAACTGTACACATATCCGTTCATTAGACAGGATTCAATAAAATGCAATGTGGGTGCATTAAAGGAGCCCTTCCTTTTATTCCACTGACAAACCCCAGAAAAATGATTTAAATCTTACTGAATTGAAGAACTGATTTGCCAAACTTAGTAACCCATCAAGGTAAGTGTCGCTTGCAGGTAGACAAACTGAGCAGGGTGGTCTCCATCCCCTGAACTACTATCGGTGGAGCATATCCCACCAAAGCGTATCTCTACCAGGGCACACCTTGCACCAAATGGATTTTAAAGTAAGGCATGGAATTTTCGTCAACAAAAAGTGAAGTGAAGCTACCGATTGCAGCAGTGTGGGGCCATGCTAGACGTGGGCAGGCCAGCCTTGCTGTTTCTAGCCTCCGAAGAACAGGTCTGGCAAGAGCTAAAAATAAGAAGGAGAATTTGCGGGAAACTGCGGGGCGGGCTCTACCTGGGGTGACGCGATAGGAAACTTCGTGTATTCATCTGCATAGCTCCCAGGAGAGACGCGTACTCTAGCCAATCATCGCGGCTCCAGTGTTCTGCTTCCGGGGTTCACTCCAGCAGGGCACAACCACCAGAGACCATCGCGGTTCTGGTGGCACTTCATGTTTACCAATGTTTCCTGTATCGGTGAGGGATTGGGAAGATTCATGTGTGGGGCCGAGCTAGAGCCAGCCTGGGGTAAGGACTTGGCTCCAAGAGACAAGCATGAGCCAAGCCGCCCAATCAAATCCATAGGTTGGGTTTTGCCTTACAAAGTTCATACAATGCTAGATGGCCAGGAATGTAGATCCTTCGTGAGCTGCTAGTCCAGTCCTGTTTTTTTCTATGTGTTCCGTGACTTGCGTGGTCCTGCATTTGTAATGGGGAAGTCCAGGACTGCAAGCGTCAGAAATCACAGAAAAGCAAAATCCCGACAAGCATCTCCCGATTGAAATGGGGCATATTGACATTTACGCAGGAGCCATACCAGCACTCCTGCCTCCCCACACCCGAAAGGCAAGACACATACCTGGCATCCTGCTTCTTCATCCCACACAACACAGAATCCATACATAGTGCCCAGGTTTTCTGCTCTTGATGACGCGTAACCCATACAGATTTTGCTACACCCACCCTTCTCACCCCCAGCAAAACAAAACTCATACCTGATGACAAGTATCCCTGCCCACCTTACCACAAAACTTTGGAAGATACAGCACATTGAGATTAAATGATTTTCCAAGGATCACACACTTTAGTTATAAGTATGCCGAGATTTCAGCTCCATTTGCACCATTGACCCCATACCGTCTCAGCAGTAGCTGATACAAATATGAGTTAACGTATGTCCTTAAAGGGAAAAACAATATTATGCTTCATGAAGATTACTTGAAAAGGCCACCAATCACATTATAAACCAACCAGCTAAATCTATAAATCTATAAGTTAACATAAAAGAGTATGATTCAAGCTTTGCTGTCCCTATCCTGAATGAAAGTCTACAATTACCAAAATGTATGTAATGCCAACCTAAAAAAATCTCTTATATTTTGCAACTGTGCTTTACAAAAAAATGTAGTGCCTCATTATGAGATTGGCAGTATTTTGGTAGTAAATCTGCAGAAATACCGCCAAACATAAATACTGTTACTGCCACTTGGTCTCGTGAGTTTACCATGGGATAATAATTTGTGGTAGGCGTTGAAAGTCCCCATTTTCTGGAGTTTTTAGGACTCCACTGAGGGTTTTTGCAGAATTATCACCGTCCGAATTACTGAGTGTTTATTGTAATTGTAATTGTTTATTTATATAGCATCTATACACCTGAAAGTGTTTCAAAGCGCTCAAGGAGGGTGGGAACAAGGGGAAAAACAACAGTCCCTCAGAGCCCTTGAAATTCTGAGACGATCATTCCACCAAGTTTTTTAAGGAATCGTCCACTTTTCCTTGAAAAATCAGCGGAATTACCACTTGGTAATTCCGCCAGTGGTAATTCTACCAAAATTGTAATTTTGCAGTGCAGGAAAAGTGGCGGTAACGGAATTACCACACTTTTTTCCTGAACCACCAACCTCGTAATGAGGCAAAACAGGAACATTGTGTGACAAGGCCACCTGTTTGCAGTCATTGTTTGAGACAAGCCTGCAGCCTATTATTCATGCTGTCAAGAAAAGGTGAAGTCCCACAAAAATGAGATTTGTTTGTACATGCAAAACTAGCGGACATTATTTAAGGGGAGGAGTGTAAAAGGCACTTCCTTACCTGTGGTGATCTTGCAGAAACAAGGCAAAGCATGGGTAGATAATTGAAGGTGCGTGTGTTGGAGAGAACGGTTTATCCTAATAGGACTTTTTGCTATGGGTCATGGCTGCCATCTCACCACTGTGTCCGCTAAAGAGCTTCCAATTAAGATGTGCCTCTGGTAAGAAAGAGGCAGATGCTTGAAAAGGGATTTGGGAGGAGCCAACCGAAGCCCCTCGGAGTAAGGCTCCCTGCTGTCTGACGCATCAGGAGGTCAGGCAGCTGTCAGCCACCCCTAGTCAGGCAAGTTAATGTATTTATTATTACATTTCAGGGGCAAAGAGAGGCTGCCTGCTCTGGTTTTCACCCAGTTGCTTAAAACTGAAGTTGTGCCAGAGCAGGAAAAGGATGCTCCTTATGACACGGGGCTATTTGGCAACTCTACAGATCTGTGATTTAATTCCTACTGATAAAATTCTACTACTGGTACACCTTTCAACTGGACCACCAATACAAATCAACTTTCAAGCACAAGCAGCTAATTGACCATTTATTGTGTCACCACAATGTCACCTGAAATCATTTTTGTAGTCGCTCTTGATCATGACATACTTATTTTGTTACTGCCAGATCATTCTGATTGACTAAACCCCAGTACAGGGGTAGCAAGCCTGTCACACTCCAGATGTTTTGGCCTATAACTTCCATCAGCCTTTGTCAACACAGTCGGGATGGGGGATCATGGGAGTAGTAGGTTTACATATGAGGAAGGCGTAGTGGATGTTGCCAGTTTGCGTGTGTGGTAAGTCAGAATCAGGAGCCGGACAGGGTGTCATTTTGGGTAACTTTTTCCTTTATTCAAATTGGTTCGTGGCTCTATGCTAGAGAAACAAATAAGTCTAATGGGTGCTCATCAGGAGGTCCCACAACATAATCTCCGTCCGCCGTCCGGAAAACCTAGTCTACCTTGATCTCTTTCCCGACCGCTACAGCAAACGGAAGCTAACATCAAGAAAGTGGTGGTTGGTTTCTGACCCAGTGATATGTCCCCGTTTCTCAAGTGGGAGTCCCTGACCTTGTTGCTTAGTTCAAACAACCAGGTACCAGAAGGCCTTTCACCTTCTTCCTCCGCAGACTGTGAGCTTGCAGTCTTTTCTTCCCTCGTGGAATTCTGTCAGACACTTTGGACCAGTCCCGGGAGTCTGATACTTGTGGGATTTCTAGGGCTTGGAAGTCCTGGCCAAGCTACTCCATTGGATTTACTTCCCGGTGATGACAATGATCTGCTCTCTACACCTGTTGTCGATTACCCCTTCCTAGGGCCTCTGGTTGTACACCCTAAACTGGGTGTTCTTTCTCTTTGACCCAACTTGAGTTGCAATTATTGTTACCCTGACTTGGTGTAGTGCGGATCGTACCTCACACAGGGCTTGTTTGGTTCGCACCCTGCCTTGGGGTTATGTCCTCGCCCCGCCATTGGGTCATTCGATTCTCACCCCACTCTGGGGTCACTTTGTTCCCAAACCAGTCTGGGGTTGTCTGGTTCTCGCGCCTCTCAGGGGTGGTTTTGTTCTCATGTCATTCTAGGGTCGTCTGGTTCTCACCACACTCTATGGTCTTCTTTAACCTTGCCGCCTAGCTCCCGATTTCCCTGAGTGTCCGGGTACTTCTTTCTTTCAGGCGGCACTCCTCCGGCTGGGCGGGTCGGGAAGCTGGTCCATTCTCATTCGGTTTAGCTTCCTTTGCCTCTGCTGGAGCGGACGATCTCTTCCCGCCGGCTCCTGGTGGGCTCTTGACGATGGCTCTTTGTCTTGTCACCATTCGGTGGCACCAGCTCCCTCCACTAGACCACTTTTCTCAGATCTTCTGGCTCGGTGCTCCAGCAGCTTTGCCGAGCATTCAGCAACCTCCACAGCAGTTCAAAGCACCACACCGGTGCGCATTCATCTCCCAGAGCCACACTTCCCAGGAGGCAGGCTTTGGTTCCTTCTGCCAATGCAGGTGGGCTCTCCCTGACCCTCATTCGGCAGTGAGGGTGTGTATCTTGTTCTCTGGGCCGGATTAAGGACGCTGCGCACGAGGCGTTGCTAGAGGGTTTCTGAGGGGGCTAAAGCCCCAGGTCTTTTTGTTGTAGCCCTGGATTGAAGCTCAGGAGCTACAAGCAAAAGGCAAGCTAGCCCAGAGTCCTGACAGTCCTGACATTACCATAGCCCCTGATATTTTCCAGACCTAGCAACAACCCTGCGTGAATGTTATATTACATGTCCATAAAACAAGTGTGGCAGATTAAAAAAACCTAACCGTTATTTTCGTGTGTCTTGGGGCTACAGGCGTTCTTTGTAAATGCGGAGGGACGCCATCTTGTGCAGTGCCATATCACAAGGCTGCAGCGTTCGTATAAACCGACTGTTTACAGTAAATACATCTTAAATAAAGTGAATCCGGTAACTGCAATCCTGCCCTCTGTGTTATGACTTTTTTCTGTCGTTTCCACTCCACACACGCATGGCTCTCAACTTGACCTGTGTAAAGTGGGTGCAGCCCAACCAGTTCTGTTTTCTTTGCATTCTGGGACTGGGAGTCCTGCATTTATAAATAGTAGTAGCAAAACTACCAGTTACGGAATGTTGTGAATAAAAAGAGGAGCACTGCTGCAAATCCAGGGTCCAAGGTGTTTGGAGCCACAGGCGAGCACGTTTTGAGTAATCAGAAATGGCTGTCGGGCGTGCATGCAGTTAGGTAGATATTTAAGATTAAAATGCTTTTTTGTGATTTCCCCATCACACAAAATCATTAGAAACATTTCCAAAATATTGGTAAGTGTGTTTAATAAGACAGTGTCTTCTGAGGGTTGGGGCTTAGTGCTGATTTGTGTTTGTGTATTCGTGCTATTCCAACCCTGAACTTGGTAGGCTGGTCCATGTGTTGCCTCCAACCCGTGGAATAACTTCTCCTTTTGCTCGGGGCATAGGTAGTGTAGCTCAGTGACAGCGCGCTTGTCTTGGAAGCAAAAGGACAGAGCACACAGGTTCGAATCCGGGCGCCGCGCTTAGAAACCTCTTCTGTATTAAGCGTGTTATAAAAAAAAATATACCAAAACAATTACTATAATTATGCTACACGTGCGGTGTGGCCTACACATGGTGGTGTGAGTATTGTGGCCTTTTAGGACCAGTGGTCAGGTAGGCCGAGAGTGTGGCTAAATTAATTCCTGGTTGTCTTCTGTCTGCATAGTCCTGTGGGAATAGGACCACCAATGACGAGCCTTTCTGTCCTTTCTACTCTGTTATGCCAGCTACAATATGAAACAATGGAGGTCACAAGCGTGTTCCCATTCTAGTTTCCCCAGCAGGGGGGCCTGTTCGTTTTGGCTATTAGGTGGCGAACCTATTTCATGGCAGTATAGCTAGGAGGGAGATGGCACGTGAAGAGGAACACATAGTTTGTGTTGTTGTTTGGTTATTTAACCTCTCATTGACTGCCTATGGCCATACTGATTCCCATGGTCATTTCCTTCAGTACCTGCCCCTCCACACCCCGACCACATCCTCCTGGGAACTCTTAGAGTTATCTTTATCAAGCAGTAACATCAAACGTCAGACTGCCAATTTTATTTGTAATCTGTCTGCTCAAAGGTAATGGATTAACTGTAGCATTAAAATGTGCTACTGGTGTAATAAAAATGTCTTCACCAAGTATGTCTTCAGCGGCCCTGTGATTGATATGCGTTCCTTGTACTGAAATCCTGTTCAAAACAAGCATTGATAAAGCCAACAGTTTTACCTGGATTTCTCAGACTACACACCTCTGACATGGGGCAGTATGAGAATAAGAGCTGTAAAGTAATGTGATTTTATTTGCCTATTATATAAAGCAGATTCCCTGCCTTAAAATGTGTTGTTCCAGAAAATTGTTTTCTGGGCACAAGAACATGTTCTGATTTGTTATTGCCTATGAGCAGCTTTAAACCAGTGGTGTCCATTGCGCACCATTACATTTTATTGAGTGAATGTATTCTTTACATCTTAAAATGTATTAAGTGCCATCACTTCATTGCTCAATAAATAAACTGTATCCAAAGAAACATCAAAATGTTTTATTCACACATGACCATCGTTTATTGAAAATCTTAGGTAAGTATTGGTACAAACGTTTTGTGGATGATGTGTAAGAAAAGGGGATTATTCATTTTTAAGCAGGATTTGTTACCGTGCTAACTGGGACATTTGCACAGTAGCAACTTTCAAAAGGTAAATACCTGGTCAGGGAATGTGTACGTCCTTGATTATTTCATAGGTTAATGCAAATGTGTTTTCAGTGTGTTGTGCACTCCATTCCTACTTTGTCTAAGCTTACGTGCACCTTTCTCTGTGACTGCTCGCCACATCCTTGCATTTCCCATAACCTTTCCTGAAATACAGCGTTTCCTTTTATTTTCAATTGGCTGTTGATATAGAGACTGGAGTGAGGGGCTGGAGAGGAAAAGTGACTGGTTTGTGACAGAGGCAAATCAAAAGGCTTTCTTAAAGTATGTTTATGCTCTCTCATAACTTAGCAGTCCGAGCTCAAATGTGTAACTCTCCTGACATGGCAGGGAGGCAAGAA
Source organism: Ambystoma mexicanum (assembly GCF_040938575.1). NCBI lineage: Eukaryota > Metazoa > Chordata > Amphibia > Caudata > Ambystomatidae > Ambystoma > Ambystoma mexicanum. Next base: position 296,016,141 of record NC_090928.1, on the reverse strand, counting down.
TCACAGAGCTCTTGCCCAAGGCCATGCGATAGGCAGTTCTATTTTTGTTTGGAACTCTGAGGCTTGAAGTTTTCCTGAAATTCAAAAAGGAACGAAAAACTACAAGTCCCAGGATCCAAAGGGAGAAAACAGGACTGAATGGCCTTCTCACACATGGCCACTTGAAACTTGAGAGCTCTGGAATCACAAGTGAGAAAAAAAGACTTAGGGTATGATTCTCCAAAATGTTCAAGTTGCGGCACTTTCAGCGTTGCCTAGAAGCTGAAACTATTGGTTTGGGAAGTAATGCTAGGAGAGAGATACGATCTTAGGGGGGACACACACGCTGTGGGTATTGTTTGAATTTGTATCCACAGTGGCGTACTCGAAGAAAGACTCGGCCCAGAAGACATACTTTTACTACAGCGGTATTATTTAAATTAAAGAAACGCCTTACTGACCCTATTGCTAATAGGGAACACCCTACATGACAAACTAAACTAAGGGTGCTCATCAAAATTAGTCAAAATAATAAAGCGTGTCCTCTGTCCAAATCCTAACTTCTAAACTGGCCCTACCTCTTAGAAAAATAACTTAAAAGGGGAAGTGGGCAATATAGGCTGCCCTCAGTCTTCTTGACTCTGTCGTCTCCCGTGTTTTCCAGGAATCTCTCCTAGTTTCAGTTTGCACAATTATTTAATAGGAGACGGGTCGCCTGACTCTATCAGTTTGTCAGAGTTCGAAATAAAGAAAAGGTTTCCCTCGGGTATATTAGCATACACTCTCAAATTTCCAGAATATTCTCTCAAGGGTGGTAGATGAAGGGATATTTCTTTTATCCTCCTCCAGCTAGTACGTGGGTCTCTCCCGGCGAGATCCCAGTCTTGCTTGATTCTGGTTTCCCCTTTGGATGGTTCCTTACTTGCTTTATAGGGCCCTCCTAGCTCCCTGGATTCTCTTGTTCCCAGTTTCTCGCTCGGTTCGTACGTGTATGCATATCCCCTCCTAGTATATCTTTCACTTGGTTTTTTTGTGTGCCATCGATCCGTTTGGCTGATTCCAAGGTTCAGGTTTTAGAGCTCCCATAACCACTCTTATTATGTATGTCCATCTCGCTCTCTGGACCTGGTTGCCCCACGTAGAGATCAAGACTCTTTGTTCCTTCCCCCGTCCTCATGGTCTGGTCTCTATACCTCCCTCTACTGTGAGCAACCCGCCTACCTTTTCCTTAGCAGGTTCTGCTCCAGCGAGGTGGCCATTTGCTAGCTGTTGCCATTTTATGGCAAGATATGATAGAGGTAAAATAGGTTATTTATAACGCGCTTAATACCCAGAGGTTTGTAAGTGCAGACCCGCGGACCGAACCTGTGGTGCTCTGTGTCGTCTTGCTTCCAAGGCGAGCACCTTGCCCCTGAGCTATCCTCCCGAGACCATGGTAACATTATGGCAACATACTTGTCAACTTTAGGTGGTAAAGCAGCCCTACCACCTACAGATTTTAGTGACGGATCGTACCATAATAGTAACCCTGTTGGGAATGTTTTCAGAGTGGCTGAAGCGATTTGCTACTCTGCGGTACTGCGCAGCACCGCCTCGTGACTAAAAGTCACACTGTTTATGGAGTATGGTGAAAGGGTCACATTAACGGATTGCCACAACAGTATGATTCATGAAGCTCTCTAGCCCTAGCAGCCCCTCACCCGCTGTGACTAGTAGATGCCACCTTTCACCCCTTTGGCAGTGTCAGTGTGAGAAATTGCAGAGGTGCCTGGAAGTGACATGGGCGAGTGGCACACCACGAGCTCGCCTCAGCTGTGAACCCAGCACAAGTTAACAAGTTGTGTCTGGTGAATCAGAAATGTGTTTCGGCACAAGGACTCACCGAGCAGCGCTTGCTTCCTTGCACACCAGTGCAGTGCAATCTTTCTGCCACAGCGTAGCATGCTGAACTAAACCTCATCTTAAAGGCTAGATGGTTCCACGCGATAATGTCCCCGCAAAAATGTTGCCACGCAAGAATGGTGCCTTTTTTAGCGTCAAAATGATCATATGGAACCTGCGGGGGACACCCCCTGCAAGGCTGCCATTTTTTTTAATGTAGCGGGGGCATCCCTGCAACCCCCGCTCCCATTTACCCCATATATTGTCCCCATCAATAATGTCACCTATCCCGTGTCCCGGCGGCTATATGTATGGCAACATTATTTATGGGGACAATATTACCTGATACCAGCTAGAGGGGTAGTTTGTGCCACATGCCCATTCATTCTGAGACGCCTCGGTACAGATTTCCAGCACAAGTTCCCGCATACACAGGTGCTTACTTTGCAAAAGATGTAGACACAAATTAATTGCAAATTAGACTCCAAATAGGCCATAATGAATACAAGTCGCCAGATTGGGCTATAGAATGAATCCAAGATCTGGCGATGAAATCGTGTCTAGACTGCGCATGTGTCGGCACTGAGCCACTCAGCTTTGGTTCCCTCGCCCCTTCACGCACAATCAGAGCTTTAAACCTCTCACACATGAATGCGCCAATATCATCCAGTCATTTTTTAAAGGCAAATCCCAAAAATAAAAGTTGCAGATTTCAGGAGGGTGGGAAAAAGCAACGGTGTAAATGTAGGCGTATTGTGGGACAACTTGAATGCTCTTAATGCTTGTTGTGCACAGACATGACCTGAAAGTGCACACAAATAGCAGGAGTTACCTTGAGATGGCCAACGGTGTTGATGAGAAAGTGGAAAAGGTTCCTCCTTGGATAACCAGGAGACCTGCACTCTCAAAATGTCTTCCCACTGCATCACATTGTGTGATCCTGGGCATCTTCCTTAATATCCCTCTATGATCGTCCAACATTTGCAGCAATTAGCTACATGCAGTCTGGAAATGATGTATAAATAATTGGCTCTTCAAATGTACACAAAATTCACTGCCTGAAACGGTGAATTGAGAGTGAGTAAACTGGCAGACAGAACGAAGCACTCACAAACCAGTGTATCAGTTAGGCCAATTGTGTCTGCTGCCACTTTCTATTCATCTAAATAGTTTAAATTCTTCACAGGGGGTAACATGCTAAATAGACTTGTATCGATGACCCCACAGGTTGCTGTGCTGTTCTGGGTATGTCGGACCTCCAATCTTTGCTCAAGGGAATGCAAACCCCATTATTTATTTATTTGTGAATTTGTTTCCATTTTAAACCTTACATGGGCATGTCGGACCTCCAATCTTTGTCAAGGGAATGCAAACCCCATTATTTATTTATTTGTGAATTAGTTTCCATTTTAAACCTTACATGGGCATGTCGGACCTCCAATCTTTGCTCAAGGGAATGCAAACCCCTTTATTTATTTATTTGTGAATTCGTTTCCATTTTAAACCTTACACAGTTAAACATCATTTCAAAATCCAACATTACTCAAAGCCTCATTATAGGATACTTTTCGGAGAATCTAGATACGGATTCCAATCTTCGTTATGTGGCGCAGGCTCTGAAATCAACTTTCACCCTACCAATAAAGATGTAGCCCTTGGCGTAGTCTCCAACCCTCCACCCTGGTATGTTGCACCCTCGGCCTTCCAAGGATGTTCTTCTGGGGCCTGGTGGCCGCCTTGCGTGTCAAGCATCCCTCCTGAAGATACCCCCGTTCCCTCTGTGTGTGGCAGTGGTGGGGTGCGGGGTCCCACAATCTCTTCAATGCACAGCGAAGTTTAACGCAACAGTGACCATCATTCATATCACTTTGGACTGATAACGCATCTAAGTCTCAAGCCAGAGATTGCTCAGAGAGAACCGGCTTCTGACCGATTTCCACACATGCCACTGAAGGGTGTGGCAGTGACCAGACGGGGATAATGACACATGCTAAAACATGGACTGTTGATTGGGTACTGCAGACTTTCAGACCATGATCAAGATGTTGTTTCTGGTGTGGTTGGAGGGGCACATGTGTTGGAGGGACTACGGCAGCCCATCGTGTTTACACGTCAGCCATTGGTTTGTGTCAATTCTCCTTTTGCGATCATTTCAGCGGTTTGCAACCAGCATTTCTAAAGACTCGCGGTCCCCTTTGAGACTCTGTATAATACGGTCACTGAAAGATTCAGCCGCCATCTTTCTAAGTGTTTTCCCACTGCCACCTGCTCAGAACGCGACTTCTCTGTCTCTCGATCGAACGTTGCCTGCCTTCAAACCCGCACCTACTCAGCCCAGGCTCCAGCCCCAGTGCCACCCAGAGCTCCCTGACGCTTCAGGCGTCTCACACAGCTCATGGCTGCAGGGTATTCAACGTTTCATAGTGTTGGGTAGATTTTTCATGGAGCACCATGGATTTGCAAACTTTGGCAAAACCATGAACCTACATGATGTAGGTGTGTCTTCAGCTCAAATGAACGGGCCAACCTCTGATCCTTTGGTACATTCCTGATGCCTGTCTGCATTCATTTACAGTAGATCAGGAGGAGCCGGATTACTGACAGAGTACTATTTCTGGCCTTTTCGGAGTAAAGCACCTCAGTGGAAAAATACTAAGAGTCCGCACTTACGCTAACATGCCCGTGACTGACAATGCAAACACCCTTCCCTGGCCAAGAAATGCAAAGAATCGACTGAATAGCCTGCAGCAGTCACGTACCGCCACCGCTCAGCAACATGTAGGAATACCAGAAAAGAAACCATATTATGCATGAAACCTAACCAGATTACGATTTTTGGAGCTGTCAGCTGGTTGGAGATTTCCAGGGAACTCTGAGATCAATGTAAAAAAAAAAACGGGCGCGTCAAAGAAAAAACAGGAACCCCTTGCTATGCCCCTGCCTATTGGAATACCGTCTCAGCGGCCGTCTGGACCACACCAGCGCTCTTGCAGTCCAAGAAAGAACTCTTCAGTCAATATTTATTTGACACCTAGGCTCATTAACTTTCTGAATCACAACCCACCATCATAGCCAGACCATAATATGCCACGTATTGTTAACCTCCTTTACTGCATACAGCACCCTTAATAGCATTGATAGTTTTGTGCTACATAAAACCTCAAATACATTGATATGATATTATATGATATGGCATTTATAACACGACTATACGCAAGTTTTTCAAGGCGCGACGAGGCAAGGGAGGGGGAACAGAGGGAAGACGGAGATAGCGATCTTACTAGGCCGTGTGACATTGAGATCGCGCAAGTGCAGGGGACGGGGAGGGAGTAAAGTGCGGGGGGGAAAAGGGGAGGGGGCAGTCCTGTACATAGGATAACAGTAAAAGTAAATATATAGATAAATAAATAAAAAGTACGGCCAGCTGGTGGCAATGGTAAGTGCAGACATCAGGTGTCAAGGGGCTGTAGGGATTCAGAATCAGCCACCGAGTGCAAGGGTTGCCAGGGGGCCAGTGCAGGTGTGCAGCTGGCGGGGAGGGGACCTGGGCCCCGGATCAGAGGGTAGCCAGGTAACCAGGGCATAGACTATACAATGTAATATAAAATATGAGGATGATGGCAGTTTTCTTGATGAGTGGATGGTGCAAATGAGAATTAATGGCACTAATTCTGTAGCAATAACTAGTATATAGTGTTGGGGAAAAAACGATGGTTAGACATAAAGAATAAGATATATGTAACGTATTTATGCATTTTATACTTTAGCATAATCTTTTCATGATGCATACAGTTTCATGGCTAGCATAGTATTTATTTCTTTCTTTCTTGCTTTTAGACACTTATACAGCAAATACATTCTGTTTCATAGTGCCCACAGGGCAACAGGGAAGGAACATTGGATTGAAGTACATAAAAATACACAATTATAAATACAGTGGGGGAAAGAACAGACACATTTACTATGCCTTTTGAGTATTCAGAACTTGCAAGTGCAGCAAGAAAGAGGGCAGTCGGGTAGGTGCTGGGGTGTCCGTGCTCGTGCGTGCGGCACAGATGAAGTGCAAGTTAAGGTAAGTGCTTTACGGCCTGGAGTCACATTGAGAGGCAAGTGCTGAAGGTAGACAGAAGCTGGGGAGATTGGGTGTGAGTGGTCAAGGGCTCAGAGGATGCATAAGGGTCCAAGATACCAATCACAACAACTGTGAGATTAGCAGAGGAGGGAAGAAGGGAAGGATGAGGAACAGAGGAGAGTCTTAAGGTGCTTTTGGAATTTAAGAAGGTCCTGCTCAAGATGCAGAGGGAGGGGGGGGATTTCATAGGAGGGATCAAGCTGAGGAAAGCGAACAATCTCCTGCTATATGTTTAGGAAAACGCTTTACACCCAAGGAGTTGGTGCCAGAGGAACATAGGTCTAGGAGAGTATTTTGTAAGAAAGAGTTGCAAATAGGGTAGTCCCCGGCCACAGACATCTTTGTGGATGATGCATATGGATTTAAATTTGATCCGTGCAGTAACCGGGAGCCAGTGAAGACTTTTTAGGGCAGGAGAGATGTGGTTGATGGGCTTGAGGCCAAGGATACGTCTTGCTGCTCTATTCTGGATTAGCTTGAGGGGTTGTGAAGTGGAAGAAGGTATTGCAGTCGTCAAGCCTAGAGAGAACCAGGGCTCGGGAAACACTGAGCTTCTGGGGGAAAGTGAGAAAAGTGAGAATTCCTTTGAGAAGGAAGAGTTGAGAGTGGGACTTTTTAGCATTGTCCTGAGTGTGAGGAAGGAAGCAGAGTGGGGAGTCAAAGATGACTCCAACGTTTCTGGCTTCAGAAGAAGGAGCTGGGGAGAGCCCATGGAGCGAGGCCAGAGAGAAGGGAAGAAGGAGTGAGCAGGGTCCCAATCGGAAGGATCTTAGTTTTGCTGGCATTGAGGCAGAGATTGTTGGAAGTGTACCAGGCCTTTATGGCAGATAGGCAGTCATGGATGAAGGAAGGTGCATGTGAGTCAGCAGGAATCCTGAAAAAGAGTTGAGTATCATCTGCATAACACTGGAAGTTGGGGGAGAAAGAGGAGATGAGGAGTGCCAGCTAAGCAAGGTAGATGGGTGTCCTTGGCAAGGCTATGCACAAAAGCTGTACTGACAGCCTGGTCTGCACGTCTCAGCAAAGTCAGCATGTCAGGTCTCTCTCTGTGTTCTCGATCCCTTCTAACATCATTCATTTCAATGTGGGTGTGGCTTCTATCTTTGTTTTCATGGCTGTTCATGCTAATTGCGTTTCGGCATCAGCAAGCAGTTCATTGCATAGCAAAGAGTTGTCTGTCCTCTAGCTAAGTAAGTCATAAGCATGCTCTTAGTGGCTAAGAGTAATGTGGCTGTATTGTCTGCATAGCTTTGTGCAAGAATGCATGTGTGCTTCATTTCTAATGCATCTACATCGTGGTGTTAGTCGTGACGTCATCAGCTCTCTTCGTGGTTACAGTCAGTCGATTTGCTCCATCGATTGCAGCTGTATCACTTCAACAACATCATAAGGACAAGCTCTAAATAGCTGTCTGAGTGAATAACGTTTCTCACATCTGTGATAAATTGATAATGGGGACGAGGGCAGGGTCAATGTGCACCTCTCATTTCTGTGACATTGAGCTGAGGTTGGGACTGGTGCAATGAAGGCCACATTTAGGTCTCCCTCTTCAATCCCCCATCTGGTCGAGCAATAAACCACACTTCCTTGGATGTTTTCCCTGCTAGGAACAGTTTTGGAATCCATACTTTCACCACTCCTCCCAGGTGACCTTCATACTTCACTTGTTCATTGAAACCTCAAGTCATATAGCAGCAGTCTCCATCGGGTTTGTGCCATACCCAACTCCCCATGTAGTTATGTGGATCTGGGGAATGTGAGAGTCTTGTGCCTGGAGGGGACAGAGGACATTGTTACAAATGAGACTGTAGTACTTCGAAAGTCTGTGTCTCTCTGTCTGCCTTTGTCTCTATGTCGAGTAAAATTTTCATCCCTATTGTTTTCTTTGTAGTCTTCTTGCACTGAGTTATTTTGACACTGATGACACAGAAGGCCAGTAGTACTAGCACTAAGGCAGCTACCAGTGCTTGTAACCCATTGGCCGTCCATGATGGTATCCAGGAACCTATTTACGCAAGCCAATCTTCATCTTCTGGGCTTGGGCTTGTGATTTCTTCCATCTTGGCATTTAACTCTGATAACTGCTTGATAGCTTCTGTGAGGGTTCAATTCATCGTGGGAGGGTATGTATGTGCAGCAAGACGGGCCGATCTTGGTGCACATGCCTCTTCCCATAGCTGTGAGGAGATCTAAAATGTATCTATTCTGGAGAGTCATGAGTCTGACAGCTCTCAATTCCTCCTTGATGGCGTTGAACCCCTTAACCACTGAATTGATTGTCTGCGACAGTTCCCATTGCATTATTTGGATACATTTGGCGTTTTTGTTGGCCTGGACCCCTGGAACAACTGATGTGAAAAACATTCCCATTATGCTGAACGGTCTGTGCTCTGGTGGTATCACATTAAGTGCTTCTTCCATTTTGGATGAGATGTAGTTTCCTTGTTTCACACTTGTCAGCTCCTTTAGTGTGCATCCATTTTGGGGAACCCATCCATTTGTATGTCTTTCTGAGGTACTACTAAAGCTGGTGTATTTAGCACATCCCTCCCCAGTTTGGTAGCAATTGTATGTAACCTTTCGACCCACAGGCCCAGTAGTGGTCCATTATTACTGCAGTGCTGACCTTCATACCCAGTACCTTTGATATTCCTTTGCATCCTTTATTCGCCCCAACCTTCACTGGACCATCATTCTGTATCACAGAGAAGCATTCGCAAGTGGTATGATTGACGTGGGGCCTGCTTCATTCTCAGACGACGTGCGCAACTTGGCACTCACCGCCCATTCCTTGAGGCAGTCATCGTTTTCCTTCTGGACCACTTCTAATTGAACCGTTAGGAGTGCCTGTGCTTTGCACTTCATCATCCCTTCCATCCATCCATCCATCCATCCATCCATCCTTCTCCAGTGAATGCTTGTCCATACACCAACAGTAGAGGTCTCTCCCAGCAACCTGGCAGTCCTCCTGTTTCCCTTTTCCCTGTTTTTAGGCACTCCAATTCCTTTTGATTTACTACTCTTGCTTCCCCTTTATTTGGGCCGTCCAGTACATACAGTTTCATTTTGTCCGAACTTCAGTAAACATCTATCATTGCTGGAGTCTTGATGTAGCTATCTTCATATGGGAACATTTACCCTGACATCATCACAGTGTGGCCCATCTTCCTTGAAATTCACCTCTTGTGGTGCAGTGTGCTAAGGGCATAAGGCATTGGGCTCTGACTGCTGGAATTTCTGTTGCTATGAATGTTCTGGAGGTACTCATGACACAGGGGAAGAGATAACACACATAGCAGCTTTCTTTCGTGGTTTCTCACCCCACCTTTGTCATGTGCTGGTACCACGTGTTATTGGTGACATGGGTCGAATCAGCTAAATAGGGATGTACATGTTCAACATCAGTATTCAAGCTTCTCTTGACTCTTTTTTACTTCGCGGTCATTGCTGGTAACTAACTTGGGGATAGCTGTGGTGACAATGAGAATAGGGGTTGTGTTAGCATGCTCTTCCAAGTGTGAGTAATATAGTGCAGCCTTTTGTAGAGCGAGGAGGTTAAAGAGGTAGAGACAGCATAATGCAAAAATTGTCAGTAAAATAACTCTGGCTGCCTTGTCCATTATTTGCCTTTACCAAAACCTATGACTCGAGAGGACATCATTGTGAAAACAGTCAGGCTCGTCTGCGATAGTACTGTGCTAATGCAGCAATAAGAAGGTGTTCGAATATAAACCGTACTTTCTAATTACCAAGCAATTTAACAATAGGCACGTTACTTCTTGTCAGAATTGGGTCAGTGTGTGCAACATACAGGAGGAAAGCATAATAAAAAATGTGGTCTTGTATCATTGGCTCTGAGTTAATATTGAGTTCATAAAAGTAGTTTTCTTCAATAGTGCTGGTGTAAGATTACTTGTTGAACTCAGTTCACAGGCTGGCAGGGAGTACCTAGTGTAAGAAAAGGCAATGTGCCTACTGTAGCTCTTTGCGTGCGCTTGTCTAGCTGTGGTCGTTGAACGTTTTTGAATCGGTCGCTGTTCCTCTTCTTCTTCTTCCCTTGGATCGTCTATGTGTTGGTCCAAGGAGGGGGCTCTCACCTTGGCAGCGCTTGATGTCTCCCAAGTAATTTTATGCCTTTTTCCCTACTAATTTGATGGCCCTATCTGTTGGTTGTGATAAATGGGCCATCAAAGCACCGCTTGTGCCACGCTCTAACAAAGTTTCTCAGAAGGACTCTGTCCCCTAGATAAAGAGGTGGTTGCTTAAGCAGTCCAGATTGTTCTACTTGTGTGTTGTTTTTATCATTCCTCTTCGACCTTCCTACCCAGGATTTTAGCTGTTGAGATTTTTAAAAGAGGCACTAGCCATCATCGAAGCAAGATATTCATTCATTTCATCACCAAGAACAGTGGAAAAAGTTTGGGCATCCGTCAGCACTCTAGTGGGAGCAGCAAGGGTGAGGTGCATGCGTCGTCCTGTCACCACCTCATGAGGGGTTAAATGGTGGTCAGATGATGGTTGATTGCGCAATGCAAATAGTGCTAACGGCAGGCAATGGAGATATTCCTTTTTCAGTGTCATTTTTATCTTTGCTATTTTTTCTTTATGCAGACCATTGAGGTGTTCACAAATCCATTCGCTTGCGGGTGATAAGGGCAGAAAAACATATGCTTAATCCCCAGCATGGCTGTGATGTGCTCAAATACTTCATTTACAAAGTGCAGTCCATTATCTGAACGCAGGACCTCACACCCCCTCACCATGGGAACACCTCTCTTATGAGGACTTTCACTGTACTGAGGGCATCAGGGTGTGAGCATGGACCAACTTTGATCCAGTGAGAAAATGGGCGCACTACCACAATCATATACCTGTAGACCTTACAATTTTGAATCATAGCCACGTAAACTATTTGGAGATGTTGAAAGTGGCTATTAGGGCATGGTATTGCACCTCGTACTACCTGCAACGTGTGACCCGCATTGAACTTCTGGCAGACAATACAGTTGTGTATAAAGTTGGCCATATATTCTGCCCAGTTGGGACAGAACTAGTATTCTCCTATATGTGTTGCAAGAACATCTTTGCTAAAGTGGGTCGGGTAGCGCAGCTGTATAAGCGCAATCAGCAATAATGCAAAGGGAATAAATGGCTTTCCAGTGCTTTCCTATTGCCACAGTGCATCTTTGAGGGATATCAAACACCCTCTCTTTATCCACAACTCTTTGTCCTCTGCTGGTACTCATTCCAGGAAATCTATGATTAGGGTAACAGGCAATGAACTATATCCCTCCACAATAGCATGCTATGCGCATATGCATTTATTAGGTGGGGTATCAAACTTGTTTATTTCGGTGAAATATGCTACTCGCTTTGCTTTTGCCTGTGCAGCTTCGTTGCCATGGGAAATCGCATCCTCCCTCCTTGTGTGAGCTTGGCATTTCACTACAGCTATGGCTGATGGGAGCTGCAGCGCATCTACGAGTCTAGCCAATAGGGGCGCGTGCTGTATCGATGTGCTGTCAGCATGTCAATAGCCCCTCTTTTCCGATGTGACAGTCCTGCGTGTACTGTTGACGTCACATAGGCAAAGTTGGATTATACTGTGATCTCCTTATCCTCATGTACTTCTAATGCCATTATAAGAGCTACCAATCCTGCCACTTGCGCTGAGCAATGCAGGGGTAATCACGCACTTGCCACTACTTCAACTGTCCAGCTCAGCTTTAGCTTTACAACTTCCTTCCCAGTATGTCTCTATCGTGCCATCTGGTCAGTAGTTGAGGACCCATCAATAAAAAGTACCTCGCCTCACCCGAGGGCATTCTCCCTTGCCCTAGGGATGTTGCCCTAATATTCGGTGTACATGGTACAGTCGTGTACGTAATCTCCTTCTTCTGCTGGTTCTGCTGTGAGTGTTGCTGGGTTCACAATTCTGCATCTCACTACTTTTATTGCTGGATTCGAGATAATCACCTCATATCCAGATGCTCTCTGCGTGGTCAGTGTGCTCTTAGGCTTTTCAAGAATGTCAAAAAGGGCATGCTATACATACAATGTGGTACTATAGCCTATCGTGATATTTGCTGATTTCTCTACTGCAAATGCAGCAGTAGCCAATGCTTTTTTGCAAGGATAATGACTTCTCATTACTGGGTCTAAATGCCCGCTATAGTATGCTATTGGTTTGTGCCGTAGGGTTGTTTTATTTGTGAGCACTGCTGTCATTACTACTGTGCTGGCGTGTGAAAACAGATACAATTCTGCATTGCAGTCTGGAATCCCCAACAATGAGGCTGTGCATATGTCCCCTTTCAGCTCTTCGAATGCTTATGTCATTTCCCTCTCCCATGTCAGTTTACCGTCCCCACTCTGGGCCTCCCTGAGCCTGCTTAGAAGATGTCTAGTTTATGTGCTGTAGTCTAACACCCAGGCCGTGCAATAATTACAGATACCTAAGAATTGCTGCATTTCCTTCACAGTCTTTGTTGGCGGCGTTCTGAAAATTGCTTCTGCTCTTTTAGGGATTACCTTCCTGCCTTCCTGCGATATCAACTGTCCAATATATAAAACCTCGTTCTGGCAATATTATAGCTTCACCTGTCCACCATGTAAACCTTCTCTGTTAGTACTGCTAGCAACTGTACTGAGTCTTTCAGACACTGCTCTTCTGACCTGCTACATATCAAAATGTCATCTACGTACTGAATGACCATGCTGTCCAAATGTATGTTCCCTATGTCTATTTGGAGGACCCTATTGAATATAGAAGGAGACTCGCAGTACCATTGAGGAAGTCTTGTATGTTTTGTGAGGAATCTTAGGGCGTCCTCACTTCTTTACTCAAAATGTCCCTCCCCTCCCCCCAGGTGGCCAGTGAAAGGATGTTGCTTTCGGATTCTGACCCTGGGGGTGGATATGCATTGAAGGATCACCTTGGAGGAGGAGAATTGGGGAGTGGGGATGAGGCACCCTTGGGTGGGACACAGTATCCCCCATTTCCCTTTCATCAGGAGTCAAATGTCCCCTAGTCTTTTATGGGATATTTCTGACACTTCCCTATTGTGTTAGAAAACCATGTCCCAATGTATACCATTATGGTACTGAGACGAGGAAGAGGCCACATAGGAAATCCCTAATACTTCTACTCTAGCCAACACTATGGGTGTTTGGCAATGTTTGTAGCAAGACTCCAGAGAAGGACATGACCTGGTTTTATTACACCAATAGTGGGTTTACAACTCCAAATTAAGCCATCAACTCTCACATGGCCCCTTTGAAAATACACTGACAGGCACTTTTGAGCACAATGTGTGATGGTAAGGCTGGATTAAAGCGAGCTCAAAGACTTCAAGCGAGGTGGTGTTTTGGGCAGGGAAAGGTAGGTAGGAACTGGGTGGGAATGGCCATAGGGATTAGCATGCCCAGTCAATGGGTGAGCAAATAAACAAATAACTAAAACCTTTGTGTCCCTCCTCATGTGGCATGTTTCACTATCTGTACTCTAAACAACACTGCAGACTATTTGTCCCTCCTCATATGTCATTCCTACCTATCTGTACTCTAATGCAATAGTTTCGGCTTAAAGGTAGCGCTTTCAGCACCACCCTATCGCCCAAACTAAAGAAGGATTTTAACACTATCTAGACACCTCTGCGCGTCCATGCCTGCAACGCGCTAACCAAGTCCACGTTTTTCCTGTTCGCGCACACGGAGGCCACAATTTATTGAAGGAAAAACAAAACTACAATTAATAAAAAGCAAAAGAGAAAATAAAGTACTGGATAGGTGGCCGCTTGAGAGAATGGCCCTGTCTTAGGTGAGAGACCAACAGTAAACATTTATTTGAAATTACTGTCACTAAATGAACGGTGTGTGTGTTTAATGCAAAACGTGTGTTTATTTGGGACAGGGGGTGTGCACACCAAGGTAGAGCGCTAGCCAGCGAAGAGAGGCAATAGTCACTCAACACTTCAATCACAGGTAAAAAATAACACAAAAAAACTCTTTCACGCAACCGGTTATCGTGGCCACCACCTTTCTTCTCCTCATGATGTCTACAATATCACTATTATCCCCTCTCTGAGATACAGCATGTTGGCCCTGCCCGATCTCTTTATCCCGCTTGCACATTTTGCATAATGCAATAATTGGATGTATATTATTGTATGATCATCTGTGTATACTATCAGCATCTGGCCATGTGTATGTGGCCGCACAGGTCATGAGATGGCAGTGCCACATCACTTGAAACCATTCTGTGGAAAATGATGGATGCATTTTGGCAGATGACGCTGTCAGCGGCATTACAAAAAGCCAGACTTATTTGCTTTGTCAATGCCCATTTTAAAGTGTGTGGGCAGAGCGAGAGCAGCAGGGAGTGTAGGAGAGTCCTCGATGCTGGCTACCAAGGAACCCTGTGTTGTTTTGGTGATTTCACCACTGCTTCCTACTGGCCCTCTGGGAGAGGCTTCTGCAGTGAACAACAACAGCAGCAGCAGCGCTGTGGCGTGCCCTGGCTGGCTGCCTTGCCGTGTGAACACTGTGCGTGTGCCATGGGGCAGGAGACCCGACAGGGGGTGACCTCATAGGCTGAGTAGTGTGGGCTCCCTTTGCTCCTCTTACCAGATCCCTACCTAAATAATAAATCACAGACCAATTATGTTTATGGAAAAGTTGTAGGCCGTAGGCATTTTATTTTCTTACAGAAAATACAAAACAACAAAAATCAATATACTTCCTTATGCTTTTGGGCACCTTGTGTTCAGTCCCGAAGTTGCCCAAGGCTCCTTTTGAGTCCTTGTTATCCCTGGGCCTTCGTTCCTGGGCACATGCCGCCACACCTGAGCGGGTGTTATTCGTGCCCGCTCAGGTCCCCCCCAAAAGCCCCCTACCTACAACCCCGTTCCTGGAGTGCCCTAAAAATGTTGTCGGAAAAAAACCCCATCCCCTTCCTTGATGGGTGTACCCCATCCTGGTGAAACATGTCCGGATTGTTCCGGTGTAGTCCATGTTTTATGAAGTGTAACCCCGCGCTCTTGCAGTACATTTCTACTGATTTATTTAGTTTCTTTCTGGCCATTTCGATTGAGTGCCTCCTCTGTGCCCCATACCAGACCCTTCTTGCTATTATTTCTGACAGGAAAATCTCGGTTTTCCACCATCTGTGGGCTATGCTATGCAGCGACTTGCAAATGTTCCTCTGTAATTTAACCCTATTTGTGCTCACCAGGTCGTTCCCTCCGAGGTGTATAACCAGGTACTCGGGGGGGGGGGGGGTCCCTGAAACCTATCAGGTCCGACAGCCTGTCGTGAATGTCCTCCCAGTACATTCCCGGGAGGCCCCACTAGGATGTAATTGTGTTTTTGAAATGTAGTCCTTGCTTCACTACTTCCAGCCATCTGCCTGCCCGGGTCACGAAAGAGTGCCCCACTATCCACGCCGATTTGTAGGGTCCAGCCTCTATGGAAACGGGGGAGATAAGTGTTTATATTAGTTCCTACATTATGCATTTTTTAAAACATTGCAACTTCCATCCCTCAATTCTTTTCACTCCCTTTGCTCCCAGGCCCCCCACCCATGCAGTGGTTGCCGCCCCTATTCTGAATGAGTGTGTTCCAAACTCGGCTGGATCCCATCCTGCTTTGCCACCGCCTGTTTTAATACAGCCTGAAACTGGTACCTGCTGAGTGCGCTGCCATCCCTATGTATTAATAGCTGCCCGTCGACCTCTGGTCGGAGATCTAGGAATTCGTGAGTGATGCATCTGGGACAGTGGTCCTTCTCTCTGATACAGTTGAGGTCTATTGCTCTCCCCTTTCCCCGTTTGGTCTGTTTTAGATTTCTTTAGCATTATAGACATCCCCTTGTTTCCCATACTGATATCCCTCCTTGCCAGGCCGTCTCCTGCCACCGTATTACTGGCCACCAGTTCCCCTACCCTGAAAGCCCCGTAATATGCCAGCGCAAATGCTGCCCTGAACAGCGCGGTTTCGTACGTGCTGCTGCATGTATCTCGTAACACTTTTAACAGAATTATCAACTTCCCAAAGTTCACCGGCCTTCTGCTATCTGGTTTCTTCCTCTCTAATTTAGCCCATGCTCTCATAGCATATTTTATTCTAGCGCTGTTGGTTGGGTCCGGTATGCCCGCCACTTTTGTGGTATATGCCACCGCCGCTAGGTGCGCTGCCGCCCAGCTTTTCTTTTTCCCTTTGGCAAATGCCCCTTCGAGAAATTCATACATTTTTTCGGTTGAAATTTTTTCCACCTCTTGCACACCTGTTTCCACCAACACATCTTTTACATGCTTTTCGTACTGCTTACCTGTTGTGTACGTTAGGGCGTTCCTGGTCAGTTTGTCAATGACCCGTTCCGTTCTCTGTGCTTCTCCCACTTCTTTAGAGTCGACCTTGTAGCCAACCGTGCTTTCCTTTCCAGTGCCTCCAACGGGACTCATGCCTTCCGCGGCGTGGGCGTTCTTTCCTTGTCGGCGTCCGGTCTCAGCTCCCTGAATCTCTCCCACTGAAAGCAAGAGATTGCATCAGCCACCACGTTTGCTTCCCCAGCGATGTGCCTCGCCCTTATGCATGTATTCATTTTTAGGCTTTCCAGACTGATTGCCCGCATTAATTCCAACACTATTATGCATGACGCACTTCCTTTATTTAACACGTGCACCACCGCCATGTTATCCGACCATACTGCCAACTCCTTGTTTCCTAGCTCTCCCCCCAATGCGCATAACGCGACCCATATTGGGAAGAGCTCCAGCTTTATGTTTTTTGTCCATTCCGCCACCTGACATGTTTTTGGCCACTTGCCTGCACACCACTGTCTCCCCAGTATTGTGCAAAACCCAAGGCCACCTGCTGCATCAGTGAACAACACCCTTTTCCCTTCCTCATTTACGTGTAAGCGCCATATCACCGACCCATTGAAGTACTTCAGAAATTCTGCCCACACTTCCAGATCTCTCTTGATTCCTCCCCCTAGCCTGACTCTGTGGTGCCCCATTGTAGCCCCTCTTGTTTTTAGCTCAATGCTTCTCTGGAACACCCTCCCCTGCGGTATGACTCTTCCTGCGAAGTTCAGCTTTCCTGCCAGCGCTTGCAATTCTCTCACTTTCACTTTGTTTCTTCCTTGTAGTTCCTTTATTGTCTTCAGCAGATCCGTCCCCTTGTCATCCGGGATCCGGCACACTCCCATGCTTGAGTCAATTTCTATTCCCAGGAATTGGATAGTCTGCGTTGGGCCCATCGTTTTCTCCCCCGCCAGTGGAAAACCCCACTCGCTCGTTATCTCCACAAATTTATCCAAGGTTGCCTTGCATAGCTTTGAACCTTTGGGCCCTACAAATAAAAAGTCGTCCAGGTAATGTACCATCATGGCCTCCCTCATCTCTTCTGTGACTGCCCACTGCAAAAATGAACTTACCCTCTCAAAATATGCACATAAGATGGCGCACCCCATAGGGAGACATTTGTCGATTAAGTATTCCCCCTCCCAATGCATACACAACCATCTTTGAGATCTGCTGTTGACTGGTAACAGCCGGAATGCAGATTTAATGTCTGCTTTCGCCATCCATGCCCCTTTGCCTGCTTTCCTGACCAGTTCTACTGCCTCCTCGAAGTCTGAACATGATACTGTTGCATCGCTCTGGGCAATGCCGTCATTCACCGAGGCCCCCGGGGGGTAGGATAGGTGGTGTATCAGCCTGTATTCCCCTTCATCCTTTTTCGGCACCAGCCCCAGTGGAGAGCATATAAATTCTTCAAATGGTAAGGCTGTAAAGGGGCCCTCCACCCTACCCAGTTCTACCTCTTTTCGGATTTTACTAATCACTATATCTCTGTTCTCGGTTGCAGACTTCAGGTTTCTAGGAATGTCCTGCGCTCCCTGCCCTGTAAACAGGATGTTAAAACCGTCTCTAAAGCCTTGCCTGATCTCATTTGCTGTTTTTTGGTCTGGGTATTTCTGGAGCCACACTTCCATCCTCTCAATTTTTACTGGTGCGGCCCCCTTCCCGCCCCAGTTCTTATTTCCGCATCTCATCACTTCTGCCGCTTGGAGCTGCGGCCCTTGTGCACTTGGAGCTGCTGTGGTCACCCTTACATCTCTCGCACTTGTGGCTGAACTTGCACTTCCATCTCCAGCTACAGGGTACTCCCTTCTCAGAACTCCGACATTGTCCTGGTTCTGCCCGTGTTGTCCCCGTGCTCCCACTGCGCCCCCTCTGCGTTGTTGGGGGCAGGCTGCTCTGCCACCCTCTCTGTGACCCATAGTTCCTGCTCCGAAAATGTTGGTCTCTATTTCTGTCATAGCTGTATTCATATCTTCTGTTATTGTAGCTATAATCAGCTTTGTAATCATTCTGCCAATGCTGCCTTCTCTGCTGCCCTCCTGCGCTTCGCTCCTTGGAATCCCATTTTTCCTTCAGCACATTAAATATGTAGAGATTAAAATTCTCCTCATCCCATCCCATATCCGGAAAGCAGTCCATCTCCTTTCTGAACTCGTGATCGTACGCCAGCCATGCGTCTCCCCCAAATGCCGCGTGTACCTTCAGCACCCTCTGCTGATACGCAACTAATGCTACCCCGTCTTCTGGGAATTTCTGTAATATAATTGTAGACATTATGGTGAAGGCCGCCATACAGTTGTCAAAGTTCCTTACTACTGGCCCCTTTTTCAGTAAGCTTTTCTCGTCCTCCTTAATGTCATCTAGTCCCACATTCATCCCCCTCTTTTGACAATCTAACAATGTGAAAATATCAATCAATTCCTTCCTCCATATTTTCTCCTTTGCTTTGTCATTTATATACCAAGCCATTACCTTCATTGACCTGCCCTGTGCATCTTTACCCATGGTTGGTCTGCCATATTTCGTCATGAGTGGTTCCCCAACTTCCGCCGCTGCCACTGGTGGTACTGCCCCCGGCGGTGGGCACCCTGCCACTGGTGCCGCTGGTGTCCCTGTTGGCACCACCGGTTGTGGGTTGGGTCCTTGCGGTGCCCCCCCTGTGTTTGGCCCTACTGGTGCACCTTGTGGCGCCTGGACTATTGGTGCCCCTTGTGGCGCTGGGACTATTGATGTCCTTTGTGGCGCAGGGACCAGGGTTTCCCAGGGTTCTGCCCCTGCCCCCCCACCCCTCTCTGTTTCTCCCTGCTCACCACTCCTCTCCATTTTACCCAAGCCCTTAAATGATCCCTTTCTTCGTCATCACTGCTTTCTTCAGTTGAAGAATTCCCCTGCTGCTCCTCCCTGGATCCCTTATCACGTCTGCTCTTCTTGCCATTGGTTCTGGGTGACTTACCCGAAACCGTGATGCAATTTTTTAACATTTTTACGATTTTATTCCCAACATCATTATTCACAGTACCTTTTGTTTTTATCTTTTTTTTTCTTCCTCTTGGTAGGTGCCTCTGTTTGTTCCTCCGATCTCTTCGACTCCTCTCTCCCCCTCTTCTGTCCTTGCGGTACCTCGTCTTCTCCTTCGCTGCTGCTGGGCTCTATGAACAGCAAGGGTGACATTGCCTTCGCCCTTTCTTCCTTCTGCATTATCTCCAGCACCCATTGTGCCCCATATACTTTCTCTGCCTTCCTTGCCCATTCTGAGAATTCTTGAGTCCTTTTTGCTCTTCCTTCCGCCATCCTTCTCGTCTGAATTCTGTCAGCCACGCCTTCCTGCTCCTGCACACCGTGCGTCCTCTGCTTCTCCTGGTCTCCTACCACCGATTTTTCTCGCCTGTCTCGCCTGTCCTCGGCGAAAGTGCTCTGTTCACTTGTGTCCTCGTGTTCCGGCACACTGCCCCATCTCCTTAACTGTCCTCTGCTGCTACTTCTGCGTCGCTCCTGTTCCGGCACGGCTGGGCGACTTGTAGCCACTGCGCTTAGACCGAATTAAGAGGATGTGGGAAATGAGTGAGCCCCCAAGAGCAAACGTTTTTCCTTTCCCTTATCCCGGCACTAAGAGCCTACCCGAGAGAGGTGAGCTCTTTACCTGGTTTGTGCCGCCTCTCCTTTTCCTGGCTTACTTATACACCCCAGGCCTTTGTTCCTTCTTGGGGGCCGGGTTTCCCCCCTGGCCCCTTGCTGTTATATTTCGCACCTTCCCCAGGTGCTGTTTCCTGCCCTTTCCTGGGCTTTTGTTTCTTGTGGCGCCATTCGGACGCCCCTCCCCACTGCTTTCGCGCCATTTCCCCCCAACCCGCACCTAAACTCCCAGGCCCTCCATCGTCCCGCATTTCATGCGGCCCGCGGCCTGGGGCATTCTGAGACCGGCTCCAGGAAAAGAACGCTCAAAGCCACCCAAAATACTCATGATACCAAAGTGTTTTCCTTAGTCGTCAATCTAGATTTACATGCGCACTAGTGAGTTAAGCATTCTCTTAAATCTATACTATACTATACTATACTAGTATTTTTTGGCTATATCATCATTGACTTGTATGCATTGGATGTACACATAAGCATGCATTCAAGTGTTTGTTTTGTATAGCGCTCCCTCTGCTTTTTCATTAAAAGATATATATATATATATATATATATATATATATATATATATATATATATATATATATATTTTAACAACAGTGCAAACACGGGTATAGCGCACCGCAGAAACATGCATTCCTCTCCAGAGCTGGTTTCGAGAAAAGGGAAGCATAGAATTCAGTACCCACCAGGGAGAGCAGAAAAACAGTTCCCGAAGGTAAAAAACGCAGCAACATGTCGGGCAACAGAAATGCACAGCTGTGGTCATCCGCACACCACTCCAGGCTTCCCTACCGTCCCAGAGGCACTCGCGTGCAGAAACTTCAGAAGGGCCGCAAACATTCACAGGTCAACGGTTTTATTGCAATATTGAAGGGGTATAATGTTTCGTCTTACTAACATGCACACAAATACAAGCATTTACCCAGAGTGCAGCCAGAGCAGCGGGGCACCATACCGCTTCACATCTGCACTGCACCATGCAGGGGAGGAAGGATAGCTCGGGGGCAACGCATTTGTCTTGGAAGCTGGACAATGCAGCGCAATACAGGTTTGAATGCTGATCCCACGCTTCAAAACCAATCGTTGGTATTAAGCGCATTATGAAAGAACAATTATAATTATAATAATCACTACTTTCCAAAACAGCCTCAAAATATACCTTTCTTCACACACGCAATACAGCCCCTCCACCTCTCCTGCTATCACATGGCTATCCTAATCTTGAATTCTGTCCTGTCAGCATTTTGTAACTCTGTTTCACCTCCCACCTTTTGAACTTTTCAACCTGGTATGTGCGCTGGGACCCTTTGGGTAGGGCCAGCGCAGAACAAACATTCAAATTAAATAATAATATAAAAAGACAGATATGTGGGATTCTTGGCTGTGAGGCTGGAGTGGTGTTGAATTAGTGGTCAGCTTCTGCCGCATTTCACACAATGAAACAGACAACGTTCAAGTGTTGTAACAAAGGTTTGGGAACACAACAACGTGTCCATGTCTGCTAGAACAGTGGGCACGTCACTAAGGGGAGTTGGGAATGTAGCATTTGTAGGTGATTAGCGCCTCCATTCCAAGTTTGCTGATAGGCTGGCGAATCGGATGCTCTCAGAAGCACAAAGGAGAAGCCTAGAAAGCAGGAGTCTACTGTGGTTAGAGCCTGGATTCAATACACTTTCTAGTTTCCCAAGAGAAGAAAACAATGCTCTAATGATGAAGACGATGAAGAAAATGTACATAGTTCACAGTTACAAAGGAATTCACCTCAGGGAACGGAATGTGGACGAGGTCACCGATGGTTGACGACGACCATCGATGGTCAATGGAAGGGGCAATGGACAATAGGATATAGAAAGTGTTCAATTTTGTTGGGAAAAAATGGGTTTTCAGACATTGTTAGAATTTCAGGTGGTGCCGCTCCTTTTTATTGGGCAGTATGGAACACCCTGTACTCTGAACAGCCATTTTGCAATCCTGATTTTAGAGAACAGAGCAACTAACAAGCAAATGTAGAGCAAATGTAGCACAGGAGACCCAAGTCTGCTATTTTGGAAATATCTTACAATTTTGTTTATTTGATAGATGGTGTTTTGTGTTTTGTACATAAAATCCTAACGGTTATCTGATGTATTTCTGTTGATCAGTAAAATGATGAGCAGTATTTGAAAGATTGTTCAATTTCCTCAGAGTCCCTACCAGTCTGACAGCAGCATTTTGGGCCAGTTATAGTTGTTAAATTTGGGAATTTGAGATCCCAGTACATGGCACATTGCAGTAGTCTAAGCTAGCACTGATAAGGGCACCCACTACTTTTCCCCTATCAGTTTTG
Organism: Ambystoma mexicanum; assembly: GCF_040938575.1. Lineage (NCBI taxonomy): Eukaryota > Metazoa > Chordata > Amphibia > Caudata > Ambystomatidae > Ambystoma > Ambystoma mexicanum. The sequence continues at coordinate 295,993,820 of NC_090928.1, read as the reverse complement.
TGGATGAAGAGTATTATGGGGTTAAGGGCAATGATGTTGGGGAAAATACTTTTAGCTGTAATTCCTAGCTGGGGACTGATGGGGAATACTTATCCCAAATCACCTCGAGATATTCATAGCAGCATTATTGGAAAGGGAGGCACCTAAGACTTGATCTTGTTTTTTCCACTGACTCCAACGTTCGGATTCACGCCATCAGCCCAGTTATCTGGACTCTGAGTCTCGCGCTCGGTTTGGCAGTCCTATTTTCATTTCTCACCCCCACTCGCTGCTGATAGGAAGTCCTTCTTCTTTATCGAGGGCCAGCACAAAGGGGTTGGCCTAGCTATACGATGTGTGTTTTTAGAAGACACCTGGTTTGACAGCGCAGCCCTCGAGTGCAGTGGGGGAGATTCCACTGTGCCGAATTTGCACCTAAGTCTAGCCTTTTGTGCCCATCCGGGCCAAGGATTTGCCAGATGGGCTAACTAGTGACATTATTTTACAGCTGGCACCTCCTGGAACCAGGTTTTCAAACAACTTTGCCACCGTCGATCACGCAGCAGACACCGTTAACATATTGGACAGTGCAGTGCTGCATCTTTTGCTGTTGAACACCCATTCTCTCACAGCGCACTGTGCACCAATCTATGATTTGCTTGAAGACCATTCTCCTGATCTCCTCTGTTTTACAGAGACTTGGCTATCGGAAGCCTCTCCCTCGACTCTGATTGCCGCTCTCCCCATGGGGTATACTGTCATCCACTTAGATAGGGAGGCTTCTCAACCTGGGGGAGGGGCTGCAATTATTTTCAAATCTTCACGAGTGCTTGGACATATCCCTCTCTCACACTTTAAAAATTGAGGCTCTTCTTGTGCGTTTTAAAGTTTCGCCTCCTTTCACTTAGCATTATTTGAATATTTACCGCCCCCATGGCCCATTTTATGGGTTCATGGATCCTTTTGTTGACCTGATTGCAGGCTTTCAAACAGAATTTTCTAATCTATTAGTTTTAGGGGATCTCAATATTAGATACAACCTCCCTCAGGCCCCAGGCCACGCTCAGTTTCTGGAGTCCCTGGCTGACTTAGTGCTGGCTCAGTTGGTAACCGAGTCTACTTATCAACATGCAGGCATTCTTCATCTTGTTTTGTCCACTGACTCCAACGTTCGGATTCACGCCATCCGCCCAGTTATCTGGTCAGATCACCATCTCGTCTGGTTTACGATGATGGTTAATACATCTCCCCAACCCCCGCACCCCAAGTCTTGTCCTGCCGCCACCTTTCGGTGGAATTGGCGGACCGCTGATCTTAATATGCCGATTTCCAGCATCACTAATAACTGTGTGTCAGCATCTTATCTTAATCTTTTGACTCTAACTCGGTTTTTAAAGCAGGCTGCTGCCTCAGTTGCTCGGCTCAAGCTCCTTCGGTCCCCCAAGCGCCCGTCAGTGCTGTGGTTCTCAGCAGAATTGATAGCTTCTAGCTGAGGTTAGGCAAGCTGAGCTTATTGGCACCACCCATATGGCCTGTCTGAAAAATGCATTTTTCAGAAACTTACCAACACTTACCATACCTTAATTAAATTCGAAAAGCAGACTTTTTTACAGGCAGGGTTCTGTTAGTGCTTAATGAGTCCAAAGAGCTGTTTGCCGTGGTCAAATCATTTTCATCCACAGCTCGAATAGTACCCAGGGTGACAGCTTCTCAAACCCTGTGTGACTCGTTGGCTAATTCTTTTTGTTTCCAAAGTCACAGGCATTCGGGATTATATACAAATGCCCTGACTGGCAGCACCATTGATTGTGACAAAGCCAGCAAACAAGCTCAGCTTTCCTGGTCATGTTTCCTGGAATTCTCCACTGTGGAGGTGGCTAGGGTGATTGGCCGGCTGAAATCTGCTAGCCCGTCAGACCCGATTCCAGTAGTAGTGCTTCAAGAGATTCTTCCGGCAGTGTTCACCTGCGTTACAAACGCAGTGAATACCTTGTGTATACAAGGCAGTATTCCGCCAGAGCTCAAGCAGGCTATTCTTCCTCTTTTGAAAAAACGCTCACTGGACCCTCTTGTTATTGCTAATTACCAGCCTATCTCTCTGTTCCCTTTGTTCATGAAATTATTGGAATCTTTGGTGGCACCCCTCCTTTCATCATTCCTGGCACAATCTTCTGGTCTTGATCCCTTTCAGTCAGGCTTCCGTCCAGGGCGAGGTACCGAGAGTGTCCTGGTGTCGGTACTAGATGATCCTACCTCGCTGGCCGATCAAGTTGGTGTGGTAGCCCTGATATTGCTTGATCTATCTGCGGCTCAAGACTCGGTCGACCATGGCATTCTCCTTGTCTGGCTAACCGCTGAAGGCCTCTCAGGAACCACCCTGGACTGGTTTTCCTCTTTTCTATCTTAAAGGGGCACCAGACACTCTCTACCACTTTTCTCTCTAACTCGCACTCTCAATCCTGTGGTGTTCCCCAAGACTCAGCCCTGTCCCCTATGTTGTTTAACATCTATGTTCAGCCGCTGGTTGCTCTCATCCGCTCTCGCGGCGTCCGCTGCTACACCTATGGCGACGACACCCATATCCTGCTCAAGTTGGACCAGGATAAGACTGAGGTGTCTGCATGGCTGGATGAGTGTCTGGTGGCTGTGGAGAGCTGGATGGGTAGCAACTGGCTAAAGCGGAATGGGAACAAGACAGAGCTACTGGTGATGGGTTCTTCCTCTAAGACCGCTTCCTGGGATTCTTCCTGTTGGTCGGCTGTTCTTGGGACTCTCCTACTCCGGTGTCCATGGTGAAGAACTTGGGAGTTTATCTGTCCACTCCCTTTCAATGGCAACTCAGGTGAGTGCTGTTTGTAAGATGTGTTTCTACTCCCAGAGGGTACTCGGGAGGATACACCTTTTTCTACCTGCTGCCCTTCGCTCTCAGGAAGTGGCGTCCCTGATTACTAGCCGCATTGACTATTGCAATGCTCTCTATCTGGTCCAGACAAAAGGTCTGGTCCAGAGGCTGCAGCGTCTGCAAAACATGGCAGCTAGAGTTGCCAAGGGTTCTACGTATGGAGCTCATATGAGCCCGGTTCTCCACTCCGTTCTCCACTCCCTTCACTGACTGCCAGCGGCCAATAGGATCAAGTTCAAAGCCCTCTGCCTGGTACATTGGCCTTCTATCTCCAAGGGGCAGAATACTTGCAGAATAGGTTCCAACCATACATTCCAGGCCATCTGTTGCGATCTAGAACAGCCAACTTTGTAATCATACTCACATTCTGGCGATTTCGGGTTTGGTGCCGGGCCTTATCCTTGGTGGCAGGAACTCTCTGGAACGACCTCCGAACAGCTCTTCAGAGCACAGAGAACCACCTTCAATTTTGTCAGCTCCTAAAAATGCTTCTCTTCTAAACTGGTTTAGTGGTCATTCCCGAGCATCCTAGTGCCAAGATACCTTCGGATGAACGTGCGCTCTACAAGAATTGCTAATAATAATAATAATAATAATAATAATATGGGAAGGTCAGGGATCAGATATTTCTTTTTTGGGGAGATTGGAAAATAATCTCTTTTAGCTGTTTTCCATCACAGCCGATTCTTTCTCATCCAAACCGCTACCTAATCCAAGCACTCAAAAATGATTGGATTTGTCCATGACTGCCATCCAATGAAACATAAAGTTGAGTGCCGTCTGTGCATGGATGGCAGCCCAGATCTAAAGAGGAGACCAAGCGAATAAGGGGTCCCAAACAGACATTAAAACATATGGGTGAGTATGGGGAGCCCTGCAGAACTCCACACTTGATGTCTACTTGAGAATGTCTAAACTCACTTAAGATCAATGTCTCTTTTCTTACAAAACCACCTCAAGGCTGTATCTTAGAATCCAACAATATCTGACAATCTGGTGTGGCATATCAAGTGATCAGTATTAATGAATGCTGCTGAGAGGTCAAGTTGGAAAAGCAGATACAAACTTCCTACATGCACCCCGTGAAGAATATTTCACCAGACTTCAATTAGGGTGCTCTTAATCCCATAGTGGAGGGTCGGATGAAAAAACCTAATTGAACCGGGTCCAACAGCGTGTACTGGGGCAGATGCTATTGATGTTTGCTTATTAAAGTCATATCGCCAGCAAAGTTATGGTGGGCTTAAAAGGCTTGAATATCTTACCCTAAATTGTGAAAGCAGAATTAGCCATGTCAGCAAAGTTGTGCCCACACAACCCAGTAGCCATTGCTGGAAGTTCCGTTCCAGTTAAGAGCCAAAAGGGCAACTCATTCTGGGTATGCAAATGAGCTCAATTTTCAATACTTTGCTCCAGGAACATTTATTTTCCAGTGCTATTTTATGCATCACATTTCTTCAACCCAAGACAGACATCTTTCAAGTATTCAGACAACTGCATACATGTTTCACCCTTATTAGGGACCAGCAGTACAGTCTGAATCCTTGTTGTCAGAGTATTGGGTCATGGGGTGCAATCCTGTCTAGTTGCCCCAGTCCTATACAGTATTTTGTAGAGGACTGTGAGGTTTGTAATGGGGTGAACATTCGGTAAAATATATGGATCCAATGATGTTTTTGAGGAGCAGTTTTTGAAGCTTTCTGAAAACAACCACCTACTGCGAGAGAGCGAAAATATCTTTTATCAAAGGCCGAGCTGTCTGCTCCAAGACGGGATCACTTTCAGCCTATGGGAGTTTAATGTTTTTTCAGAAAAGAGAAAAGAGTGTGTCACTTGACACAGGTGAGAAATAATGTTATGGGTGAGGTTGACATTCTCTGGAGGATGACATTGTGTCCACGGGATTGTCTGGATAGGACTAGAGTGCGAGAACATTTTGCGCGCCCAGGAATTGGAGTGCACATCTCTCAGTCAAATAAGCCATTTTGTAGATTGAGGTTGCATTGCCCTTTTCCAACACTGGTGGTTCACCAACATTTCATTACTGGGGTCTGGATGTGGATCAGCATGACTATGAGGGGGTTGTGGAATTGACAACGATGCTGTAGAGTCCATGATGCTAGGCTGATAACATGATAAATTTGCCGTAAATATATTCGAAAAACCATTGGAGCATTTCACGCAGTGCATAGCATGATGATTATAGAGAGCCATGCATACAGTTGTATGATTTAGGTTATAAGTATGCAGTTCTGTTTTTAATGAAGTCGTAATAACCCTTTTTTTTGCTATTTAGGTGGTATTTTGGTGCAATCAAGCGAACAGATGCAGAGAAACAGTTAACATTTCGTGGAAATAAGACTGGAACGTTCTTAGTCCGCGAAAGCGAAAGCCAGAAAGGAGACTTTTCACTTTCAGGTATGTCCTGTACCCGTGTCTCAAGGGATAGGCACACTGAATACATTCAGAGTTATAAAGCATGATATCATTTAGAAGCTCTGATTCTTTCCTTGGCTGAGTAGCCATGTTTCGGTACACATGGTCTGCTGCAGGGTTTATTTGGAGAGTATACATTTACTAACCACGGGCCTTCTGCTCCCTGCATTAAATGAACACTTCTCAGATGTAAGTCCCCAAGCAGTGTTCAAAGAAAACATGGCAAAGAGGAAGTGCTTTTTTTGGTAGTCTAAACATTAGTATGTGTGAACATTTGAGAGTGCTTGCCACACAATTAGGAAGTGAAGGATGTCCCTTTGATTTGGGTGTTGTGGGTTAACTTCTGGGACATGGCTGTAATTGAGAAAGACTGATTCAAGGAATAATCAAATCAGAATATTGCGGAATATCTGGGGTGTATTTGTAGATTATACCCGAAATAGTGGCTCAGAGGTGATCAAACAACAATTGTCTTTTTGCAGTGAGCTGAGCAATGGCGCTTTCCCCTGATCTTTAGAGATATTAAACCCTTTGGGTCTCATCAGGGCCCTGGCGATATCCATCGCAAATGGCGGTTAAGCCCTATTCTCCATTGGGCCCAATGGACTCAATGGGGTTTTTCGCTGCTATTAGCGCTGACGCAATTGACCAGTTTTTGAGAATCTAGGGTGTATCCTGGATTGGTTTTGCTGTACATTTCGGGTGATAATGATCAGAGATTTATACGTGAATGACCCTTTTTTGTTTTGAAAACAATTTCTCCCGGAAATGTGAAATCAATTATAGGTGCACTTCATTAGAATGGCAGCACTTTCACAATAAATCAAGGTGCAGCATAACGATGGAGGAAGCACACTTTAAAGAGATTATTACACAATTTGCAATGATGACATATAGACTGAAATCTCTATATAGTTATCAGCTGGTCCAAGTCCAGTTAGCAACGTGAACTATTAATTATCAGCAAGCCGTGTTTAAAACTGGGTGAATTACCTTTGCCAATTGTGTGTCGTGCTATGGAAACTGCAGCCAGAGAATGCGCGTGCGTGTCTTCGTGGTCTCCTCACTGCACGTTTCGACCAGTTCTAGATAAACCACAAGGGACAGGAAAATACACATAGCGATAAAATAATTCTGTAAGGACCAAATTATGAGTGGCCAACCCTAAGGAGAAACAAAGCCAAGAACCATATTACAAAACGTTGTGTAGCCAATATTGTTCCATAAATGTACATTTAGCTTTGATCTTAAAATAAATAAAACTTTGTGTTGCTGGGGCAAAGCACCAGACGGCTTACAAAAATACCTGTGCTTTCTCTCTAGTTGTCGTAAGCTTCAATGTGTTTGTCTTGTAATGTAACCAGAACATTTTCACGAACACATCCCCTTATGCCCTACCGCAGGCGTGCATGTGGTAGTCATGCGTTGAAGGGTTTATCATGTTACTGTAAGAAGAGTCTTCCAATTGAGTTGTTGGATTTTGATCTGTGCGGGTGTCTAGGTTTCTTCCCTATATTGGTGTAAGGAGGAGGCGCTCTGTTCTCTTTCTTCTACCATGACTTTTCCTGGTCCCCGATGTCAGCCCCTGCAATGCAAATGTATAGCCAGCAAAGCAGTGTCTCCACCCTGTGATTTTGCTGATGGGAAAATGAAGAGACGTTAAAATCAGAATTGTAATCCACAGTGATGTACACTGGGCTCAGCTAGGTTGGCAAATTCGTTTTTTAGATGGTCTTCTATCGAGACATATGTGTTATTTTTCAGTTCCATGTTTGCCAAAATTGTGAGAGCTTAGATATGGGCTAAACAATAATAGTTAGCTCTGCATACAAAAAAAGACCAATATAAGTTCACTTCTGAAAGAAAACCAGTAACGCCACAAGCAGCGATTTTTCTTGCTGTCCTGATTCGGACTAGCATTTAAGTTTTAAGTGCTTCGGCAAAACCTCAGCAACATGGGGCCCAAATGGGGCTGACCCACTTCCAGGGAGATAGGTATTGTGCTATTTTCCCGGACGTCAGAATTCTTAAAAAATAGTACCAGATAATATCACACTTCTTCTCTCATTAAGGTATTATGTTACTGTCAAGGACCATTACCTCAGATCCCTTTACCGTAGTCAGCAATTTGCATACTTCCCATTTCACTCACCCGGGTTCAGGCTCTTTGTGCCTGGTTTAGGCCGGTCATGCATGATAGCAGAACCTTTGAGAGGTTGGCTTACATACAACAAATTTGGCAAGGAATCCTATCAAAACGCAACTCGAAGCAGCTTATATTTTCATCTCCTGTGATCACCTAAAGATACCAAGCCACACCAGTCCACCTTTTTATTGCGTTTTGCCAAAAGCTCATGGTTTGTTCCCTCCAACGGCATAACCTGCGAGATCCTCCCGTTCCCTGGTATCAAGGAGTTTAAAAATTGGGAAAGGTCTCACCTGGGGTGTTCCAGACACCAACATCCTTCATCGTTGAATCTCATATCAAAGCCTAATACTGTGTGGGTGACAAAGCACTGAATTAGGAGGAGACAACTCACACGCAGCAGGATTAAAAACCGTTGACCTTCAATGACTGTGAACGAAATTATCCAAAGAGTTCAGTCACTGGTGCTGTCAAAGGTGGACTGCTGTATTATCCTGCTAATAGGGCTTTTCCAGAAAAGAGACAGCCCACATGCAGAACAAGCAAAACACAGCAGCATGACAATGTTTTGGCTTGAGAAATCACGACCATATTTAGGGTGCCCTAAAACGTCTGCCGTGGTTCCCTATGCAACATCGACTCGATATTAAGACTGTGTATACAGCCAGGAGTGCAGTGATGAACTGTGGACCAAAATAAACTGGGGAGCGGCTAATCAATTACAGACCCCAGTGAAATATGGGATCCAGAACATCAAACAGCCCCACACTGCAGCCTACAAACTAAAAAGATTCGGGAAAAGGAACCTGGATGGCTGGCCCAGACCTGTGGAATGCCTTACCCTAGACACCTAGGAAGGCATTACTTTTAAAAGGGGCCTTCCTCAATAGCAGCTAGCCAGGCTTATGCTCTGGCTCATACATTTGCAGTTATATTTGCCGGAAAGATGTTTTAAGCTAGGAAGATATGGGGCCTCATTTCGAGATTGGTGGTAGTCATGGCGCTATTGACGCCATTACTGCCACCAATAACGGGTCCGGCACCGGTGTTGTGCAATGGGAAGTTACCGGTGTAGTCCGACCCTGGCGGGACCGGTAAATCCCCATTGCACAAACCCTTCCCCATTCCCATTTGAGCCCCCATAGGGCTCAATGGGAATGAGCCCCGATAGGGCTCAATGGGAATGGGGAGGGCGCTAATAACGGGCTTGCGACTTGCAAGCCCATTATTAGCGCCCTGGTCCCTGCCAAGGGACCTTGGAATAGGGCGGTAAGGGATTACCGGCACTGGTCTCCTTACAGGTGCCCGGTATCCCTTACCGCCCACCTTGTAATGACCCCCACTGTCTTGTTTAATATTTCAAATGCCTTGCATTGTCCCTGCCAAGTAATTACACCCACCCTTAGGCGACTGCTCCCTTCCCTCTCTCCACCCCATCCCCCTTTTTCCTTGATGCACTCTGAAGTATCCTCTATAAGTGTGGCGCACTACAAAACGCGCAATAAATAAATATATTTCTGATGTTTGTTAATCTGCTTAGAATCACATGCTGTGCATAGGTCCGACATGCAGTGGTCACTGCGGAGTATTGCATTTTGTTTTTCGTAGTCGAAAAGGGGACGTCGACAAGGCGTGTCTCTAACACTATCCCTATAGTCACGTGCGTTGCACCCACAATCCCTCACGCATCGAGGTCCCTCAGATTGTTTTTTTCCGCCCAGCTTCTGGTCGCCTTACGCGGAGGTCCTAGAGAGACATTGCAAATACTTACTACGGACCTCGGTCCTTAATTATACATATTATATTGTTAAAGATCCCTCCACTCGACGTTAGCTGTGAAGCTGTTTCTCCGCCGAGCAAGTTTTCGACGGAGGGGAAGAGACGGAGGGGATCCTTCGGCGCTGCCGAACACGTGGCCTGGCCTCGCCGGCCAACATACAGTAGGGAGAGTAGGGGTTCGAACTTTTATCTTCTCTTTGAGAATGTCTTTCTTTCTCCCCTATCTTTCCTTTGGGGTTGTTATCACCAGTTATTATTGCCTCAGCTATGGAGAGGACACCTTTTAAGTTTTGCCCACGCTGTAGGGGCAAATACACTTGGAAGGATAAACACAAGCTCTGTAATCGTTGCTTGCCCCTCGATCATAAGGAGGACAGCTGCGCGGCCTGTAAGCTCTTGAAACCAAGAACTCTTAAAGAACGTAAAGTTACGAGGTGGGCGGACTACGCTATGTCGAAGTCAGTTTCCTGACCCGCCGCCGCTGTTACAGAAAGTGACGAGGAGGGTGATAACTCGACGTCTGTTACGGAAGTCATTAACCCCCAGAAGGAGCGCTCCTCGACGTCCGTCCCCGGCCCCGACGGGCTCGGCTCACGCCCTGCTTATGGGGATGAACACCCCGGCGACAAGGAGGCACATAGACCCCATAGGCCTAAGCACACAACCCACGGCTCTTCTTCATCGAAGACGAAGGATCCATCAGCGCCGAAGGGGACGCAGGGCACTCTGGCGTCTACCTCAGACTGTAAGGGTCTCAAGCCCCACCCCGCAAACGCAGCCGCGACCAGCGATTGGGCTTTCATCAAACACGGGCGCTACCTCAAAATCATCCGACGTAACGCTCCATAGAGCGGCCGTCGAGAAACAACGCGTAACGCAGGCAACGTCGACACCAGAGCCCTCTACTGACGAACTCGTTGTCGAGAGCCTGGCGAGAATTGTTTCCGAAGACAAACGTAAGCGGACGACTAAACAGACGTTGAATACCACACAAAAAGCTATAGAAACGCCGAAAAAGCACAAAAGTAGCCAGGAACTGCCCCCTTCATCTAAGGGCACTTCTGAACTACCGGAGGGCTTTTCTGAGGGCGACAGAAACCTTTCTTCGACGTTGTGGGAGCGTTCTAAGCGTTTGGAAGGTGAAAACTCTGATTTCCCCCCTCTAGACTATTCAGGGGTCCCCCATGAGACCCTTGAAAGACTCCATTCTTTTTTTTTTTTTTTTTTTTTTTATTGAAATATAGCTGAATTTAATCAACTTTTTTCAAAAAGAGTTTACATATTTATAGTAAAAGATGCAACATGAACATTAACCTGATTAATAAAATTACATCATTGTGTAACCCATCTAATCTGTGACATAGGAAAAATATGAGCCACATTTTTTTTTTTGTATGGAGAAAATGGAAAGGTTTTTGGGAAGCCAAAACCCACCCACACACAAAAGACCAAGAGAATGGCCCCAGGATGACCCTAGGGTCAAAATCCCTAGGCTGTTTCCCCTTTCCACAGACGTATATGAACTCACTGAAGAGGAGCAATACCTCCAGGAAGATGAGGAGGATTTGGGTGGAGAGGAAGAACATGAGGAAGAGGGGTTTGAAGAAGATCCTTACACTAGTGCAGGAGTTTTTGAAGAAGATACAGCTACCTCGCAGCCCTGGCAATCCCCATCAGTGCAGCCTTGGCAATCCCCATCAGTGCACTCAGACCCTGATGCCTTTCACCCTTCTCCTCCCAAGGATTCACCTATTGGAAACACCTCTCCCATAGATGACCAACCTTCACTTAATGCACTATTGCGCAAGGCAGCAGCGCATTTTGAAATAGACACAGGGGAAACTCTTCCTGACATAGACTTTGTAGAAAAAGTTATTAAAGAAAAAGCCCCTGTTAGTCAGTCTATTCCGCTCCTGGCTTCTATAAAGAGAAGAATAACTCCTTCCCTTTCCAATCCTGCATTAGTCAGAGGGGTCAACCCTCGGATAGAAAAGCTCTTCAGCCCTTCGTCCTCTGACCCCTTGTACATCAGAGGACATTCTATTCCGGACTCCCTTGTAGTTACTAATACAAGGAAAAGAGCGGGGGTACCACTATCCACTAGTGAGGCACCACCTGACAAAGAGGGCAAGAAGCTCTATGCACTTGGGAAGAGAATCACGACCTCCGCAGCCTTCTCAACTAGGATTGCAAATAACAATTCCCTACTAGCTAGCTACGCAGATGCACAGTGGAGCAAGCTGCGCAGCGAAGCAGAGGACGCACCAGAACCCCTGCGTTCACGCCTGTTAGCTATCATCTCAGAGGGAACTCTTGTAAACCAGGGCATCGTAAAGAACTCCTTAGATGCCGCAGAGACGGCTGGCCGTTCCCTGGTTCAGGGAATACTTCTCAAACGCCATGTCTGGCTGCGCAATTCGGGATTTAAGCCGGAAACCCAGGCTTCCCTGATAAATAAGCCCATAGAACAAACACATCTGTTTGGGAAAGCAGTTGATGAGGCCCTAGAACATGCGAAGAAGGAGTTTTATACCATCAAGACTCTTGACCAAATTTCTAGGCCCCCTAACAGACGCGGCTATGGCAATAGACGCTCCTTTCGTGGACAATGCCAGCAAAACCAACAGCAATTTTACTCTGCTACCAACTGGCCCTCTAACCAGGGTAACAACCAGTTCAGTCAAAGAGGCCAACGCCGTGGCAAAGGAAGAGGTCGCGGCTCCAGCCCCAAAGGTTCCATGCCCAATATCAACAAATGACCCGATGATTCGGGTCCCCTCCCATGCATCACCGGTCGGGGGCCGGCTAACATCGTTCCTATCAGCATGGGAGGGAATATCGTCAGACCGCTGGGTTTTATCCACCATAGCCCACGGATACTGCATTGAATTCAACGGTTCCCCGAAGTACAGACCCCCACGGAACCGACGCATGACACCGGAACACCTCACCATTCTTCTTCAAGAAGTAGAAGAACTACTGAAAAAAGAAGCTATAGAGGCTGTACCCCTATCTCAGGTACATGAAAGATGCATACTTTCATATTTTAATGTTGCCAGCGCACAGGAAATACCTCAGGTTCAAGATAGAGAACAAGCACTACCAGTTCAGAGTACTACCCTTCGGGATAGCATCTGCACCAAGGGTATTCACGAAAGTACTGGCAGTGGCAGCGGCCCACCTACGCAGGTTATCCATCCCGGTATACCCTTACCTCGACGACTGGCTCATAACAGGGGATTCTTACGAAACATGCTTCTCCAATACCCAAAAGACCGTAGACCTTTTGTCCCAACTGGGCTTCTCCATCAACGAAAAGAAGTCCAGCTTAGACCCCAGCCAAATCAAACAATTCCTAGGGGCTCTAATTCGAACAAAGGACGGCCTTGTCTTCCCCTCCAACGAGAGGGTCCAAAACATGCTGTTTCAGATCCCCCATTATGTGGCAGGTCGAGAGGTGACGGTACGCAAAGCAATGCGCTTGCTAGGGATGATGGCGTCATGTATTTATTTGGTACCTCACGCGCGCCTGCGCATGCGCCCAATGCAAGAGTGGCTCTACAGCCAGTGGTGTCAGGCCAGCGGACAATGGGACGATCTAGTGGTGGTCTTGCAGGCCTTGGTTCTCTCGCTACGGTGGTGGACAAAAGAAAACCTGTTATTAGGGAAAACCTTTGCCACACCCGCAGTGGAAGCCACTCTAACCACAGACGCATCCCTTACAGGATGGGGGGCTCACCTATCCCATCAGACTGCTCACGGAGCGTGGACTCCGAGCCTAGCATCCAAGCATATAAACCTGCTGGAACTACTAGCGGTGTTCAAAGCACTGAAAGCCTTTCAGGAACACCTACAAGGAAAGACAGTGATGGTCCTCACAGACAGCACCACAGCCAAGTACTACCTCAACAAGCAAGGGGGCACTCACTCTCCAGGACTGTCCAAGCTGTCCCAGAATATATGGAAGAGGGCTCTCAAACACAACATGTTTCTACTATCACAACATGTACCAGGGGAACTCAATCTGCTAGCAGACAAACTCAGCAGAGACTTCCCCCTACCCGAAGAGTACGAATGGCAATTGCACGAAGACATCGTCTTAGACGTCTTCACGCAATGGGGGTTCCCGAAAATAGACCTGTTCGCAACTCTGGAGAACTCACAATGCCAAAGTTACGCCTCCAGGTACCCCCAGAACCAGTCCAAGGGGAACGGTCTGTCGATTCAATGGTCAGGGAAATTTGTTTACGCCTTTCCCCCGACTCCCCTTCTCAACAAAGTGGTACACAAGATGCACCAGGAGCAGGTTACCATGATACTAGTGGCACCAATGTGGGCCCGGCAGCCATGGTTCGCTCACTTGATGGAGATGTCCCTATCTCCCCCAGTGAAACTTCCGTGCCCGTACAACATGCTGTCACAGGACAAGGGCAGGACACTGCATCCATGCCCTCAGACCATGAACTTAGCAGCCTGGCTCCTGAGATCATATAATTTGGACATTTACAACTCCTGCAGAGATGTATGGACATCCTCAGGGAAGCCAGAAAACCTAATACTCGCCACTGCTATTCTAGCAAGTGGAAAAGATTTGTCATCTGGTGTAGAGGTAAGAGCATCAACCCGGTTGACTGCTCTCCCACTAACATTGTTCTGTACTTGACCCATTTACTGGATTCAGGTCTAGTCTTCAATTCCATTAAAGTCCACCTAGCGGCACTTTCTGCATACACCACTTCCCAACTTAAAGTGTCGTGGTGGAAGATACCAGTTATCAAGGCCTTCATGGAGGGGGTAAAGAGAATACACCCTCCGATAGCTAACCCAGCTCCCGGATGGGACTTAAATGTGGTACTTTCTAGACTCATGGACCCTCCTTTCGAACCCATGCACAAGGCAACTCTTAAAGACCTCACTCTTAAGACTGCTTTCCTAATAGCTATCACCTCCATTAGGAGAGTAAGTGAACTACAGGCTCTTTCTGTACTAGACCCCTTCGTAACAGTTCACAAGGATAAGGTGGTTCTACGCACACACCCAAGGTTTGCACCAAGATTCATCTCGAAATTTCATGTAAACCAGTCAATAGAACTACCAACGTTCTTTCAAAACCCTTCCAGCTTGGGAGAAAAAAGTCTGCATACACTAGATGTACGCAGAGCTGTCATGTTCTACATGGAAAGAACCAGACCACTGAGAAAGACTAATCAGTTCTTTGTCTCTGTGGCAGCAGGAAGAGAAGGAGATGCAGTTTCAAAGTCCACTATATCTAGATGGATTGTTCAATGCATCACTCTCTGTTACACTCTTGCTAAGAGAGAACTACCCTTCAAGCCAAGAGCACATTCCACTCGAGGCACTGGGGCTTCCATAGCGTTCATTGCAAATGTTCCCCTTGAGTCCATCTGCAAAGCGGCTACCTGGAGTTCTGTGCACACCTTTACAAAACACTACTGTTTAGATGCACACTCTAGATCTGACTCCCAGGTGGGACAGGCAGTATTAAGACATCTTTTCTCTACTGTTCCTTCTCATAACCCACCGCCAACTCCGGGTACTGCTCGCTAGTCTATGCACAGCATGTGATTCTAAGCAGATTAACAAACATCAGAAGACAATGCATTACTTAAAAGCATTTCTGATGGTTGTATCTACTTAGATTCACATGCGCCCACCCTTCCTCCCCGCTCGGATGGAAGGAACATAGACATCCTTTTCTATATTTCTCTCTTTTCTGTACTCACTCACGTCTAGAAGGCTCCCTCAGGGCAGAAAAATACAAACAGAGGGACCTCGACGCGTGAGGGATTGTGGGTACAGCGCACGTCACTATAGGGATAGTGTTACAGACACGCCTTGTCGACGTGCCCTTTTCGACTACGAAAAACAAAATGCAATACTCCGCAGTGACCACTGCATGTCGGACCTATGCACAGCATGTGAATCTAAGCAGATACAATCATCAGAAATGCTTTTACGGTAAGTAATGCATTGTCATTTGGCCTGCCCTGGATCAACACCTTGTGGATCTGAATTCTCAGTTCTCTTTATGTGCAACTGCTTGAGCAAAATCTAGAGCAAAAAGCTCCTTCCAGAACGCATTTGCATGCTAGGAACTGTACAGGCGGAAAAAGTGGACCCACATGTCCACGAGCATGCTAAGTGATGTTGGCTAGCAAGACAAGATTGAGAGACCCATGCGTCGGCCTTAGTCATGGTTCTTCTAATACATTTCATTCATTTTTCAAATTGTGATTGGGCAGCAATCTTTCTTTTTCAGAAAAAAAATAGCATACACGTTGATGCTTGTATTTTCTCTTAGACAGCACCCCATGTGTAAAACGAATTAGTGGTACTCTGGGCTTGTCTGGTCAGGAGAAGTTGGGAGAAAAGGCTTGGCCTACAACGTGGCGAATTAAGGGTTTGTTGAAAATCTCTGTTGGTTACATTTAGTTTCGTTTCACAAGCTGCTCCTATAGTTCAAAGACATCTTTCAAATTTGTTCCACAATCACAGACGTGTGTCCCTTTTATTTGGGATTGTCAAATGTAATTTCTTTTCTCTGAATTCTTAATACAGTCCACCTTACCACACCCTTTATCTAATTCAATGTTATTCCTTCGAACAGTGGCATCTCTGTACTATGACAAAAATATTTCCCCCTGTAAACAGGCTTACTCATTTTATATATCCAGTAGGGGTGTACAGAAATGCGGCTTCGAGTAAGTATTTGGATGAATTCTGCCTGGAAATTAGATATTCGGCGTTCGGCTGAATTCTTTTTTTTAAAATAATCTTTATTTTGTTAAGTGAACAACAGTAGCCATCATAGAAAATCAACATTTCCATATAGGAAATATTACAGCTTTAACGTTCACCGTATTTTAACTCCCCTCCACCCCCCACCCCCAGCATCCCACAACCATTTTTGGTGGTGGTTCTGAACATATATGTTGCACTCAGGGTCCAGGTTCCATCCGTCAGATGTACATGTGGGGTTTTCTCGACTCACGTTCATGTCCATCATTTTATTTACAGTACAGAGAAGTTACGGAGCAGGGCAGGTTTATGGTAGTAATGATCTCTCTCCGTAACAAATACGTGAAACGGGAGCCATGTGTTTGCATATTTCTGATATGTGCCAGTTGCCAATGCGAACACTTTTTCCAAGGACTTAATTCCCCACATCTCAACCCACCACATTGCTAGTATAGGGCTAGTATAGGGCCTTGTTCTGACTTCCAGTTATGTGCCAAAGTGATTCTTGCTGCAGTAAGCATGTGAGTGATCAGAGTGGCTCTCTCGCGTCATACACTCCCTCTGCCACCACTCCCAGTAATATCACCTTTGGGCATAGGGGTAGCTGCATTCCCAAAATCTCTTGTATGTGACTCAGGATTTCTTTCCAGTATATCTTTGCCTTTGGGCACGTCCACCACATTGGCCCCATGTCTCCCACTTGACCACACCCCCTCTAGCACTCCACTGGGATCTCTGGGTTCATCGCATGTAGTCTATGGGCCTCATTACGACCCAGGCGGTAAGTTACCGCCTGGGCCGTGACTTTACCACCATGGCGTAAACTACGTTTACGCCATGGTGGTAGGCGGACTTACCGCCCCATTCCAACCTTGGCGGGGCGGTAAATCCCCATTTTCCCATTTTCCCTTCCCCATTCCCATTTTGCCCCATAGGGCATAATGGGAGTGGGGAAGGCGTTAATTACGGTGGCGTAATTAACTCCATGGTCCCTTAGCGCCATGGATTTTAACACCTGCTAAAAGCAGGTGTTAAAACCTCCATGGCGCTAAGGGACCTCGTACTCAGGCGGTAAGGGTCGGCGCTGTTTACGCCGCCGTAAAACCCTTACCGCCTGAGTCGTAATGAGGCCCTATGTGGCTTCATATACCACTGCATATAAATCTGCATATACCACTGCATAAGTCCCATCCAATACGTGGTAGAGTCTCAAAATGGCTTTCCCGGGGGATCCTTCCTTCATGGTAAGTGCTAGCCCCACAGGGTCTCTCCTGGCAGCTGCATTGCACTCTCTGTTCATAACCCAGTGCCTAACCTGTGCATAGGCACCTGTACCTTTCTTGTTCGGGTAGTGAGAATTTCGTTCTGCATTCTTCAAACTTCAGACCTTTTGGAAAAGGTTGCTCAGTGTTAGTGTAACTTGTCCCAGCCAGTTTGCCCAGAAGCCCGGAACCTTCCCCGGCGAGAAGACCAGGTTGTAGCCCATCAGGGTCAGGGGGCCCATCTCCAGCTTTATTTTCTTTGCCCGTAATGCCTTAGCCGAGTAGCGGAGTCTATTCGTTGTTGACTCTTATAGGGGTCCTCTCACGCCCTTGATTTCAGAAACCCCAGGCTCCCCAGCAAAATATCATTGAGCCAGTTGCGCTGCCATAAGGTACTGGGACATCTCTGGGACCCCCAGACCACCCATACCTGGGCCCCGAAACAATACCTTCTTAGACACATGTAGTTTCCTACCGCCCCAGATGAAACAGGTTATTCCTTTCTGTAGTTGGAGGATCATTTGGGTTGGGTTGGAATCTATATTGGTAGGAAACTCGAAACATATAGGAATCTGGATAGGCACGTCATTTTTATAGCTGTAATCCAGGCGAACCATGAGAATTCCTGCAACTCCCATCTCTTGAGATCCCCATGCAAATTCCCCAGGAGATCCGGGATGTTGCCCGCAAAGAGCCCCTCATATGTGGGGGCAGTTTCACCGCTAGGTACGGCAGGGAGCTCGGGTCCCAAAGTAGAGGGTAGATCTTGCGCCAATGCACTACCATTCCCAGATCCTGCGTGATATTGAGCGCCTTGCATTTCACATAGTTAATGCGGAAGCCAGAAGCCCCTTTGAAATCGTCCAACAGGTCCATCACCCTCGGGAGGGAACGCCCCGTATCTCACAGGCACAACAATGAGTCATCTGCATATAGTGCTATTTTATGTTTGGTCCCCTTGACAAATATTCCCTTTATCTATGGGTCTGCATTGATTGACTGTGCCAGGGGTTCCATCGCCATGGCGAAGATCAGGGGCGAACATGTACACCTCTGCCTCGTGCCCCTCGGTATAGGGATCAATTCAGAGAGATATCCATTATCATGTAGTTTTATAGTCGAGATTCTGTAGTTGGCCAGAATTATCCATGTGAAGGTTTCCCCGCAACCAAACCCCTCCAGCGTAAGCCTGAGATAGTCGCAGTCCATACTGTCGAAGGCCCATGTGGCATCCAGCGCTAGCATAGAGAACTTCTGGTCCGTTCTCCTGCCCCATATTATCAGATTTACTGCTCTCTGCACATTATGTGTTTTGCTAGCTTGTGCCACGCTGGAATAGCGCTGTGACATTTGTGAAAATATTTAAATTGCATTGTGAAACCTAGGCATTTCTCCCTCTTTACAGGACTCTCAGACCTAGGTGTGTTATTATTTAATTGCATTGTGAAAGTATTTAAATTACATTGTGAAACCTAGGCCTTTCTCCCACTTCACAGGACTCTCAGACCTAGTTGTGTTATTATTTAATTGCATTGATCAAGTATTTAAATACATTGTGAAACCTAGGCCTATCTCCCACTTTACTTTCACCTAGCAAACTGTTCTACTACTGTCTGAGCCCTTGTCGTTTTCTTCAATTGTCTACTATTGTCTGATTGCACCCCTCGCTGCGTACTTCCCTAGAGTTCTCCTCGTCCCAACCCCACCTTCTTCTTCTCTCCTCTCTCTGCCTACTCTGTGATGCTCTCTGTCTCTCCTATCTTTTCTAACTGCTTCTGTATCGATTATCTTGCTCTCCTCACTAAATCTGGAAGGAAGAAGTTTAAAAAGGACATCCTGGTCTTCAACCCCGGCCTCCCTATCGCTGACACCTATACCAGTGCCTCCTCCAGGCAAACCCTCACGGTCATCTTCTTTGTCATTCCCTCACCAGACTTATGGACTCTTCTTATGGTCTCTGTGCTTTCTCCTTTCTCTTCTTCTCCCATTAATTGTGGTGCCCGGTGGGAGGCCCTCCTGGTGTTCTTCGACTCCTCTAAGGTCATTATTATGTTTACCTGAATGGTACCGTCCTGGTCCAAGGCCCTCAGGCCAATCTTCTCCTCTTTGATAGACGCATCCCGTGCCTCATCGATTTCCTTCCTTCTCCTGCTGTCCCTTCTCTTCCCTCCATGGCTTCCTTGCCTCCCCCTGCTGTCTCCTCCTTGGCTACCTTGCTTCCTCTTCTGCCCTCCCCTCAGGCTTCTTCTACACCTCTGCAGGGCATATCACTGATTTGTACCCCTCCCTGGAAGTCTTTCAATGTTGGTAACCTTCTCCATATTGCAAATCTAAATTCTCGCTCAGCTGTCACCTTCCGCCTCCTTGTAGAACTTGACCTCGATGTCCTTGGTCTCATTGGGACATGGTTCATGGCCAGCTCTGTCACGAGCTTTGACACTCTCCTCCCTGATGGCTACAAGATCCTCTCTGCGCCCAGGTCCAACCATTCTGGAGGGGGTGTAGCCCTGACCTTCCCCGAGTGGACTCCTGCCTCTGTCATTCCTACACAGGCCTACTCTTCTTTCGAATGCCTCGTCTACAGACTCTCTCTCTCTCTCTCTCTCTCTCTCTCTCTCTCTCTCTCTCCTAGCCATTCCCTTACTGTGGCTACCATCTATCAGCCACATGGTCAGATCTCCTCCTTTCACTCTGAGTGGGCGGACCTCTCCTCGTCCCTCTTGGTCTGGACCACTCAACTCCTCCTTCTATGAGACTTTAACATCCACCTGGATTCTTCCCGTCCTTCTTTCACGACCTCTGCGACTCCCTCTCACTCTCTATCCTCTCCTCTGGCCGACACACATGTTCTGATCTCTACAGACCTTCCCCTTTCTATCCCTCTCACCACTCCTCTCTCCTGAAGTGATCACTTTCTCCTTTCCTCCCAAATCACTCTCTCCACCCCTCAGGCCAAGCCAACCCCAGCACTGCCACCTAATTTCTTGGTTATCTGACCCATGAAGCGTGTGTCAGTTGAGGCTTACGCCACCACTTTCTCACCCCCACCCCCCCTTTGGCTGACTCACACCCTGACACAGCCATCTCCATGCTCCTCTCTGCTATCTCTGATACTCTTGATGTTCTTGCCCCTGTCATGAGGATACGCTTGAAGCCCAAAGCCAAGTGCAACTCCCGGTACGACTCAGACCACACCACCCTTAAACACATGTGCAGGGTGGCTGAGAAGAAATTGTGTGCTACTGACAAACTGGCCTGCCGCCTGCTCCAAAGGCAATACCGGCTCTCTGTCCACACCAAGAAGAGAGCCCGCATCCAAGTCCACCTCTGTGGCATCTAACAACTCAGCCGAACTCTTTCAAATCTGCAAGGAGCTGGCCATTCATGCTGCAGTCTCTACCTCTCCTGTCCCCTCCCAGGCCCTCTGCACTGCCCTGGCTTCTCATTTCATGTCTAAAACGCAGGTAATCCTGTCCTCTCTCTCTTCCTGTCCCCCTGCCCCCTCTACTCCCTGCTCTTCCTCTGGCCCTTCTTCAGCCACCCCTCCTCCCTCCTCCTCTGCCTTTCCCCTGTCCTCCCCAGACAAGGTTTCTAGACAAGTCCGATCTATGAAAGTCTCATCAAAACAGGTTCACCCCTGTTCCTCCAAAACCATCAAGGACCACATTGACACCTTGGCCCCTGCTCTGGTTTACCTCTGCAACCACTTCTTCGCCACTGCGGTCTTCCCTTCCCCCGTGAAGAACTCCAATGTGCACCCTCTTTTTAAGAAACCCTCTGCCGACACGTCCTGCCCGGCTAACTATCGCCCAATCTCCATCACTCCTTTCCTGGGCAAACTCCTGGAAAAGCTGGCCATCTTCCAGCTTAATCTCCACACTGAATCTGTTGGTTGTTTCCATGACCATCAGTCTGGCTTCAGAGCTGCCAGAAGCACAGAAACTGCTCTCCTGAACATCCGTAAAGACCTGCTCTCCAACCTCGATTCCAACACCCCCTGTATCCTCATCTTACTTGATCTCTCTTCTGCCTTTGACAGGGTCAACCATGCCATCCTGCTCAACCGTCTCTGTGATAACCTGGGTACCACCGATCAGTCCCTGACTTGGCTGACCTCTTTCCTCTCTGATCGACCCTCCCAGGTCCAACTTGGGTCCTTCCTCTCCTCTATCTCTATCTCTACCTGTGGTGCTCCCCAGAGTTCTAACCTCTCTCCCTGGCTGTTTAACCAATACCTGGCACTTATTGCCCACCACTTTGCCGCTCTCTGCCCCAACTTTCAGTGCTATGCGGATGACACTCAGCTCATTTTCAGGCTCCCTTCAGCCACCTCTTCTCCTTCTCTCATCTCTGTCTGTCTGCTATACAGGAGTTGTGTGCAGCCAATGATCTCTGCCTTAATGCCAGTAAGACTGAGATTCTCCTCATCGGCACACCTGCTCCATCCTTTCCTGCCACTCTCTGGCCGGCGTCTCTTGGCCCTGTTCCTGCTCCCACCTGTGAGGCTAAATACCTCGGGGTCATCTTCGACGCCTCACTCTCCTTCTCTCCTCACATCTCTGACGTCTCTAAGAAGTCACACTACCATCTGCACCTCCTCAGAGGTATTCTTCCTTTCCTCTCCTTCCCCAGAACCTCACTGTCTCCAGAGCTCTGGTTCTCTCTAGGCTGGACGACTGCAACAGCCTCTTTCTAAATCTGGCTGCTTCTACTTTCCACCCTCTGCAACTCATCCAGAACAGGACTGCAAGACTTGTCCTTGACCTCAATCCCTCCAGGACTTAAATCTTTGCACTGGCTCCCAGTGGCTGCAGGGATTAAGTTCAAAACCCTCTGCATTGTCCATAAGGCCTTCTGGGGCCTGGGGCCTCAATACCTTCAACTCTCTCTTCCTAAATATCTTCCTTCTCAAGCTCTTCACTCATCTGCCTCCAACTCCCTCAGGGTCAGTCGCTTCTCCAAGCAACAAGTTGCTGGTAGATCTCTTTCTTTGGCTGGGGGCCCCCCTCTAGAACAGCCTCCCTGAAACTTGAGGAGAACCCTATCCGGTTCCGGAAGCACCTCAAAATCTTCCTCTTTGCTTCTGCTTTCTCTCCTCCTCTCCCCTGCTGAAAACCTGGCTGAAACTGCACTGGTCACCTGGCCACCCTCTGATCTCGGGCCCAGGTCCCCTTCCCTGCCAGTTGCACACCTGCACTGCCTCCCTGGCAACCCCACACTTGGGGACTGTTTTTCAGTATCCCTACAGTCTCCTTCTAGCACTTGAGATCTGATGTCTACACTTACTCTTGCACTTGCCACCAGCTGGCTGCACTTTTTACTTATTGCTTTTTATTTGTTCTTTTATTTTTTTACTGTCGATCCAATGTACTGCACTGCCACCTCCCTCTTCCCCTCTGTACTTTTCCCCTTCCCCTGCTCTTGCATGATCTCAATGTCACCGGGCTTGGTAAGATCGTTGTCTGTCCTCTCTCTACTCCCCCTCCCTTGCCTCGTCGCGCCTTGAAACACTTGTGTATAGGCGCGTTATAAATGCCATATCAAATCATATCACATCTTGCATGTGCCTTCCCATAGTAAACCCAGCCTGGTCCGGGTGTATGATTTTTGGTAGAACTGTCATTAGGCGGAGGGATAGAACCTTTGCGTACAGTTTGGCATCCCCATTAAGTAGTAAAATGGGTCGATAACTGGGGCAGAGCGTGGGATCCTTCCCTGGTTTTAGTAATAATGTGGTTGTCAATGGGCCCTTATCACCGGAGACTATCCCTGTATACCGTATGTGATTAAAAAGTCTAGTTAGGGGTCCTGTTAGGTTAGTTTGAAACACTTTATAATATTCATTCCTGAACCCATCTGGCCAAGGAGCCTTATTCCCTGCTAATGAGCTTATTGCCTGGCTGATCTCCATCTCGGTAAAGGGGGCTTTCAACGCACTGTATCCATTTCCGTGATACCTGCAGCTCAGGCCTCCTCAGGATCTCCTGTTGGGCCCTTTCAGATAATCCCTCCCCAGCTAGTGCCCTAGAATAAAAGTCAAGCATGATTCCTATCTTTTCGGCCTCCCCTCTCTCGAGATTCCAATTCCCATTCTTCAGTTGTGTAATGTAATTCTTTGCCAGCTGTTTCCTAAGTTTCGCTGCCAAAAATATATTTGCTGTGTCCCCTTTTACATAGTATGTTTTTTTTTTGTTTGGATAATTAGTTGTGCATATCTATATGCTAGGTGTGTTTCTAATTTTGATCTGGCTTTCATCAAGGTCCGACATGCTTTCTTGGACCCAATGGCCCTCATTACGACCCTGGCGGAGATCCATGGTGCAATTTGCACCATGGACCATGGCGCAGAGCTGCCAACTCCGCCATGGGGGTTGGCGGACTTACCGCCCCATTCCGACCTTGGCGGGCGGTAAGTCCCCAATCCCCATTTACCCTTCCCCATTTTTGCCCCATAGGGTATAATGGGAGTGGGGAAGGCGTTAAATACGCCACCGTAGAATACGGTGGCGTAATTAACGAGGGGTCCCGTAGCGCCATGGATTTTTCCGCCCGGAAAATCCGGGCGTAAAAATCACCATGGCGCTACGGAAAGTCCTAATCTGGCGGAGAGGTACGCCATGCATTACGCTGGCGTAAACCCCTCTCCGCCAGGGTCGTAATGAGGGCCAATGTCTTTGTGCAAAACCTCAGCCTTAGCCAGCTCCTTTTCCAGTGCCACCCTGGCCATTTCCTTTTCTCTCATGAAGGCTGTTTTAGCTATAAATACCCCCTCATGACCGCTTTGCTCGCATCCCACACTATGCCCCAGTCCACTCCCTCTGTGTAATTTCCCCGAAAGTCGTTTCTCCGGGTATCCTCCATATGTGTCCGCAATGGCAAATCGCCTTGGGGCCGCCATCAGAGTCTCCAAATGGAGGATCACTGGGGCATGGTCCGATAAATACCTGGTCCCGATTTCCAGGTCTGTCACTTGGGGGATGAGAGTATCCGAGATTAGCACTATGTCTATGCGGGAGAATCCCATGTGTTCCTGCTGAATAGTGAGTGTATACCCTAGACTGGGGGTGGAAAAACCACCAAACCTCTATGAGATGTAGTTCCCTGAAGAATTGCGCGAGTGCCATTCTATGCCTACCATCCACCTGGGTGGGAGGGAGAGTCTTATCCAT
Organism: Ambystoma mexicanum; assembly: GCF_040938575.1. Classification (NCBI taxonomy): domain Eukaryota; kingdom Metazoa; phylum Chordata; class Amphibia; order Caudata; family Ambystomatidae; genus Ambystoma; species Ambystoma mexicanum. The sequence continues at coordinate 295,969,388 of NC_090928.1, read as the reverse complement.
AAGGGGTCCATTACGCAATAAACCCCCCCACCATCACCTTCCCCACACACCACCCCAACAGTTTCCCTCACAGATTTGCAATTAAATGTTCCTGAATCTCATTGGGACCATAGACAGCTACCAGCATCACCAGTTGGCCTTGTAGTAGCCCCCGACCACAAGATATCTACCCTCTCGGTCTTTGTTGAAGAATTGTTTAGTGATTTGTACCTCCTTAGCGATCAAGATTGCCACTCCCCTCTTTTTTGTGCCACTGGAGGTGAAATATTGTTTTGGGAATGCTTTATGTCTGAGACGCACCTCATCTTTAGGGAGCAAGTGTGTTTCCTGCAACCAGGCGACCATGGTGTGCAACTCGGTCAGATGACTCATTACAGTGCGCCTCTTGACCGGTGAGTTTAAGCCCTGAACATTTAGAGAAACCATATGTAGGTAACCCCTTCAATGAATCCCTTCAATGGCTCTGTTCCCTGAGTATCAAACTAAGCCTTGCGTTGCACCTCCCAGACCACCTTTTTAACACCAACAACAACGCGCACTTCCAGCCCCCATCCCCAACTTCCTCATAGGTTCTTAGAGCTCCAAAACTGGGTATCCATACCACCCAGGATTTTACAGGATATTCCAGTCTATCTCTCCTGTCCCCACTTCCCTCCTCCCCAATTTGTTTCCGGGATTTCTCCCAATGCATGATCAAGTGTCAAAAAGGCAAGGTCCAAATACTCTATGCTAATTGTTCCATGGTAAGTTCCTTTCAGTAAAGTACCTGACACCCATCTGTCCATTTCAGTCAGGTTGAAGCCGCTTCTTTTGCTCCCTTGTTCCGCCCCTTGGGCTGCAGGCTTGCTGATTTCCGTTGCTCTTTCTTCCCGGATGGTAGCGCTTCCTCCTTATCCACTTGTCCCTCTTTTGCTCTTGAAGGTCTCCTCTCTTCTTCGCCCCCTTCCATTATGTCTGCCATCTACTCTTCTTTGGAGATTGAGTATTGTTGCCCCTGCCATTCAAATCGCAGGGCGCATGGGAACAGCCATCGATACCAGATCTTATTCGAGAGAAGCCAACTAGTGACCACACGTAGGCATTTCCGTGTTGCCTTTGCCAGATCTTGGTATCTCACTCTTTCCTGTTTGCTGGCTTCTTTCATCATGTATTCCTTCACCTGAAATTGATGAACTCTGGTCAGGACATCCTGGGGCAGATTTGTACTCATTTGGAAAGAGGAGTTCACTGGTTGGCTGCGATCAAGCACTATCTCTCGCTCCTCCTCCGTCCCCAAGAGGGAATGGAACAGCCCTTCACATAGTACTGCAGATCCGTGTCTGCCACTGTCTTCGGTACCCCCGGATCTGTCAGTTTTTCCGTTGTGATCTGTTCCTGGTCTCCTCCTGTTTATCCAGGATCAATTGCATTCATTGTTGTATGGTGCCCACTCTCTGCGCCAGCTCATCGTGGGCATGCCCCTGGTCACACATCTCTGTTCTAAATCATCCACTCAGCTCTCCACTGCCACTACATTTTTGTTGAGATCAGAGATGGCCCCCGTTAGAGCCGCAGCATTCTCTTTAATGTCTGTCTTCAGTTGCATTAATATGGCCATCAGATCTGACCTTCTTATTGGCGGGTCATCCCCCACCAGCTGTGCTGGGGGGGCAAGTGTATTTGGGCACTTCCTTGCAGATGTGCACGCTTTTGTGAGTCTGCGCCCTGCATGAGCATTTTCATGCCTCCCGATTGTGGCCCCTTCTGTTTTGCCGGCTTTTTGGCCATATTGGCGTGAGGGAAAAGGCGGTCAGAGAAATGTTCTGTCAGGCCTGGGGGTACACTCCACCCCACTAGCGTAGTTCCTTGTTCTCACAACTTACGTGGCCTGCTCTCTCTCAGTGTGTCCCTCTCGCCGTTCTCACCTCGCAGTCGGCAGCGCTTGTCTGGTGTTGTTAGCCCCTTTGCTTACAGCCCTCTCTGTGAGCTTGAGGGTGTCCCCGCCAAGTTCATATGCTATGCCCAGCGCTTTCTCTTGTCAGTTCCAGGGTTTTGCTCAGTGGGTGGTCTGCCCATCACCACAATGCAGCACCAAGAATAAAGTTCCTTTCTTTACTCACCCGAGGCTAGTGGCTGTGCAAGATGTATTTCCTCCTCCGGGCCGCTCATTTCACTGCCGCCAGCTCCAGGTTCCAACTCCCTGTTGCGCTGAGATCATTGCAGGACCATTGCAAGCTCCCTTCCAGGCACTGCTCCGGCCCTGGGCCAGTGTTGTCTCTTGCCGCACTGCTCGGCCTCTTACACGGGGGAGGAGGGCACAGCTTTGAGTCCTGACAATTAGCCGCTTCCTCACCGCTGCTACTGAACTCCCCAAGGGGCTCCAGCTCCTTTCTCCGGGTCCTCATTCAGCCACCACGGGACGCTCCACCACTCATAGTACGATATTGCTGCTCCTCTGGATTTGGTCTGCCCCCCATTTTGGAGGCTTGCCGTGGCTGCATTCAGTGGGTCTGCGCTCACTGTTCCGGTGCTTGGATCCCCTTCATTTTCGCTCCAGGGTGTCCCCAAGTCGTGGGAGCACCCTCCCTTTATTTAAGGGCCTCGACCTGCTCCGTGAAGGGGGAAATTCAGGGATTAGGGCAGGATCAGGAGCAGCAGCTCAGGGGAGAGGCAAATGCTTGTGTCTTCGGCTAGCAACGCACCCGTTCTGCCAAATTCTTAATTAATTATCCCTCGATGCCGAATAGTTTTCCCTTTAAAATACATTAAGAATTGCTTTGGCTGTGGGCCTGGAAACAATTAGGCATGTCATGTTTATCCTTTAAACAAATGCGGCTGTCACTTTTTGACAGTATAGACAGAGCAGAGGTGTGAAAATGCAAACAAAGTGTCTGCCCTTCATGTGCTGGACAGACAGCCTTTATTCTGGTGGTTTTCTGGAAGGGATGATCTGAAGCAAAACTCTTAATGTTATTAATGCACAATGATATGTCTCTGGTCTCCCTTGTTTTTTGCAATTGAAAACCGTTCAGCTTGATCAATATTTTGATGTTGCTATTGAACAAAGGGTATTATTGATTTTCTGATGACCTGTGTGAGTATAGCAAAAACAAAAGAGGTAATGGCTGGAAGGTTTAGAATTAATCCTAACCTCTGGCATTGCTCTAAGCAACCCTTCAGACCACCCTTTTTCGCTTGCCAAGCCATTACAAAAGGAGAGAGACCATATACAAATCAGGTTTAGTCCCACCGCAAAAGGAGCAGCCCAGCCCGAATGGCCAGGCCACATCCCTTCTGCACAAGACCCCAAGCTTCCTCAGACATGTTTGAAACATGTGTTGCACCGAAAGACTTCCTCAATGATAAATATATTTAGAAAGAATACTCCTAACTCTACATTCTAGGGATATTAGATGTCACAGAGCTTCTGTGTCATATAAACCAATAGGCCACAGGCATAGCTCTTTATAAAGGCACACTACTGAGGACTGATTTTTCGTATACTGATGTGCATTTTGGGGGTGTTTTTATTCTTTATAATACTACTTCTAAGAAAGTTAAACAATTAATCAGTTTCTTTTGTGATTATCCAAAATAGCAATGCTGTGGGAATAAAGATCATTGGATGGTTTTTGATAAACAAGCATTTTACAAAAGGTCTTGGGACGGGATACACCTTTAGGTGACAGGTTTATAAAATGTAGATCGGATAAGCAGGAGCTAAAATAAGCTAAGAGGGATGCTGCATTAACCAGTGACAAGGAGCTTCCACTGGGGAACGAGGAGTTAGTTCCTTGCGTTCTTCAAATCTAATTTGCACACAAGATGCAGATGTGTCATTCTATCCATTATGTATTACCCTTTAAATGTTGTATAGCTGGGTCCTAATGTTTATTGATTGATTGTCCCAAATGCACAGAGTTAAATTCACGTAGGTGTGTTTGTTCGGCATAAATTGGCATAGGAGGTCAAAAGTAGCTCCTGGTAGCTGTTGGTATTAAGCTAACAAAGCACTTCTATGATACAAGCCGGAGCTTAATAACTCCCAGCTCCCCTCAATCTCGAACCCTGAATGGGCATGTTAGCAGGATGAGCCTTCTGGGAAGTATGGGTTTAGGCATAGAGATGGACCTTGAAGGAGGTTGTGATTTTTGGTATGGATGGACCTTCAAGTAGATATCAGCCTTGGGGTAGGGATGCGCCTCAAGCCATTGGGTTGGGGCCAGGCATTTGGATGTAGGTCTTGATGGGGACAGGCCTTGGAGGAGGGATAAGCCTAGGCAAGGGATGGTTCACAAGCAAGGTGCTGGGATAGTCCTTGGTGAGGGAGCTGGTGCAGGCCTAGGATGATTGTTTGGTAAGGTTGACTTTGGTTGTGGAGAACACTGAAACAGTGATTATCATGCATAGTGTAATGATACCATAACCAGCCAATCATAATATAGTTAGATAGTTGTGATGTCATATCCAGCTGCATCCAAAATCCTGCTTCTAGGCGACCTCAACCTCGGCCTGAATGACCCAAGTGACTCATACGCAAAGGCCCTCCGCAAAGCCCTCTCCACTCTGGGCTTCTCCCAAACCGTCTCCAGCCCTACCCACTCTAAAGGTCGCACGTTGGACTGGTTATCTCACCATAACTGCTCCATCAGCCAACCTGTGATCTATCCAGTTCCATGGTCCGACCACCATTGCATCCAATTTGACATCATCACTACCAAAGGGCCTACCTCACCCACCACTCCCCTACCGGCCACACTCGCACGAAGCTCCAAGCAGCTCACTCATGACAACCTAGCTCAACACCTTTCGGTGCCCGCCTTACTGCCCCCATTCTCCAATGACCCAGAAACACTGGCCAATGACTTCAAAAGGGCCATCACCCAAGCCATTGACACTGTGGCCCCACTCACCCTCAAAAAAGCCAAAACAGTGAAGCATACTAATGCATGGTTTTCCCAAGAACTCCTGCAGTTGCGCGCAAAAAAGAGAGCTGCCCTCAAGTCATGGAGCAAATCCCCCTCAGAAAACACCAAGGCTGCCTTTAAAGCACTGTCCAAACAATACAAAACTGCCATCACCACTGCTAAAGCCTCCTCCTTTAACACGAGGATAGCCAACGCTAAATCAGGGACAAGAGAAATATTCTCTATTTTCAGAGAGCTGGAGACTCCTTCCACACCCCCTTCTTCTCTCCTCATGGATAAAGCCTGGTGTAACACAATCCAGTCAGCCATGCTGAACAAGCTTGAAACTTTGCAGGCAAAGATCATCGCTCATCAAAAAGCTCTGGCCATACTCATAGCCAAGAATCACAATAACCCACTTCCACCTAAGACCATCCCCAGTTGCTCCCCGGTGTTTGACTTTAAAGACATGAGCGAAACAGAAGTCATCACACTTCTCCAGTCTATCAAACCATCAAATTGTAAAGGAGATGCCTGCCCAGCACAGGTCATCAAGGACTGTGCACCCTCCCTAGCCCCATTCATCACAGCATTCATCAATGCCTCCTTCCGGTCCGGCCATGTCCCCCTTGGTCTCAAAGAAGCGTGGGTTCGTCCGCTGCTTAAAAAACCCTCCCTGGACCCTACCGTCCCGGGAAATTACCGGCCCATAACCACTGTCCCCTTCCTCCTAAAAATCCTGGACAAAGCAGCCTACCTGCAAGTTCAGAAATTCCTTGAAGAGAACCATCTCCTTGGCCTACGGCAATCAGGGTTCAGACCTCGGCACGGCACAGAAACTGCCCTCCTTGACCTGAAAAACCAGATCGATGACCTCAGAGACGCAGACAAACCTGCACTCCTACTGCTCCTAGACCTCTCTGCTGCGTTTGATCTAGTTGATCACAAGACCCTGTGCCACCACCTTTCCACAGCAGCAAACTTTTCGACCAAGGCCTGCAAATGGATTACTTCATTTCTGCAAGACAGAGCAATGAGGGTTTTCTCTGACTCCTCCTGTGCAACTCCCAGCACCATCAAATGCGGGGTTCCACAAGGCTCCTGTATTGCCCCCACTCTATACAACCTCTTCACCAGGCCACTATTCAAAATCCTGGATGCCCTGGGAATCTCATATACAAACTATGCAGATGACACCCAGGTGCTCATCCCCCTCACGGGTGATTACCAATCTGACACTAACACCCTCAACTCCATCTATGCGACTATCCAATCCTGGATGGCAGAAAACTGGCTCTGTCTCAACAGTGAGAAGACCGAGCTTCTACTGGTAGGCTCCCCCTCCACCCTGAACAAACTTGACCAACTATACTCCTCCTTCACCATTGATGACATCCCTATCACTGTCTCACAATCAATTAAAACACTGGGTGTATACCTGGAACCTAACCTATCTATGGACAGACAGGTCAACGCCATTGCATCCACCTCTGCCTACCACTCCAAACTCATCAACACAATAAGACCCTTCCTGTCACAACAAAATTGCCTTACCATTGCCAGGGCCATAATCGGATCCAGATTGGACTACTGTAATGCCCTCCTGGTAGGCACCTCAGCCAAGAATCTTGCTAAACTACAAATTGTTCAGAACAATGCTCTCAGGGCCGCTACTGGACTCTCGCGTAGGTATCATATTTCTGCACTCAGAAGGCAGGTCCACTGGCTACCAGTCAAAGAAAGGATCATATTCAAAACCCTTGCCCTGACACACAAGTGCCTTCATGAACAGGCACCCCCCTACCTGGCACAGAGAATCTCTAAACCCCCTTCCTCCAGGCCCACCAGAACCCCCTACTCCAACTTGATTGCTATTCCTAGAACACGCAAAGTCCGGGCTGGCGGCACCAGTTTCCCAACTATGGCAGCCACCCACTGGAACTCACTCCCCCCTCACATTAGGACTATTGACTCCCATGCAGCCTTCCGCAAGGCCATCAAAACCAGTCTCTTTGTATGACTTGTACCATGATCTAAATATGTATGTAACCCTATATCATGCATTGTATCGTCACTAAGTCTATCTACCTGGGCGGCTTCACTGTAACCCTTAAGCGAGCCTTCTTTGAGTACTGCTATAGCGCCGCGATGCCTGTGGGCTGTTGTGCGCTCTACAAATATAAATAAATAAAATAAATAAATAAGATTATTCCGAACTGAAAACGAAATGTATGATTAACCCCGTTATTGCAAAAGGTTATTAGTTCCTTGAGGGGTGACAGCTCTGTTTGCGGGAGGGTTTGAATTTTTTGGAGAATGGACCGCCAGCTGGTTTCCCTATTATTTTTTTTATGAATGGCACTTGGCCGATCAGTTGCAAAAATAACATTCCCCATGCATACGTTCAACTTCCCGTGAACCACCTCACCCCCTGTGCACGCACACACACATACACACATGTCATTGAGTGGGCGTGTGCCCCCGCACTGACACACACACGTCACAATTAAACTATCAGGTACCTTCCTTGCCTTGCCCTATATACAAATGAACACGTGAAAAATTACAAATTACGATTTAGAATGTTCAGATTCAAGCTCATCTTAAATTATTTTACATTTTTAAACAACAAATTCCACATGTCAAACTACACGTATTAGACTTTAAAAAAAACTTTATTTGTATTGCAGACAAATGCATACATTTAGTCATCAGCAATTTTGAGTCACAAAGGAGTACACTTTCAATATCGGCCCATGCGGGGCTGGGGTTACACACACATACAACAGTAATAACAGAGGGTGGAAACATGCCCCCCGCTGGCCTATTGGCCTAGGAGCATGTCCACACCATTAGGCGAACATACATGTTTAAGTGGGCTGTGTTCGGGATAGACATGTCCGGTATTCACACCAAATGTCTTTGGGTTTGGAAGTAACAGGCATTGTATTTATAAACTGTTCTTCGTGTTCCTCTACCCATGTCAGATCGGACAGTCAGTCTCTGTACACCGGCGGTCCGTCTCCTTAATATCCAGCGTTTGGCAACTCAGCATCCCGTATTCAGGAAAGATGTAATTTTCTGCTCTGCAACCCCATTCCATAACCCGAAAAGTGCCCCCATGGGGAGTATGCTTATGTGTGGGCCACTACTTCAGATAGGGTGTCCAATACATGTTTCCAGAACCCATGTAATCTATCACAGTGCCATTAGCATATGCAGGTGGCATGCATTTTCCCTGTTACAGCAAGGACATCTTCCATCTGTGCCAGGATAAAGCTTTTTAAGTTTGTTTGGGCTATAATACAATCTACATAAAACCCTACATTGGATTAGTGCAAATGTAGGATTCAACGATACAGCTTTAGTAAGGGAACACATCCTACTCCACTGCTCATCAGTAATGTTGACTTCCAGTTCACTAGCCCACTGCTGCCTGGCATGAGACTCTGGTGTCCCTTTTTATCTGTAATCATCATGTCCAGTGTAGCAGCCATTCTACGGCAACCATATGAGTTGGAAATATACACCAGAAATGTATTATCCGGGGGCTCTTTTGGGTAACACTCCCACCATTTGGACACAGCAGATTGCGTTCTATAAAACTGCAGAATTTCTGTTGCCGAGCCCTCATGCCTCTGTTTCCACATCTGCATTGTGAGAAATCTCCCCCACCACCCCCCGGGAACATATCCCCCAAAGCCTGGTACACTAGTTTCTCCCAATGAGTTTGGAAGGAACCATCCCATGCCGGGTCTAGCCCCAGGAACTGCCACAGAGGTAGCCACTTATAATAAGGGGCACTTCCCCAGTTTTGCATAGTATGACCCGGCATGAGGATAAGGTGGCCTGTCCTGGGTCGTACAGGCAGTCATCTTTGTACGCTGCATTGAGTAAAAGTGTTCTAGTATCAGTTTTGCCAGCTGGAAACCCCCCTCTATTATAGGGTAATATGAATTCCACCCATTTTTTCCGCAGTGCACCTGCATGCCACAAGAATTGTGCGAGAACCCCATGAAGTCTGGCAAAATGTTCCCTGTCCGGTCACAGTGGTACATTAGTGAACAAGTATAACAGCTTAGGCAAAAGGATAACTTTGACTAAGGCAAGCCTTCCAACCATAGAGAGAGGGAGGCTCTTCCATCTAGTTAACCTGTCAGTCACGTATGTTTCATGGGCTGTATAATTATGAGAAAGGAGGGAGTTTTTATCCCAAGACACCAAAATTCCCAAATACTTAATGTTCCCAGGTGTCCATTTTAATGGGTATGTTCCCTGTGGTTCGGGTGAATTGTCGGTATTGTCGGTTAGTGGGAATACCTCAGATTTAGTGTAGTTGTTTGTGAAACCTGAGTATTCGCCAAATTCTGTAATATCCTGCATCACCGGGTCGAGATTTGTGTTTGGGTCCCTAATGTAAAGAAGCACATCATCCGTATACAGGGAGATAATTTCCGCAGGTCCAGCTAGGCGGATCCTCTTTCCTCTATATCTCTCGCTGACCATATCCGCCATGGGCTCGATGACTAGTGCGATCACAACGGATAGCCTTGATGCGTCCCTCTTTCCAAGAGTAGGGCTCTGACAGGTGTGAATTGATCCGGACTCTGGCCATTGGGCATGAGTATAGGAGTTTAATTAAGCTAATCATACGCTCTTGGAGTCCACACTTGTTCAGTATCACAAACAAGTATTCCCATGACAAGATGTCAATGGCCTTTTGTGCATTGAGCGTAAAAGCCACGGGCGAGGTATTGGGGGAAAGACGAGACATGATGTTAAATAAACGGCTGCAAACTCTTAAAGTGGTTACAAACCACTGAACGGGTTATCATGCCGTGTTCTTTTGAGGGAGGGGCTTGCTACCTTTTTTGTAAATAAACGCCATATGTTTAACCCGGCGGAGCGCCCGGGTATGAATCCCGCCTGATCATAATGGACCAGGTGGGGCATTAGGTGAAGCAGCCTATTCGCTAAGATCTTAGTGAATATTTTTTTGTCAACATTAATTAACAACAGGGGTCTATAAGATTCACTCTCATTTGCTGGCTTACACCGCTTGAGCAATACCATTAGGGTGGCTTCACAGAGTGTTTCAGAGAGGCAACAGTTTGCAAGGGACTCCTCCCATACATGCATTAAATGGGGGGCTAAAATTGCACCGTAGGTTATATAAAACCTGGCCGTCAACCCATCTGGGCCCGGCGCTTTGCTTCTGGGAAGGTCTTTAATTACTCCCATCATTTCTTACACTGTAAAAAGTGTATTCAGTTGCTCCCTTGCTTCCACGACATTCTAGATAGTGGGATACCCTCCAATAGTGTGTGCAAGGCCTGTTCACCCTCAGGCGTTATTGCGTGGTACAGCGACCCATAGAATCACTGAAACACCCCCAGGATTTCATGATCAGTGTACTTACTGTCCCTGTGCTCATCTAAAATACTCTCTATTTGCACTTGGCCTTACTCCACTCGTATCAGCCTGGCTAGCATTCTTCCCAGACAGTCAGCCTCCCCGTAATCCTAGCAGTCACACGGTGTGCAAAATATTTGACTTCCCTCTGCACAAGTGTTTGAAACAGCTCAAGCATGGAGCAGATATCCGCAAGAAGGGGACTGTCTGACGTGGCTGCATAGGCATTTTCCAATTCCTTGAGCCTAAGTTCACATTGCTCGATGTCGCTTCTAATGGTTTTAAGAACCCCAAATTCCTTCGACATTGCCATCCCTGTAATATAGGCCTGGAATGCCTGCCATACTGTGCCGTACAAGGTGGTGTTGGGTGTTTTGTGGGTAAAGTAAGTGCGGATATCTTCCTCAATACCAGTTTAAAACGCCATATCCTGTAGCGTCTCAGACTTAAACCTCCACAGAGCTCGAGACAGAGCCGCTCCACCTATTTGTATCTGTATAGTTATGGGGGAGTGGTCTGACAGTGTGCGCGGAAGGATGTCCACCAAGATTACACGCCCTCGCAGCTGGCGTGAGATAAGCCACAGATCTATCTGAGATGACATGTCATGCACTGCAGAATAAAATGAGAACTGCCGCCCGTGTTGGTGCTGTGCCCTCCATATATCACAGAGGTTGAGCTCTTCAAGCTGGCACCATAGAACACGGGAGGCGTTGGATAGAGGTTTAGGAGCTGTCCCAGTGCGATCTACCGTCTGATCAAGGATAGTGTTCATGTCACTCCCCCAGATGACTGGTATCGCCGGGTAGGCCGCTACGGTGGTTGTGATCGTCTCACAGAATTCACGGGAATCAACATTCGGCCCATAAGTATTAACTAGGAGCAGTTCTACTCTTTCCAGTACACAGTGTACCACCATATATCTACCGTCTATATCAATGTGGGGGCCTTTATGGACAGATTTGAGAGATTTATGAATCAGGGTCAGTATACCTCTACATTGGGACAAGAAAGAAGAGAAAAAACTGTTGCTACCCCAAGAAGAGTCAGCATTCTTGTTGGCCACTGATATGTAATGTGGCTCCTGCAGGAAGAGTACATTAGCTCTACAACTGTTAACATGGCCAATGACCTTTCTAGCTTTCGTGTAATTGCCTAGCCCATGAACGTTCCAGCTCAAAAAATTAAATAACACCATTCCCCGCCTGTATGACATATTGTGTGCAAGCCCCCCAACCCCCGGCATGATTCCCAAACCCTTTGCGGCTGAAGTTGCAGCAATCTACAGCTGCCGCCCCTGTCTGCCAAGAGAACTTTTCCAAACTTATCCCCCCCATAGAACCACCCATCCTTCCCACCCTTATCTCCCCCTCAAGCAGGGTGATGTCTACCCTCCCGCAACAAATCCCACAACTGAATTAGCAACTTTGCATGGGGGGCACTACTTTTAATCGCTGCGAGCCCCCTTTCCCAGCTCGAACCCCTGCCATTAAGGATACATGATCTAAGATGCACATTGTATGCCACAAAGATTAACTTTCCTAACAAAAACACACCACAGCCCCAACATCTTCATACACCAGGGGGCCATGTGGCCTCTCAAAGGCCACAGCGTATGCCCAGTGCCTTGCTATCAGTTAGCAACCAGCATGTGAATTTCAAGGATGTGTCGTGTTCTAGTCTGCCTCTCCGACAGCCTCTCTGGTGAGGGGAATGTTCGCTTCAATGTATGCCGCTGCCTAGTGAAAAAGTGCGACTTCCCGTCAAGTTGGAATCTGAGGCGTGCTGGAAAAAGCATAGCATACTGAATTTCCCTGTCACGTGGAAACTTTTTCATTACCAGGAAAGGCCTGTGCTCCATCTGGTCGGCTGTAGAAAAGTCTGGGTAGATGTGCATATTTGCGGCATCGTATCAGAGTGTCCCCTTTTCCCTGGCTTTGCCGAGTATGAGATCACGGTCCCGATAGTTTAAAAGGTGCACAATCACCAGCCGGGGAGGGGCCCCGGGTTTAGGTTTCTTCGTTGGTGATCTGTAAACTCTCTCCACCACGAATGCAGATGAGAAGATCGTGTTGTCCAGGAGCTGCCTGAGAAGCCTTTGACAGCCACCTCCATAGGTCCAGTGCCAAAGCTCTCTGGCAGCCCAATAATGTGAATGTTATTGCGCCTCGATCGGGATTCCAGATCATCACACCGTTGTAGTGCTCAAGAAAGATCCCTGGACATAGCAGCTACCTGGGTTTTCAGGCCAGATATGTCATCTTCCGGTAAGCCAGTACGATTTTCTGCCTCTGTCATTCTGGCACTTTCACGCTCCATTTTAGCATTCAGTGCGATGATGTTCATCGTTTGTCATCTAGTTTCCACTGTAGTGAACCCAGACTGCATACTGTTCTTGATCTGTTGCAAATCTGGCATTTCCGTGGTGGATGCTGCAGCAGTATTCGCAGGATCGGCCTCCGCTTCATCTCTGGGCTTGGTTTCCTGCTTATTGAACACCTCCATATTGCTTTGCTTCTTGTGAGAGCCGCTTCATTTCGTCATGGCCGAAGCCCAACTAAGGGGGCACAGGGACCAAGTGTATCGTGGACCCACGAGGGCAGCAGGGGCCCCGACAAGGCCCTCCCAGGCACACAATCAGGAGCTGGGTGGGGTGCGGAGAGCTCCCAGTGGGGACAACCCCCTCTCCCTCCGTAGAAGAGGGGCATCTGGGGTCTGTTGTGGCACAGCACCACGGCACAGCAGTTGTTTTTGGTTTAGGCTTCCACACACAGCGACCTCCATTGCAGCAAGTTAACTGCTGAGTAAATATATTCTGAATGCTATTATACATGGGAACATTTTAAAACTGCTGCACACTTTTTTCACTTACTACCACTTTCTAATTAATATTCGTGACACAAAAAAATGCAAGAATAGATTTCTCAAGGGGTGCCCTGAAAACCCAGTCGTTTTAGCTTCTGGTATTTTGCATTCATGTACATTGTTAATTTTGGAGGCTGTGCTCTTTTCTCATCAATGCTGTCTCTGTTTGTGTTTTTCTTTTAATACCAAATAACTGTTATCTTGGTGTTGCTGCAAACAAAGAAGTGTGATATACTAATCAAATGTCTGGCTTCCTCGGCAGGACACTGAGCAGGGACCTTGCAAATAATGCACCAATTTCCCACCCCTTAGGGCAGCAGCAATGTGAAACATATCTGTGCTTTTCAGCTAACATTGAAAAATCATTTGTAGCAGTGCTGTTTTGTCATGTGTTTACAGTTGAACCCAGATCATGGAATGCATAGGTCTGCAGTATAGTCCGCCATACAATGAAAGAATCACATGCCCACTATAGCAGCTACGATACTTGCATTCTACTGAACCTTTGTTCCATATAGAGTAGGGGTCTGCAACCTGCGGGTCTCCAAATGTTTTGGACTACGATTTCAATGATCCCTCTTCATTGACTATCTGTGTTTTGGCTGATGGGAGTTGTAGTCCAGAAGATCTGGTGAGCTAAAGGCTGCAGACCCCGGATAGAGCTTTCTCACTGTCTTTAGGCTTCACTGCCACTACAAAAGCACTGCTCCAAGCATGGTCAGGTTACGCCAAGGGCTATTTTCCTCAACCACCATCATTGCGCGCGTCATTTCTCAACTCTTGATTCCTGGACACAGTATAACCCTTTAACTGCCACTTGTGCGTGGATCTTGCAACACAGGCACTATGGTGCTGATAGGCGTGGTGAAACAGAACTGGGTGTAGAAACAGACCATTGCCCGTGTTCTTGTCCACGTGTTCTTGGGCAGAACATGTAACAGTGACAGGTATGTGCACTCTAATCTTCACGTATTGGTGAGGTCACTCATCTGATATGCATTTATTCACCCATTTGGTACACAGAGACTTTGGCATTCTGCAGTTGTTCTCAGATAGCCATCATTGCGTCGTTTGTAATGCGCCATCGCTCCTAGTTTTTATAGGCTCTCCTTTATGTCTAGCCAGGGGCGAATGTGGCTCTCGAACTGCAGTTTCAGTAAATTACAGCGCGATATCCCTTGAGTCTGTATTTGCTGCCACAGAAGGGTCAAGGGAAGGTCAGGACCTCCTCAGTGAGCATCTCATAATAAAAACACCAACCTGTTTTGGCTTCTGAACACAATGTGCTAACACGGCCAGGATATAATTAGCTGTTGGCTGCTATCCAGGGCGTTAGGCGAACTTTTGGCCTAGGAATGTATCCATGGCATTCTGCAAACGCTTTCTGGAGTTAGATGCATTGCACATTTGTAAAATGGCTTGTAAGTGGAATGAGTCATTGGTCTCACTTCGTTTGCCAGTAGGTAAACATCCATATCTCTAAACCACTATCAACAAAACGGATTGTACCTTTGTTTGCACTCATTCTCTGCTGAAGGCGGCAATGCCCTGTGGAACATGCTGGAGGCCATCCCCCCTATTCTTCGCCCATCTGTCTCCCAGCTGAAGAACCATGCCATCAAGTCCCATTCCTAAGCAAATGCCTCAGGATGCAGGGCCATTGAGTTCCACATTTTGCAGCAAGAAAACTGAAATGTTACAGCACAAAGATGTACATTTTTCTTCATTTGTGCTTTCATTAAAATAATTATAACTAGGTACTCATTTTACAGAATTCAACGTCTAATGTCTTTTATTCTGTATCTGGATTAAAAACAATCTGTCAGAAATGTGAGTTCTCTCCTTTAAATGATGTTTGGGCATTGCAGCTGCCTGTGCTGTGGCCACTGGATATCAGAAATTGACATGGATTTGTCAATACTTAGCAGATGATATTAATATTATATTTGGCTTATTTTTACCTGCAATGCGATTATTTGCGTGCAAGCACACAATTGGTTTAAACTGGATGATCTGCTTTAACCCCTCAACTGCTGAGATTTAATCAAGTCTATGCAAAAAGGACAAGCATACTCTTAAGGAAGAACTCTTCAAAATGGGTTCCATGATTGCTAAAGAGCTTGTCCTAAAAGAATGAGTAGCGTAGCTTGCATCAATATATCTTCAGAGTATGCTTAAAAACCATGGGTTCCCAGAACTGTGCCCTTAAGCTGAAAGCTGACCAGAAGTGCAGTCCAGTCTTAGAGGAGGGGCAATCCGAACAATTAAGGAAAAAAGGTCCCAGATGCAACCACATATTGCATCGGGTCTGCTAAGATCATTTAAACATAAACATTAACAAGACACATACAGGTCCAGCCAGCCTCCCTACTTACAGTCACATCCACTGTGTGTCACTGCAAAGCTGAGATCACTGACTGCATGGATCCTTCACATTCACAATCCAGTGCTCCACTGATCAGGAGTGAACAGGAGTCAATGTAGCTAAATGTTTCTCAGTAGCAAGCAAAGGAATCCCTCTTTTTGAACCCTTTAATGCCCGATTTATCTATACAGGTCAACGTGTATTATTATTATGGTATTTATAGAGCGCAGACCTAGCTTCGTGAAACAAAGGAGCGCTTTACAGAGGTATACACCAATACAGATACATAACAGATCGCTTTACAGAGGTGTACAATATGACAGATGCATAACAGAGTGCTTTTCACTGGTAATAACAGAGCAGATATACAGCAGGGGTAGGATACAGAAGGGTACAGAGGAGGGGCACAACTGTACCAGGTGGCGAGGAGGAGACAGGCCAGCGGTATCTATCGAGTCAGGTAACGCAAGGGGTGACGTAATGGCCTAGGTGTTGTGAAGGAGACTTCTTGAAGAGGTGGGTCTTTGAGTTCTTTTTCTGAATTGTAGGAAGGTGGGTGCAAGTCTAATGTCGATGGCGAGGAGGTTCTATAGTCTTGGGGCATGGGGAGAGAAGGCTTGTTTTCTGGTCCTTCACTTTTTGCAGCAGCAGATTCCAAGTCTGCATATGTCCTGGCTTCTGGTGGTGCTCTCTTCGCAGGAGATGCAGAGTTTCTCAGTGAGGTATCTGGGTGACTTGAGGGTGACTGCCATGTAGATGATGCAGCAAGACTTCAAGGTGGTACATGCATGCACTGGGAGCCAGTGAAGGTCGATGAAGGCCGGGCTGATGTGGTTGTATCTGCGGAGACCCTTGATGAATCATGCGGCCACGTATAGGACACTTCTCAGGGGCACAAGGGAGGATGATGGCTGGCTTTCGAGGAGTGCATTGCCACCATCCAGTGCTTGAACAGTGGAGCTAAAGCTGGCCGGAGTGAGGAAGGGCCTGATATTTCTCAGGAGGGAGAGCTGATACCAAGCTGTCTGAGTTTTCTTAGCTATGTGTGTCTTGAGGAGGAGAGGTGTTTGTCGATGTGGAACCCAAGTGACTTGGCGCAGGAGGTTAGCTCGGGTTTGAAGCCCTCAGAGTTCATGGTTGATAGCCAGGTCTGTTTGTCTGGGTGTTCAGCATTGTTGGTGAGGAGTAGGAATTCGGTCTTGGATGGGTTGAGCTTCAAGTATGCACCAGATATCCAAGACTGGATAAGTGTGGGGCAGGTCTTGAGCCTATAGATGTCCTCGATGGAGTCGATCATGAGGTATAGTTTTGTGTCATCAGTATATTGGTGGATGTGGATGTTGTGTGTGGCTAGGAGGGCTCCCAGCAGCTCCATGTATAGATTGAAGATCACTGGGGAGAGGATGGAACCCTGCTGTACTTCACAAGTGATGGGTAGCATTGGCGATCTAGTGAAGTTCATCTGAGCAAACTGCTTGCAGTTGGCGAGGTAGGACTTGAACCAGCATAGGACAAGCTTGCTAATTCCCAAGCGCCAATGTAGGGTGTCCGAAGGCGCCTGGTGGCCTACTGTGTGAAAAGAGTCCGAGTAGAACCAGGAGGCAGGGGTGGCCATCATCAAGGATGTTGAGGGTGCCGTCGACCAACTGTATGGTTGTGGTCTCCGTGCGACATCTGGGTCTGAATCCCGATTGGTAAGTTTGGAGGAGATTGTTGGTGTTGATATGCTACTGCTTTCTCGATGATATTACCTAGGAGGGTCTTGAGGATAGATGCTGGAAGGATGTCATCTATATACAATGTGGCTTTGAGGGCGGCCATTGTTTCTACCAGGTCCTCTGTGGAGAGTGTCTTGAATGTTGTCCAGGTGTGCAGATATTGCTAGGAAGGACGTGAGTTGGGTCTGTGGATACAGATCTGCCAACCATCTGCTGGCGAATCTTGCTGATTCTGTCAAGGAAGAATGTGTTGATGGCAGTAGATGTTTCGATGGAGTGTGGTACGGGAGGGTTGGGTAGCAGCTTGATGCACTGCTTGACCGCTTTGAAGAGGGCGCTGTTTTTGTTGTTGGCTTCTGCTATGGTATTCTGATATTAGGAAGGCTTGGCGGTGCTGATTAGTTGTCAGTGAATTGTTCTGAGTTCCTGGAGGTATGCCAGGTTGGATGCAGTCCTGGAGCAGCACCAGGGTTTCTCTTGTTTCCTGATCACTCTTCTGCTGAGGTTGAGTTCAGGGTGCTGACAGTTTCGGTTTGCAGGTGCATTGCTCGATGGAGGCTCAGAGGGTGGCATTGAGTGCTTCCAGTACAGAGTGGCAGTTCTGTGGGGGTGTTAGGTCCATGTAAGGTGTTCTGTGAGGGCTTCCACTGGGAAGTTCTTGAAGGACCTGAAGGTTTGTCTGCTGGGTTTCCACTGAGATTGCTTGACTGGCGTGGTGTGCAGACCAATCTAGGCACGTAAAAACACCGACACATGTTTTAACGTGGCTGGAATGGCCATAATGAATGTAGGCTGGTCTAGCCACATAATAAAACTTGCCTTTGCTTAACCCATTACTGTGCATCAAGGATAAAGCAAAGATAAGTGATATTATGTGGTTAGACTGGCCTACATTCAAAGTAGGCCTGCCTACCTATGTAATAACAGTATTGACTTCACTTACCATTTGTTCTTTATCCTTGATGCATAGAACTGTGTGTATCAAGGGAAATCAAAAAATAATTCCATGCCCAAAGCCGCCCCCCCACCCTTGCGGGGCCCCTACGTTTAGGTGTGGGAGCTGACACACAGACACACACACACACACGCACGCACACGCACGCGCACACGCACACACAGTGCACACACACACTTTACCTGCACATTCCCGCACAACAAACACAAACCTACATACCTACATTCATACAATCTAGGCTTCGAAATTGATTGAGGGGAGCTGGGAGCTATTTATCCCCTGCGTTTAGCCTAGAAGAGCCTGGTTAGCTTGACTCCAACATCTGCCAGCAGCTACCTTTGCCTCCCCAGGTCAAATGATGCCAAACAAATACACCTATGTACATTTAACTCTGTGCATTTGGGACAATCTATAATGAAACGTTAGGACAGATCTATAGAATATTTAAAGCAAATTGGGTTGTAAATGGATAAAATAATATGTGTGCATCTTATGTGGAAGTTAGGTGTATGGAACTCTTTCTACTAGAGCCTCATTCCCAAGTGGTAACTCCTGATCACTGGTTAATGCAGGATACCCAAGAGCCGCTTTTAGCTCCTTCTTATCCAAACATAATGTTGTTCTTTCTCTTTATTCGCCCCTTCTGTGTACAGCACTCGGCTGCTTGGTAGCCAGGTTCATGTGGCATAAATCCCCTACATACCCAAGTATGTATTGTTTGTCCCTTATTGAACAGCAGCATTCTTCATACACACTAACATCTGTGTCTGAAAATGCCAAACAGCAATGCAGCCAAAACACTACCCACTTTTCTCATCCATCCCCTTCTTTTGCACTCTTGTTCTATGAAAATATGACGCAACAGATCTCTCAAACCATGTTCTGTCAATCCTGGTATTGTTAGCAAATTATTGTTTTATTTAATGTATTTATTTAATTTAATGTGTTTAGCTCATAAGAACTTTTCACATCAAAATAAAATCCTAATTACAACTCACAAACCACTCATACATTCTATTATACCATTTAAAAATTCCATCAAAATTTACAAGAAAACTCATACAACCTAATAAATATATTTTCTATATCCTTAAGATGTTTTAAATTCATATTTCTCACTTAATGCATTCTATATAGAGCAGCAATCAAGGTTTCAACTTGCACCGTATATGATATAATGCAATATGGACAGATTTATTATCAGTCTTCAGGCAATAGCACCAACACGCTTCATTCTGAATGCTTTCGTAATTAGCGACAAAGGTACCTAGCATGGTCATGTACAGTGATCCCTTCTCCCATCATAGTTTTAGTATGTGTCTAGCTGTTTCCTTTCTCCCTTTAACTTGACACATACGGCAGATCCTGTCCTCTTGGATTTCTAATTCCGACCCAATATTTGAGAGCACCAGCAGTTTATTGATTCTCAGAAGCAGCATAAATCTTCTTAAAGCAGATGAAGGACAAATCTTCAAGTAACTCTGGGGGACTTTAGACATATGTGTAAGCTTAGATGTTTCTTTGTAATCTTTTCAGCTTACTTAAGTGCTAATAGTTTAAAGCCCAGTCCCATCTTTCTAATTTCGTAACTAGCCTTTTATTGTAGGGACTAATATTCCTCTTTCCAATCAGGGAACCACTCCTAGGTCTGACTTAAAGCTATAATTCACCAACGTTTCGAAAAAATGTCTAGCTTACTAGAAATCCCTCGTCACCCAACAATTTTAAAAGCGGGCATATAGGGTTAGACTTAGCTTTCATATACAATAGACACCTTCTTTAAGCGCTAGCGTAGGTAGCAATATTAAACCTAGCTCTAATCTTAGATGTAAATGGATACACTCGGCCCAGTCCCAGTATCTTTCTCCAGAGCTACCCTCTATAGTTTTTAGCCATGTGAAGTCACACATGCCTAAGGCATCTAGGCCGAATAACATGGTTATACAGAAGCATTGCTTATACCAAAGAATTATTCCATACAAACTGTATCCTGCACACTCCTTCACAAATCTAGCTATTAGAGTTACCACAATCATGGCCTTCCCCTTCTTATCTGCAATAACCTCGGAGTAATCCCTGCCACTAGTTAACTTCACTCCCAAGTATTTACAGCTGTTTTCAATATCAATACTATTGCCTGCAATAATAACTCATGCTATATTCGCTTCCTTAAATGCAAAATGCATCAGTTTGGTTTTCTCATAATTGATTATTAATCCATTCTGGTTCGCATATTTGTGGAGTTCCAATAGTGTTTGTTTAATACCAGAGTAAGTACGATCGCATATCACCAGATCATCAGCGTAAGATATGCAGACGACTTTTTCACCTTTCAACTTGGGGGGACAGTTGTTTACTCTGACCAGTAAACCTGGCAGGTGTGAGAGGTAAATGTTGAACAGCAGGGGCACCAACACGCATCCCTGTTTAACACCCCTACTCATGGGGATAGGTGCAGTATAGGAGCCCTGCTGTCCAGTCGCACCTGGACCCTGGTGTTCTCATGAAATCCTTGTAAAGCCCGTAAAATGCTATTTGGGCATCCATAGGCCATTAGCTTATCCCATAGCTTATTTCGCTCAACTGTATCAAATAGAGTTTATTATCCATCACCCACTTATACAATTCTTTGAATATTAATGAGGCAAATAACTTTCCGGATACGTCGAGCATGGCTCACAACCTAAAATTGGCCAGATCATCGCGTTTTCCCTTCTTATAGACCGGGACCAATAATGATCTTTTCCATGCCCTCGGGATAATACAGTTGGCACAGACCTTAGAGAACAAGATATATAATAAGTCTGCCCAGTGCAATGGGTCTCTTTTCAGAAGGACGTTTGCCATACCGTTAAGGCCAGGTGTCCTAGAAACAATAAGAATAAGTTTGACAATTCGACTGGATGGCATCTATCAAAATTAATGTCAAAGCTCCTATTCTCTGTATCAGGTTTATCCAATGTGCGGTTGTTAGGGGAATTCAAAGTTTTGGTAACATACTGCACCCAGCTGTGCGCACTGACAGTGTTAGTAACTTATATTGGTTTTTCGGGTTTGCCTCGTCCCCGGAGTTGCCACATCTTCCTGGTATCTTTGGGGGAGGCAATAACGAGAAAATGCTGCCACTGGGCGTTTCCATGTGAGACCTTACACCATTTAACCAATCTCTGATATTTATTTCTTATAGCCCGTATATTACTGAGGGACAGTTGGAAGGGCAGATTTCTTTGCTTAACAGCTCGAATTGCCCTGCGCATTGCACATTTTGCAGCTCTAACCACCTTATCATAGACATGTCTGTGTGTTTTGTTCGCATAGTATGCAAGAAAGTATTTTATAGCAGAACATCCAATCCTAGTCGCCTCTATCTAGAGTTCAATCTCCTCTACAGTTAACAACTGCCCTTCTGCATTTGTGCACAGTTCATAAATATAGAACTACAAGTACTAGACTGCATTATGATGGGTCTCCAAAAGGCAAGATTGGTTTATCATTTCACATATGGCGGGGGACAATCTCAAATCCTGCCAAATGAGTTGTAGAACACCACAGAAGAGAGAGTGTGACAATATCACATGCTTGCGATCATTTCTTGAATCAGGCATGCAGCTAGTTATGTATAGCATGCATAATATGTTCAGTTTCCCAAAGACGTTTAACATCTGTTTTGTGAATACCCGCCACGGGGGAAGGGTCAGTATGCTTGGCTATTTGGTGGATGGTGGAGGTGGCAGACAGGAGGCCCAGCCACAGGTTGAGCAGCCAATCCAGAAGCCAAAACTGATCTAAGCCCTAGGAGTTTTTGGGCATGTTTACATGGGCACCTATCAGCAAGGTGTTTATCAAAAATGAGCCTGATGGAGAATGGCACTGGTGTCTGGTGAGGAAAGGAACACAAACACCAGATGTGAATGAAGCCACTCCACGAGGGATCAAGAGAACAAGGAGTGCAAAGAAAAAGAGAGGAACAGAAGGTCAGATGAGAGTAAAGTGGGAGACGGTGAGAGAAAAGAAAGCAGTGGATGGGTTAGTAAAGAAAAAGAGGGGAGTGAAGGAATTGAGGAAACATTAGATGAGACCTAGCATGAATGGAGCGAGGGAGTGAGGAGGGTGGTGAGAGAGAGGGAGAGAGGGAGAGAGAGGGGTGTAGCGGGAGAGAAAGGGGTGGCGAGGCAGGGCGAGCCAAGGAGAGGTGAGGGAAGGCAGGAGAGCTAAGGAAGATAGGAGAGGGATGGAGAGGGAAGGAGGGGGAGATGGATGGGAAGGTTAGGGGAAGGAGGGGCTGAGAGAGAGAGAGAGGGAGTGAGGGGCTGAGAGGGAGAGACTGCCCAGAGTGGTGGGAAAGATAAGAGAAAAGAACAAGGAGAAGAATAGGAGGAGGGAGGCAGAGCAGGTAAAATGGGGACAGGAAAGAAAGCAAGGTATGCTTGAAAAAGTAAAGGGATAACAAGTAAGGGAAGAAAGAAAATGTAGAGGTCAAAGTGGAGGAAATTGTAGAGAAAGATGGAGAGACAGAGGGAGAGAATGTTAAGGGACTGCTTTGAGGGATATACTAATACCTGAAATAGGAAGAGAAGAGAAAGATGAACAGGAGACAATTAAAGTGTCTGGCTGATGAAGAGGTACTAAGAAATGGCCAAGGAAATGTAGGTTCGAAGGCAAAGTATGATAATAGAGCAATTCAAGAATAAGGCACACCGCAGAGAAATGGAGGGAGGGGAGATAAAGAGGCACAATTATTAGAGGGCAGAGGCGATGCAACGGAACACCTGAGGAGAGAACTGGACATAAATGAAAAGAAAGATGGAATGGGCGGTCCAAAGAGAAGTATGGGAATAGAAGAAAAGACTAGAAAAGTACCTCTAGAGAAAAAAGGGGTTACTGACCGAAGTGGAAATAGAGGTACAGTAAAAGAAGAGCCCCTGGACAGAGGGGAAGATGCAAATGATGGCCCGAACTCCCAGAAGACTTATTAACTATACAAACTCTCTACATGGCCACAACACAAGAAAGAGCCAAAGCACATCACCAAAGGGACCTGGAGTTTTCCTGCAGGACAGTAAGACAGGTGTGGGCCAAGGGTAATTATGAACAAGACTCTACAAGAAGACGATCTGACACTAGGCTTTTGCCTCACCTGCTTGGCCCAACGAATACCTCAGGTTCTAACGTTGTGAGCGTTAAATAACCCAAAAGAATGCCACCAATTTGCTTCTGTACTTCTGTTGATAACCAGATGACACTTCACATCTCATAACCTGCTGCCAACGCATTGGGGTTTTCTCAAGCATTTGAGTAATGAGCGGGCTATGCACTTGCTCAGTGATCTGCAGGTCACACATTTGCAAAGCCGATTCTTTTGAGAACCTCCATTCGGTAGGGTGACAATGTCTATCATTCAAGTATATTAAAGGAATCCAGCGTAGGGTCTGCGGTATGGAAATAGTCCTTATTAGAACCCAAAGTGCATGCCGTGACCAATCCAGTCCCTTGGACCATTGGCTATATCTGATGGGACAGGTTTGTATCTGAGCAAGCTATTTGCTGCTCCTTAGGTCTCCCCTCTTGTTCTTCACTTGCTTTGTCCTTTTTTATTCAGTAAAAACACAGCAGGACCACATGAAAGAGTGCACTGGGCATCAATCTTACAGTTATAACTACCTAACCTTACACAGCTGTCCCACAACCCCCCTTCAACTCCCCAAGAGTCCCGAAATCCAATTGCAGTTTTCCCAACCCACGTGTCCCATTTCCGCCACATCCTTCAGAATTTCCCAGGATTGCCTCTCCTCCAGGGATCTGTAGCAGTTCATACCCACCTTTCACTGAGCCACCGTCAGCATTTCATCCGACCCCCACTTTGTAGCCAAATCCCTCCTTGCCACGACCAGAATGCTTTGTCCATTTAAGAAATAAATAGGAAATAGTCCTGGCTTCATTCATGAGCTGTGGTCTTGTGCCATGCTGCCATGAACATTGAAAAGGGACTCTTTGCAGAGCTCTCGCTACAGAATGCTGTCCCTTCTCCTCTAGGCAGGGGCCATTCCCGGGGGACCAGGGTGGTGCATCCAGAGTACAATAATTCCCCTGGAGGTGGTGCACAGCGGGAGGATCACCTGGGAAGGGAAGCCCCTTAGGGGACTAGGGACAATCATCTTCAGGAGATGCAGTATAACTCAGCTGAATGTCCTTTAAGCCCTTTTCAGGAAGTAAATTCCCCTCCCATCTGTCCAGATAAGGCTAACATTTTTTATTGTGAAACCAATCCAACTAGTTCATTCATGCAAAGTAAAGAGTTAACCAATACTGATATTGACTTGTTACATCAGAAACCATGTTCTGAAATGAGGAAGAGGACTGCAAGGATGAAGATCACTCAGGTAAACCGAAATGAGATGCCTGGTTCTTTAACAAATCTGTTTGGTTCAGAACAACTTCCCTTCTCAACATGGGAGTTTAAATTTGGCACAGCTAAGAGCCAGCGAGCGATCCCTCCAGCTCGCGGTGACCGGGGAAGCAACGCTGTCATCTGGAAGGCAGTGTACACAGACACGAGACCGACACAGAGACAAGATGCTGTTTACCGGGGCAGGAGAGAGAACAAATGTAGCCAAAGAGACGGCTAATCTGAAGCTCACTTACTGGATAGACATGGGAGTGTCTTACTGTGTCCACAGCAATGCCGAGATGAGGGTGGACCGCGAGAAGGACACGGGAAGCCACAGATGAACAACCCAACCGAGAGCAAGGCAAAGGGCTACCGGAGCTTCAACACGGAATCTCACTGCCCAGAAGATGCGAATAGAAAATGGAGACACGCGGGCTGGTGGGGATTAACAGGCGGTCAGGGGAAACCAGGTGAATAACAAAAAGGACAGAACAAGGGTCATAAAGTATTATGGACTAAAACACTGAGAGGATTACAGAGAAACAGTTGGGCAGATACCAGAGTCATGAATAAGTGCATTACAAGTGAAAACATAGCTTGGCAGGAGAGTGAACCAGGCTACTAGAAACAACGCTTGCGAGTCAGGTAACCGCACCCATATAAAGTAGAAAGTATAAGGGAGTCAGAGACTCCACATGGAAGCAAGATAGAAGACATGGAACACTACGTTTGGCAGGAGAGTAAACCAAAGGAATCAAAGGTTCCATTGCAAGTCTGGGACCCACACCCATATAAAGCAGAAAGTATAAGGGAGTCAAAGACTCTGTGTGGAAGCAAATTGGAAACAAGGAACACTATGTTTGGCAGGAGAGTAAACCAAACAAACCAAAGGCTCCTTTGCAAGTCTGGGACCCACACCCAAAGGAGAGCAAGGATAAAAGGGTATGGGACCCTAGTCAGAAACAACTGGTGCTGTAGCCCTATTCATGAAACAAAGACAATATACGAGATAGCTGGGTCATGGGAGGGGAGTATACCTTGACCCCTCAAGCACTTCAAGTCTGGGATTCACAGACAAATAAAATCTTGGAGCCAAAGGGCTTTAGAACCCTGGAAATAAGGAACATGTCGTACTTTAGGAGAATCCTTTTTTTTTGTATAAGAAGAAACTGGAAAGACACTTGTCATTTTGAAGTCTCGGGGAAAGGAGCAACACCCTAGTGTTGGAACATTATATTTCTTGAATCCTTTTGAAAACCTAATTGAATGAGAACATTTTTGTTGCTTTGGTGAACAATATTTTCTTTAGGGAACAATCACCCTTTGCACCGTTTGTTAGTTTATAAGGTGAGGGCCAGAGGTTTTGGGAATGTGACTTGGGCAGACTTTATCATTTTGGACATCCTTACTGTTTTCATTAGTTTCTCGTGTGGCAGGGAAATCCCTCTTAGCTGCAGGGAGAGGTAGGAGTTTCCCAAATCCCCACCCCTTTACTTTCAATAAAAGTCTATACTGCAGAAAAGATGCCATTGTGTCTGAGCCTGACTACTGGTACGTTACACCATGATTCTATGTTTCTTTTTCTCTGCAAACTGGTTTTTGTTTTGGTTTGCACACCCGAGCAAACGATTATGTCAGGATAAAAACAACTAGCACCTTGGACGTAGGCTTGGGTGCTAATGGCGATAAAGACGCGGGAAGCACTATTGGGTAACTGATGGCCGACGACCCAGTGTTTATCAGCAAATAATTACTATTTCTTTTCCCTCTACTAATCGGTGATTGCAACTGCAATGAGCAGGAGGATGCTTCACCAGGGCCATAATTACATAATGAAAGCCATGACGTGTAAAAACCTGCAATGGTTTTGTGTTCCAAAATATATCATAACAATCCTGAAATGGTTGGGAATAGCTTAACCATGGGACAAATTAAAAGTAAAATGTAGGCAAAATTGCAGCACTACATTGTTTTCTGTGACTAGCTACAAAATGCACCCACATAAAGCAAGTCACAAAATCTACCCTGCACGGTATTTGCTGTGTAAGATAAAAGTGCTTATTGAATTTCTTTTTCATGCTACTCAGCAAACACAATGCAAGTCACAAAATCTACCCTGTACTGTATTTGCTGTGTAAGATAAATGTGCTTATTGAATTTCTTTTTCATGCTACTCAGCAAACACAGTACAAAAAACAGTAGGCATTGTGGCAAAACCAGGGAGCTCCATTCCATAGTATCTAAGCACCAAAGTTGATGCTAAATGCATTTGCTGCATTTCATTGGACAAGAGCATTCTTTAGATAATCTGGTCCCTTGTTGCAAATGTGATTACTATGGTAACGCTGTGTGCCTAGTCGCATGCTTTCACATGCACGTAGTGTGCATACGTGGAGCAATTTTCTTAATTACAAAACAGTGTATTGCTTGCACGCCACCCCCTCAGCCTCTTATTGTATTAGGCACATTTTTTACTCGCAAAAGCTGTGTGCAAGAGGTGCGAGTTACTTTGCGCGCAGACTGAACTTTGCAAATTGGTCCTACAGTGTGCACGTTTGTTTCCTAGCCCCAACGTCATCAGTAATGCCTGAAATCCCTTCACCATTCATGATGTATAAACAGTGACGGGGGAGAACTGGCAATGTTTGGCCTGGGCTGGGTGCAAGTAAACCTTTCTGTGCCATGGTGCTGGGGTCCAAGCCCACAATGAATTGTCCCCGACTTTCAGAACAACTAAACTCAATACCAACCCATCCCAAGTAGTCATTGACATTACTTTCCTTTTATGATATATATGTTTCAGTTATGTTTGTGTATTCTTAGAGACCCAGGCCCTAGGGAACCTCCCCCACATACCAAATCCAGTAAAATGATTTCGCCAGGATAATATAACTTGGTGAAATGGGAAATCTGGGATTCTCAGTCCTTGTTTGTAACTGGACAGCAAGCTACATCTCCATTGGTAGAGCCAGGTCAGGGAGTCTGCCTTCAGTCTAAGAGCCACACATGGGCTGGCATGGCAACAGATCCATACATGACTTTCTGCCGCCCCACCGCACAATACACCCTGTTACTGTCTCCCCCACAACACAAGAACCTCAGTTGGCATACTGCCTCCCAGCAGTATGCATTATATAAATGGTTAATATGTATGGAGTAACACTACATTATAAACCCATACGAGTGAGAATTTCCCAACAAACAGGTAAGGGAAACAAGGCACAGTGATGAGAAGTGATTTTCTCACGGTAACATAATGTGTCAATTGTGGTAGGTGGGGATTTAAGCCCTAGCCACCTGGTTTCACAGTTTTAAACTGAGACAAGAGCGGGGATGTAATCATCTCTGGTTCCATCTTCAACACTAGAACCACATAACACTTACTGCAAAGTTGTTATTCAAGGGCTAAACTAGAACACTATTTAATACTGATTGTCAAAACACCAAGTTACATGACTGGGCACCGTGACAACATACATATAAGAGAGGTCTTCATTGAAACATATGCTCATGAAGCCAAGTATGCATCATTTAGAAAAAGGAAAGGGGTTGAGCCTGCCCCACAATCAGGTACAGTGGCTTGCATGTTAGGCACAGATCTCATGAACAGTCATTCAATGTGCTGACCTGCCTTTTTCATATTTGTACCTCAGTCTCTACCCTATTTTCCTTGACTATCACCCTCTGGTGTCCTTCCTTTGCACCATATCCTTGATGCCCCTTCACCCTATTCCAAACAAATAATGTTCAGACTTCCTTTCCCCTTTGCACCATCCATTAATCCTTAACTCAATCTCCTGCCTTCACACCACCTTTACTTGCCGACATTGCTCAGCCACCAATTACTTGTCACACCCTCCCTTCCATTGCCCTGGCCCACATGCAGACAACCTTGATTTGGCCTCTACCAGGGATGACAAGAAATTGGGGTCCGGGTCTTGCTGTGGTTCTATGTCATTTCATCGACACCTGTTTTTACAATGGGTGTTTTTCCGCAGACCTTTTGCTGAAATTTTTTTTTAAAATGTTTTACATTATTTTGGGGGTTGGGGGTGGGGGTTTACCCCAAACCCCCTGTCATCTACCTATTTATTTTATTCCCGACCCCCCAACCCTTTATATGCCCTTTCCCACCCCCAAAAACAATGTTCTTTTCAACATAAAGTCCACAGAAAAACACCTGAAGTAAAAACGGGTGTTGATGAAAGGCCGTCGTACCCTTGCAGTGTGGTCTGTGGCTATGGGGTGTGCCCTTGGACAATGCAGAGCAAAAGACGCAGAGGGAACTTGGCTTGTATTGTGCTCCCAAAATGCACGTTCTTTAAAATCGGCTGTATGTTTCAGTTCATGTAACCAGAGGGACCTGCGAGAAGTGTCCACCTAGGATCGTGTGATGGAGAAGGAGTAAGATCCACCTTTCATATTCATTTCTGTTTTCAGGGAAGGTGGAGGGTGTTTGTGTTGACGTGTGTGTTTATGCTTGGTTTGTGTAACTGTGGTGATGTGGTTGAGTGTTTTGGGTAATGTATAGGTGGAAGAATGCATCTGTGTTCATGTGACGGTATATGCATGAAAATGTTGTTGATTTGTCTGTGTCTTGTTGGTGAGATAAGAATGTTCTATACAAGACCAAAAATGAAAAACTTGGGGTGCGGATTCATTCAGAGTTGGGTGGCAATGGTAAAATAAGCAGTATTTGGCAAATATTGCTGATTTTACTGTTTGTCCAATTCAGGGTTTGGTGAAATACCACCATTGGGAATACCAACAGTAGTATTTTAAGCACACAAATCAGCCCATTTTTACCTCCACCTAAGAGGTGGAATGGAAAAAAGCAAAACTGGATCCACATTTTTTAACTGCCATGGGTCCCCCCCCCAAGTGCCAAGGCCTTTTTTGGTGATTTCAGTATTTCACCATCCAAAGCCTTCTAACATTTTCTCCTTCATTAACCCCTTAAGTGCCAAGGACAAGCTATCTCGTCCTTGGCACTGAGGAGGTAATCCCAAGGACGAGATACCTCGTCCTTGGCACTTAAAAGAGTTAAACATGTTTTCCCTGCACATATGGGAAGTGCAGGCCCTTTCTTCTTTCTTTCAATATATTGAAAAGCTTTTTTACAAAAGGCCATGGTAACGGGGTGAAACGGTGGGCATCTCTGATGCTCTCCCTCACCACATTACCCATGTTTTGATTAAAAGCATCAGAGTGGGCCCTTGTGTACATGCAAAATGTGCAATAGTGGTATAAACCACTAATGTACATAATGCATTTGCAATTTCACTTTGAAGGTGGAAATGGCTGACATCTTTTTTTTTAATCACCGTTTTATGTTACCATCTGCAGAGGTGGGATTTCTAAAAATACCTCGGGAGGTATTCCAAAAATACCATCTCTGCTGGTGGTAAACTCTGAATTTGATACATTTTTATAAATACCACTGTTGGAGGTGGTAACTCTCTCCAGTGATATTTCATGAAGAAAATCCACCCAACTCTGACGACCCCCTCAGTTTGTAGTCCAATAAGAAATTCATGCTTGAGTGTTAAATCTTTCTGAATATGTTTTTCAACTTTGCCCAATAGTGAGTGCCACAAACAATCCAACAGTTAATTCTATAGGCCCCATATAGTAATATCCATCAGTGCTATTCAGAGTGCTATTAAAATCTTTTGTAATGAGCTCACCAGGGATTAGGAAATACACCAGAGGAAAGGGAAGCATTCTTACGGAATAAAACTGGGGGCAAACTCTGAGATATAGACCCTTACTTGCCAAGAAGGGGTTGTGATAAGCTGATGAGTGTAACAGAACAGTGGTGTATAGCCCGCAATGGTGGCAACATTACTATACAGGGTCATAAAATCTTGTCATTTAAATGCGTACATTGCAGCTGAATGGTATGAAGATGCCCCGTGCCTAGGCACTTCTCGCTCTCGCCCACTGTGGGGGACAATGTGTGGGGAGAACCAGGCACATCTGCAACACTGCTGAAATCAAGACAAGTGTTTCACACTGTGTAAAAACTAGCTAAGCAGGCATTGAGTTCCTTCAAGGCAGGCTAGATTCTGAAGGACTTCACCTTTTCAACGTTATTTTTATATTTAGAAGCTCTGGCCCTGGGAGCAACAGCCCAGCCAGCCTGGGGACAATTGCCACCTTGCACCTCTTTCCAGTCCTCCCTTGAATAGTGATTAGGGGGCAACTATATGCTTTGCTGAGACAAATACCTATGAGCAACAGACTTTGCTAATACCCAGGACACGAAAGAAAGGGAATGCTGATGTTAGCCTAGGCATGTCTGCCATCTAGTGTCCGTGCTCTGCATGGAATCAAATCTCTGTAACTGACTTTCAGCCTCTGCAAGCTGGTTATTTATTTATTTTAAGTATATGTTCGGTGATTGTAATAGAGAATATAGCGTTTTTTCATTTTTCCTGCTTGCTCTCAGTAGAGGATTTCTCACATTGTTGGCTTATTTTGAATCATGCCAGGTTTCCCCCTAAGAGTGTAGAGTACTCCAGCCATTGACCTCTTGTTCTCTGTGCTTGGAGACGCAGCTCTACCTCAGCCGCTCCTCTGCTACTTTCTATTGAAACATGTGTCCAGGGTTGCTGTTGGGAGCTGTGCCTTGAAGAGGTTTGACTGGCTTTTCAAGCTGACTTGGATGAGATGAGGCTGATACGTGAATCAGTCTTTCGCTCCGTTGTCCAACTCCAGACGTCGAGGGCCGGATCCATGTTGAACTTTCATGATACGCCTCATTAATATTCATGAGATAAATGTACATACAATGAAGCACATAACAAACATCTAAAAGAAATGTGAGTGGTTTCCATTCCATAAAATAAGCTACTTTTGTTTTGTTATATCTCAGTAGAGGATTTCTCACATTCTTACCTCATTTCGATTTGTTTTGTACTTTGGGGCACCATTTGCAGCTGAGATTTGCTTTTTGTGTTATGCACCATATGTTTCTAATGGTTGGGTAGAATATGCGAAACAAACAATGTTGTGGGTAAAATGAGCCTCTAGTGTTTTTTTTATGTGGGGGACGTATGTGGTAATGTTCCTTTCATCTACTAATCAGTGTGGATTCTACATGAGGCACTGATTTAAGAGGGGGGAAGTGGTCATTTAGATTGGCCTTCTAGAATGGCACTGACTTCATCTAAGTGGGATGTGACTAGGGCCTATGCAACTGGTCAGCTGTCTTCCAATGGAATCAATGGCCTTCTTACATAGAACAGGGCCAGCACAAGGCATGGGCAACCTGTTCTATGCCAAAGGGCCTTACGCTCTTGGGGGCCTTGCAGCTTTCACTCACTGCAAGAGCTCTGATGAAAGGATGCCTGAGATGGGCAGGTTACCAGACACTCCTTTTCCAGCTGGTTCAGTAGCTCCTCTAACTGGGAATTCGCCAATAGTCTCAGGAGGATACCTTAGTGGCAATGTGCTCACCTTGGAAGCAAGACAACACGGAACAACACAGGTTCGATCCCCGTGTTGGTGCTTAAAAACCTCTGGGTAGTAAGCACGTTAGAAATAACATATCATATCAAATACTTACTTTTTTAACACCTCTATAAGCAGGATATTTAAATGGGAATCTCTTTAGAAGTGCTGGAGCACTTGAGTGACCATTGTTTGTGGCAGGTTCATGAATAAGTGTGAATCTATTATTTATATATGCTCTTTTGATTACAAAACTATGTACAATTGGTAAAAAAAAATCAGATGTTATGGGAAGCAGTGAGCTTCTTACAATGGGGTGAGTTTGGATGACATACTGACCAGGTTGTGGAGGGGAGTAAATGAATGTTGGGTGACTGTGATAAGCCCAGTAACCAAAAACGTGTAAACTGACTCATTTTAAATAAAATATAGTTTTATTATGTTTTGACATGTAAACAATAACGAGAGCAAACCGCACAGCATGAGAAGCCCAGTATAGTGTGACCCGCCCATTATACAATAATATCTCGGTGAACTTCTGGGTATCCTCTGGTAGTCTGCTTCATTCTAGGGGGTCGTCGGACTGCTTTGGGTGCCAATGACTTAAACTAACTGGGAGGTATACAGTGACGCTAAATGTGTGGTCTCTGCCTAATCTGGATAATATACTAGCGATCCACAAGCCCTCGTGCTCCCGGGTGCCTCCTGTTCCTATTGTTTCAATTAATTCTATTTTATTTGCATTTTTAAAGTGCTCACACAGCCTGGAGGCAATCAAGGCGCTGTTACAGAATGTATTTGTTTTGTTGTTGTCTTAGTTGCATATTTATAATGCGCTTAAATACCCAGAGGTTTCTAAGCACGGACCCGGGGATCGAACCTGTGTTGCTTCGTGTCGTCTTGCCTCCAAGGCGAGCAGCCATTGAGCTATCCTCCCGGGACAATTCTTATATCTATAAAAGCATACCTTATCGAAGCAAATTGCAATTCGCTTATTCAACTCTCCACAGCGTCCCCATCCACTGTCCGCAAAATACCATTCCATGCTTCCTCATGGGTTATATGTACTGTAGACCACCCACCAGGCTAAAGGAATATCACACCATCCCGTTCCAAGGACCCAAACCCACAAAAAATGTAATTGACATACAAGCCCCATAACTTCCTTCCATAAAGCGTATCTCTACAGGTACCTTTCTTTAATATGTCCCCTTTGAACTGGAGTAACCCCCATGCACTCAACACTTGTCCGTATCCGCCTCTACGCACTGCAGGGATCGATTTCAATAATTCCTCCGCTCGTTCCACATCCCAAAAAATATATTCCTTCCCCTTCCTAGTAACTCGAAGCTTAGCACGCCACAATAACCCTGCCTTCAGCACACATGCAATTAAGTATTTCTTAAGTGAGTTCAGTCCCCTCCTTTTTTCAGTGGCCGGTGCCAGGTCAGGGAAGATCAGGATCTTATGATGTGGGTATTGGAGGGTTCCCTTCACATTTGCAGCCCTCAGGATACTTTCTTTATCCCAGGCATCAGAAACTTGATTATAAGTGTCTGTCCCACCTGAGAGTCATGTAGTTTATCGTCGGTAGGACTCTTGATCCTGTAGCACTTTCTATATATATTGGGCCGTCCTCGATCTCCTCTCTGTGATATGTCATTTATAATGCACCTATACACAAGTGTTTCTAGGCGCGACAAGACAAGGGAAGGAAGGCAGAGGGAGGACAAGACAAGCGATCTTACTAGGCCTTGTGACATTCAGATCGTACAAGTGCGACAACGCAAAGTAAGGGAGAAGTGCCGCGGAGAGGGAGGGAGTTCAGTCAGGGCAGCAATGCTCTGAGAAAGTGCAGCCATGGCAGCACAGCTTTGGTTAAGTGCAAAGGAGGGAGGGGACTGTAGTGGTTACTGTTTGAGCTCCTAAGTGCGCCAAAGGCTAGGAGGCAGTGCAGGTTAGACTGATCAAGGGGAGGCTGGTATCCAGTGAGACTCTGAAGATAGCAAGCAACCAGTCCTCGCAGCAAGCAGGTAGGTCAGCAGGGGAGGAAGTGAGAAAGCAGAGGAGAAAAGGAACGTTTTTAGCTGCTTCTGGAACATCAGGTGGCCCGGCTCAAGTGGGATAGGGGCAGGGAGGCCATTCCAGAGGGAGGCACCTGCAGAGCCACTTTCTTGTTCAACATGCGAGACATTGTTTTTTCGATATGTCCCAGAGCCACCAACACAAGATCCCTCGAAGCTGAGGGGGGCCTTAAAATGTTCCTGAGTGGATGAATCTTGTTTACCTGGCACCACACAAGGTGCAAATAAGTGACACAACTTTATCTTTCTTCTTTGTTTTTTCAGGCAACTATGATTTGGGTGGCTGAAACACAGCACCGTAAAGGACATTAATCATGTTGGGCTTGGCCCATGATGCCAGTAAAACATGCTATGCCACTGTAAAAGACCGTCCATGCTGGCTGCCCTAATCTTGTCTCCACATAACCCCTACATAAGGACACTGATCAAGTTGGCTTTGCCCATATAATGCCAGTACAACATGTCAAGGTCACATTCATGCTGTCTGCTCCAATGCCCCCCAAGCCTTGCTCCTGGGGCCTTCAGGTGCAGGCACACACGTACATACACACACACACACACACACACACATTAACACCCATTCACACACATTCATGCACACATTCAACTTCTCTCTCATTCACATGTAGCTCCATACAGAATATTCACACTGCATTCTCACTCACACATGCACTCATTCATACCCACACACAACATTCACACTCTTTCACATGTGCACTTATGCAGATACACACAACCCCTTGCATGCACGCATACATATACACTCTTGCATACATGCATACACAAATAGTTTTGTCTGACCTGACTCACTCCAGCTCCAGTCTCGACAGCTGCTCCAGGCCCTCTCCACCATGTAAACGGGAACCAGGAAGCAGGGCAAACTTCTGGTACGTGCGCGGTGGAGGCAGAGGGCCAGAAACGGACTCCCCGGGGCCAGGAAATGTGTGGAGAGGTGCAGGAGAGCCCCTTACTCACATTTCCCTAATGAGCCATGCTATGTTGAGGAAGAAAACACCCCGGCCATACATTGCCCACTGTGCATGCGCACTGAGGAACTGCACATTGAAAAGGGAATCACGCTTCCCTGGTTTTTCTATCTCTTTGGTGGTTTCTCTATAACGTGTGGTGGGTCTGCACCCTATTGGCTACTATGGACGAACTCCCACTGCAAATAAGGCACATTTGGGTGAAAGTATTTGCCCAGGAGCACACCCTTTGGTTAAGTGGCAAAGCCGGGATTTGAGACCACTGCAACCCAGGCACTTGAGCACATATCTTCCAAGCTGTAGTTAGTAGAAATGTTGTTTGCAATGTTAATTTTGGAACTTTAGTTTGAAAGCCCCTTCTGTCTGTATAATGTAGGACTGTGCTTAACTGAAATGAAGTGTTGTTTCTGCAGCAGTTTCATTATTGATTTGTTTGTGTGTGTTTTAATGGTGTCGTGCAATCAATTACTTGTGCTCTCGACCTTTTCCCCCGCCCAGGCCCATGTTTGGCTTTCATTTTACTCTGTTTTATAAATACTCTGTTTTATAAAGAAGACCTGAAAAGTACTCAAATCATAATGAAGTACTCAGACAAACATGTAAATCCTTATAGAAATATGTTCAGCAAAAAGAGTACTATTTTAGCCATATTTCTCTGCTCCTACATGGAAGACTACAAATACCAGAATGCAGTTCAGCGAAATTCTGACAAGTATGGTCTGTGTATTTTGTAAATTAAAACATAATTTGTGAAAAGGTAACTTTCTGGTTTTTGATTGTTCGACAAAAGGCATGCTTGATAAGTGTTGTGAGGAAAAAATGGCGTTCTACAAACAGAATCGCTTTTCTGTATCAAATAAGAATTCACGAAAATAAAGGAGCTAGTTTAACACTTCTTTTGTCTGCCATATCTCATTATCTTGAAAGAAGACATAATTTGGGCAGTTAGTTGGGTCTTTGTGTTTTAAAAGAAAAATGACCCTTTTGTTGTCCCTCACGGAAACGGTAAGAATGTGTGGAAGAAAACAATGTTGAAACGAACCATCGCGCCGAAATGGTCTCTAATTTAAAAGCTCTGACGATACAAAGACGTTGATAATTATTTGAGGCCACAGTGGTGGGTCCTGCAGGAAGAAAAAACAACCTTTTTACTTGTTATATTTGTGGCAGCTGGTGTTTGTGGGCACCCTCGGAGTGTGGGGCTCTCGGCGTCAGACTGCCCACCGCCTGGCCTTGAGGAAATCCCCAATGCCTCCACCCCGCACGCCAAAGCAACTCCTTACACCACATGCTTTGAGCAAGATAGTTCCTTTGTCGTCATACTGCAAGCCACCATCCTTGTAAATAAAGTCTTTCCCAGGACTGCCCTCTTGTGGCCGAACAGATTATTTTTTCGATTGCTAACGATGAATGGTATGTAAAAAATAGTTACTTTTATGTTGTACATTTTGATTCCTGTAATCGTGTGGTCAACATTGGGTACTGATCATTCATCCTGGAGACTGGAGACTTGGCAGAACATTCTTCTGATGTTGCACCGAGGGGACTGGATGGCATCGCGGCAGGCATCCCTGGATCTCCAGGATGCCGATTACCACATATCTCTCCTGCCTTGCCACATGAAGTTCTTCCGGTTTGCTGTGGGGACACAGAATTTTCAGTTCAGAGTGTTCCCACTTGGCTTGCACTCTGCCCCCAGGGTATTCACAAAACTGGGGTCCCGCCTGGTGGCGCACCTCCACATGAAGGGCATTTAGATTTTCCCTACCTATACGATTGGTTAATCAAGGCAGACCTCGGCGGACGGTCCTGGCGCATCTCCGGTTGGTTTGCCAGGCCTTGGGAGACTGGGGCTTTCTGATAAACTGACAGAAGTCCCACCTGGAGTCCTCCCAGGATCTGGTGTTCATCAGAGCTCAGATCTGTACCAGGATTGGGAGGGTGTTCCTGTCGCCAGAAAGGCTCCTGCTGTCAGTCCTGGGCAGGGTTCTCCAGTGGCAGAGGGTTTCAGCTCGCCTGTTGCTCATGCTGCAAGGGCACATGGCCTCTTAGGTGTTTCTAGTCCCTTTTGCGCTACCTGGTATCTTACCTACTGGCCCACTAGCTCACAGCGTCTCAGGCTTACGAGACCTTGATTCCGGTGTCACAAGATCTGAAGGCCAGCTTACAGTGGTGGGTACAAGTTCTGAATCTTTGGGCGGGGGTGGTCCTGGTCCAGCCCATAAAGACGATACTTATTACAAATGTCAGCGGGCGGACTTGGGGAGCCACGATGGGTGTCCTCTCGGCTCAGGGTTTGTGAGCTCCAGAGGAAATTCATCAGTCCTCCAACTGGAAGGAGTTGTGTGCCATTCTCCGGGCCCTGTTGTTTTTCGAGACGATCCTAAGGGTTGTGCTGTGCTTGTCTGGATGGACAATACCACAGCCTTGGTCTATGTCACTGCCAGGGTGGGTCTGGCCACTCCTTGAATGCTCTGGCTGCTCAGATTGGAGCTTGGGGGGAGAAACAGCTGCTATCCCCGAGGGCCACTCATGTCAGAGGCGTGGAAATCTCCGGGCAGACCTGTTCAGCTGTCATTTTTCCTCTTCAGTGGAATTGGTTCTGTCAGACATGCTGTTTGCTGAGATCTGCTACAGGTTTGGTCGACCAGTGCTGGACCTCTTTGCTTCTCAGGTCTCAGCGAAAGTTCCTCTCTTCTGCTCCCAGTTCACGACCAGGGGGCATGGGGAGAGGATGCCATTAATATAGCATGGCCTTGGGCTTTCCCTTATGCCTTTCCTCCTCTTCCTCTTCTTTTCCGGGTGGTTCAGCACCTCAAGGAAAGCAGACTGACGGTGCTGTTGGTGGTTCCATATTGGCCTTCGTGCAGCTGGTTTCCTTCCCTGCTGGGCCTTGGGCCCCAGGCTCCTTTGTTGATTTCGAGGTGGCCTTCTCCCCTGCAGGCGGGGCTGGGGTTCAAGGTCTGGCAGATTCAATGGGCACTTTGGCGATTGCACGGTCCCAGTTAGTTTCCCAAAGTTTCTCGGGTCCTGTGGTGAACTCGATCCTAGAGGCTCGGAGGCCTTTGACTCTGAAGGCCTATGAGAGACATTGGGATAACTTTTGGTTGGTGCAGAGGGTCTGGGACCGCCCCACCTCCCGCCAGTGTGGATTGCCGGCAGTTCTCCAGTTTCTTCTGGAGGGTTATGACAAGGGCCTGGCAGTCTCCACTCTTCGCTCCCAATGGGCCTCCATCAAAGTCCTCTTGGGGGGCTCTGATAGCCATCTGGAAGGGGAGGTCTTGGTGGGAAAGTTTCTATGGGGTCTCTCTATATCCGGTCCATGTGCCTATAAGGCCGTTCCCCCCTGGGATCTTCTTCTTGTCTTAACGGGTCCTTCAAGGGCCTCCTTTTGAGCCCCTGTCTGAAATTGTTATCAAGCACCTCCTTTTGAAGACTGCTTTCCTGATTGCGATAATATATGCCCGTAGGTTGGTGAAATCGGAGCTTTGTTGTGTCGGGTCCCCTTTTTGTGGGTTATTCCTGACTCTGTTGTCTTGAGATATGGTCCTACATTTTTGCCCAAGGTCATGTCTAGTTTTCACACATCGCATGATCTAGTTCTCCAGGCGTTTTTCCAGATTCCACAGATGCCGGAAGAGGTAGCATGGCATTCCATTGAAGGGGAAGTTCTGGAGTACTTGGCTCGGACTGCCCCATGTCGGCAGTCTGATAGCCTCTTGGTTACCTTTGGTGCTGCAGGTGCAGGGGCAGGGGCAGAAGACCTCTGTGGTTTCCATTAGGCAGTGGATCCGTACGTCATTTTCATGCCATATGTGGCTTCTGGTTTGCCTGTGCCCAACCATGTTCAGGGTCATTCTACCAGGGTTATGACTTCTTCCTGGGTGGATGCGCAAGGGGTTTCCCTGCAGGAAATGTGTAGGGCTGCCACCTGGGCGGATCACCATACCTTTATCAACCACTATCGGTTGAAGGACTCCCACTCCAGTGATGGTGCTTTTGGGGTTGCAGTTTTGTCTGTTGGAATGTAAATTCAGGGTCGTTGTGCTTTGTTTTACTGCACTTCTGTCTCTGTGTCTCATTGGGACCTCTCCCTGATGCAGCTTTGGTATACCACATGAGGTATGTACTGGGACAAGTAAGAGTGGACGTGGAGGTAATGCTCTGATTTCGTAATGGTAATCTTTATTACTTCTAGTTCTACTCTTCCTTGTCACAGCACTGGACGACCCTCCCCCCCTGCAGAGATAGTCCCATACTCCGGCTTAGTTATAATGAACTGGAGTACTGGGTGTGGGAGGAGTTATATGAAGACAAGAAGAAATGAAAGAAGGTCCTGTATCGGAGGCGGGGACTCATGAGGTAAGTACTGTGAAGAGGAAGTGTAGGACTGCGAGTAATGAAGATTACCAGTAAGTAATCAGAGCATTAATAATCGATTTATCAAGAAGTAACCAATCAGAGCTGCAAACACGTGCCTGCATCCAGCCTCAAATGTGGGGTGCAAATCTCAGTAAATAGTTTATTCGGTGAATAGTGAGGTGTTTCATACTCACCGCACGTGAAGGGGGGTATTTGAATTTCAATTTAAAGGGCTGATATGTTTCCCAGACATCTCCCAATCTCATAGAATGAGATCTGTGATTAGGAAGAGGGGAAAAGTAGTCCTGCCGAGTTCACAAAGATGATACCTGTGCCACACTGGGTTGTATTTATTTTTAAAGAAACAGCTTTTTTTTGGATTAACACATATGCCAACCAGGGGTGGACTGGGAACCAAAAGAGGCCCTGGAAACCTTTTTCAAAGAGGCCCCATATTGCACATTTTGGACAAGCCCAAGCCTTTTCCTATGAGAAAATTTGAAAATAAAATACAAAAGAGGCTCAGGGTGCAAAGGCCCACTGGGTAATCTCCAGAGTACCCTGTAGGCCAGTCCAGCCCTGATGCCAACCCTTTGAAATCATGTGAACTGCTTCTGCTGCCTTTCTTTATAATAATGCATTAATAACAGAAGGTAGGGCTGACAGACACTTTTACCAGTGTGATATTGTAGTGGCTGTTTGTGAACGGCCAAGCTGCGCAATGCTGCTCAGTTCAGAAAAGGAAAACAAAAAAACCTTTTGGACGAGAATATTTCGGTCACGTGCAAGAGACACTTTCTTTTCATCCATCCCGCATAGAAATGAAATAAGTTACAAAGCCACATGTTATGAAGTCACGCTGCCCCACATGCCGCTTGTCCGCCATTGCCACCTACACTAAAAATGTTGCATAGAGTGTAGTTTCATGCGGGAAGGCTCAAATGGAGGAAAAGAGAGAAGGAATGATTCAAACTAAAATAATTATCCAAAACTTTGGGCAACTGCGCATTTTAAAATTGGTGGCTATCTGCAAATATATTCCTGGCCCTCAAGTAAATAATTCAGTGCGTTACAATGGAAGACTGAACATGTCCTTTTTTTCTCCTAAAATGTTTCTATCTTTAAATTTACAAATCTATAAGGCATGAAGCAAATGGGAAGAAACAAGAGTGCTACCGCACCCATTCCTTATTTAATTTGTTTTGCTTTTTCCTGTATAAATGCAGGACTTCAAGTCCCAGAAAGCAAAGAAAAGAACAGCAGTGGACAGGGTACTTATTGTTCACATGGGAGACCGCAGCTGAAAGAATAACCCTAATGGAGAGTCTACGGCAAGGGTCTGCAACCTTTGGCTCCCCTGATGTTTTGGACTATAACTCCCATCAGCCACTGACAGAATAGTCCATGGTGAGGGATTCTGAAAAGTCATAGACCAAAACATCTGAAGAGCCGTAGGTGGCAGAACCAGGCTGAGGGAACAACATTGGAAAAGGGATGGTGGATTAAGTGAGGAATTGTCTCCTACGCAAACACACACACTGCATATTTCCTGCAGGCCCACGGGGGAATGCCAGAGATTACATAGTTCCTGTTCCTCTAGGAAGGTGTAAATTGCTGCCTTACTATTGCTCGCACATTTAGACATTCAGGGCCTGATTCACAGAAGAGTTTTATAATGGAGCGATCACATAGGAACACGCTCTGGGAATCAGGCCCTTAATGTGGAAAGTTAAACCTCTAGTGTCTAATCATAGATATCCTGGCATGAGTCCAAAGCTGTAGACACACTTTGCTTATCTAATCAATCTAAGAATACAATGGGCTGGCAGCCAACAGCAGTTGTACCCCTCCTCTGTGCCCCTCTGTGTCCTAGCCCCCGCTCTATATCTGTTCTGTTGTTATCTCTAAAACGCACTCTGTTGTACACCTTTGTAAAGTGCTCCGCCATGTATCTGTATTGTTGTATACCTCTGTAAAGGGCTCGGTTGCTTCTCGTTGCTAGGTCCCCTGTGTACTTCAGCTCGCTCGGTCCACCAGTAGTTCCACAGAAATGGCAGGCTCTGATACAGCAGACCTATACAACAGACCCAAAAAGCTCAGGCAACAGGACTAGCCACCAAACCATGCAAATCTCAACGGCTTAGAGAACAGAGCTATCCATCAGGTGACACAGATCCAACATGCTCAGAAATCATGGGTATGCATTTGGTGATACATATCAATAGACCCCCTATGATGGAGCCAAATGCTTAACTTTCTGGGGTCAGCTTTTAGAAGACCTATGCTTCCAATAATTAGCCTTGCTTTATTTAACTAAATAGCCAGTGAGTTGGGGTGAAAGATGAATCTAATGAGTCAAATGAACTAATTCTATTTATTCAGCCTCCTGGGTTCATAGGAAGAGGAGTTGGGGAAATCAACAGTGCAATGGGTTTAATGGCTCAACTCACTAGCAGCTTTTGAAAATGTCAGTCGCCCCCACCCCAGCCCCCACCCCCCATACATTTGAGGCTGGCTCCATCCCTGCTCTGAAGCCATTTATCTAGGAGGATTTACTCCTGAATCAAGGAAGACTTTGAAGATTTGGGCTTTAAAGAGTTCCTGAGAAACATTCACCTTTTGGTATTAATGATTCTAAACAAAATATTAAGCTATTACCGCTGTGATCTGAAAACAAATAATTTTGTAAGTTGACCATCAACCACATATGTACAGATTTCTAAGATCCATCAGTGTCTTGACGTGCATTGACAGGACCGTAGCACAAGCAAATGTCATTGGTGAACATCTGTGAAAGAAGCCTGTCTTTGGGTGCTGCGTATGCCTATCGACCCTCTGAAGGTCCAGAATGGGGGCCGGCCATACAATCCGCTGCCCCACCACCAGCATATGGAGCCCCTTATGTCTCGCCGGCCCTACAATGACCACCAGCTCAGCTGAAAGAAACTAAGAGCCTGGATTGGGCTAAAGATGGGCTTGTGAATGGTTAGAGATGGACCCGGTCCATTCAGTACACAGTCCTCTGCACGCTTTCCCATTGAGCCTGTGGAAGCACAGAATGAGGGCCTGCCATACCATTGGCCAGCCCCTAACACCAGCACCAGGAGATGCTGATGCTTCCCCATCACTGGATTCCACAACCAAACATCCATTGGGTTTCAGAGGAGCTAATGAATGGGACACACCCTGCCTGCTCCATCCACCAAATGCCACTTTGCCTACTTGCCCAGAAACTTTCAGGTGGCTCAGAAAGGTGGTCGGGGGGGGTGTCCAGAGCATCTGCCACCCCCTCTCCACAAATATTACGACCTGTAAGAACACAAGGGCCCAGATTTGACTATGAAGGGTACGTGAATGGGCTGCAAAATGATTGGGTGCGGGTATTCAATGCCCATGCAGCCAGGTGAAGGAAAGGTTGGCCCTGGGTGAAACCAATTTGCCTGTTCGCTTTACTTGTCCCCCTCACTGTTTTCCCAGATCCTTATTTTCCAAGATACTGGGCATCCCAACAGGCTGGTGGGACGTATTTTAAACTGCCCTTTGTCCACAATGACGCTGTTCCCAGCCTTCCTGGCAGCTCCCTGCTCCCTGAACCTCTCCCTCACTGGCTCTAGTTATGCGTTGCCCTTTCTCTACTTCCCTCCATCTGGTTCTGGGTGCCTCCTCACCCCCGCTGCATCCTCCTCCTTCCTCCCTGGATGGTTCTGGGTGCCTACTCAAGTCCTGCCAATCACCCTGACTCGGGTTTGGTACACCACTCTGTAACTGTTTTTTGAGAGGCCATCCTCAACACAGGGTGTTCCTTCCCACCCCAAGGTAAGTGTCACACAATAAACAGTTAATGTTGTTTAGTTCATCACTATTTCAGCCTGATGTCATGCCACCTGAATCCCTCCCCCGAGCTACCAATGAGCCAAGAATCGGACCGGTCTACACGAAATATATTTGTATTTACGAATTAGAAGTAATAGAAATCACACTAAACTACACACGCCACCTTCTTTATGGCTCACAATTAACTTTTTGTTATACAAATGAATCACCCCAATGGGTTGGGAAAAACACAATGCTTTTCTTTCTATAGAGTTCACTTCAAGAAATAATTAGCACTGGTCAATGACCAAATTCATTTACATATACAGTGCTGTGCAATTTCGATCTTCCTGCACGCTTAAAAGGCTCGCAGTTTAATTTTACGAATTTGTGCAAATGCATATGGCAATGATTATTTCATAAAATAAACATATGGTGATTTAGCAGTTTGTTTTTCATTTTGTAATGAAAAAATG
Source organism: Ambystoma mexicanum (assembly GCF_040938575.1). Lineage (NCBI taxonomy): Eukaryota > Metazoa > Chordata > Amphibia > Caudata > Ambystomatidae > Ambystoma > Ambystoma mexicanum. Next base: position 295,925,623 of record NC_090928.1, on the reverse strand, counting down.
ACTATGCAGTGTCTTTGTACTGATATTGCACTGCAAAAATACACTTTGCACAGTTCCATGAATCAGGGTTTGTGTCAGCAGTGCAAAGTCACTTTGAACCATGCAAAAAATGACATGAATCGGGCCCCCCAGCTTTTTCCTGACATATTTATGTTGGCAGGGGAACATCTTTCTCTTGTCTTACTTTAAACTGCAAACGCCGATGCAAAGTTATTTTGGTGTCAGTGTTTGAAAATCCTGCTTTTCGTGTGAAAGGGACTTTTGGATTTCTTCTGCCACTGTGAATTAAAAAGGCTGATTTTAATTTTGTAGTGACAGGTACGCCTTTTCACATAGCGCGTTCCTGTGTTACATGCAGAACCCCCACAGTCTGCCCTAATAGGCCCATTTTCTGTGTGAAGATTTTTCTTATTTTCTTTGATGAAAGCTGGCAGGCCATGCTTCCCGTGGGCATTCAGTTTATTTTATTTGGGGGCATAGATTGATCCCCACAACTCTCTAACCCTCCCATGCTAGGTATGTGGTGATATAACCTGTTGAGGACAACACCGCTCCCCACCCCATCCCCTAGATTTCTGTTCCCTTATAACTCCATCACTACTTCTGTAAAGCACCCAGTAATGGGGCTGATAGCACGTTTTGTTTTTTTCGCTGCCGGGTTTCTTGCAGGAAGAATATGCTACAGCACAGATGCCAGTAGCTCTCGTTTTCTTTTGTTCTTTGTCGTATGCAAATGGTTTTTGTTTTAATGCATGTATTTACACTATCCTCAAATAAATGCAAAAACAAAGACACATTTGAAATCACATGACATTATTCTCTGCATCATGTGTGACAATATTCTCCCCTCCCTGTCTGTGCAAAACGTAGGTCATGCTGTATTATTATCCACATAGTAAATACAATTCTCGTTGCCCAGTATATGGAGTTATTCTCATGGTATATGGCAGTATTTTCAGCACCATAAATTCATGTTTTTCTAAACCCAACATAGGGCACTATTTGTTATGGTAAATATATTTGCACATTTTCTGCACAGTTAATATAATTACTTTCATGGACTTGTATAGAGCCTTATTTTCTTTGTAGTAATGTGACATTATGTTCTGCTAAGTAAATCCAATTTAATTTCAGGAGACTGTAGAGTATTATTTTATTAATGTATGCAGCATTATTTTCAGCACAGGAAGTATAAATATCCGGTCATGTTTTCCTGTCTGTATATGGCATTATTTTCTCCACAGCATAAGGCATTGCATCCCGCACAGTCCATGCAATGGTCACCATGATCCTCTAGGTGGCCCCATTTTCTGCACAGGCTGACACTATTCTTTTCCACATATTCTGCTGGCTCACTGTAGTATTAGATCCGGAATGAAACGCCTTCTTAACTATGCCATGTATTTTCTCCACATACACCTTTTACATAGTAAGGGCGGGAGGAGAACAGGCGACAAGCAACACAGACCCGTTATTTCACGCTCATAGTCAATGGTCTCAGAGCAGTGGCATGACACAAAATGTTGGGGCCCCTATGAGCCATGCTGATGCCCCCCCACCTCGGCAACAAATGACAGGTCGAGCCACACTCTGGGTCGGCCTAGATTATCACGGTTGCACAATACGCACAAACGTGCTGCTGAAGGGGTATGCCACACACTGTACTAGGAGAAAGATATAAATATGTGTTTTAATGCAATATACCGCACACTTTCTGTGAGAAATTGGCTAAAAAGCCAGAGTGTTTGCAATTGTTTTGTAGGGTAACACCAATCTAATACATGCACGTCACCAACAGTGCACAGGAACATTAATGCTTTACTATTAAAAATGCCTTGCCACATTGAAAACATGTCCCACGGCTGTACAATGTAGACTAGTGTAGACGCGTACTAATATTACAGTAGAGCATGCCAGGCCTCATTTAGACATACATAGACTGGTTGTACCAAAATGCCAGTCAGAGCAATAACACTCATCAATAAGAGAGCACATATTCAAGCCCGGGTCTCTGCGGTCTCTGACAACACTGCCAAACTCTTTCAAATCTGCAAGGAACTGGTCAATCCTGTTGCGGTCTCTACCTCTCCTGTTCCTTCCCAGGCCCTCTGTATGGCTCTGGTCTCTCACTTCTCCGCTAAAACTCAGGACATCCTGTCCTCTATCTCCTCTCCCTCTTCCGCTCTTGGCCCGCCTTTGGCCAACTCTTCCGCTCCTCCTTTCTCCTCTTTCTCTCTGACAACACCTGACAAGGTTTCAAGGCAAGTCCGATTTATGAAAGTGTCATCCAAACAGGTGCTCCCCTGCTCCTCCAGAAACATCAAGGACCATATTGACACCCTTCCTCCAGACTTGGCCGGTTTCTGTAATCACTCTTTTGCCACTGGAACGTTCTCCTCTCCTGTTAAGCACTCCCTTGTGCACCCACTCCTCAAAGCCATCTGCCGATCCTACCTGCCCGGAAAACTATCACCCAATCTCCATTACCCCTTTCTGGGCAAACTCTTGGAAAAGCTGGCCATCTCCCAGCTTACTCTCCACACTGATTCTGTTGTCTCCATGACCATCAGTCTGGCTTCAGAGCTGCCAGAGGCACAGAAACCGCTCTTCTGATTACCCATGAAGATTTGGTCCCTAACCTTGATTCCAGCATTCCTTCTGCCCTAATCCTCCTTGATCTTTTCTCTTCTTTCGACACAGCCAACCACACCATCCTGATCAATCGACTATGTGAGAACCTGGGCATCACGGATCAGGCCCTGGAGTGGCTGACCTCCTTCCTCTTGGACTGCCCCTCCCAGGTCCAACCTGGCCCCTTTCTCTCTGCCACCTCTCTCTCTACCTGTGGTGTTCCATAGGGCTCTATCCTCTCACCCGGGTTTTTCAACTTCTACTTGGCCCCTTTGGCCCACCTGATCTCTACCATCTCGAGCCCTTTCCTCAGCTACCTCCTACTCTCTAAGGCTTAGACGCTTCTCCAGGCAGAGAGTGGGGGGTAGATCTCTCTCCTCTGCAGGTGCCTCCATCTGGAATGGCCTCCAAGCCCCTCTCAAACTTGAGCACACCACCTGAAGTTCCAGAAGCAGCTCAAAACTTTCCTCACTCACTGAGTCCAGGCTCTTTTTTGATCAGTCACCCTTGCACTGCCTCCGGGCCTACCACGCAATTAGGGGCTGTAACTGTAACCCTAAAGTCCCTTTTTCTCCTTGCACTACCCACAGCCGCGCTGCCCTGGCTGCACTTACTCAGAGCATTACTGCCCTGTTTTCCCCTCCCCTCTTCCTTGCAATTCCCTCCTACGTTTTCTCTTGTATTTCTCATTATAACACTTGCACAATCTGAATGACAGAAGGTCTTTTAAGATTGTTTGTCTTGTCCTCCCTCTATCTTCTCTCCCTTGTCTTGTCACGCCTAGAAACACTTGTGTACAGGTGTGTTATAACTCACTTATATAATATCATATCATTTTATCACAGATGCCCAGAAAAATATACAACGCCGCAGTAAGAAACAGCTAGACTGGCAGCATGCCAGTCTAGCCAGGTAATTACACTTAGCAGGACTGCTTTATCAGAAATGCGCAGTTAAAAAAGTCATACCAAACTGAGGAATGACTAGCCTTGCTGCACCAAAATGCCTCTCTAGCCACTAATACCACATATCCATGCCCGCTTAGCCTGGACATGGACAACCATTATGATGTATTGCACAATCCCACCCCCACATGTCCCCTCTCCCTCCCACCCCTACCCCAAACTCCAAAATCAGCTCCTTTGCCCAGAATTACCTTCACGTCCCTCTTCCTTGTCCTAGAGCTTACGTATGAGGCTCCTTGCCTCATAGGTAAGTACTGGAATGAGGAAGAGTGGGACTATGAGTAATGAAGATTACAGGTAGCTAAATCAGGCATTACTTCCATGTACCTCTACCTCATTCCAGCACTTGTGTATGAGGCATATTGCCTCATACACAAGTACAGGGACAAGGAAGAAGAGGGGTAGGTGTTAGGTGTAATGACGATTACCAATAAGAAATCAAGGCATTAAACACAAGTAGTGGCGTAACACCATTGAGTTGACTGGGCTTCATCACTCTCCCCCCTGACATTTCGGGCTATGTTGACTCAACCTGGCTGACCTGCAGAGCAGTTGCCGGATAGAACAGGACACAGATGTTAAACGGCACCTGGGTTTCAGTGTTAACAAGGGCCCAGCAATTACTAACGTGAAGCATTTCACTGTTTGTACCTGCTTTCAAATGCCAAATGTTTTATGCAATTGAAATCGTGATGTGGGTTTAATACTTGCATGCCAGGGGAGTGATTGGAAGGGTAGAGGGGTAACAGGAGACCACTCATTCTGACAGCAGTCCATAAGTGGGTGCTTTCAACCTTAAAGGAGCGAGTTAACTGCTTGTAACATTGGGGCTGCACTAGACTAGTCTCATTAAAATGCGTAAAAAAGTTATATGCCCCCACTCAAATAGGTTTGCCCCTCCCCAACCACCCGTGAAGTTAGCACCTCTCCCAACATTTGAAGGATTAGCCCCCCGAAATGTAGGTTTTCTTGCGCCCCTGAACACAAGCACACACACCATTCACCATATACACACACGCACACCCAGCCATCCATACATTTCATTGTGCAATCTTTCAGCATACAGGCACACGCATGCATCCATTCATACATTTAAGTGTGCACTCTTTCACCATACAGGCACACCAAAGCCGCCCTGTACATTTAAGTGTGCACCCTTTCACCATAGAGGCACACACACCCAGGCACCCACCCATACATTTAAGTGTACACCCTTTCACCATATACTCACACAGGCAGCCACCTATACATTTAAGTGCGTACACTTTCACTGTACACGCACACACACACACCCAGCCACCCATACATTTGTGGGCACCCTTTCACCATACACTCACACAGGCAGCCGCCTACACATTTAAAGGGATGGTCTAGTAAAACATTTTATTTCAAAAATAGATAGGCCACATTAAAAAAAAATACTAGCATCCTCCGTTTTAAAACTTCCTATGTAAAATTTTGAGCTATTCAAGCTCAAAATTCGAAAAAGCAAGCACAGGGGGGCCGCCATTTTGTGAAATGGAGGCCCTCCTCTGCTGGCTTTTGCTTTTGCAGCACTAATGAAGGAAAAGCCAGCCAGCTGTAGTAAACAAATTCCTTCATGAGCCTTCATTAGTGCCGCAAAAGCAATGTAGTAAACAAAGTCTACCGCTGGGTGGCTTTCCCTTCATTAGTGCCGGGACTCGGAGGACGCGGACCGGAGACCAGAGCAGGAAAGCTGCAGCTGAATCTCGGTAAGTGCTATTTATTTTTTTTACAAAAAATAAGCACTAGCTGTGGTTTTTTTTCTAAGTTTTCCGGGCTGGAGGAGCCCGGAAAACTTAGAAATAAAACTGCAGCTTTAAAAACGTTGTATTTATGTTTGCGGTCGCTTTTGAAGCGACCGCAAACATAAATACAACGTTATTGTGTTGGAAAACGCTGCGGTTTTTCGTTCCAAGTTTCTCAGGCTCCTCCGGCTCGGAGCACCGGAGACCCAAAGTGAAAGCCACAGCAGGCAGAAACACACGCGGTTATGTTTACATGCCGCGTAGTGTTTCTACCTGCAGCTGATTTCCCATTTGGGGCTCTCGGGCTCCCCGTGGGGAGCCCGAGAGCCCCAAATGGGAAATGCTATGTTGTCTGCCTGAATCTGCTTTTCCATTTGGGGCTCTCGGGGAGCCCGAGAGCCCCAAATGGAAAAGCAGATTCAGGCAGACACAACACGGTTGTGTTGGAAAACGCTGCGGTTTTAAAACCGCAGCGTTTTCCAACACAATAACGTTGTATTTATGTTTGCGGTCGCTTCAAAAGGGACCGCAAACATAAATACAACGTTTTTAAAGCTGCGGTTTTATTTCTAAGTTTTCCGGGCTCCTCCAGCCCGGAAAACTTAGAAAAAAAACCGCAGCTAGTGCTTATTTTTTGTAAAAAAAATAAATAGCACCTACCGAGATTCAGCTGCAGCTTTCCTGCTCTGGTCTCCGGTCCGCGTCCTCCGAGTCCCGGCACTAATGAAGGGAAAGCCACCCAGCGGTAGACTTTGTTTACTACAGCTGGCTGGCTTTTCCTTCATTAGTGCCGCAAAAGCCAGCACAGGAGGGCCTCCATTTCACAAAATGGCGGCGCCCATGTGCTTGCTTTTGAGCTTAAATATCTCAAAATTTTACATAGGAAGTTTTAAAACGGAGGATGCTAGTATTTTTTTTTTAATGTGGCCTATCTATTTTAGAAATAAATTTTTTTACTAGACCATCCCTTTAAGTGTACATCTTTTCAAAATACACTCACATACGCACATGTCCGGGGGTTGAGAGGGCCCTATTACTTCGAAAAGAAATGGTTTCTATTTGAAGTCACTCTGACTGCATAAGAAAATATTTCTGTTACGGACCGAACCATAACGGAACTAATTTATTTATGAAGGCAGAGCGATCTCAACAATAAACTATTTCTTTTTGAAGTCATAGGGCTCCCTCCACCCCATGACATAGAGGCCTCCAACCTGGGGTCTTCCTTGTTATGGGATGGAGGGAGCCCTCGGACTTCATGAAGAAAAGCTTCTTTTTGTAGTCACTCTGCCTTCATAAAGAAATTATTTCTGTTAAAGAAATAATTTCTTTATGAATGCAGAGTGAATTCAAAATGAAACCTTTATAAAAAATATTCAAAAAATATATTTTTTCATTTTTTTTCTCCAAGTGGGGCCTCCTCCCAGTACATGTGCTAGCGGGGACCCCTGTTACGCCAGTGTCTCAGAGTTCAAATGTATTCATGTAGTCCTATCCCGACATCAACGCATACACATGCAAAGCATGAGGCTGAGGCGATACTGTACTCCGCCACTGACTTTAATTGTGCGCGTCCACTCCTCATTGCAGTAACCACACGTTGTTTGTGTGTAACACATCTTTGTTTACCATGCTGGAGTGGTGGAGAACTTGGGCCATTGTTTATTGCTTTGACACATTATTCTGATTTGCATAAGGTATTTTTAAATCAGTATTTTACGGATTATAATATTAGGTTTCAATTGACATGCACTTTTTTAAACAATGAACTGCAATAGCACCACGTTCCTGTTTAGTTTATGCAAATTTACTTCAAGAGCTCTTTTAAGGCGGGCTACAACCCTGTACAGTGCGCAACCTTAATTTTACACTTTGGGCTTTCATGTGTGAGATGGTTGTTATTATGATTTATTTGTTAATGGAGCAATCCCAAATGAATAGAGAACTTGTCTTGAACACCTCTTTGTCAACTCTTCCAGTGTTTGATGGAACTTTGGTGAAGCACTACAGGCTGAGGCAGACGGACGACGGACAGTTTTTCATAACCCGGAAAAAGGTGTTTGCGGACCTGCGGCTCCTTGTTCAACATTACTGCAAGGACGGTGATGGTCTTTGTGTGAAGCTGGGGAAACCATGTGCCAAGGTGAGTGCACTCCTGTGGAGAGAAGAGGGTGGGCACCACTTACTTAGTTCAATTCGACAGTATTCCAGTAAGAGTTCACTAGATATCGTATCATAGCGTACAGGGTCGGACTGGGAAAAGAAATAGGCCCGGTCACCCCAAAAAAAGGTGGCCACCCCTGGCCTCAAAAAAGTGGCCCACCCCTCGCCTCACGACCCTTGACCTCTGATGACATCACCGGAAGTGATGTCATTTGACCACCACCCCAAAATGACATCCCGAAAGCGATGAAACACGACCCTTCACCCCTTGACAAAACAGGAAGTGGCATCAAATAGCATTGTTCCTAAGTACACTAAATTACTGTGAATCCAAGCAGACGTCCAAGGCCAAATGATATGTTATTGTAAAGCACTTACGCTTAAGCTCTTTTTTATAGAACAAATATGCATACAATATCACCCAACCTGTGTTGGTACTCATTTATCACCCTAAGCAGGATGAAAGGCTTTTTGAAAAAAATAAATAATAATTGGAAAAAATTTAAAACATTATTTTTCACATTTCTTTTTTCCAAACCGGCCCAGGCATGGCCAGAAACCGGCCCCACCCCCCAGGGATGATTTCGGCCGGCCACGAGCCGAAAGGCCGAGGGGCCAATCCGACCCTGATAGCGTACCATTAATGCCTAGGCACCTAGGTATACGAAATTGCAAACATTTGTCTTCCTAATTCATGGTGCACTCACGGTGTGCTCTTGCAAGAGAGCTATATCAGTTTTCAGTAATCGTTTTTTCTTATTCTTCACTTTATCACAGAACCATAGTAGAATTCAACTTGTAAATGTTTTGAGTAAAACAGTTTCAAATTTTAATCAGAAAGCAGTGTCCATTACAAGATCAATGGCGTGCCACAGTGATCCAATGCATTTCGGATTCATTTCCATCATCAGGGCTATGCGCCACATTTCTGGTATTTAGAAACTGCGATCTAGAGTTTCATGCCATTATTACCGACATTCTTGAAGGGTCCCGTACCTGCTGCCAACGCGCGTGGATCGTGGTGGCGAGAACCGGTGGAGGCAGAGGCCGGCTAAAGAAGCCCAGAGACCGGCCAAGTGATAAAATGAGTTATGGCGTAATAACAATAGCAAGGATGCCAAAAGATGCCACTCATCGGGATGTGATATGCAAGTAACACTCGCACGTTCTCACGGGGAGCATACGAGTCCTGGGATGATAGGCCTCTATTGGGGTGTGGGTCCAGCGTGCCTGTTGATTTCTGGACTTCACTGCTCATGTGTATAGCGAGGACACCTCTGTGTGAAACATGAATTCCCTCAAAAGCCTCCCAAGGACAACTCTTTCCAATTATAAAGACCTAATTTTAACGATCAAGGACTTTTGACATTTTCTTGAGGGGCATCTTCACTGCCTTTTTCAGTCCAGTTTCGTATTAAATATGTTGGGTTCTAACTGCTCAATTCGATGCCAACCCAAATGCTGTCTGCCCACACCCTGTAGAGTGCTCTGCTGCTCTCAAGCTAAGTCCACGCTTTGAACAATAACATAAAAATAAATAATAAGGCTGGACACCTCAAACAACAAAACGGTTGTATCTTGAATGGCTTAACAAATATGCAAATAATCCACACTAAAATGTATGTCAGTTGTTCTCTCTCTCTCTCTCTCTCTCTCTCTCTCTCTCTCTCTCTCTCTCTCTCTCTCTCTTCATTTTAATATCCATGGGAACACCCTGTGCACTTGTAACCGTAAACATTTTGGTGGCTCCTGTCTGATCCGACATTTTTCTGTAATAAGTTTCCTGAATTATCTATATTTGATAGGTGGAAGCTGATATTCATCCTTTAAATCACTAAACATCTTCAAAGAATTGCCTTGGACCACAGGAGAAATCTTATAGATGCCATAAGAGCACCATATTTCCCCTATCATCTTACAGTTACTGGCTGTTACATGCTTATTTAGTGCTTTGATAACAGCTGATATTAGGATCCAATTTAATGGTACTCATTTTATTGACGTACGAAGGATGAAGGGGTATGTCGGCCCTCTGGGATTCATACTTGTGACGGACACGCTGGTTCCATGACAAAGTAGGGCGCTTAATGAGTAAGCTATCCATCTGCACTATAACGAGGCGATATGCCCTGAGGTGGCGGGCCGACCCTGTCGGTAATGGCCCGCCACCCAAGTTAAGAGGCCGATCGAAGCAAGGGTCCCTTCACGAGTGTGGCAGTGTCGTTATCGGGAGAGTCTGCCCACCACCGAGAGGCATTTCGCCATTAGCACCAGTGTAGTTTCCCTACTCGCTTGATAACGGTGCCTTTAAAAAAAAGTAACCTTTAGCCCGTGGCTCGGCTCTGCGTAGTGCTGGTTGTTAGATAAGCCTGTTTTCGGTTGTTGATGACTCTGATGTCATCAACATGAAAAGGGACTTCACTGACAAGCAGGGCTGCGTGGCACCAGGCCACAGGGTAATGATAGGTTTCTGGGAGCCTCCTGGGTGGCCAACGCCCCCACCAAGGGTGCTAATGAACAGTCCTCGATTATTTTGGTTCTGGTGTGTTTAACTGAAAGTATGTTGACTGGCCGATTTCTAAAATGCTGCATGTTAAGTGGCAGCGTTTGAGTACCCTTGTTCAAATATTAGCAGCTTTTGTGAAATTTGAGTCGAAGGGTCTGCCACCAGCGTATTTATGATTAATGGAAACAGATGGTGGTTTCTAAAGAGCACATTTGACCAATTTGGTGCATAGTTCAAGTTGAAGATCCTTCTCTTTAAAGACAGCATCTTCAGAAGTCTGCCTCCTAAGCTAAGAGGAGGCATCGGTTTGCAACTTTTTTGGGAGAATTTTGGACAAAAAAGAGATGTTTTAAATATTAGAAAATCTGGGGGTGACGCGTTTGGCTTGGTTAATTTTTTGAGAGTCTTTTAATGGATTTTTAGGGGAAATGCAGTCCAACATGGAAATAATCCAGTTGTGAGTATGGTGGAGTTTTTCATGTAATGTGGTTGTTCATCCATCTCCGGGTACAGGGGATTTGATTGCTTCTAGTCTTTCCAGTAGGGAGTTGATGTGTATTTCTTTCCACGGCCTGGTCATGGTTCTTTTGAAGGTCCTGCGAGGTGCGGTGTCTCTGTGAATATTGTGAACATTGTTAAGTGATCCTCCCAGGCGACATGCACCGGGGATCAGAAAGTGATTATGTTTTCATTACAGAAAATGCCATCCAGAGTGTGTCCAGCTATGTGGATGGGACCCTTGACTTTGGCAACTAAACACTAATGCAGGACCGCAGAAATGTCAAAGAGAGCAAATGACCTGGATTATACATCTATGCCTCTTCTTACACCTCTGCACAGTGTCCGTACCATTGCGGTGGAAGGAAAGTGTATCTTGAAGTAGTACCAGAGGAATAGGCAGCCATGTCTGCCCACTGTTACTGTGCAGTGCTGCTGCTGGCTCCAAGTCTGCAGTACATGTTAGGGGTGTGGCGATGTACCATTTGGAGAAACCACAACCTCCATCTACCTGAGTATATCACCCAATTGAACAGTAGATCTCCCTGCTAAACATATGGTAATGATTGCAAATATACCGTGACACAGAAAACGAGTGGATGAACTCTTAACATCTTGTTGGGGACCTTTATTCAGGGAACATTTCAGATAAGATGTATTCAAATAAAATGTGGAGTGAGTTATTCTTCTACCTTCAGCATTGTGAGTTAGCACTGGTTTTCTTCACTGCCGCTTTTCCTCTGAGGCGTCTGCTGTCTTAATAGTATTCCTCAGGTGGAGGTTCTTTCTTTTCTCAACACAGTCTGGGGATCAATGTATCTTGCCCAACTTCTCTTGTCTCTCTCTCTCTCTCGCCCAAACCCACCTATTTTAATTGTCCTGTTATAGGGCCAGTGCGTAGCCTGCCATGACATTATCCGCCCTGGTTCCACTCAGTCATATCCTTTCCCTTGCATAGGACAACACCCTAAGAGGTGCCATGCACTTAAGTGTAAAAAAGGTTTAGGCGCAACCCCGGGGAATGCCCATCATCTATCTACTTTACATTTCCAGCAATTTATCATTAATATATTTTTAAAAAATCGATTTTTTTTTAGTTCATGTTTTCACCAGGTTTGAAAAAGTATCATCACTGCCACCATGCCATACATAAAAACATGTTGCGAGTCATGAGCCTTTCGTCAGGTGTTACCTTCAATAGAACATAATGTAACGATAAGTTCCACCTTGTATAATGTCTATCTTTAATATAGAAAAGTATCCACTTTAATTGATCAGCCACATCATTACCCCTCCCACAATAGATATTACAGTGCTTGTATCAGTCAGCGTTGCGTCAAGCATGGTGGGTTCTACCGTGATCTCTTCAAAACTGGAAGTATTTGTTCATAAACATCTGACCCCCCACAAGCACTTCCTGTTAAACCACAGAAGTTAAAGAGGAAAACAGAAATTAATGAAATCCTAATCAACTCAAAACGGATACCAAAAGGGATCTGGGTACATTGAGCCTAAAATGCTTCTTTGTGTTTTAAAAACGGTTGATGTTTATATTGATTGCGCAATCACAATACTGTTTTGAAAGGTGCAAGTTGAGTCACACTTTTTCTTTGCGTTCCACAGATGATTTCACGCTCCTGTTTCTGACCCATAGTAATATTCAGTGATCTAATCCTTTAATAATCAAGTTGTCCTTCCTGTATAAAGCTTATTAAATGGGAACTTCAATATCGACACCCCGTGAGTTGTCATTCATATCGCATAATATTTTAATGCAATCTTCCTCTCAGTTTCCGGACTACTCACAACATCGTATTTGATAATTGTGCTGCAATTGACACAATTTAAACAGGGGTATGTCCCCACACATTGTGATAAGACGTTACTTGGATCACGCATGCCCCCAAAAAGAAGAGCCCACACCAGAGTATCACATGTCTTTTGTGCGCTGTATTTAGTATCTCAGAAAAAAGCCTATTCAAATCTAATCAGAGTGTAATATAGGCTGGTAATTTGGGATGATCTATTCATCTTGCTTGACTATTTCATTTTATTTTTTATTTTTCTGGACATTTGTATGGCGCATATAAACATGTGTTTCTAGGAGCCACAAGACAACAATGGGGGTCAGGGTGTATGGGATATCATAAGGAAAACAACAAGAAGAACAAAGGAATGGTTATATTGGCCTTTTGACAATCTTACTGTGCAAGTGCATGACAAGGTGATAAGTGCGAGGGGGCAGGAGGGTACAGGGAGAAGTGCAAGAGTGGGGGAACCCCATGGGTAGGGGTGGTCAAGTGCTATTGAGGACAAGGTGGCTAGTGCCAGGGGAAAGAGGCGGGGGCAGTGCAGCGGACAGGAGGACTGGGATGGGATAGTCCGGGAAAGGGAGCCGAATGTGAAAGTGCTGGCATGGGATGTTGGGACGGATTGGTAGGGGGTGGTCTGGTCCCTGTATGACTCTGAAGGGACCAGGCCACCGTCACAGCGGCTGGTGGAGAGAGAAAGGGAAGGAAGTGGTGGAAAGGAAGGTGTTGAGAAGTTTCCAGAACTTAAGAAGATCCGGCTCAAGTCTGAGGGGAGGAGGGGAGGCTGTTCCAGAGCTGGCGCCAGCCGAGGAGAGAGATCAACCTCCCACTCTCTGCTTGGAGAAATGTTTGACCTGCAGAGAGTTGGAGCCAGAAAATGGAAGGATTCTGTCTGGGTGGTATTTCGGGAAGGAAAGCTGGATGTAGAGAGGCCCAAGGCCCCAGACAGCCTTGTGGATGATGCAAAGGGTTTTAAATTTGATCTTGCAGTCAGCGGCAGCCAGTGGAGAGAATATACAGCCTAAGAGATGCAGTCCCTGGGCTTAAGGCCAAGGAGAAGTCTCACAGTCATATCCTGGATGAGTTTGAGGGGGCAAAGGGAGGAAAGAGGAAGGTTGAAAAAGAGGCTGTTGCAGTAGTCAAGCCTAGAGAGAACCGGGGCTCTGGAGACATTGAGCTTCTGGGGGAAGGTGAGGAAATGAAGAATGCCCCTGAGGAGGTGAAGCTGAAAATGTGACTTCTTGGCAAGGTCTGTGATAGGTGGTGAGAAGGATAGAGAGGAGTAAAAGATGGTCCCAAGGTTTCTTGTCTCACAGGTGGGTGAGGGAAGGGGACCCAAGGAATCTGGCCAGAGAGTGAGGGGGAAACTAGGAGCAGATATCCCAATGAGAAGGATCTCTGTCTTGCTGACATTGAGGCACAGAACCATGCCTGAATAGAAGTCAGGCAGTCAGGTATAAGGCAGGAAGAGGAGGAGGAGGAGGTAGGGGAAGGCAGCTGGAAAGAGAGCTGTGTGTTGTCTGCGTAACACTGGAAGTGAGGAGAGTAGGTGGAGATCAGGTCGGCCTGAGGGGCCAGGTAGATGTTGAAGAGCTATGACTATAGGATAAAACCCTGAACAACGCCAACGGTGGAGAGTGAGGTGGAGGAGAGAAAAGGACCCATTTGAATTTGGAAGGGTCTCTTAGAGAGGAAAAGGGTAAGCCACGCCAGTGCCTTGTCCCTGATGCTTAGGGTATCTTAGAGACTTTAATGAGGATGGAGTGGTTGACAGTGTCAAAAGCAGAGGAGAGATCGTGGAGGATCAGAAAAGAAAGTGTGTTAGAGTCCAGATTAGAGGGTAGGTCTTCTCGGGTATTCAGGAGAGCAGTTTCGGTACTCTGGCTTCAGTGTGGATGGTCAATTGGGGGATGACCAACTTCTCAATGAGTTTGCCCAAGAAAGGTTGATAGTTAGCCGGGCTACAGGGGTCAGCAGATGGCTTTTTTAGGAGAGGGTGCACAAGGGAGTGCTCGAGGGGTTGAGGGAACGAGCCTGTGGCAAGAGTGGTTGCAGAGGTCCGCCAATGCAGGGGAGACAGTGTTGATGCTGTCCTTGATGGTTCTGGAGGAGTAGGGTAGCACCTATTTAGAGGAGACTTTCATAGAGCGGGCAACTCTAGAGATCTCATCTGGTGCAATGGGAGAGATAGAGAAAAGTATGGGGGGAATAGGTGGGTCCGAGAAGGTGAAAGAAGGAGGGAGATGGGGGAGGGAGCAGATGACAGAGAGGACAGAATGTCAAGAGTTTTGGAGGAAAAGTGGAAGGTCAGTGTGGAGCATAAGGCCTGAGAGGGGGGAGAAGAAGAGGAGACTGCGGTGTAATTGGTGAGTTCCTTGCAGATTTCAAAGAGTTCAGTCATGTTGTTTGTGGCTCCAGAGATGCAAGCTTGGACATGAGCTCTTTTCTTGAGCAGATGGGAAGATGGTGTTGCCTTTGGAGTAGGCGGCAGGGCAGTTTGTCGGGGGATGAGCTAGATGTCTGCCACTTCTGCTCTGTCGCTTTGCACTTTCGTTTCAAAGTGGCTAAGTCACAGTCATACCATGAGTTGCATTTGAATGCAGGCTTCAATCGGATCCTCATGACAGGGGCAAGGATGTCCAGGGTGTTCGTGATAGAGAGATGGTTAGTTAGAACAGAGTCAGGGGGAAGAGTCCAAAACAGGTGATGGGGAGGGATGAAGGAGGAAGCAAAGACTGCGACTGACACATACTTCATCGGTCGAATGACAGAAAAGGAGGTTGGCAGTGTGGGGAGAGGAGACTGGGGACAGGGGAGGTCAAGGAAGGAAGACAGGAGGGAGTGGTCAATCCAGAAGAGAGGGGTAGTGAGGGGGTTGGAAAGAGGGATGTCTGTCGATCTGAGGACACATTTTGTACCAACATCTTATTAGTTTGTTTTAGTCACATGTTTTTTTAAAATCAATGACATGTTGTTCTGACTCTTTCTCAAAAGCACTGTTGGTACCCATCTTTCAATAACCTAGCTTCATCCCTTTCTAAGTCATCAATGTTTTTTCTTCAAAAGTGTTGTAACTGATTCAAATACTTAAAAAGTATGATTAACATAATCTTCAAATTAATAAAATTGCCCTTCAACAATGTATCGGCATAGACCAAAACAAGACGTTACGGGAGGCACTCCAGAAATCTTCATTTAAAAAAACAATTTTCAATGAAATACAAAGTTAAAAAGTAACATAAATAATATACATACACGGCCTATGGGTGTAGGCCAACATACCCAATGCACATGACCTGGAAAGGGCTTTGTCAAGTGTTGCTATATTGTAGCTCATGCAATTTATCCATCTTAACATTACATTTGGTAACACAATGTATAGTTTAACAGTTATGTGTCACTACATTTAGCACCTCTTTCTGATCATAGTCTCAGGCAGATTTTAAAATCTCTGTCTTAAATGCTATCAAAAAGCATCGCCCCTATGGACACACCCTATATCCTTTATAATGGGATACATCTTTACAACCACGAGTTAAAATTCCACCATCATGGTATTAGTTTCAACATTTCCTCAACAACCGGCCTATCCATACATTTGAATCCAGCACCGTCTTCATATTCCTCCATCATAAAGCCTTCAATGTGTCTACACTAAATTAGTACTTTGTAATTAACAGGAATGCAAAATTCCATCAATTCAGTCACTTTTTACAAAAAAATTAAAAACTTTGCAAGGTAATCATATGTATTTTACAAACTTAAATCAATATTTTCATATGTAGGTTCTCACCGCTGTTACGTTAACTAGGATATAAGGTCCTGAAACAAATTATAATTCTTGCCTTTCATTTGTGTTTATATTTGTTCCCTTTTTGACCTCTTTTCTTCACTTATTATTCTTTTGAGCTCCAAAAAATGTTAAAGAACTGGATTCACTGTGATGTTGTTCCATATACTGCCTAACCAAATGGCACTATTGCCTTTTCCAGTGGCACATACAGTTTTCAACAAAGATACAGGTGTGAACACACATAAAAAATGGGGTATTGGAATTGTGAGTGTTGTATATTCCACAACAGGCCCGTGCTTTCAGCTTCATATACATTAGTCATGTGCATACCCTATTTAGAAGACACACTTGGTACTCAGTTAGAACTTGTCTGTAAAGCAACTTTGTAACAATGAAGAAACTCATTGTCATAAAGTCACATTGTTTTATTTTTCTGTCAGTTACTTATGTGCTGGGTCAATGTGACTTTATGTCAATGAAGAAACGCATTGTCATAAAGCCACATTGTTTCATTTTTCTGTCAGTTACTTATGTGCTGGGTCAATGTGACTTTATGTCAATGAAGAAACGCATTGTCATAAAGCCACATTGTTTCATTTTTCTGTCAGTTACTTGTGTGCTGGGTCAATGTGACTTTATGTCAATGAAGAAACACATTGTCATAAAGCCACATTGTTTTCTTTTTCTGTCAGATACTTATGTGCTGAGTCAATTTACCCTTATACCAATGAAGAAACTCATTGCCATAAAGTCACATTGTTTTATTTTTCTGTCAGTTACTTATGTGCTGGGTCAATGTGACTTTATGTCAATGAAGAAACGCATTGTCATAAAACCACATTGTTTCATTTTTTTGTCGGCTACTTTTGTGCAGGAGCTTTTGCTGTCAGGTGATGGCCAGGAGCGGCCGTTTTAAAGTCTGTTCTTTCTTATTTATAAAAGACAGAGGTCCCGGTCCCGTTGGACTTATCGTACAAGCACGTGGATCAGTGGGAGATCGAACGCGACTCGTTAAAACTGCTGAAGAAGCTGGGGTCCGGCCAGTTTGGAGAGGTCTGGGAAGGTCTGTGGAACAACACAACTTCAGTGGCGATTAAAACCCTAAAACCAGGTACTGAAAAATGTATATTTTAATGTATTTCTTTGATATATATAAACCTATTGTGTCGCTCTGGTCCTAAAGTCAAGGTGATCAGTTCCTGGATCTAGTGAGCTTTGCTGCTACGTCAGGACCGTAACACAGATGGCAGCTGTCTACCTGCTGGCGCCATGCGCCACCTATGCCCCATGATGTTCTCTCTTCAGCACTTCTTACAAAGTGTTGACACATAGTTTACAGCTTGTAGGGAATTAGGAGGGAATTGTGGGTAATAAGGACCAGTTTCTCCCCCAACTCCAATCAGCGCTTTTTACACTCTGTCATAAAGTTGCCTACCTTTTATATAATTATTTTTAAAATTTCACAACCATGCATTTTTAGACATTGTATTTATGTAATGGTTCAAACTGACCAAAAAGCTTTAACAAGAAATTGAAATACAACACCCTTATACTGTCAGAGAGATATTGTTCTGATTTTGGAATTACTGCATCATCGCTCCACTTCTAAATTTGCTTTTAGGCTTCGGAAGGCCATGTTGCGCTCTTGCACCAATGTGGTCTTTGTTTTATTTTACTCTTTCTTGTATTTTATTTACTGAACCTTGTTTTATTGCTCTTTGTGCACCTATGAATCCACGGGTGGGATTTAGTTAGTCTCTCTATTATGGCTATGTTCATTGGTTCACTCTAGCAAGCCTGCCTTTGTGATGCCGCTCTATCATGTTCAGTTCAGAACGTGGCAAACTAGTTCAAGTTCCTCTCTGAACTCTGCTATAGAAGGTATCAAGTGATGAACATTTAACCTGAGATAAAGACCAACCCCTCATAAAATGAAAATCAGCTTTACATGTGTTGGTGGCGCCTTTATACTCATAGGTGGAAGCCTTCTGCCCTTTTCTGTGGTAACTAGTCTGTGGAATATTATGGATCTAAACCGTACCTAAGGTCTATCTTTTTTTGTATGTTAAGAATGACATGTTCACCCGTAAGGTCTGAGAAACAGACTGTGCTGTAGGGCGATAACTTGCTCTTCGGTAAGCAAAGTTGCACAAGCAACAATGCTCTACGTAAGTGAGAACCTTTGGGGGCAGTTCACAAAGAGGTTACGATGAGTTTGTCTGACTTACTCCACACTTAACAACAGTAATTTAGAATCACTCATAGTAACATTTTGGTGAATTGAATAGCCCTCAAATTTAAGTCAAATGTAAGTCAGAGTAACTTCTTTGTAAATTGGCCCCTGTGTCCTTGAAGAGAAATATTCATCACTGCTATGCAAGTGGCCCTGATTGTAATTATTCAGAGCCTGCAATGTTTTCTTTTTCTTTTTTCGATAAAACGAATTGTTACGGCTCCAGATCGGATTTCCTGTCCTTCCTCAGGATCCCTATTATGAAATCATCCAGATCCCGAAAGTTAAAAATAACATGAAACCAAAAGAAGCCTGCCTTTCTACTCAGCTCTTTTTGATTGTGCACTGTGGCCTCTCAGGAGTTCCAAGAGGTGACCACCCTGAACTTGGGGCGCCCAAACACCATTTATTACTTACCTGTGGCACAGATTTCCTTCCAGGAGTTCAAGGGCACCGATTACCCGGGTGCTACAGGGGCCGGGCTCCCCCCATGAATTTCAATATTCTTTCAATGGCACTTCACTCAAATCTAGCCATGCGCACCCCCTGGGAAATCCATAAATTGACTGCCGTAAAGAGGGGCACTATTTATGAGCATGCAAGAGGGAACAGAAAGCCACCTTGGTGCTTTGTGTATGCCACCTCTCAGATCCAAATGCTCATTTTGACAACAATTGTGTTATTTTTGTTGCAGGTTCCATGAATCGTGAAGACTTCCTGAGGGAGGCACAAATAATGAAAAACCTGAGGCATCCCAAACTTATCCAGCTCTACGCCGTGTGCAGTTTGGAAGACCCAGTCTATATAATTACAGAGCTGATGAGACATGGCAGTCTGCTCGAATACCTGCAAAGTAAGAACCTACACTAAGACACCATATTTAGGCGCAGAGGGGAATTATGCTGACTTTGCTGTCAGCATTGATAGGACATATCATATATGTACATTCCAAATTCCATAGCACAGCATTGAAGTCCTGACAGTGAATGTGTTATCAATGAGAATGCACGCTGTTTATGTGTGCAGGGTTCATACTGTTTGTAATTCTGGTGAGGAAGTGGTTCACTGCTCTTTAGAGTGATCAGGTATGTAAAACCTTCCACTAGTTGCAAAGTTATTGGCTATGGTGTAGACAATGAAATGGAAGGAAGAGATTATCTTGCATGTATATAAGAAAAGACATACTCCTTGTTGGGGTTCAGTCTGATGCAGGCCCCCAGAGTTGAATATGCTTCCAGCCAACTACTTTCCACTCAGGCCTTGAAAAGACCATCCCTGCATGGAGTACCTTAACAACAAGACACACATGTGGAGGCAGAGATTCTCGAAGAAAATCTGCATACATGCGTGCATGCATACAGACTTACACTGTGCATTTAAAATCCACCATAACTAAGCAAAACGTTTGAAGCAGCAGGTACTACCACTGGACATGTAAACAGAATGAGATCATCAGGCTACTGGTGGCACATCACATAAATCACAGAGAATCCACAGGCCCTGATGGTGAGCTTATCCCCTCCAGCCATTCACCATGAGTTCTCAATTCACATTGCGGGGCTGTGGAAGAGCAGTATAGCAGGGGCATATTCTTGCATTTCAGGAAACAAAGCATGGGAGAGGATTGTATCTGTACCTGGGCAAATTACCCCCAAAACAGCCCAACTTCATGGTACTTCCCCCAAGGGAGTGCATAGCACACTTAGCGATTGTATTCCAGTGGGCTATGAATTTAGCAACAGGACAAGGCTGAAGGCAGCCCTGTCCCCTCTGTTAGTATTGGTGGGGTAAGCCCGCCTGTTACAGAGTAAAGAATGAGGTGTGGGACCTTTAAGATGGAGTGAGCCATGGGAGGGAGGGCACATGGGAGCAGTGAGGAAGGGGTCGGGAGTGGGACCGGAAGTCAGATAGAAGGAAGGCGAAAGATATGGGCTGACCAATGGAGAGGAGTGAGAGTGCTACAGCTGCCCGTCGGAGAAGAGGTTCTGGTCCACCAGAGACAGCTGAGGAAAACTGACACTCGGTATGACCCAGGCCTCTTTCAAGTAACCAAGGTCAAAGGATACATGGTCACAGCAAGACGGGATGGAAGCAACATAAGCCGCAACGCCTCCTTCATCTGCAAACTACACACTCTAGGCACAGAAACCGTGGAGCTACCAAGAGGAGATGAAGACCAAACAAAGGGAAGGGCGACAGCACAGAAGGATGGCTCTACAGAACCACAGGTGGAGGACCAGATGGAAGCAGCTGAGGCTTGAGTAGGAGAATCACGAGACCCTCCAGTTTGACCCAGACGGACCATACTGAAACCCCAACAGCTTTTCGGACAGATGTGAGATGTTCCATGATAAGTAGTGGTGAGATGTTACAGACTAAAGAATGAGTTGCAGGACCTTTAAGAGGGAGTGAGCCGAGGGAGGGAGGGTATGTGGGAGGGGGGAGGAAGGGGTGGGGAGCGGGATGGGAAGTCAGATTGGGAATGAGAAAATAAAGAGAGGTAGATGAATACTATGGTTCCAGGTCCTTATTGACTCGAGAAGTGCCCAGCCACCCATAAACCGTCCTCCTGGTTTAGTGAGTCTTAGGTTTAGAGGTCGAGCGGGCAGCACATTCTCAGCTTATCCTCTTCTGGCATGGCTGCCTTTTGGGCAAGTTACCCTTGTAGTTTCCACGCTCAGCGCAGCTACGAGAGTGCCTGACATCTAGTAAGTTGACGCTCGGGTGTAACGTAACCCATTCTGAGTCCATGAGTATTGATTTTTATTTAGACAGCCACTCACTGTCAAGAACAACAGTCTGTCTTCCATTTCCATCCCATAGCCAACCAGAGATTGGACTAGTACGATACGGGATGCCATATGATGGATAGATCCTGTTGCACATACAGCGGACAAGCACAGCGGGCATGCTCCAAAGTCATGTCAAAGTTAAGCCTGTCAGGTCCCGGCTGGGCTTTGGGCTTCAGATGTATGTGATCAGTCTAATGTAATGCTTAAACAAACGGGTAAGTTAAATATTGGTTACTACACTCGGGTCGTGCTTTGTGCGTTAGTGCCTTGTGAAACCATCTGTCCCAAGTTCTGGACTCAAGGTCCCCCTGCTCATACTCTCTCACCCCCACCTCCTGCCTTGTTTGGCCTGCCGTTAAATGCCTGTCACCAGTCAACCATCTGCTTGACGTTTTTAATCTGCTTTCATCACATGAACCAGATTTCCTCAGTGTCATGGAAACCTGGATTTTCCGACACATCAGCACCCGATCTTATTGAAGCTTTGCCATCTTCTTACACAATTATTCATGCTGATCGAGTTGCTACCCACCCAGGTGGAGGAGTAGCCAATTTATTTAAACGGCAGCTACAGTGCACCAGTGTCCGACTTTCTTCCAACATTAAGATGGAACATTTGTTAGTTCATTCTCGTTCTCGCCCACACAGACATTATACTTTTCAATTGTTTACTGTCCCCTCTGGTCAGATCCACTATTTGCGAAAGCCTTTGCTGACCTGGTCGAGGATTTTCAATTGAAATATGCTTCCTTTGGGTGATTTTAATCTATGGTCTGATGACCTTTCTTATCTCCATGCTTCTAAATTAATTAACTAACTTGCAGATGTTCAGCTGTTGCAACTGGTGAAGGGTCCCACTTACACTAAGGGCCATACTCTGGATTTAATTTTTACTTCAGAAAGTACAGCAAGAGCCATCAGACAATTATTTAGTGCCCTTTACAGTAATTCTCTCTTCACTCTCTTTGATGGTCAGGCCACCAGCCGCACTATGACACTGATGGAGACAAGTGGATCTCTCTGTCAACTCAGATTCGAGTACAGTATGAGCAGTTTTCTTCGATCTCCGGTTCGACCCGCTAGCTGTTCTCCAGGATGCTTTAATACTTGCTGCGGATGATCTATCTCCTCTTAAAACTGGTAACATTAAACAGAGAAAAACTGTGCCATGGTTTTGCGGACTCATTAGGCTCCACTAAACATTCATACAGGCAAGCAGAAAGAGTTTGGCGTTCTGGACATTGAAGTGAGGATAGAACCTTATTGAAGAATTTCTGCTTGAAGTAGCACCAAGCCATCTAAGCAGCTAAAACTGGATATTTTACTCTCCGAAGCTGTATATCAACCCAAAGAACTGTTTTCAGTGGTCAGGGAACTCTCATCCCCATGCCGCCCCCCTCTCAGGCTCTCTGTGATTCTCTCTCTCATTTCTTTACTGAGAAGATTATTAATTTTAGGATGAAAATATCAGCCCCTGTTGAGACCCCTGTATTTTCTGCCCTTTCCTCGTTGCCATCAAAGCCTCAGACCAATGGCGCAGCTTTTTCATCTTTCGCCCCAATTTCTGAGGAGCAGATTTGCAAAATCATTCTGCAGTTGAAATCCTGTTCTCCACTCTATCCCATCCCTCTTGAAATATTAAAAAACATCCGCTCTGAGATATCCCCTCTAGTTACTATAAGTGTACATTCGTCATTATAACAGGGCTTTATTTCATCCAGACTTAAACATGCCCTGGTGACTCCAATGTTAAAAACATCTACTTTGGACCCTACCTCCCCAGACAATTTTCAGACTACCTCACTCCTCAGATTTCTTATGAAGGTGCTTGAGGCTCTAGTCACACCTCAACTGAAAACTTTATTAGAGGAGGCCTCTATTCTAAATGCTTACCAATCAGGCTTTCATCCCTGGTGCAGTGCGGGTGTCAGTCGTTGGTGACTTAGTTAGAATATGGCACCAGGACAGGGTGGGCTTTCTGATATTCCTGGACATGTCTGCAGCCTTTGACACCATTGATCATGCCATGTTGGGTCATCGCCTTGAGGAGGTGGGGGTCACGGACACATGTCCTTGAGTGGTGTAGGCCCTTTTTCTATGACCGAACCCAGACTCTGTCACTTCCATTGTTTAGATCCACCCCTTCTGCTGTAGCCTGTGGGGTTCCTCAAGGGACTGATATCTCCCCTTTACTTTTTAACATTTATGTTCATCCCTTTGCCAACCTGATACAGGATCATGGTTGTCCATTCTATGCCAATGCAGACAACACCCAGCTTATTTTAAGAGTGGATCTGAATCTGAAAGACTCTGTGTCACGTTTGCAGGGTTGTTTAGCAGCCATTGGCACTTGGATGAATAACAATTGGTTAAAACGTAATGGAGACAAAACAGAGGTCCTCATAGCTGCCTCTCATGCATCTCTGTCTCATTGGACCACAGACTTCTGGTCCCCTTCTCTGGGCGCACTATCCTCTCTGGTCGACTCTTTCAAGAATCTTGGGATAACCTGTTTAGCCCCCCTTTCTCCCGACCTGCAGGTTACCGCCAGATGCAGCCTGGGCTATTTTAAGCTAAGAACTCTAAAATCGGACCTGTGGTTTTGTCTGCTGTCGTGGGAATCCTGGATTATTGCAATGCTACCCTGTTGGCCCAGCCTAAATATCACCGGAAAAGACTGCATAATTGACCAAATTCAGTAGCCTGGTTGGTGGCTGGTCTACCGAGGTATGACTATGTTTCCCCAGTCTTGAGCAGACTCCACTGGCTCCTTGTTGAGGCAGGGTGAAGTTAAGGCCCTCTCTTTGGTTCACTGTGCGCTACATGGTCAATGTGCTCTTTATCTCCTTGAGAAGATTGCCCCATATGTACCGAATAGAGATCTTCGTACAGCTAATCGCCATCTTCTTCTCATCCCACGAGTCAAGAAGTCAACTATCGGGGGAAAGGCTTTTTCTGTCGCAGACCCCTCACTTGGGAATTCCCTTCCATTGGCTTTTTGCGGCTCATAAATGATTATTTTAGTTTCAAAAAGCTTTGAAGACATTTCTATATGCCCAATAACTGAGCTGCTTTCTGTTCAGTTTTGTAGATTTCCTCTTCCTTCCCTGATGACTGTGTTGGACCATCCCGCTTATCACACCAAGATACCTTCGGGTGATAGCTGCACTATACTAAGTGTCAGTAACATAACAAACATTACATAACAAAGGAGAGGACACAGGGATGGACAACAGGTCTTCTGCAAGTTCCATAATAACAATACAATACAAACCCTCCATTGTGTCATACAAGCAATAATGCAGCACTCACAAATGCCATTTTTGAATAGATTTTCTTTTGACTGAGTTTGCACCATTTTCAGTTTTTATTAATTGCCCTGTTTGTTACTTACAACTATTTTGTAGCAATTTAAAAACATTTTTGAGGAATGAATGCTATCAACACCATCTGCCAAAAGCTCTTTTAACTTAGCATCACATACACAAACATTTTTGTGGAGCTTAAACTGGACAAGTTGGTTATGTTACTGGTGTTTAATCATTAAACATTCACCTGTACACTGAGAACTCCCCTGTACATGTATTTCTCCTTCACCTCTAAAAGTCCTATTTATTTATTATTAGTGTGATACAGTTTAAATACAACTTTCCAAAAAATACATTTAATACAATATCATTAAGAACAATATACGGTTCCATGTAATAATGTTGCCACAAAAATCTCGCCATGCAAAAATATCGCCGAAAAACGGGCGTTTATTTTGTAAATTTTTTTTTGCCCCTGTCCCCATATATATGGTCACCACGACATTTTCCCGGCGATATTTTTACGGCGACCATAAATATATATATATATATATATATATATATATATATATATATATATATATATATATATATATATATATGGGGATATTATTACCTGATACCCAATATACCAGTGCATCAGTCAGTCAATCACGCTCTTATCATTATTCCATAATTTCTTTGCTATTGTGGGAAACCAGAAGGTGTCTCTACCGCTAGTCCCAGCAGATTTCTCTCTCAGGTGGCCAGGGCATGACCATCGCCTTTGGATCCAGACCCTTGGGGTGGACCAGTGAATTCCCCACATGTATAAAGGGGGAGAACGAGAGCACACTCTGAGCGAGGCAAAACAAACGAAAGTACAGCAGTTTCGAATTGGCAGCTGAACGAGGGGAGAAAGACGGCAAGGCACGAGAGGTTTGTGAGAAGGGCTACACCCTTGAGCTTTTCGGCAGGAAACCGTTACTTTCAAGAAACCTTCATGGCAGAAAGTGTAAGACCAGGAAACCAGGCTGAAGAATCCTGCATTGTGTGTCACAGATACTGAGGGCCCTCTCAGTTAACTGACAAAGGTGGGGAGGAGCAGCAGATGCTGTGGTATTGTCCTTGGCTCCAAGAACAAAGAAGCGACAAAGAACAGCACAGCCGGTGAGTTGGGGAGACCGATGCCAGACCGGTCTGTGTTGAAGTCAAGGTTGCAAGCGGCAACATTGTATAACGAGCGCTGGAATGAACATTGTTAAACGGGTGTGATGAAAGACGCGAATAAAGCTAAATTGCTGGTGAATGTTTGAACTTAAGAAGGAAAGATACGATACCGTTGACAGAGTGGTTCGGCACTGTGAATGTTCTCAATTGAAGGTCTCTGTATGGTATCCAAACAAGAGAAACAAAAGTAGAAGATTGATGTGAAATATAATTGAATCAAAGTGGTCCTGAGACGGTTTAAGCATAACCCATCGCACTTTTAAAAGTCTTCGATTCTGGTATCAAGAGGTTCTAAGCCCGGATGAGGGGGATCCGTGGTCCGAGCCCGACCGAGGGAGACCACGTTGTGAACATTGTGGAAAAGGGATCTGGGCCTGTAGGGGGTGATCCGTGGTCCGAGCCCGAAGGAGGGAGACCAAATTGTGAACATTGTAGAAAAGGGTCTGAGCCCGAAAAAGGGGGACCTGTGGTCCAAGCCCAAAGGACGGAGGCTAGTCTTGAACTTGTGAATGTCAAAACCCTGACAAAGGAAAGTAACTTTTGTGTGTTGTTCGTTACATCAGTCCCTCTGCAATAAGAGACTATCATTGCAAGAAAGACTTTGGCGGAAGGCCTGATGCCTATGTGTTGAACTGTTTCCTCATGGTCAAGAAGCCAGAGTGTGTGTGCGAAGCCTGCACATGCCGCCTTGACTCGTGCTGAAAACGTGGGGAAGGGTAGTGAACTGCTCAACTATCCTGACATATCATTTCTTGGACACTTCTCTTGTGCATACATTGTTATGCCACACCATTTTGTAGTTAGAAGTAAGGATAGTCAATAAGTGTATTAGAATGGGCCCTTTCATTTTGACAGACTCCACTAGGCCTGCGTTATTATTATTTGATGGTCGCTGCTTGCTCCCATCTTTAGATTTAGGTTTAGATAGGCGTTCTACCAACCCAAAGAAGTTTAATAAACACATTTGAACTGTGATCACTTGTGTCTGTTTTCACTGTTTGATACCATGCCTTCCTTACAGTACTCAGTGTTGTCTTAACCATATGATTTCTACAGTGTATCTGTCAAGAAATCCCTTTGCACTATTTCCATAACAATAAGATATTTACAAATATGTTTCCATTAAAACTATCCACACTAACATCATCCATGTAATTTTAACTAAAAACACAATATACCAATATAAAATAGAATAATAAAATACAGCTTAACTTACAACATTGTGCAAAATGTAAAGGTAATGTGCAGTTATCACATACAAATTGTCAAGGACAACAAAGTGTAAAGTATGAATGGTGCAATTCAGTGCAATGGGCACTAATAAGGTGCAACGTGTTCTGTACAAATATGCAGGATAGCCAATAATCAGGTTCACATTGTATCTAGGTCATGCTTGATCTTGTGAAGCATCTTCAATTACACAGGCATTGCATTACAGCCCCAAGAGAACACCCCCTGTGCTTAGCGAGGTTCCCTAATGTCACTAATAGCATTACCTCTGACCAAAGCCCACCCAACTTTCCCCTGAGGCAAGCATAGTCTGTACAGCTACACCCATGTTATCTCCTAATCAGTGCCATAAGTGCTAGGAATACCAAGACTGCGTCATTTATGTTTGACTCTGACTCGGGAGGATAGCTCAGGGGCAACACGCTTGCCTTGGAAGCAAGACGACACAGTGCAACACAGGTTCGATCCCCTGGTTCGCGCTTGGAACCCTCTGGGGTTTAAGTGTGTTATAAATAAACAATTACAATTACAACCAAAGGTTCATAATAGCCAATCTTAATGATGTACTGGTGTTCCCCAAACATCAAAACCAGAATGCCACCGATCGTATGAATTCAACGTTATGCACATATTTCCGCACTGGTACCTCATACCACTCCCCAAGGACACCACAGGAAGTTAATACATGTTGATTACTCTCTATCTCCTCTCTTATTTTGCTCATTCTACAATATCTTGTGTCTGCAGGCAAACCATACCATGCCCCACAGATTGCAAAGGTAGGGAGCTTATTCAGTGTTTGTAGGAGGAAGCTTCTACGTATTTGTGGTCATGGGAACTGTATTGGGTAATTCTGATACCCATGTTCCAGGCTAGAGAACATTGTGTACCTATCTAATTTTGCTTCATATAGATGGGAATCAACCCAGTCATGAACTTTGGCTTTCATCACAAATTCTATTTCCAATAAGAAATAGCCTCTGTCCCATTTAGGGTCCCATCCTATTTTGTTAATTTTCTGGAATATTGCACCTCATCTGCTGTCTTCAGAATGAAATACTTTCCCCAGTAATGTTGATAAAGGGCAAGCAGGCCCTATCATGGCTTTGATGTATAAGAGCCCTCTTTTTATAAGCACATTTTTGTATAGTGATGTCAAAACTAATTCAAGACTTTAGGCTTCAATCAGAATACCCAGAGAAACCTTTCCTCTAAAGTGTACCCTCGAGTCTCTGCAACCAAGTGTTGCAGTTCCCCAGGCTGGTTTCCATGCCATACATTTCCGACATAAAACTCTGCATGTACACCAGTATATTCCCTTTAAGAATGAAGCCAGCTGTTTTACTAGCAAACCTCTTTAGTACTAGCATTAGAAAACAAGCTTTCCTTACTTTGGAGTTTATCAAGTCCTCATCATCTTTACTGTCTAAGAATTCCTGACCTCGGTAGGTATAGCAACTCACTCTATTTATGGCTCCCAGCGGGGTACAAACTGGAGTCGGGGGTGGAGGGAGTCTTACTAGCACCAACACACATATACTGAGCTTTTCTAAAACTTATGAGCAGATCATTAGTTTTTGAATTATCCCAAAGCCACGGGGCACTCTGCTTGATTTCAACGTAAGTTCGATCAAATATAATAACATTGGGCCTCATTACACGGTAGGCGGTAGGGGATTAGCGGCACCGGTAAGGGCACCGGTGCCGGTAATCCCCTACCGCCTACTACGAGGTCCCTTAGCGGGTCCCTTCCCTAACGCCTGGTTTTACCAGGCGTTAAGGACGGGACCCACTAAGGGATCCCAGAGCTAATAACGGTACCGCAATTTCACGAGAATTCCACGTACAGTATGTAAAGTGGGGAATTCGTCTTTATTCTGGCCTCATTGATCAGCAAATTGAGAGTCAACATGTTGTGAGCAGTACCCAAACCTGCTCTATATCTTTTGATCTTAAGGGACATAGATCACACAAAACTCTCTGTCCTCTCACACACACCCTCCTGCTTTGCTCCTGGTATACCGCCTTCCACCCATCCACATGTCATTAAGACATGGGTGACTAGCAGGGTATTGGCCACCCTCTCATAACTTTAATGGCTGAAATGCACACACCCATAATAGCACCTCCCAATTTATATGTTTGGACTTTGGTCCCTCCAAGGGCGTTCAACCACCAGCATGTTGGGACCATAATTATGGTGAAAGGTGCTATATAAATGACAATCATTTATGAATGATTGAATTCTGGATGCTTGTGATCACAACTGGGGTGCTTGTTATTTCTGACATATACATTTTGTAGAAATGCAAATTTGAAGTAGTATCTTTCATTTCCTGCAATCCTGACTGCCATCTGTATCAATTTTCTTTTTCCATTCTCTGGAACAGCTGATAATGGGGACAAACTCACGATGGTCAACCAAGTTGACATTGCTGCCCAAGTTGCTGCTGGCATGGCATATCTGGAATCCCAAAACTATATTCATCGAGATTTGGCTGCAAGGAATGTTCTTGTCGCTGAGCACCATATTTACAAAGTTGCAGACTTTGGCCTTGCCCGAGTTTTTCAGGTATGTTTATAATAACAGTGTGTTTGTGTACAGTTAGTATTCTTGGCTTGCGGAGGCTGTGCGAATCTAGAAAAGAATTCACACTAGAGATATTAACATGGCATGCATAATTGTACACCCATGCAGTGTACAATTATGCATAGCATGTTAATATCTATAGTGTAACTTAGAAACTTCAAGCTCTGCACTTTGCATTAATGAGACCTACTTCATTAAGTGTTGCTGAACATTTCATTTTGACATTGAAGAGTTAACGATCCCTTGTTGCAAATGTGCTTGATGGGGGCCACTGGTACATGGTCTGCATCGCCAGTGCTCCATTGTGCGGGCTGACTGGTGCCTTCTGGTCTGGTGGGCTTGGATCACCATAATCAGACTGCGCTCCTGCACTTGACTGTTGCTCTCTGTTGTCACTGGTCACTGGGATGTTGGGGGGAACCCTTGTTTTTTCATTTCTGGCTTGAATGGCACATCATCTCATCTGGGAGTCTCCCATGGTAGGGAGTGATTCTCTCATGTTGTGGGTGCTTTGTTTGTCACCTACCTGACCTCAACACCCCTGCCACTAGCATACAGCGACTACCATCTGAAAGGAACTCGGTATAGCTGGCCACAAATCGACTCTCTATACAATAGCAATCTATCGCAATTCCACCAACAGCGCCCACCCACATGCCTGGCCGCTCTATGGGCTGCTTAGTCGAGCCTAGCCAGCCACCTAATTCCTAGACCGGCAAAATGCACACACGCATCTCCTAAACTTAACCTCTTAGAATTTTTCACCACATTGACTACGGTCACCGGGGGCGTTCCTACCAGAAAAGCGCATTGAGTCCACACATGTGGGGAAAGAGTGCTATATAAATAACCAAATACAATACAATACAATGTGTGGGTCCAACGTGATAACAGCATTATGGCCTGAGAGATTTTGTGTGATCATGGCTGTAACAGGTTTGACAACTTCTCGCTGGGCCCATTACTCTGGTGTGGGTCCGATAATAACTGTCGAAGGCCCATGGCGACTCTTTAGTGTGCAGGCTTTACGGTATTCTTTTTAGTATTCTATTACTGTAAGGCTCCCCAACGTACCTGGTACTATCCAGAGAAAATTGCCTAGGAAACAAAAGTAGTCTTTCCACCCATGTACGTTAGTTCAACCCTGTTCTCTGTGCCATCTGTTCACAGCCCCACCACCCGTGTTGGCCTGGGGGCTCATCCTCCTGAATAACCAGTGTTTCCACTGCATCATTCTCAAAGTAAACATATGCCACCAAAAAATGGGGGACAGCACCGAAGCTAGAAATGGGACTGCATGCTATAGTATGCAGAAATGTACAAAAAGAATCCTATTGTGTTAAGGGACATTTTACACGAAAAGAATTGGAAGACAGTATTAAATTAAGTTTAAAATGCTTGAAGAAATCACTTTTGATATTTCCATTGCTGAACCCGGTATATTATTTGAGTCAGAAAGAGGGGAAGAGTGTAGACCAAAGAGGGCGGTGAAAGGGATTTTCAAACAATGATGCCCAGAGTTGATGGAGCTGTAGAGCAGCATTTGGTAGGCATTTCTTTAAGTTAAAGGTTTGGGTATTGGAGCATTTTGACAGATTAAGCCAACATGGGCCTTGATAGATACACATTGAGAAAAATAAAATCTGTACAATTCAGGAACGCGAACATGTGCAGTTAAAGAGAAGATCTTCTCTTGAACAGCGTTGCAATTTCATCGGATATGTTTGGCACACAGTTTTTTTGTAATATGAGAACACTCTTTCTTGCTTGAAGCTAGATTTTCAAGGAATTTACACTACACTTTGTAGATCACTCACTTCGGTGAACTTTAATTTCTGGCAAGAATTAAGCACATTCTCTTTCTACTGGATTTTCTGGATATTGCCTGTTAGAGGAAGAGGGTGCGTCTAGCCTCACCTTCCAACAGCATTGGAGGAACTATGCAACAAATTCTCTATGTTTTTACACTGTTGTTGTACTCAGTTCATCTGGTCAAGGAAGCTCATTCAGAAATATTGCTTATGATGTATAATTCTTTCCCCCACCCTTTGCTTGGCAGAAAGACGAAGATCGGATATATGAACCTAGGCAGGAGACGAAGCTCCCCATCAAATGGACTGCACCCGAAGCCGTGCGCCACAATAAATTCTCAATAAAGTCTGATGTGTGGTCATTCGGTATTCTCCTATCGGAGATAGTCACCTTCGGAAAGATGCCTTATCCTGGTAAGCATCCGTCCTAGGTTGAAAATCATCTTTTCTGGTCACATGCACTAAATGTTGTACCCAATTAAAAGAAAACCATGATCGTTCTGCAATGATTCCAGTTTACTGATATCAAATAGTGTTATTGATTAGATGCAGGGTATGCTATTAACTTTAGATGAGTGCCAGAATAGACCCCCTTCCTACCACTCTAATAGCTGAACAAAGGCCATGATCATATAAGTGGATAGATCCGGGGGGATCAGTGGCTTCCATAGTTCCCAAGTGGGTTCCCCATTGTCTGAAGCACATGTTTGAATTATTGAAACACAAGTGCCTAGATTTAAAATGTTTAAAGTGCTATCATGGGTAATATATTTGATGCAGCAAATATATTTCTAGGATGCATGACAGATGACCTACAATGCAAAATATTGTCAAATATATGATCTGAAAAGTGATACTGATCATTTATGTAGCACAGATTGGAAACCGAAGTGTTTCTTGATGTTAAATATGTGTGCCTCTTTTAATCAGCCAGTCAAGGGTACGAATTTCCCCAATCTGGAAAGGATAAAATAATGTATAAACCTGCTAGAAGTTGAAAGTCTGGTTATAAGTGGCCATATGTAATCCGAGCATGAAGCCATTGAGCTCACTTAGCAATACTGTGTAGGTTAAACGACAAGCAAACAAATGAATTTCAAATTTTCATTCTTCATACTTGCAAATTCAAAAGGTGAATGTCCTGAAAAAATGTATTTCTAAGTGGAAAACCCCTAGAATGCAGTGGCAGTTCTGCTGTAGTGCCATAGAA
Source organism: Ambystoma mexicanum (assembly GCF_040938575.1). NCBI lineage: Eukaryota > Metazoa > Chordata > Amphibia > Caudata > Ambystomatidae > Ambystoma > Ambystoma mexicanum. The sequence goes on along the minus strand of NC_090928.1, from coordinate 295,893,104 downwards.
GCTCACATTCCCTTAATGCTAGGCGATCTCCAACGATGATCACACTCATTTCTAGGAGGGTTTTTCACTCCTGTTCCTTAGCATCAAATCAATATTGTTGAGACTATTAGAATAAAAGATGTGTCTAGAAGATATAGTTCTCTGTTGGTGAAGAGCTTGACTCTATGGTTTTACAGATCCAGCAATACTTAGGTGAGTTTATATCACAACCCTCATGCAGGTGCCAGTAGTATGTGGTGATCCTGGTTCAATACACAGGACAATGTATGCTTTGGTCCAGATTTTCACTTAAAGTGCAGTCTGTCAATGTGCCCAATCATCTCATTTCCATTAGGTGTCCACACTCACTCTTTGGCTTTCCTCTGTCCCTCTTGATTCTTCTCCCTCTCTCTCTTTCTTTATCCCCCCACTCTCTCTTTCTCTCTGTCCTTTTACTCTCTCCTCTTTCCCTCATTGCCGTTTTCTTCATGTTAGTCCATTACACTCTTCCTTCCTCTTTTAAACATCTTACCAGTGGTAACATGTGTAAAGCTGACATTGATCTGTCTAGCATTGAATCTCCATTTGCATGATTATTACACAACGGGGTCGTGGGAATGTGGCAGCCTCTCGGCCAATGAGAAGGCTCGGAATTGGGGCATTAGCACATGGTAATCCTGCAGTTCTGAGCCACCTCAGGGCTGTAGGCCGTCATCTTCCCCCGCTGTGCAATGAGCTAAGTGCGCTCCTTCCCCTCCACAGATTTAGTTTCTCTCCCCCCTCCACTTAACTGTTTTTTGGCTCCTTTTCGGGGGCAGACGTGTTGGGAGGACTTCTGTCCCCAGCACATCCGCCCCCGATGTGCGACATGCCGCCATGGAAAGGGTGAAGGGACTACTTGTTACCTCATTACCTCACTCAGTAATGCTTAAATATTTAATTCAATAGCCATTTATAGGGCCTTTCGGCAGATTGCATGCTCTCCTCAGAAGCAAATCTAATAGGAATGGCGAAAGTGACATATGATGCATGTTCAATTTCTTAAATTCTTGATACTAATTGCATTGCTACTCTTATGTGTTCATGCATGTGCCCTGCAACGTAGTTAAAACATTTCTCTAATACATTTTAATTGCATAGAACCATACTCACGTCCAAAAGGCCACACTTCATCTTCAGAGAAGCTGCATCTGACCCAATAGCTGAAACAATCAGATCAGCAACCACAGCATCATAGATGCATGTCATGTCTTATTCTGTGTGCTGTGATCAAAACCCTCAAATCCAACCCTCAGACTGAAACATAGCAAGAAATACCCAATTCTCTGGAAGAATATTTGCGTGTTTTGCAATTGAATAATGCAAAAGCCTTACAAAAATGACCATGCATTTACATTGGACAGTTAGACTGATGTATTTGGGTTTTCAACTCTAGTTTTGTAAAAATGATATCTTGCTTCTGAGAATGTTGGCTGAAGGTTAATGGAAATATGCATCTGATGTAGAATAACATGCTTTTTATTCAGTTCATGCCTTTCACAATCCTGCTGGCATTCAAAGTGAAAGGCCTGAATTGATGAAGAATAAATACAAATGTAACTTTATATTGGAATTCAGAGTTAGGTTTATAGATAGTCGAATTCATTACTGAAAAATAATTCTCAAAGTGTAATATCAACAAGCAGTCATGTGGAGCTTCACAAACTGTTTACAACTCAAAAAACTGAACAAAATAGGTAATGAAAACACCCACTCGATTATACGACCCACTGTTAGAGGCAGGCACTTATCAGGCCATCACCGAACCAAAATGCAGATTCGGCTATGGTGCTCATATCACAGATGCACTAATATGTGAACCTTTTTTGTAGTTGAATAATGAATCTGGGAGGAAATCACGTACAAAATGCATATCTTAATAGTAAGATAAATTATCCAAGATCTGAAGACCTTGGAACTGCCCTACCACATGGTCATAACTACACCAGCAGTGGGTAACCTGTGGCCCACCAGATGTTTTGGCCTACAGCTGCCAGCAGCCCTAGACCAAATCGTCTATGGCGCGGGATCGTGGGGGGCCAAGGCCAACATATCTGCAGGGCTGTAGGTTGCCCACCAATGATCTTTTTGGTTTGGGTGTGTAAATTAACAAAACGGCACACATCTTTTGAGGAACCAGATGCAAGCATGCAAACATTTCTATTAATCTACCGGTTGTTGGCGATGGCATGAAATCAGGATTTGTTTTTTGCTCTCCTACAGGTATGACTGGCATGCAAGTGATCCAACAGCTGGAGAAAGGATACAGAATACCTCATCCAGCCAATTGCCCTCAGGAATTGTACGAGATCATGCTTCAGTGCTGGCACAAAGTCCCAGATGAGAGGCCAACCTTTGAGACGCTGCAGTGGCGACTGGAAGACTTCTTTGACTCAGATCCTACCTCCTATGCAGACGCAAACGCATTTCTGAGTTGAGCACTGACAGCCGTTGTCCATTTTGTAACAAAAACTGAAACTGTGAAATGGGCCTGAGCCCTGAAATCTAAGAGGAAGGAGATATTTGATGGCAACAAGGAAAATTGAGGGCCGTTAGATTAGGCCGATGCCTCCCACTTACGATCAATTCCCACCAAGCCACGTGTTGGGGTGCTCAGAACATTGCACCATTTGGGACCGCTCAGATTTTGCTAGTATTTGTAATCTTTTTTAGCGATCATGTTCAAGATCAGATCAAGAAACCTAGTCAGATAGTTGGATTTTGTAACGTTGCTCCTCTTTCATCACTCCTTGTTGTTTACAGTTTTCAAGTGGCTATGATCACGTTGCATCATCTTTTTCATATGAAGGAATCACGTTTTGATTGTGGGGTTGCACAGTGGGGGCTGTGCTTTTAAATTGAAAACATGCATAGCTTTCCAGTGATGGTAAGCATGTACTATATGATATGAAGTCTGCGTGTAAAAGGGACATTGCACCTAAGTGTGCAGTTGTAAATTTCATATGTACTGTCCTTGCACTTTTGCCTGTGATGAAGAGCCATTAACATGGTGTAATGTAACTTTTAAAGGTATGGTAAATTGAAGTGTGAGATCTGTCTTCTGTAACCCTCTTTTTTCAGCCTCTATACAAGCCCTCTATATGCCCCGGTTGAGCTAGACAATTGGTTGTCCATCTGTACTTCTATTGTTTAACTCCCGCCATGAGTATTATGCAGTTCTATGTGAACGATTTAAACACAATACATAATAGGGGTTATATTTATTTATTGTTACTTCCTGTCATGTTATTTTATGTGATACTTTGTTCTCACCTCAATCTCCATCAAACTTAGAAATGGCTTTATAAATTCACCCAATAAAATGTTATAATGTAAATATTGATTTCTTAATATCAAACATGTTTCTATCATGATTTTGTCTTTTTGTTTTATTTTGATGGCTAAAAAACACTATGGGGTGCCTCTCAATTGAATTTCTCGTGAGGTATGTCCCAGCAAAAATATTAACACACAATCAGGCGACAATGCCCTAAATCTTTGATAAAAAATGGAACAGAAATCACGTTTTTCAAATGGAATCCTGAAGGGACAGACAATGTGGAATACAGCAGGGTGAGCCCCAACTAACAGCTTGCATCAAAAACCAGACAAAGGGGACAGAAGGATAGATGGAATTTCTAACTATCCCTACCTAGTGCCCCTCTCGTACTAGGTTGCGCTGGTGTGCCGCTTATCTAAAAGCAGACAGAAAATGGAAAAGGAATTGAATACAATTCTAAAATGCAGCTGATGATAGAATGTTGGAGCTGGGGCTAACCTCTGCTGAAACAAGACGTCAAAGACACTGCTTATAAAATGCTGTGTGTGGCGTCATTGACAGTGTAAAAACACACAGAGTGGAATGTTCTACTTCTGGCAACGAATTCCTTTTTATTGGCCTGTAGACCCAAACTAATGTGTGCTGATGTGTATAAAAAGATAATCCAATTTATCTAGTTCCTTTTATAATAAAGGGCTTTGATTAACCCAATGAGTTTATTGAACATGCAACTTGTTCATGCTGTCATGTAGGTGATACAGTCGATAAAGAAGACATAGGGATAATGTCACACACTGAAGGGAACCTAAAAAATGTGGTACTCAAGAGGTGTGGCAAAACAAGAACCTGTGATTTCTGTTGGTTCTCAGTCAAAACAAGAACTTATGATTTCTGTTGGTTCTCAGTCTTCTCTATCGACTGTATCACCTACATGACAGCATGAACAAGTTGCATGTTCAATAAACTCCTCTGGTTAATATAAACCCTTTATTATAAAAGGAACTAGATACATTGGATTATCTTTTTATACACATCAGCACACATTAGTTTAGGTCGACAAGTTAATAAAAAAGGAATCAGTTGCCAGAAGTAGAACATTCCACTGTGTGTGTTTTTACATTGCCGATGACGCCACACACAGCATTTTCTAAGCAGTGTGTTTGACGTCTTATTTTGAAGCCTACCTGCTCATCTAGAAATATGTTTCCCCTAACTTTGTGTTACATTCATAACTTAAATAACCGGGAAAAGAAAGCATACAGTGAATGTGAGAAGGAAGTGTTTTCGTTAGTGAACAATAAAAGGACACATACTTTTGTCAAGACACGCGGCCACATAGATAAGAGCCACTAGACGAAGAACGTGCCATGGCCGCAGAAATATGTACCATTTTAATGATGCCATCAGTCACTGATACTAAGACAGGAGCCTTTTTATTATGTATATTTATTATATATATGGAATAGAGTACCCCCACCATACGTAATAAGGATATTGCAAGTCACTGAGGAGTTATGTGTCCAAATAGAGGTATTTGGCACATTGCTTAGTATAATTTAAGAGGTCTCCCTTTTGCAGAACAATATAATCAATGTAGATTTGTGGGGGATTTAAAAATGCTAATGTTATGTAGCTCCTAATGTGCTGCAGAAAAATAGTTTGAGCAGTTTAATAAAATGCATTGGAAACACGTTTCTTTTTGAGATTTAAAATATGTAATAACATGTAGATTCTGGCTCACATGTGTTAAACTCCAGCAGTCCACACATTAAACATACCACCATAAACACTTCCTTCTCAACTGATGGCTGTAATGTGTAAAAAACTATTTTACAAGCAAGAAATGTGAAAAGATTGTCACGCCTTTAATTAAGTGCTGCAGCATCAACTGGAATTCTGCTCTTTGAAGCAGGGGGCTTTGTGACATAACTGGAAGCATACTAACTGATTACACAGCAGGTGTGAAGCCATTTGCTTATTACAGATCAGTTGGATGTCACAGTGATATAAACTAAGCCTCCTTCACCAATCAGGAACACCAGAAGGTAAGTAGTTTACATGTAGGTTTATTTCTCTTAGTTCTTAAGTAGAGAAAGCACTGGGACATCCATCCAGCCCAGCACATTAGGTCCAACTGCCACCAGTAGAACCCTGCACTCCAAACATCCATCAACACTCCACCTAGAGTCCCAGTGACATCACCACACCAACAATCCACCTAGAATGTCAGTGACATCACCACCATCACAACACTCATAGCCATAATCAAGCCCAGCACAGATTATGACATATGTCACTCTCTTGAACCAACACAACACTCATAGCCATAATCAGGCACAGCACAGATTATGACATATCTCCCTCTCTTCAACAACACAACACTAGACCCATGGTAGAGACCCATCACAAGTGCAATATTACCAGAAAGGTTACAGCTCAAAAAACATTTTATATATCCCCTGAGCCAAACCGCTACACCCCAACATCTAACCAAGATCTTAAATGGAAAACACAAAAACTAACTCAAACCAGAGGCTCTGCCCAGAACCTGAACCCACTCAGCTACAAACCCGCGGAATGAACCACAACAATGGAAGAACCAACAATCATTCCTTCACCATGGAGACCCCTTGCATCGCAACTAAAACTAACCCACTCACCATCTAATCCCCACACAGACATGTGGCCACCATGTCTATGTCCAACACCACAAACTCCAACCAAATTTGATCCTACCACTAAACTCACAACACACACTGTCCCCATGACTTACTCAAACAGCACCTCACTACCCTTAAAACCCAGACAACACCTCACTGCCCACTAGACAGCACCCCACTGCCCCCCTAAAACGACCCAGACAGCACCTCACTGCCCCTAGACAGCACCTCACTGCCCCCTAAAATGACCCAGACAGCACCTCACTGCCCGCTAGACAGCACCTCACTGCCCCCCTAAAATGACCCAGACAGCACCTCACTGTCCGCTTGGCAGCACCTCACTGCCCCCTAATATGACCCAGACAGCACCTCACTGCCCGCTAGACAGCACCTCACTGCCTCCAAAAATGACCCAGACAGCACCTCACTGCCCGCTAGACAGCACCTCACTGCCCCCTAAAATACTGGAATCATCCACACATAACCAGGGGACATTCCCCTACGAACATGACAAACAAAACACTGCACGACAACATGTAAAACCCCACAGTAAGCGATAACCAGATCAAGACCATGGCGCTAAAGTCCCTGCGCCAACCCCCAACATGTCCCTGAAATGCAAAACAACAAAATGCACGGCAAGCAATTGTAAATGCAAAAATGGATGCAAGTGACATGGCGCTAAAGTCCCTGCGCCATACCCCCTCCCACATGTCCACTCCAACCAACCTGCAAAGAAAACATTGTGTTAAAACAAACATTACAATTTATTTTTCTCCCACAAGTCCATACTTTGAACCCAGGGAAAGTCCTAAACATTAGGCCACCACATAAACACAACAGCATAACATCAAATTTACAGGCCTTAAACTGCTAACATTAACCCTAAACCCAGACCCATATACTTACTAACCCCGGAGGCCACAACATAAATACAACAGCATAAATAGTGACACAGGCCTCCCCCAACACCTACCTTATATCAATCCTCAGGGCCAGCAAACTCCACTGTCCTGACGTACAAACCCCATAAATCAGGGTCCAACTCTCTCCAACCATCTGACATATCAAGACGACCCCAGTTATAGAAGACCTGTTGTTGCTGTAAACTCTTGACACACGAGAAGCATGACACCTCCCTGAAAGATTCTGAAGTGCAAAAACATTCCCCTGAAATGCACGAACAGACTTTTAAATTTTCTACATGCCGGACCTCGACACATAGCCCAAATTCCTGTGGAACAGGGCACCGTCTCACAGTCTCCATTAATGCTCCTCCCACGAGCAGGGGCAACCCCAAGTCCTTTGTAACACAGTCACTCCAATTTGCTGCAGCAACCGGCATAGCCATACCTTCAACGCTGACGGATGGCCCCAACTCCTCTAATAACACACTGGACCTCATTACATGTACGGCGGTAACCATGGCGCTATTAGCGCCATGGTTGCCGCCGGTATTTTACAGATTCCGCCTTGGTGAAAGGCCCTTCCCCCCATAGGGCTCAATGGGAATGGGGAAGGAGCAAATAACGGTACCGCTATTAGCGGTACCGTTATTTGCCCTGAAGTCCCTCAGCTGGTCCCTTCCTTAACGTGTGGTCTGGCCACACGTTAAGGACAGGACCCGCTCAGGGATTACCGGCACCGGTGGCCTTATTGGTGCCGGTAATCCCTTAGCGCCATCTGTGTAATGAGGCCCACTGCCTCCTTGCGGGCCCGCATCTACTGTATCCACGCCGTGCACCAGCTGGACGCCTCCCTCCAACATAACGTGGTGTTCCAGCTTTCCACACAGGACCGCGCACATGCAGTGACAGCGGAGGATGTCATCAGCCCCTCCATTGGCTCTGCAGTGAAAATACAGCCCACCGCTCGTGGCCCGACAGTAATAAATGTGCGCCAGGCAGCCTGGCTAAGCAATGCATGTCCTGCAATGGCCATCCAGGCTTTCACAAGTGTCTCCCGCCAAACGCTGCAGCTCCGAATGCAAGAAGAGCGCTATTAATGTTGTGCCGACCCGCTCCAAATTATGCAGCACTTGCAGCACCCACTCCTACTTCACAGGAGGAACCTCAGAGGACACTTAGGGCCCCCTCAGCCCCTGGCAAACCTCACGCAAGCCTGTCAAGACCACCTTGCTGAGCCTCAAATGGACCCTTAGAGTCCTGCACTGCCCGGCCTGCAAGCAGTCCCAACGGCACCACCTGGCCGTTCCAGCCCTCAGCTGATACAGGAGACACCACAGCTCCTGCCCACACCACAGCTGGACAGCTCCCCAGGGGTCCGTGCACCGACCATCGCTACAGCCAGCAGGCCCTCTCATCTCAGCGCTGCCTGGGAGTCTCACCTTATGGACCAACAACTGTGCGCTCCAGCAAAAACAGGTCCCCAGACTTGGACCTTCACTGCACCGCCCGGCCTGCAGCTCCTTGTTGCTGGATGGATGTCTAAACTGGAAGGCAGTACTTCTCACCCACTGCCCCTTCCCAGCAGGACCATCAGGCACAGCACAGATTATGACACACAGCTGTATAGATTTTGAAGGCTGCCATGTATTACATGTATCTGGTCTCATCCCTTCACCACACTTACTACCGCCGGCATCTCTGTGCCTTTGACAGTTCTTTATTTCTTCTTGTATGTTTTGTCTTCCTTCTCACCCTACTTTCACATCTCTCTCTGTTGATGACGCGGCCTCTTCCCTCTCTTCTTTTTTTTCTCTTGACACTCTTTATCCGTTATAATTTTTGTTTGACCTAGAAAACCTGACCTACTGCCCATTTGACCTAATATTGTTTTACCTAATTATTTTTTGCCTACTGCAGAGGGAAACCGCCACAACCTCCCCTAATATGGGGGAGACCCCCCCACGCACCTCCCAACTTCCTCCACCTTAACCTATTCCCTTAACCCACCCCACGGCTATTTCTTTTATTAAAGTGTACTATTTGACCTTCCGAATTAGGTCAAAAAGATGCAGTGAAATGGGAGTAGGTCAAGTTGGCATTAGGTCAACTATGCCAATACCTCTTTTTCCGGCCTGTTCCTTCTCACCTACTCGTGAACCTTCACACCCCTGGCTTACGCAGCAACTTCTCTTGATGCGACAAACTTTTTGCCGCCTTGAACATTAATGGCTTAAGTCACGCATAAATTCCGACTTTTCTTTAGCGTCTTCCTTTCATTTATCATATGATGATACCCTTCTCACTGCTAAGCATTTTTTCCATTCTGACCTTCTTAACTCTTATCTCATACTCGTCGTCTCTTCCAAACTTTGTCTCGTATACTTTCCTCTTCTCCTCTTGATCTTACTCCTATCTCTTCTCTATCCGCTACCGATCTTGCTTCCAAGTGTACCTCTTTACTGCTTTTCTTTCCAGCCTCCTCTATTGCCCTCCCCTACTTCCTACATCCATTTCCTTCCTCCATCACTTACACTCCTCACTTTCCTTTTCTCGCCACATCTCCTTAGTCTCTCGTTCCTGCCGGGCCTTCCTATATAACATCCCAACAGAAGGCTCTCTTTTACTTTCCAGACTTTTAAGTTAGTCATGTCCTCTTTTATCTTTTCCCGCCTTTTTCACTGGTCCTGCCTTATCCTTGACCTCCCTGCTTCTTGTCTTAGTCCTCCGAAGTCTATTTTCAATTTTTCTATTCGTCGACTTTGTTCTCTTTCACCTCACGATTCCATTGCCCCTGCTCTGTCCTCTCTTCGCTGGTCACCCTTTGACTCTCATCTTAAGTTGAACTATCTTTGCAGGGTCTTTAAATCCTTTATAATTTCGTTCCCTCCTATGTTTCTTCCTTGGTGTCCTTATACTCTCCCCCCATACTCTCACGTCTCAGTCTCTCTTCCTCCTAACTGTTCCTCATTTACCCTGTGCCGAGTTTCATTTTTGCTCATTTTCATTACCAGCTCTTTCACTGGAACGCGCTCTCACTCACTATTTGTTCTATTTTTTGTACCCTCTTTTTCGCTCTACCCTCAAAGCTCACTTGATCTAGTTTTATTTTGGTTATTTTTTCACTTTCCCATTAATTGACCGTGATGTGACTGTATATACAGCACCTTGGCATAAAGCTCCTAATAAATACAAATGAAATGCAAAAAAATACAAAATACAAGTATGATATATTCTTATAGGGGATACCTACCTCAGGAGCAATGGAGCACTGTTCAGATTGTAGGGCAAAACATTGGTAGCAAGAATTTAACAAGTCGTGAAGTAAACATTAGTAATAATGTTCAAAGTACAATATAAGGATGTGTGAGTGCAAATAATAGGTGCAATCTAGATTGCACCAAGGTGTTGTTGGAAGAGGCGGGTCTTCAGTTCTTTCTTAAAGTGAAGAAGACTTAGAGCAGTCCAGATTGCCACTGGGATGAAGTGCCAGTGGAACGGAGCATAGCATGAGAAGGACTGATTCCCATTTTTCAAACTTGTCTAATTTCCAGTCTGGAAATGGTCTAACTGCGAGATGACTGTGTGCCACCCGAAGTTTTTCGTTCGGTCATCAGGGAAGCTGGTGCCCCGGCAGTAGTTGCCTATCAGGTGAAGCCCACAGTTTGTAACCAGATAGTTTCCAGGATGGGGTGCCAATGTAATTCACACATGTTGGAGGGTAATGTAGTTACATTTCCTAGAGCTAGTGATGAGGCGAGTCATTGCGTGGTGGTCCACTTTGAGGTGAGCAGGTTAAAAGCCTGGAGCACTGTGAGGAGGGAGTTACCTCCATCGATATGCAAGATTACTAAGGCCTGTATAACATTAAAAAAGTCCTGGGGCGGGAGGAATGGCTTGATTTTATGGAGTAGGGAGATTTGCTACCAAGCCACTTGAAGCTTTTCACAAAGTGTCGTTGGGAGGATAGACTGCTGTCCACAATGAAGCATCGGGATTTGGCTGAATTGGTGAGTTGAGAGTTGAGCTCTTTCAAATGCATTTCATCCAGACACGTTTTCTTACACGGGTGACCCAGAATGTGGCCTTGGAGGTTTTAAACTTTAAGTAGGCACCTGTATCCACATTAGGAGGATTTCAAGGCATGAGCAAAGCGAGCACTATCTTGGTGACTCTTGACCTTTAGGTACATCTGTACATCATCTATGTACTGGTGGATTGTGATGTTGGGGTAATCTAGGAGTGAGCCGAGTGGTTCCATATAGAGGTTAATAATTTTTTCATTTTTTTTCTTTATTGTTAGGGCTGAAACAACAGTTCAACCTTTCAATACTTAAATTGATTAAAACATTATTCAAATATAAAATTAATTGTATACATTTGATAAAAGACCAGCTTCGAAGAGATGTTAAAATCAATTTCCTAAATAGTTCTGACGTTTCATTGTAGTGAAATAAAAATGACCCTTATTCTGTTTTTCCAGCAATAAAATTTGCAATGATAATAAAACATGTCTCACAGCTTAAATCACAGAAATATGACGCCCTTTAAAAATCATCTCCCATAAGGTATCAGCAGACAAACTTATATAATCCTTGAAATGATGTTGTAGAACCAGTTTTCTCTGTGCTATCAAGTCAGGACACAGAACAAGAATATGTTTCAAGGTTTCCAACTCATATTAATTATTGCAAAACAGCCGACACCCTCGCTGGTCCATGGACCACTTTAACCTTGACCCTAGTAGTTTTCTTGTCGGCCATATGTTAAAACAAAGTATTAAAAAAAAATGTATATCCAATGCATTGGTCACAAGTTACTCTCCAATCATAATTTACATTTAGCTTGGTCTGAATTCATTAAAAGCAAATCTACAGTGAAATCAGCTTCAAGCATAGTGTCTAAACAAGCTTTCTTCCCTGACTGTAAATAACAATCTTAGTGGGCTTCCTATAACTTAAATATTGACAGGATTATTTATTAATTTATCTTGATTTAAAATGCATTTTCTAAGCATAGCTAGTCTGCCATGTATGCATAATATTTAATGATAGTAGCCCTAACTCATGTCTTATTAGCTGAATAGGCAAACTTAAAGGAAGAGACAGCACCTTTTTCCAATATAGACCCTCAATGATGTTCCAGTCCGGCATACACTGAACCATTTTTGTCTCTGCACCATACATTAAAACCGGCACTACCTTTTGCTTGTAAAAGGTAATAAGCGGACAGCAAGAGAACTTCCCATATTTCCTGTGGATAATACTCCCCCGAATTACAGCTGTTTGCATCTTTTGCCTAATTTCTGCTCTATATGGGGCCTCTGTTGTTGTTAGTATTCATGCCCAGATAGTGGTGTTCATCCAGTAAAACGACAGGCTTTTTGTAAAGCATCCATTTAAATGCAGCTTCTTTGTAAGCATAATGATACTGTATTTATCAACATTAATAGTTCAATTATTTATATTTGCATAATGGTCTAGGGCCATAAGGTTCTTTTGAGGCTCATTAGTGTCTTATCTTAAAGCACAAGGCCATGTGCATACAGCAGGTAAGGTAAAGCTATATTTCCTAATTTCGGTGGATAAGACACTACTGTTTCCAAATGTTGTCCAATATCTGCTCTAAATAAATTAAAAAAGGCAGGGGATAAAATGCACCCCTGCTTTAACGTTCTTTGGATTGGTATTGGTTGCAATAAAAGTCTTTGCTGGTTTAGGCTGATCTTAATTAACGTATCCGAGTATAACTGGGAGACAAATTATTGAATGCCGGGCAATCTGCTCGTTTTATTTTCAGGCTTAACACATCTCTGGGAACTGAGTCAAAAGCCATTTTAAAATCATTAAAAGCAATATAAACTGGTTGTCCTTACTAAATTACTCTTTTCTTTTACCAGTGTTAGAGTCAATAGATTTATTGAAGTACCAAGCCCTGAGACAAAACCTGATTGCCCCCCTATCACTCAGAGATGCACAATCCATCCATTGCGTCAAGTCTCTGAGTAATAGGCAAGCAGAAATGTTGCCCGAGGCCTCCAAAAGGGCTATAGGCCTATAGTTCTGTGGCAGTTCTCAATCTCCCTTTTTAAATGTAGGAATGATGACAGATTTTTCCATGATCGAGGGATTCTTTTTGATTCCAATGCTTTGGTGAAGATAGTTCAAAGCACCCTAGCCCAAGCTTCGGGATGTGCTTTAAGCATAAACTTTGTGAGCCCGTCTGGACCTGGAACTCTGGATAGGCTAAGCTTTTCTATTAGACATATGATATCATCAAAATCAAATTCAAGAGTATCCTCAAAATTCCAATCATGATTCCTCTTACACCCCCATGTGATCAGGGAGGCATATAGATTTAGGAAATATTGAATCCATACTTGCTCGTGAATTGGATTTGTCTGCGGAGCTGAGACTCACCATTCCCCATAAAGGCCACATTTGTGCTTTTTTTTTAATGCTAAATCCCTAAGCATATTTTCGCCATCTTTTTGATACATTGATGCTTGACGATATTCAAGTCAGTTTTTATACATCAGCTTAAGGTTTCATGTCTTTTCAAGTCTAGAGACTAAACCCAGTTGACCCACAGCTCTTAGGTTATTCTTAACTCTGTTTTCTTATTTCTGATGTCAATATGAAAAATATGTTTATGCTTAAGTGTCAGCCTAAAGCCAATCACATTTCTTTCAATAAATAGAGTAAGAGCTGCTACAAAGTGTCCCTCTGGATTTGATATGCCTGAGTTTAAAGTTAGACTGTCATTCAATATGCAGGCATTCAATTTACATAGTGCTTCATTTGACCACCTAAATCTATGTGTCCCTCCCAGGACGTCCAAATTAGGGTGTTAATAAGACGCTTGGGGATACAAGGGGAAATTGCCAGGCAACTAGTAATAACCCGTGGTCACTATTCTCCTGAGGTATGACCTGAAAGTCTTCAATATTCATAAAGGCTCTCTTCTCCATGTCAACATAGTCAATAATGCAGTTGGATCAGCGCATCTCCAAGTAGGATTGGGGGAACCATCTCCCTTTAGAGCCCCATTCAGCATAGTAAAACCCCTCGTATACGTCATAGCTAGCCCTTTCTATGCTCGAATGCTAGTTGGAGAAAGCCCTGTATGAAAATATTGTGGGGCTGATTCATGGGATTATTTGCGCCGAAAAACGTGGATTTGTGCACCTTTCTGCCCGCAAATCCCCATTTGTTAAACAGGGATTTGTGTGCAGAATGGCGCACAAATCCCTGTTTTTCGGCGCAAATAATTCCATGAATCAGCCCATGTATGTTTAGATCCCTCGCTATTATTATTGAAGTTATATTTGACTCTGAAAGCGCTAAATCCAACATATTTGCTACATCATCAAGAAACAAATTATCTGCGATTGCAGCAGGATTCCAATCTAAGTTCAGAAGGCCAAACTGTCCCCTAGAGCATACAAATTTTGTTAGCTGTGTAAAAGAGTTTGGAGACGCCCACCACTCCAGGGATAGCCCGGGACTCATTTTACAAGCTTTTAGTAATCCTAATTATGGACGTTCCTTAGAAGCCTTAACCGCATGCACCAAGGAAATAGCATAGCTCGTCCCAAACAATGACGACTAAGAGCCATGTCTCTTGGAGAATGACAATGTCGAGGCCCCCCAATCGGTTATCTTTTTTTAAAGGTAGGTGTTTAAACCCTCTAGTATTCCACACTGCTATTTTCCAGATCTCTGCTTCTTTTTTGCTTGACAGTTCAATTGAATTGTTTTGCTTATTGCCTGCTAGGACACCCGAGAATCAAATTCCCTTTTATTATAGGACAGTTCCCCAAATTCTCTCTAAAGAGGACTCTTATGTAAAGGGAGTGTAGCAAGGACCGCCAGCGAAGGAGAATTAAGCCTCGTCCACCGATGCGGTCAAAGGGAATGATCATTTGTCCTCTGGGTATACCATGGTGAACTATCCGCCTCCCTTAATATAAAACCCTGGTGGGAAAAGTGTGTTCTAGCCCCTATTAGTACATTTCTGACTAATTCTGAGGGGATCAGCAGTCTCACCTTGTCCAAATCGAAATCACTCAAGAATTCGACCAGGCAAATACAGATTTTTGTTTTTTAATTGTGGGGGTCCCATCCCCAAAACCCCCATTTACCCAAGATTCTAACCCCACCCTGAACCACCCCCACACCTTTTAACCCCTTACCCAGACCCCCTATATATTTAGCATTCAGTATTTTTTTCTGTAAAATTGCATTTATTTCCTATTCGATATAGCCACTTTGCCATCAAATGTTTCAAATAGTTTGGCTAATGCCATCGAGCTGTGTTCATGGCAGAGCGGGTAGCCTCAATCATGGGAGTCGGCAATGATTTTATTCCAAATGACCTTCTTGGAGTAGGGTTAGCAAATAACAGTGACGACCTTGAGGACGACTTTAAAGAATCTGGATAAAGTATCCGGGAGGCAGATACATTTAATGGATCTGGAGGGAGTAATGATAGTGTTTGAGTTTCTTGGACCAAGACCTAGTCAGATAGCGATGATACAATTAACGCAAGAGGCTGATAAGTAGGCAGTGCAATCGATTGATTAAGCTTAGATGAGCAATCAATAAATGGAGAGGGCAACATAGTAATTTCCACAAGGCAAATATGAGGTGTGGGGTAATTCTGCGCCCCTCTGCTCCCACTATACCAGTATGAGATTGTTTTTTATCCATTTATGTTGACTGTCGCTCATCCAGGTAGATTAATGGTTCCCCTACTATTAGTGATTCAAAAGTGGATAATTTGGCCTGAATATAGCACCATGTCGAAACATTATTGAAGCTTGTAGTATCTCAAAACGGTGCTTAATAAAAGCACCGTTTTGAGATACCACAAGCTTCAATCATTTTTCCACAAGGCGCTATATTCAGGTCAAATTATCCACTAATTTCCAGAAGGGTGTTTCCCTCATTTTGAAATGCACATTCTGCCTACTTAAGGGAGGGAGAGTACTCGACCAGTTCTCCCCTTCATCAGCCTGGGCTACTGTCGCCTGCGGGAGAACAGGAGCAAGGAGTTCCCCTACTACAGGATCAGATGCGGCGCTCTGTCGCAAAACATTATGATTACATTCTGTAGTTAAGTGAAAATCCTCCTTTCCTACCCGTTGCCCGACCCCTTGCGCAATATGCGGGATTTCCACCATGATGGCGGCATCTGGAATGTCATCAAAATATAGAAGTAGATTTTGCGAGGGGTGTCTTTATAAGGAGCTTGGTCCTCGGACAATTTCAGTGTATCAAGTGTCCAGGGTGCAATAGTTTTCTCTTTTAACCGTTGATTCGTTTTATTCAAATAACCTATAATATCCGAAGTTATCGGTTTAAAACGTTGACGTGTGGCAGCCAGCCTCAAGCAAGAGGGGAGTTGCTTGTCCGGCATTTTCCTCGTTATAGGATGGGGTTTAGTTGAAACTGTTACCCCTTGTTGCAAGCGAGATTTTTTAGGCATGGCAGATGTTAAAGTTTAGGCATGTGACATTATAAACCTTCAATACTTGGTATTCAAAGTAAAGTAAAGTAAATCATATTTCCAAACTTTAAAAAAACCTCTTGCACAATAATGTATAAAGTCAAATAAATTATTATAAAGTCCGTAAAGTAAAACAAAAATATGTCTGACAACACAATTACAAAACACAATCACATATGAAACGTTAAGTTATGTACATGAAAAATGAACATAAAACTGACTTCTGGCCTGAACCAACCCCCTAAGCGTAACGGCATTCAAGGAGCACTCCAGGGTTCACGCGCGTTTGTGCGCACGGGAGGCTGTTTTTAGGGATTTTTTGGCAGGAATGGGCGTGGCCAGTGAGCCCTTAGTAATGCATTGAAATAAATAAATCCAAATAAGTACAAACAAGGTATCGAATTCTGCAAATAATATAGAGAATAAGTAAGTTGGAGTCTCCGACAGTTCAAATGTATGAAGATTGTCGATGGTGAAGCCCATCCATTGAAAGTCAGGCAAAAATAGTATGTAGCTTCGGCCAGCTTCCACAAGCATAACAGCACTCAAGGAGCACTCTGGTCAATAATAGAGGTGCAGAGGATCCGGCCCTTGGCCCCGCCAGACCCATACAGGCATATAAGGTTGGCATCCTGGTCTTTGTACTTTGTTTGCTGATGATGCCCATTGATGAGGATACCTAAGGGTGTCTGCTTAAATGAAGTCTGAGGCGGGCAGGGTGAGCAGTGGAAGATGAGCAGAAGGCAGGGAAGAGCAAGGTCATGCCAACTGCTGTTGCCATGGTTCCATGTAATTGGTACGCATTTTGAAGGCTGCACACAAAAAAGACCAACTTTTTTTCAGCCGCTTTTGTGCGGCCTTTAAAACACAGAATTGACACTAATTTGGGGGTTTCACCCCCGCACTCCCCTCAAAATCACCATTCCTCCAGCAAAGTCACAGACAGTCACACATGGCCACAAACAAACACACGCATGGACTTGCTCACCCTCCCCCTCGCTTTCACCCAAGAAATACACTTCCCCGATCCCCCAGCAAACACATTTACATTTTACCCCTTCCCATCCATGCTACACAGATGCCCTCAATATTCACACAGATACACATACACACACACACCCATACACACATACACTTAACTTCAGTGCCCACAATTTCTGTCTTCCCGTCAGGTCTGGCTGCTCGTGTCAGCCTCTGCGCTCACTCGTGTGTGGCAGGGGCGTGCCAGTTCAATTTAGAAAGACCGATCAGAGCTGTCTCTGAGCTGTCCTTTATTAACCGATTTATTTCTATTTTCGCCTTTTAAAAAAAGTGTATTTCTCTCCTTACCCTTGCCACATGTGCTGCTGGAGGCTGCATTGGCTTATGCCACTGGTGCCACTTAATGGAAGACCAACGTGCGCATGGCCAGCAGTGGATGGCAGGCAAAATGTGTTAAGAGCAAGATTACGAGACCTGCCCTCGCTAAGTCTGCTGCTGGAGGTTGATCAGCTTATGTAGCTGGTGTCTTTTAATGGCAGCCGGAGGTAGGAGGGGTCAGCAGTGGAAGGGAGCTAGAAGGAGGTAACAGCGTGGTCACGTGATGTGCTTTGACAGAGTCTGCTGGTAGAGGCTGGATGTCCCTTAATGGAAGCCAAGGTGGGTCTGTTCAGTAGTTGATGGCAGGCAAGAGGTAGGAAGAGCAAGGTAACATGCTGCTTGCTGGGTTACGTAGGATGCAGGGAACATGTTCCTGGCCTAACAGCACCAAACATGGATTCCCCTTTTCTACATCTGTCTGTCGCTTGACTCTTCCTCTGATCTAGGAGGTAAGAAAGTGAGCAGGGTTAAGGGGATGGTGGGGGCAAGAGGTCACGGGACCTAGATCCAGCTGAACAACTGCAAAAGAAAATAGGCTGGAAGGCAGCTTAAGTAAGGAAAGAAAGGGATGGTGGTAAGAAAAAGAGTGCCAAAGAGAGGCATCAAAAGAACAGCAGTGATTAGCAGGTGGGTGGGGCAGAGCTTTCTGTTGCTATCCTCTGCTTTTCTATCGCACTTGCACGATCCAAATGCGCCCTCCCTCGAAGATCATCTATGTCTTTCCCTTGTCTCCCCTCCTGTGCATGGTGGTGCCTCAATGCACTTGGGAAAACTGCAGAATCGTCATCAGACCTATTTGCTGATATCTACACTGTCAACTGTATTATATGTACTTATTCCTTGCACTTACTCTGCCTAGTGCAGACATGTATCATTAAAAATGTCAAGGAGTCTGAATAACAGTTGTTCTTTTCTCCTTGTTCCCTCCCACCTTGAGCGCTTTGAAACACTTCATTTGTGTATAGGCGCTTTACAAATAAACAATACCATCCCATTCCCACCTGAATATTATGCCATTTCTCTATTCTTATATAATGGTCTTATGGCTTCGTGCAGAGAGGGGAACTTAATGGGGTTGGGTGGTAATTTCCATTACGCTCCCTGTCAGTCTTCAGGAAGGCATACTTCAGGTGGAGAATTTAGATGGATGATGTCGGAGTCACCAGGCGACTAGCTCAAAGATCAACACTTGTGTTCTTATCTCTGTTTCACTAGCAGTCTTTGGCAGTTTCCTTTCTTATCAATAATAATTTATTTAATGTGATACAGTTTACATTAATAAACTTTACACATAATCTAAAATGTAAACATGTACATATGATAGTACAAAAATACCTAAATGACAAATAACTTAAAACAACATACACACAACATACAAAAGTAAATCCTAATGAAGATCCTAAGAGAAATTAATCAGCAGACCAAAAGGTTGGCCAACCTAAGAAATACATGTCTCACTACAATATAACAATATAACATTAATAGTAATGTAAGAATCGGATACCGAGTAAAAAGTAGAGTAAAAATGTGGGCATATAAATGAGGACTAGTGGTCATAAAAATGAATAATCAACAAACACACCCGAATTATTCTTCCATCTTGTTTGTATAACTGGGCGTACAAATAGATGAGCACAAAGAATGAAAATAAAAAGCGATAATCAACAATGCAGATCAACAGCATATCTGGACACCAAGCATCACCAATTAATGTGCTGAAGATAAATCCATGTGAGTACGGGCAGAAATATATTCAACCGCATAGCAATTGGCAGATTAAGACCATAATTTATCCCTGCATATGGCATAAGCATGAGGCTAGAGAATGCTACGTCACACATTGTTTTCCGGATACTATTCAAATCTTGATACCCAATGTCTCTTTAATCCTTAGCCAGATGTTTTAAAAGGCCGTTAGCGTCCGCAAGCTCTCGGAATTGATGCATTGGTGCCAAAAAATGAAATCACTAATTGTTTACAAATCATGGGTAAACAACCCAATATGCCGGTGGATTACATCTATCAAGCCACCGCATTGGCTTAGTAAGTGTCTGGCCGTTTCTAGTTCGTTATCGGCTTTACATACCCTACAAATCCGTTGGTCCCTTGGAATATGTTCTCTTCTGCCCGTGACCATCAGAGATGGGAGCTGGTCCATCTTAAGTAGCAGTATAAAACGTTGCAACCTTTTAGAGGAGCAAAGATTAAGATAAGCCTGTGGTTTCATGAAGGAATAAAGCCTATGCTGTACAAACTGATAACTTTTCAATGAGTTGAGGTGGGCAAAGTTCTCTAACCAGTCCCACATATCAACATGCTTATTCAGTGCCTTCTGAACCAGAATTGAGTACACCCCTCCACGCCAAGCCCAACCATTATCAGCTAGATGTTTTGACATTTTGGCAAAGGGAGAACTAGAGTTCTGATTCTTGCATAGTTCCTGGTACACTGTTGTTAGCAGAGGATTGTCTGTTCCACTACACATCTTCAGAAAAAAACCCTAGTCTCTTTTTCATGATAGTGGCATAGAGCGAGGGCATTCCCAATTCCAGGCGTATAATGGCCATAGGGACTCCCGGTGCTAGACCGAGGACACGTCGCCAAAATTTCCCCTCGATGACCTGAAGCCATCCAAGATCTATGTCAAAGAGTGCATCTAGGCCATAGGTCATCATAGGGGTGAATACTTGCATATACAGTTGGCACGTGCCCCATAACGTGAAGCCCCCCTGCTTGCTAGTAAAACTGACCATTAAAGCTGTTACTTGCGCTGCACGCGTAGTACGGGATTGCTTACACGCCGCATATTCACCACTGGGCTCAAAATCTATTCCCAAATAGCGATATAGTTGCGCGTTGACATTGCCCACCATGAGATTTACCCGAGAAACCCTTTTATTGGTAAATCTCAGCACCTTGGTTTTATCCAAATTAATGGTAAGATCATTGCAGGAGGCATATTCCCAGAGAGCCATGGCAGATCTACGCAGTCCGCTGATGGTATGGTCAAAATGACCAAATCATCTGCATATGCCAAAACAGAACAGGCCGCCTCCCCAATTTTTGGAGGACAATTGTTAGTGCCATCTATAGCCACCGGAATGCCGTGTACATATAGATTGTATACCAGAGGGGCAGTTACGCAACCTTGTTTAACCCCCCTATTCTGCTGCACCTTTCTAGTCAGGTGCCCCTCTTGATCTAATTTTAACCTAACTGAGGTGATAAAGTGGAGCAGTCTAAGGTAGTACAAAAGGCCCACAGGACAGCCCAAGGTGTCTAATTTAGACCATAATCTTTCTCTAGGAACAGAGTCAAAGGCCGGTTTAAAATCAATGTAAAGAGCATACAGCAGCGGTTCCTCCCTTCTACGGGCCCTAGATCTCAATAAGTTCATGATCATAAGGCTATGGGAAGTTGAATAGCCTCTTCTGAAGCCGCATTGGAATTTAGGCAAAATGTTAGATTTGTCTACCCATATCTGCAGCTCATTGAGTAACAGGGATGCAAATAATTTGCCTGTCCTGTCTAACATAGACAGTAGTCTATAATTATTCGGGTCGAGACGATTTCCTTTTTTAAAGACAGGGATCAATACTGCAGTCTGCCAAGAACTAGGGATCTTCCCCTGGGCCATAATTTTTCCAAACAGTATGGTCAGTAGACTGGCCCAGAACTCGGGCTGACTTTTGATTACTATGTTGGCCAGTCCGTTGGGTCCCGGAGCCTTAGAAGAGTTTAGAGTTTTTATTTGACCAATTATGGCCGTATAAGAGATATCAAAAGGGATGGTTGGTGTTATAGCAGTTGGAAGATACCTCTCCTCAATCAATGTACAGACATTTCGATTCCCCAAGAAAATTTCCCATTCTACTGCATTTATAGGATTATCCAGCTGACCCTTAACAGTCGCTCTAGCTTCACCTAGTAGAGAACAAATGCTACAAGTATTTTTAGTGCAGATGGTTTGTACTAATTTCTGATGGGCTTGTATTCTTTCCATAGATCGAATGTTCGTAATATACGCTCTGTATTTATTTTTGATTTTCCCAACGGCTGCCCCTAATTCCTCTACGGGGCCCAACTTCTTCATACAGACTCACAGGTCCCTTCTACGATCTCTCTTAGCGTCTCTGATTTTTTTTATTGAAAGGGAGTATCTCGCCTTCAGGTCTAATCATCTGCCGTGTAGGGGCAGTTGCATGCCTACTAAAGAACACAGTGATCCAATTTTCTATACGATTAATAGACATGTTTTTAAAATCTGGTAGATACGGCCATTTCTCAATCGCCAGTGCGTCAGCCGCTTGGTTTATATTCTTGGCGGACCACCTTATACTTGTTCCTGCTTTGTCAACACAAACTGTGCCCAGGTTACTTTTCTCAGGGACTCCCTGTGGGACTCTAAACACACACTGGAGTGCTGAATGGTCACTCCAATTGTTTGAGTGACTATCCTGTCCTCCACCCCCAGTAGCATTTCTGGACACATGAATATGTAATCTAATGTACTAAAACAAGAACCATTGGACCACGTGTGCCTACCAGGATGATCACTCAAAGTGTAGCCGTTCAACATTTCTAAATCCCATTCTTCAAACAAGTGGAGCCATCCCGGCCCCTCCTTGTCAATTTTGGAATGAGTCAGTAAGCGTTTCTCTCTTAACTTTGGATTCTGTGGGTGACTCCCTCCCTCACCAGCCATGTGGCAATTAAAATCACCCACAACAACTACAGAGGTGTTTCAAGAACTAATTGACCAAGAGGCTAATACCTCATGAAGAGCTTCTTGCAGCGTCTCACATAGCAACGTTTGGGGAGGATTGTATAGATTCACCAACAATAATTTTTCCCCTTTCCCCTTAGGACCATATATGACCTCTACTGCCATCAGATTACTCTCTGAATTGCACAAAATTCGTCTTGAAGACAAAAAGCTAGCCACCCCTATCAACAGCCCTCCAAAAGGTCTCCCTTTATCACCCCTTTTAGCAAGTGATTGATAGTTCACATAGCCATCAAGTAAAAGAGTGTCCATTGCCCAAGTCTCTTGCAGGCAAATCAGGCTGTGTTTTATAACAAAATCTACCGAGCCCTCCGAGGACAAAAGGTGTGCAAACACTCTACAGTTCCAGGATAGTAATGATAAATTTCAATGCTTAGTTAGCACCTCCGGTAAGGATTCCGCCAGCCATTTTAACACTAATTGAACATCTGTCACTTCAACCTTCTTTCCCTTAGGAACAATGGGGCAATCTGCCACATTTGTCGGACCGTTTGCATCCTCATATTCAAAACTGAGATCAATTTCCTCCAAATCTGCGTCGATTTCCACATCCACTACCTATAGTTCATCCCGGAATGTCCTTATCATCTGGGCAGTCGATATAAATTTACAATGGAGAGCGGAGACACAGAGATTATGGCCTTTCAATGGCTCCACAAACTGGAAGTCATCAGACTTCAGCACACGTAATTCAGGTACAGAGTGCAATCTGATCAAGAACTCAGAGCGGGACAGCCATCTACATTTGCCGTCTTTTATAAAGGTTCTTAATCCTACAAATCCTAGAGTCTAAGGGAACAGGCCCAACCTTTCCCGATTTCATTGGTGGATTACTGACACCGTTGGCGGTAATCAGTGGTGTGGAGGATTCCTCCAGGCTCACGGCTTGTCTTTCTTCTTCAATATGGACTTCCCTCTCAAATTGCTCCCACTCTGCTACCTGTTCTTCCATTTCTTCTGTGGTGGGTATCTGTCCTTCCTCAGCCCTCTGTTCATTCCTCCCTGATTGAACCACCTCTTCAAACCACTCTTTCTTCTTATCTTGATCAGTGATCAGCCAGCTGGTCAAACAACCCTCTCCAGAGCTATTCTTTTTCTTAGCTCTGGCCGCCCTTTTTATAGCTTTCTTGGAGCGATTGCCAACTAACGCTGGTTCTCCATCTTCCCCGACCAGCGTGATCGTATTCATGGTCTTATGGGCCTTCCTAGCCATTTTACGCTGCTTGCGGGAGTAAATAACCACCTTACTCTGGTCCATGCTTGCAGCGGCTTCATTGTCTTGCATGTTATTGGCCTCCTCTGCTATATCTTGAGTATTATTAATCCCCTCTGCTATGACAATGGCTTCAGAGAGATCGACTTCTGCTTGAACTTCCTCCGCATTTGCAACCACCCGGACTGTGGTCAGTGAATTAGTGTTTGCTAAGATTCGCCCTGTCATTTGGAGCAATATCTTTAGGGCAAATTGTAGCGAAGCCACTGAAGAATGCATCTCTGCTATTTCATTTGCCCCCGGGAACGGGGAGGTGAAATCTTCTTCCTCAATGTCCGGTGCATCTTTCATAGAGACCATTACCATGTTAGGGGAAGCAGACAATCTGCTTGTGGGAACTGAAAAAACCTGGTCACAAACAGGAGAGGCCAATGGATTATTTCCCTGTGTCAAGCCGATGTCTCCAGGCGGCCTGGGGATCTGTGGGTTCATCCCTCTCTGGATGCTCAGGCATAGTTCTAGCAACGAATTGTTGTTGATATCGTCATAGTTTGAAGAACTCGTAGGGTCTCCTACACCGGCATCCGGCAGTACCGATTCCTCGATAATCGTGGAATTAATTTCCGGTAAGGGATCGGGGGGGGGGGGAAAGCCAGTAATTGCTCCTTGTCCTGGGGGTGCCGTATTCTTAACATTCTTCCTCTTTTTATCCTTAAGGATGCCTGTCTCCTTATTCTGCAGGCCATCTGCTTCTAGTTGCTTCCTTGTCTTGCACAGATTATAATTGCTTTGTGCGGGTTTTTTTCCCGACTGCATTCTGAATCAGTTTATTGTGTTGGAGTGTGCTCACAGCCACACCCCAGTGCGCTCGCAAATATAAGGGTAGTGGCACACCCCCAACTGGGCCTTGCCTTCTCCTTTTCAAACAGTGTTATCAGCAAAACACCCAATGCTGTCCAGATATGGGACACCTATTGAGGCTAGTGGCCCCACTTGTTACAGGTAATGCGCTTCCACACACTTAAGTGAGGCGCCTAGTGGTGGAATGACTACACTCACCGACCTTTACCACTGAGTTCCCAAGAGTCAAAGGAACGACACCATTAACCAAGTGCAAAACCTGATTGCTCCCAGGTTAATAATCCCACAATTACCACCAGGTGTTCAGCAAGTAGAAGACCAGTAAGCCTGTAGGAATAACTACAAATGCAGGAGTATGCCACACCCTGGTTGCTCAAAGGCAGATATGCCCACAGTCACAGCCAGTAGTTGTAGCAGCTAGGTGTCTAGCAGGTCTAAAAGGGGAAATAAGGAAATGAGGCACGTAGTCTAATTCTCACTGCCCATGCACCAGAACGCCAGTAATTATATTAGGCAAAAAAAATAGGTAGTGCATGTAGTAAAAGGAAGGGAAGGAGCACCAAAGTAGAAGTGGAAGAGAACACTAAAACCGTAGCCCCACTCCACTCCACTGTGCCTCCAATCCTGAGTGCCAGCCCTAAAGGCCCTCGTACACTAGTGAGCCAGCCGTCAATCCCTTCTTCAGCTGGCCAATCTCCCACGTTATCCCCGTTATCCGCCTATGTGGATATTAGGGGAGGTTAGGGGAGCTCAGAGAGCCATACACTGCCTTACCCCTTTGCTGTCTCTCCAGGCCAGGAACAACGCTTGGCTCCGCACCTGGTGCCCCCACTGGTACCCCCACTGCCCCGCACGCGCTGCTAGAGTGCTGGCAAGGGGTAGGGGGTAGGGTAGGATAAGGTTGGCCGTGTCAGTTTTAGGCTGGCTATGGGCTGGCTGGCTGCGTCAGGCTTCCCACTGGCTTCCAGAGCTTCGGCACCGGCAACCACTCGCGCTTTCGCGTAGAGGAGACTTTTTAAAAAAACAATTTCAGAGGAAAGAACCTCCAAATGTGCTGAATGTAGAATACGGTGAATCAAGCAGCACCTCAAGCGTCAGCACGTAGCATGGAGGCTGCTTCCGATTCGCTTCTCAACGTTACTGCTGGTCAGGTCACTCCTAGGACCCTTTCCTATCTGTTCCTATCTCTTTCAGCCACTCTTCCCTTCTATGCTAAGAAGGAATCGTATTTTTGCACTCGAGAAAGAGCGCTCTGCCAATCAGGTGGCTGGAAGAGTGGGCGAGAATACATTGAATACCGCCCGCTCTTTCCAGCCACCGAGGCACTTCCACGGTGGCGACATCTTGATTGTGGGGAGGCAACAGGGAGTGCCTCCCTGTTGCCTCTCCACCAACCCCTGAAACCCCCAAAATGAGGCTTGGGCCAGCGGGCCTTTACTGGCCATGTCCACCGAGCGACTCCCAGCCTTTTGCATCATCAAGGCGGGTGAAAACAGCCAGTTTTGTTTGCGGTGGGTGAGAGCCCATTTAAGTGAGTGGGCATGCATGAGGCTTTGTGGGTGAGTCAGCTGCTAACAAGGTGAGTGACACGCATGAAAAGCATGTGAGTTGAGAGCTATGCATAGTCTTTGTTGTTGATATATGAATAATTTCAAGGAGGAATATGTTTGCCATCTTCATATCATCAATGGCATGTTTCTTAAACACTGCTTGAACAGTCTTTCCCCCAATTGGTTAACTATTGCTGGCACAGGAAGATGCAGTGTTGTGGATTTCTGACCCAACTAGTTCCATAATCCTGATTTTGCCTCTTTACTGTGGTTTTGTAAGCACTGACAGATATGGTTGTCAACTGAAGAAGATAGTTCATATATTTTTCTAGTTTTGGTTGAGCTCAGTTCTCCATTGTTTCTTCCTTTCAGTATTTAGTGTTTGGCCTAGGTGTTGCTTCAGTGCTTGAAGTCTAAAATCTTTGGAAAGGAACGTTCTTAAGTCAGCCTGAGTTTCGTCAAGCATTTAGACTTTGTTCTTCACTAGTTATACTCTCTCGCTCTCCATATCAATGGGGGTCATTACGACCCTGGCGTTAAGGGTTTAACGGCGCCGTAAAAGGTGTTGGCGCCGTTAAACCCTTAACACCTGATTACGAGGTCCCTTTGCGGGACCCGACCTTAATGGCTGGTTTTACCAGCCGTTAAAGTAGGGACCCGCAAAGGGACCTTGGTGCTAAGTACGGTACCGCAATTTGCGGTACTGTACTTAGCGCCTTCCCCATTCCCATTGAGCCCTATGGGGCAGAAATGGGAATGGGGAAGGGCCATGGAGGAAGGGGGAATTACCGCCCACCAACCTTGTAATGGGGTGGTAATTCCCCCTTTCTCCATGGCGGAGTCGGTAAGTTACCGGCATGGACCATGGTGCTTATCTCTGTTCATGTCTTACAGCCCTTCAAACATACAAGACAAGTGCCTACTTAACGCTTACGCCACCAAGATTGAATTTGTCCTCCTGTGCCACCTTTCTAAGAAGGAACCCATTCAAAGGTGGCTGGATAAAATGTGCTTGGATGGGTCCAACCTTCGGTCTAACCCTCATATCACCCATTTAGAAAAATCCCCAGGCTTCTATCTATTCTTCCCACACTACATTGCTCATACGGCATGATATCAAGTCATTCCTTCTGCCTGTGGACTTCTGAACAGTGGTGCAGGCCCTAGCAATCTTGCATATTTAGGCGGGTAGCACCCACCTCACAGGTTTTCCATCTGCTTACCTGACCTTCTACCAAGTGGTCCAACACATCACGGCTCATTTCATCACCAGCTCTAGGAAATGTGATCATATCACCTCCACCTTGCATAAATTGCACTGGGTCCACATCCGTTCTAGGATCTGGCTAAAAATCCGTACCTCACCCACAATGCAAAAAACCCTGGCAAGCCAACCTACCTGGTGGCCATGCTAAAAACATTGGGCACATGGTCATCTCGCAGTACGACCATCACCAGACTGGAAAGTAGACTGGCTTTTGAGGCGAAAACTAGGAAACAGTCCTTGTCAAGTTAAGCTATGTCCTCTGGGGCTTCATCTCAGTGACAATCTGGACTGCTCCAAGTCTCCTTTATTTTTAGAAAAAGCGAAAATCTTGGCTATTCCAATAACACCTTGCTGTAACATAGATTGTACTGTGATACTGTGAGGAATGTGCATACTGTTCCTTTCCCCAATGCTGATGTTACTACTAGGTTGTTGTTGGTTACCAATGCTCAGGTTACCCTACGGATCCCTTGGTTGCATGCATCATAGCATGGAACCTGGAATCTGGAACCAGCCTGCTCACAGCTCAGGTGTGTTCCAGGTTCCATGGTGTGGGTATGAGCTGGGGGTCACTGCTTGGCAAGTCTTATCTCACCTTGTACTCAATTAAGACTTTACTTAGAAGTCAAGCGGTGTGCAATGCGTCTTTCTCCCAGTAACCGATCGTACCAGATACATACTTACTACTGATGTTTTCTTGATGACTTGTTAAATTCTCGCTACCAATGTTTTGTTCTATGACCTGTACAGTGCTCCGTTGCTCCTATGCTAGGTTGGCGCTATTAAAACATATAATAGTAATCACTGTTTGCTGTTGTAAGTGGTGTTGTAAGTGGTGACCTCTAAGTATGCTAATTCAAAGAGGTGTCACTATACATGGCCTTTTGACCTGTGGTGGGCATTTCACACAGAGGACATAGCATGGTGGAGGAAGCTCCTAGGTGGCTGTGGGTTGGAATCTACTGAGCCATCAGCAACATGTGCACTGAGAAACATGCAGTGAAAAGTTAAGGCTCCAAGGGAGAAATTATATACCAGTCCATAGTAGACAATGGTTAAGGAAGGTCTGCGTCTTGGCCGCCTAACTCTTTAACTTTTTATGCAAACAAAAAGGATCAAAAACTGACAGACTTAGGGACAAATGTCCTGAAGATGGGATGCAGGTTTATCACAGCCCTTTATTTTGTGGCTGTTGAAGCTGCGTTAGAAAGGAAAGGCTTCACTCTACTGAAACTGGCTGGAGGCAGGGCATGGGGAGTTCTTCAAGGAGTGGAAATTGTTAATATGTGGGAATAAAATGAGGATCATTACAGAGGACCCTGTGTTAAAGAAAGCCTCTTTTTTCTGCATTGCGGTCAGCTACAGAATGTCCAGTTGTAGGTTTAACTAGGACTGTGCTTTGATGCATCAGGGTCCTTCAGAGAGCAGGGCCCCCGCATACTATCATGGTCCTATCATTCGTACGGGAAGTGTGGGGACCCATAGCTTATGAAGGTCTTGAAATAGTTTGGGTCAAAGCAGTTTTAATTGCTGTTCATGGGTCATTCATGGATCACAAGTTTGGAAGAGCCAGGATGTGACAGTCATGACCAGGAAAGAGAAAGCATTGCCCTGAGACATCCTCAGAGTCCCACAACAGACCCACCCGCTCGTTGGGAGACTTGGCATGGCTAAAACCACTCTGTGTGTGGATTTAAACTGTTCCAATGAGAATGTGGACTTTTTTCTTAATGCAATCGATGACATGAGGCATCTGGATAGAGCGAACACAGTGCGGCTCAATTATGTAAATAAGTCCTTAAAGATGCAAAAACAAACTTAAATAAACAATCCTGACTACAGAAGAAACAGATGTGTCATGTAAGGGCGGCGGGATGCCGGATGCTCCAGGTAAGCATTAGGGATCTATGTCGTTTTACTGACAACAGTTTTTTCCAAGTAAATTATTTTGAAGAAATTACTTTGAAAAAACTCATCGAAAATCTTTTTCTTTCTATTTAAGGAGTCTACCCCCAAGACCACCTTCCCTATAGTATTACCCCTACCCCAACCCCCTACCCAACACTTTTAACCCCTTAACCCCCTATATATTTCAATTCGTTTTTTCAAAGTCATTTTTTCATAAAAAATTCGAAAAAAACATATGTCGATGAAAGGATGCAATACCATGCATTAGACAAGTATAGAATCTAGCTCTTCTGGTAAAGGCTAGGTATAATGCTCGTAACCAGCCCCCCCCCCGTCCCCTTAGCTTCATGCTGAGATGATCAAGAAAGAGTAAAGCTCTTGTAATCACTACCGATGTAACATTCCAATTAACTGCGAAGAGAAGACTGTGTGCACCCGCAGGAATAACAAGGGATGTTCTCCCAAGATCGTGTTGGCTTTCAGGGCTCTTAAATTCACTGTAACTATTTAATTGGGGCAGGGAGTCACCTACCAGAAGACCAGTCCAAGCACGGCCATTTACAATCTGAACTTGGAAATATAATGGTTAAAAATGAAACAAATGGCCACCCCGCAGAAATGATCACTTGGAATGTTAATGGTCTTAATTACTCAATCAAAAGCTCTAATGTTCTCTCGTATCTAAAGAAATCCAAAGTACACATTGCTGTACTCCAGGAATCTAATCTTTCAGATGCTGAGCTTTTGAACATTGAAAGGATGGTTGTTTCACAGCTCCACCTCGCTTTAGAAAAGTCGAGTAACTATCCTGATACACCAACCTTCATTCTTACACACTCCATGAATGACATTGAGTCTAGACAGGTGAAGGTCTTAGGTCCAATTGCCTCAAATCACTCTACTCTCATTTCAGGTTCTGACCCAAACCACTGCAATGTTTTTTTTTTGCAGAGATTGAGGGATATGCAAGATGTGTTAAGGGATACTTTGTGATACCTGCTCAATCGCCTCCATGACAACCTGGGTATCACTGGCCAGGCTCTGGCCTGGTTGCCCTCTTTTCGCACAGACTGACCGCCCCAGGTTCAACTGGGGTCTTTCCTCTCGTCTATCTCTCTCTCTCTGCTTGTGGTGTTCCCCAGAGGTCTAACCTTTCTCCCTGGCTCTTCAACCACTTCCTGGCACCTCTTGCCCACCGCATCGCTACATTCTGCTCTAACTTTCAGTGTTATGCGGATGATGCCCAGCTGTCATTTAGGCTCCCCTCAGCCACCTCTGCTGCTTCTCTCATACCAGACTGTCTGTCCGCAATTCAGGAATGGTGTGCCACCAACGATCTCAGCCTTAATGCCAGTAAGACTGAAATCCTCCTCATCGAGACACCTTCTCTCTCCTTTCCCCTCTTTCTCTCTCTCTCACTCTGGCGACCCACCTTGCATCCTCTTCATGCACCTTCCTTTGAGGTGAAGAAACTTGGTGTCATCTTTGACTTCACCCTCTCATTCTCTCCTCACACGTCTGATGTCTCTAAAAAGTCACACTTTCAGCTGCACCTACTCAGAGGAGTTTTGCCTTTTCTCACTTTCCCCAAGAAGCTCAATGTCTCCAGAGCCCTGATCCTCTCTAGGCTGGACTATTGTAAGATCCTCTTTCTAGATCTGCCTGCCTCTACTCTTCAACCTTTACAACTTATCCAGAACAGGACTGCAAAACTTGTCCTTGGCCTCAAGCCCAGGGATTGTATCTCTTCAGCTCCTAAATCTTTTCACTGGCTCCCTGTGGCTGCAATGATCAAGTTCACGACCCGTTGCATTGTCCACAAGGTTTTCTGGGTCCTGGGACAACACTATCTCCAAATTGCTCTTCCTAAACATCTTCCTTCTCAAGCTCTCCGCTCATCTACCTCCAACTCTCCGAGGGTCAGACGTTTTTCCCAGCAGAGAGTGGGGACAGATCTCTTTCCTCTGCTGGGGCCTCCCTCTGGAACAGCCTCCCTGCCTCTCAAACTTGAGCAGAACCACCTCCGGTTCTAGAAGCAACTCAAGACCTTCCTTTTTCACTTCCACTTTCTCTCTTCCTCTCCCCTGCTGATGTCCCTGACTGCTCCACTCACTGGTCACCTGGCCACCCACTGAACTCGGACCCAGGCTTCTGCATGTCCAGTTGCCCTCACACTGCCTCCAGGCCCCACTAGCTCTTAGGGTCTGTATCTGCAACCCTACAGTCCCTTCTCACTGCACTTATAAGCCACCCTCTGGCAGCACTTATTGAGTTACCTGCACTCCCCCCTTAGCACTTCTCCCCTACCTCCTCCCCGCACTTGCAGTATCTGTATGACACAAGGACTAGTAAGATCGCTGTTTGTCCTCCTTCTGTTTCCCCCTCCTTGTCTTGTTGCACCTAGAAACACTTGTGTACAAGCATTCAATCCCACATTGGACAAATCAAACCCTGGTATGGTTCCAAAACTCCAGGAGGTTTAGCATTAGATACCTTTATTACTAGTCACTTTGTAGTAGACACGTGAAGGTCCTACAACCACATGGGAAGAAATTCTCTGCTATGCACAAATCATTCCCTAGAATTGATTTTATTGTAGGAAATGTGCTCTTCTCACAGAAAACATTGGACGCACATATTTTGGCAAGTGGCATTTCCCCAGTTACAGTCTGTTACAATGTTTAACTTCCCCCTAAGAAAGAAAGAATATGTGGATGCACTCCAATTATTTATTTTTTTACAGTGAGAGGTCAAAAATTAAATATTTACATTTTACAATTATTCAAGGTGCGGGGAGGAAAAGTGGATCTGGCACAGGTCCACTACTATAAATTTGTAAAGAGAGAAAAGAAGGTAAAAAATTCTGGAGCCCTCCCGTCCCCTGCACACTATTGCTAGTCCATAAATGAAACGGTTCAATAATTATTCATATCAAAGTGTTTGTTAATCGATAAATAAGCGTATTTTGAACATATGACCTTCAAAACATTATCTTCATAAACCAAAGCAATTATTTATTTGATTTCTATCACATTAGTTTCATGGATGCAGAAGATCAACACAAAGGAACAAAGGATTTTCCCCCTACGGTCACTAGTAGCTGGAAATGTAACACCTTCCCATTTAGAGAGCCACAGGAGCATACCTGTTTACAGGTGGAACTCTTGGATATCTTTAATTAAGGACAGTGGTGAGGTCCTGTTAGCCGTGGAAAGCAGTGCTGCAGTGCACAGGCATGAAGAAAGTCTTGTTCTTTAAGAAAATAGATGGAGACCCACAGATGCGACTGCAGCAGAGTATTCAGGTCAAACAACAGTGCATAGCAAATCACCCAAGGCCAGTAACCTGATGGCTCTGAATAATGGCAAGTAGGATTTAAAAAAAATGTATACAGACACGTCTATTTTTACACCACAAAAAAAACAGGATGCACATTTTTTAAGTAGGGTGACAAAGCAGGCAAGCTGCACGCCCACCTGATTAAGGAGAAGCAATGAGCCAAAGATATATTCGCTACTCACACAGGGTCATGCAACTATCCAAACACTGATTAACGATACATGCATGCACTTCTATTCAACCCTGCTTACAGTTGAAGGTAGACGGGATGAGTATAGGCACATTTTTTTTTATATTTCTTCTCCTCCAACTATCAAATGAAGGCTTATTGCATGGTCTCCCCGATCTCTGTGAATGAGGTGACACATGCAATGAATAACCCGAAGAACAATGAAGCCCAGGGGTTGATGGGTTT